>NC_086445.1:87252405-87879905 GCF_028390025.1 Pseudophryne corroboree | reverse complement strand
AGGGATGAAGGCGATTATCTGACACTTCCATCTGAGAGAGCACTGCCCCAATACCCATCTCAGAGGCATCCACCTCCACCACAAAAGGACGCTCTGGATCTGGGTGTCGCAGCACCTTGGCCGATACAAATGCCCTTTTGAGACGGGCAAAAGCCGCTTTAGCCTCACAAGACCAGTGAGCAACATCCGCCCCTTTCTTAGTGAGTGCCACCAAGGGCGCCGCTATAGACGAAAATCCAGCGATAAATCGTCTATAAAAATTAGCAAAGCCCAGGAAACGCTGAAGCGCCTTCAAACTAGTGGGCTGCACCCAATCCAGGACTGCCTGTAGCTTGGAACCCTCCATTTGGAAACCTTCTGGGGAGATAATATATCCTAGAAATGCGATTTGCTGAACTTCAAATTCGCACTTCTCCAGCTTCGCCCCAAGCCGGTGGTCTCTGAGTTTCTGGAGGACTAAGCGTACATGCTTCCGATGTTCCTCCAGGGAATGGGAGAAGATTAGGATGTCATCTAAGTATACAACTAAGAATCTATCCAAATATTCCCTGAGTACATCATTCATGAAATCCTGGAAGACTGCCGGGGCATTACAGAGCCCAAAAGGCATCACAAAATATTCATAATGCCCTGAGTGGGTATTAAAGGCAGTCTTCCATTCATCCCCCTCTCTTATTCGGATTAGATTGTACGCACCGCGTAGGTCAATCTTAGAAAAAATGGTGGCAGTACGAAACTTGTCAAACAAGACCGAAATGAGAGGCAGTGGGTATGAGTTTTTAATCGTGATACGGTTCAATTCCCTGAAGTCGATGCAGGGTCGCAACGAACCGTCCTTTTTACCCACGAAGAAGAACCCCGACCCAACTGGAGACTGTGAAGGTCTGATAAATCCCTTTAGCCAAATTCTCCTGAATGTACTCTGCCATAGCCTGAGTCTCAGGACGTGACAGGGAGTACAACCTGCTCTTGGGAAGCTTAGCATTTGGCAACAAATCAATGGCACAGTCATAGGGGCGATGGGGAGGTAGTACCTCTGCAACTTTTTTGGAGAACACGTCCGCAAAATCTGCATAACACCCTGGCAATCCTGGCAAACTTAGCTGCGAGAGCCTGACTGGAAGGCTCAAGCAACTCCTGAAACAATCAGTACCCCAACTAAGAATCTCCCCAGAGACCCAGTCAAATTGAGGATTGTGGGCCCTTAACCAGGGTAACCCCAACACCAATGGGGCAAAAGTACAGACAGTCACATAAAAGGACAATTTTTCAGAGTGTGTGGCTCCAATAAACAAAGAAATCTGGCTAGTGCAAGAGGTAATTTTACCTTGGGATAATGGTTCCCCGTTTAACCCACAAATCTCAATTTCCGATGCCAAGGGTACTAAGGGAACAGAGTGTTTCAGGGCGAATTGGCGGTCCATAAAAACCCCGTCGGCCCCACTGTCCACAAAGGCCTCAGTCTTGACAGTTTGACCGAGGATCTTCAAGGTCACCGGAATGATAAAAGTCTTCTTGGGAAATTCTGACTCCTGGCCTGACAGGATATTTCCCATCACCCTCAGGCCCTGAAGTTTTCCGGCTTTTCTGGACATGATACTACCACATGACCTTTATTCCCACAGTACAAACACAACCCCTGCTGTCTCCTCCGCGTCTTCTCACGCGAGGAGAGGCGGGTAGCCCCAATCTGCATAGGCTCCTCGGAAAATTCCTTAGAGTCTGAGGTTCCCTTGGGAAAGAAGGAAACCTCGGTCTCCCTTTCAAGCCTACGCTCTCTCAGCCGTCTATCCACCCGGATGGATAACTGCATGAGCTGATCCAAGCTATCAGGCAAGGGATATTGTACCAGTTGGTCTTTTATCTGGTTAGAAAGACCTCTTCGGTACTGGTGTCTCAGGGCTGGGTCATTCCACTGGGTATCATGGGCCAACCTCCGAAACTCCGTACAGTAAACCTCAACTGGCCTTCGACCTTGCTTAAGGATCGAAATCTTAGCCTCGGCTGAGGCCGTCTTGTCAGGGTCATCATACAACATGCCCAGGGCCGTAAAAAAAGCATCAACACTTTTAAGCGACGGACAGTCAGGCTGCAACCCATATGCCCAGACCTGTGGGTCTCCTTGTAGCAAGGAAATCACTATGCCCACCCGCTGAATCTCCGACCCAGAAGACTGAGGCCTAAGCCGGAAGTATAGCTTGCAGCTCTCCTTGAAACAAAAGAACTGCGAGCGATCTCCAGAAAAACGATCCGGGAGATTTACTTTTGGCTCCTTAACCCCTGAAGGTGCTGCTGCTGCGGGAGCTCCGCCAGCGACCTGGGAGGTGTGCATTTTAATGGACAAATCATTAAATTGTCGAGTCAGGACCTGCACCTGATCGACCACCTGTTGCAACGTATTTTGAGGGGTATGCTCCATATTCCCACAAAATTTCAACAGGAGTATTAGGCTGCTGAATATGTTATGCACACCAGTGCCTGCAGGAATGTACTGGTGTCTGAACGGATAGGGATGCAAAACAAATGAACTCGCAGACAGACTGGGGAATATGACATTACGTACACAGAAGGTGATAGGGTAACAAAATAAACACAAAGTGAACAGAGAAGCCCAGAGGCTAAGAAACTGGGTGTCTCCCTAGTATTAGTAATGCTCAGATGGAAAAAGCAAGATGTTGTGTTTTAATACGTAGAGAACCCGAAATGCTGTTGCTACGGGCAACAGCAAAACCCTAAAGGGTTACCAACGGGTGTGGCAGTAAACTCCTTGGTCAGAGATGGAATGATAGACACAAGGAGAGTCTCCACAATCCTAGTCCTCACTTGCAGTGCACTGGTTCAGCTTACTGCCACTAAACAGACACCAGAACACCTTGCACAGTGAGACAGGATTTAGGCAGGCAAATCTGAGAATACAGCCACAAACTTGCTAAGTTCACAGAGTAGCAAAAGAACCCCAGCAAGTTAAACGACTGACTCCAGTCTTACTGCTAGGTCTGGATTGGCAGAGTGTAGTACCAAATCCCCAGGCCTATTTGCAGTAAGCAACAACAAATACAAAGCTACACAGTACTGGCTAACTTTCAGGAACTGACTAACCAACAAAGATTCAGCAGCATCTGCTTAACCTGAGAAGAGGCCTTATATAGCAGGTGCTGTCCACGCCCCACTCAGACCTCACAGACTGTGAGCACAAAAACCAGCACCGGATCCCCTGCCGTGCACAGAGCCTGTAACCACTGCACAGCAAAAGACCCGAACCGGAGTATCAGCTGCGCTCAGGTTACTCTGCTAGCACTTGTCTCTCGGTTGCCTTGACGACGTGGCAGCACAGGGCAGGAGACCCTAACATCAGGTCATTCCCCTCATCAGGCTTTTGCAGAAGAAGCTGGAGGCATTGAAGGAGGAGCTAAAAGGGAGCGATTCCGCTAGGCATGTGGGACTTGTGGATGGAGCCCTTAATTCGCTTAACAAGGATTCACGGGTTGTCAATCTGTTGAAATCAGAGCACTACATTTTGGCCACCGTGCTCGATCCTAGATTTAAAACCTACCTTGGATCTCTCTTTCCGGCAGACACAAGTCTGCTGGGGTTCAAAGACCTGCTGGTGACAAAATTGTCAAGTCAAGCGGAACGCGACCTGTCAACATCTCCTCCTTCACATTCTCCCGCAACTAGGGGTGCGAGGAAAAGGCTCAGAATTCCGAACCCACCCGCTGGCGGTGATGCAGGGCAGTCTGGAGCGACTGCTGATGCTGACATCTGGTCCGGACTGAAGGACCTGACAACGATTACGGACATGTCGTCTACTGTCACTGCATATGATTCTCTCCCCATTGAAAGAATGGTGGAGGATTATATGAGTGACCGCATCCAAGTAGGCACGTCAGACAGTCCGTACTTATACTGGCAGGAAAAAGAGGCAATTTGGAGGCCCTTGCACAAACTAGCTTTATTCTACCTAAGTTGCCCTCCCACAAGTGTGTACTCCGAAAGAGTGTTTAGTGCCGCCGCTCACCTTGTCAGCAATCGGCGTACGAGGTTACTTCCAGAAAATGTGGAGAAGATGATGTTCATTAAAATGAATTATAATCAATTCCTCCGTGGAGACATTGACCAGCAGCAATTGCCTCCACAAAGTACACAGGGAGCTGAGATGGTGGATTCCAGTGGGGACAAATTGATAATCTGTGAGGAGTGGGATGTACACGGTGATATATCGGAGGATGATGATGAGGTGGACATCTTGCCTCTGTAGAGCCAGTTTGTGCAAGGAGAGATTAATTGCTTCTTTTTTGGTGGGGGTCCAAACCAACCCGTCATTTCAGTCACAGTCGTGTGGCAGACACTGTCACTGAAATGATGGGTTGGTTAAAGTGTGCATGTCCTGTTTATACAACATAAAGGTGGGTGGGAGGGCCCAAGGACAATTCCATCTTGCACCTCTTTTTTCTTTCATTTTTATTTGCGTCATGTGCTGTTTGGGGAGTGTTTTTTGGAAGGGCCATCCTGCGTGACACTGCAGTGCCACTCCTAGATGGGCCAGGTGTTTGTGTCGGCCACTAGGGTCACTTATCTTACTCACACAGCTACCTCATTGCGCCTCTTTTTTTCTTCTTTGCGTCATGTGCTGTTTGGGGAGTGTTTTTTGGAAGGGCCATCCTGCGTGACACTGCAGTGCCACTCCTAGATGGGCCAGGTGTTTGTGTCGGCCACTAGGGTCGCTTATCTTACTCACACAGCTACCTCATTGCGCCTCTTTTTTTCTTCTTTGCGTCATGTGCTGTTTGGGGAGTGTTTTTTGGAAGGGCCATCCTGCGTGACACTGCAGTGCCACTCCTAGATGGGCCAGGTGTTTGTGTCGGCCACTAGGGTCGCTTAGCTTACTCACACAGCTACCTCATTGCGCCTCTTTTTTTCTTCTTTGCGTCATGTGCTGTTTGGGGAGTGTTTTTTGGAAGGGCCATCCTGCGTGACACTGCAGTGCCACTCCTAGATGGGCCAGGTGTTTGTGTCGGCCACTAGGGTCGCTTATCTTACTCACACAGCTACCTCATTGCGCCTCTTTTTTTCTTCTTTGCGTCATGTGCTGTTTGGGGAGTGTTTTTTGGAAGGGCCATCCTGCGTGACACTGTAGTGCCACTCCTAGATGGGCCAGGTGTTTGTGTCGGCCACTAGGGTCGCTTATCTTACTCACACAGCTACCTCATTGCGCCTCTTTTTTTCTTCTTTGCGTCATGTGCTGTTTGGGGAGTGTTTTTTGGAAGGGCCATCCTGCGTGACACTGCAGTGCCACTCCTAGATGGGCCAGGTGTTTGTGTCGGCCACTAGGGTCGCTTAGCTTACTCACACAGCTACCTCATTGCGCCTCTTTTTTTCTTCTTTGCGTCATGTGCTGTTTGGGGAGTGTTTTTTGGAAGGGCCATCCTGCGTGACACTGCAGTGCCACTCCTAGATGGGCCAGGTGTTTGTGTCGGCCACTAGGGTCGCTTAGCTTAGTCATCCAGCGACCTCGGTGCAAATTTTAGGACTAAAAATAATATTGTGAGGTGTGAGGTATTCAGAATAGACTGAAAATGAGTGGAAATTATGGTTTTTGAGGTTAATAATACTTTGGGATCAAAATGACCCCCAAATTCTATGATTTAAGCTGTTTTTTAGTGTTTTTGGAAAAAAAACACCCGAATCCAAAACACACCCGAATCCGACAAAAAAAATTCGGTGAGGTTTTGCCAAAACGCGGTCGAACCCAAAACACGGCCGCGGAACCGAACCCAAAACCAAAACACAAAACCCGAAAAATTTCAAGTGCACATCTCTATTAAAAATGCGCCCCCCATAACATAAAAAACTTGCGCGCACCCGGCAAGAGGGCGTGGCCTCATCTAAATGGGTGTGGCCTCATTTAAATGGGCATAGCCTCGTCTGAAAAGACTACCTCACAATCCAGTTTTTGACCCTGCTCCAACAGATCACGACCACCACAGGAAAAAAAATTCTACCATATTAAGCCCCACACAGTAATGTCCCCTGCACCATATTATGCCACACACCGCAATGCCCTTGATACATTAAATCCCCACACTACGGCAGGCAAGAGTCCCCATTTCACACATTACGGCAGGTGTCCCCATTTTACACATTGAGAGAGAGAGAGAGAGAATACTTACAGTGGCGATTACCGCTCTTCGGCCCGCCTCACCAGTCGCTCCTCGCGCCTGCCTTTCCCTCTTCCAAACTTGGATCCCCCTCTGTACTCCGCTCGGGGGGGGGGGGGAGTTTCGTGGAGTGACGGGGTTGCGTCGTGACGTAACGACGCAACCGCGTCATTCCGTGAAACTCCGCCCCCCGAGCGGGTTACTCGGGGAGAAATAGGAGGGGGAAGCAGGGAGCCACAGTTAGTGCCGCGGCGGGCGCCCAGTGCGGTTGCTGCTCGTCTGCCCCAAGAAACGGCCCTGGCGCTATCATGCACAAAGTACCGATGTTCGGTAAATTGCGCACGCACAGGACCCATTATGCGTGTTTATGAATGAGTTTTGCAATGTCGCAAGCATCCCGACATCAGTCTGTCAGTGATTAATAGTCTGATGCCATTTCGGGGGAGTTTAGGAGGAGGGAAGAGGTCCAAGGATGGAGATTTCCTGGCCTCTACAACAGGTGGTCTGCGCGGCACCATGGATGCCACAAGCCACTCGATAGTGGGTGCTTTAATCCGATGCGTCCCAGGATGCAGCTGAAATCTTTATTGCAGGTGTCTGCCTGTAATAGACTCCTCCTGCTGCAGTACCATACAGTGCTATCACTGCTGCTTCCAAGTGATGGCAACGCCAACCACATCTGGGTAACCCCCATTGTGCTCTATTGCCCTTTTCTACCAGTTTTACTGCTATAGTACAGTAGTTTATGGGCTCTTTCATCACCAAATTCTCTGTTAAACTCTAGATTCATTTAAGCGCACGGTCCCATGGGAACCTCACATGATGAGACTAAGCGGAATACTGCTTATAAGGAACGTTGCTTACTTTGGCTATCGCCTTACCGGTCCAATAGTTTTTCTTACTGTAATAATTTAAGAATGTATAAGCCTCACATCACGCAAGCTGGCGGGAAATTGAATCTACAGTTCTGTACCTTTGTGTATTATTAACAGCAGTCAAATGTTTCAAATCAACAATAATTGTTTATGATTGAAGATATAGGGGGGTCATTTAGACCTTATCGCACGCTAGCTTTTTGTGCAGCGCTGCGATTGGGTCAGAACTGCGCATGCGTATGCACTGCAATGCGCACGCGTGTTGCTCGGGTACAAAGCGGATCGTGGCTGAAGTGATCGCAGTAGCTGAGTAAGTTCTGGGCAACTCAGAAACTGCACAAAGATTTTTTTTTTTTACCGCCTGGCTGCACATGCGATCGCACACTTGCACAGCGCAAATACACTCCCCTGTAGGCGGCGACTATCTGATCGCAGCGCTGCAAAAAAATTGCTAGTGAGCGATCAGGTCTGAATTAGGCCCATAGTTCAAGCTACGTCTGATGTCACTGACAATGTATCACCTCTTTGTTTATTCTTAGCCATTGTGCTGATACAGTGTATCTCCTGGTTGAGCAATGTGTAAAATTTCCTTCAGGCTTTCACTAATGAGAATTCACCACGATTACAAAGAGATGTCATTAATAATTATTGTGCTAAGATAACGTTTTTACATCATACGTTTAGAAAAAAATAAACAAAAAAGATGATCAAAGCATTTGTAACACAGGATAAGGAATAATGGGGGTCATTCCGAGTTGTTCGCTCGGTAAATTTCTTCGCATAGCAGCGATTTTCCTCTTAGTGCGCATGCGCAATGTCCGTACTGCGACTGCGCCAAGTAAATTTGCTATGCAGTTAGAAATTTTACTCACGGTTTTTTCTTCGTTCTGGTGATCGTAATGTGATTGACAGGAAGTGGGTGTTTCTGGGCGGAAACTGGCCGTTTTATGGGTGTGTGCGAAAAAACGCTACCGTTTCTGGGAAAAACGCGGGAGTGGCTGGAGAAACGGAGGAGTGTCTGGGCGAACGCTGGGTGTGTTTGTGACGTCAAACCAGGAACGACAAGCACTGAACTGATCGCACTGGCAGAGTAAGTCTCGAGTTACTCAGAAACTGCACAGAGATGTCTTATCGCAATATTGCGAATCTTTCGTTCGCAATTTTAAGAAGCTAAGATTCACTTTCAGTAGGCGGCGGCTTAGCGTGTGCAAAGCTGCTAAAAGCAGCTTGCGAGCGAACAACTCGGAATGACCCCCAATATTAGACCCTGCAATGCACTGGAGCAAATTCTACTTAAACAAATAGACAAATCAATATGAAGATCCTTAAAACCAAACAAAGGTCCTGATTCGAAAGTGGATGCTAACTGCTCGCAATGCCCATGTTTGCGCAGTTGAATAATTATTTGCTATTAAACATGTGCATAATGGGCCTAAATCAGACCTGATCGTTGCTGTGCGTTTTCGCACAGTGGCGATCAGGTCTGGACTGCGCATGCGCCGGCGCATGCCAGACAACCGATGGCCATCTCAGCCCAGCAATCGCCTCTGCCTGATTGACAGGCAGAGGCCGTCGCTGGGCGGGAGGGGGCGGGCTGGTGAGGTTTGGCCGCTTTTTGGGGGGCACGGTCCGGTGCAACGCAGGCATGCCTGGACTGTGCAGCGGGCGGGCCATGGCGGCTGCGTTACCTCACACGCAGCCGTTGCGACCCGGACAGCGACGGGTAGCTCCCTGCTAGGAGCTGCGCATATAGGGAGCTACTCGTCTAGTACAAAAGCATCGCCGCTGTGTGATGCTTTTGTACTTGTGCGGGGGGAAGGGGGTAGGGCCAGACACGCGGGGCGTCCCCCCGCATATCTGAGTAACTGATCGTAGCCGTGCAAAATTTTCATCAGGAAGACTCTTTCCAATGTCGAAAAGACCCGGTCACGTGACCGGACCAACCCGGAAGCCAGCAGCGCTGCTAGGATACCAGACAGCGTGGCGTGCGGCTGGAGCGGGCGACAGGTGAGTTCTCTGCAGAGCGGCATCTGAATCCTTTCCCCACCGCTACACAGGTCCACCTCTCTGACCGACCTGCACCCGGGGGGCGTCTGAACAAGGACGCAACACGGGCAGCAGGGGCAGGGAGGGGAAACCAGTCCGGAGACCCCTTTTTTACCCCACTTATGCCACCACCGTAAGCTCAGGGCATCGTGAAGGTTTTAAAGATTTTTTACCAACACCAGCATTTGTTATTATTATTATTTTTTTCCTAAAGACTTTTCAACAGCAGATGTGCGGGACGCCGCAGTCTGTATTATAATCTGCATGAACTTTATAAGAGACAATATCGCCCACCCTGGGCAATAACCGCACACCTTTAGATTGGCCAGTATACAATAAATACAGTGGCTCACAACAATTAATTTGCATCATATTGTTATTTTTGTGATTTCTATATCCAAGTGCAAACTCATATTTGGGTCTATTCATACATTATCCTTTATTACATCTGATGTGCATTCGTTAGCTAAACACACACACCTTAGGGGTTGAGCGCAGTTCTATTGTAGTATATCCACTAAGCTTCTCCATTTACGTTTAGGTGGGTTGGAACACCCATCAGAACGAGCAGCACACCCCGGCTAGCTATAGAATAAAGACACAGAACCCTCCAATTTATAGTATATTTCATATTACATGGACATACACACTAGGGTTCATTTTTCAGAAGCCAAATAACCTACCAGTATATGTTTTTTGAGTGTGTGAGGAAACCGGAGTACCCAAAGGATACACATAGAAACACAGGGAGTACATACAAACTTTAAACAGGTAGTACCTTAACTGGGGAACTCATGGGCTCAGTGCTATGGGTCACTAATGCTAACCACTCTGCCACTGTGCTATCCACAATCTATCCCAAAGATTTAAGTTCCACAAGATGTCACTAAAGCACCTTATAGATATATTTACCAAGTTTCAACCCGGCTCGAACCCTGGACACAGAGCACGGGTTCAAGCTGGGGTTACCCCTTTCACACACGGGTGACGACCCTGTCACCCTTCTCACTGGACCGTGGTCTTGGAGTGATCCGGTCTTCCAGCATGAAGTGGGTGCAAATAGTGAAACAAGTTGCTGTCAATATTCTATTTAGAAAAAATGGAAAACAAAATGTTTAAGGTAATGCAAATATGCAATCATTTCCAGAGGGCACCACCAATGGTCAGGGGTGGTAGTGCAGGCTACATTTATTAACCAAAACACCACTGCGTATAGGCACAGTCAGTGGGGAAAGGTGTGACGTCGTCACGAGTTGGTGTACAGTATTAAATAATGATTGAAAATAATATTAAATGTTTGTTTGTTTAATCAAATTTAACCTGCCCCTTATCTCTTACTATCTCCACCAACAGAGCAGAAGTTTCTAAATTCTAAACTTTCTTAGAAATATAAACTGGAACTGTTGGCAATAAAACAGGACTATTTCATACTTATTCTAGCAAGTCTTTATACGTCAGTTTGAATGAAAATGAAACACCAAGCAACAAATTTCTCTGTGACCTTCCTCATCTAATACTCTTGCAACCGTAATTATACTTAACCATCCTTTGACTTTATACAAATAGTTCAGGCACAGTAATAATAAATGCTTATGCTGAAGCGCTTGCTTTTTGTCAAATTTCTCCGCTTTTAGCCGTGTAATCAAGACTGTCATTATGATAAAGTAGGATAAAACTGCATTGTATTTAATTAGTACCTTTAATATGCATTCTGCCTAATACATTGTCCTATGCAACCTCCAAAATGTTCTTGAATAGACAAAACACACAGCGTAATACAGACAATATGCTTACTATATTAACTACAAAATTTGCTGGTCTTTTAAATTCCGCAAGGACATGTTGTAGAAGGGAATGATAATTACACAATGTAGTGTTTGACATTTGCTTTATTCAATAATCAACAAGCGTCCTTTGCTTTTCCATTCTGTTTCTATGAAACATAATGGATTTGAAATATCACAAAGGCTCTAGGTCAGAGGTTAACCTTGTTCATCCAGGACACACATTATGTTTGTGAATCACCTTTGGGACCTAATGTTCAGTTAATGTACTTACTTTTAATTACTTTGATGCTGACTTCAAAATATGTTTTATTTAAAGAATAAATGGAGACTTGTTCTGTTTTGAGAGGAAGAGTTAAACCTATGTTACTTCCAATGGCAACTATAGTATGTATATGGGACTAGTTGATAGGTCACTGAGCAATTATTGGAGTTATGACAAACAACCCAGTGCCTGTATATCCCATTCAGAACTGGTGCTAGGATAATATGTACCCAAGGAAAATCTTCAGTGGTACCCCCCCCTCCTTCCACACCACCATGCTCTCGGTGGTGGTGTGACTATGGCATGGAATTGAGTATGCACTTCTCCCCAAACTCCCCAACTTAACAGAAATTAACAAAATCCCAATACTTTTGCTTCATGTGTAAACCACTGGGAAATTATTAACACAGAGGGACCAATTCAATTGTTTTACCCCAGGACTACCACCAGGGGGCCCAAACTGGAGCAATTCAAGTGTTACTCAATTTAGGTGCCCAGTAGCCGTGGGGCTGACATTTTTTTCTCGCAGCCTCTTGAGGTACGAGAAATAATGTGTGGAAACTTGGCACTTTGGGCATCGAAACGGGAGTTTGGATACCCAAAGCAGGGAGTTTAGATGGGTTTAGCCGTTTTAGGCGGCTAAACCCGATCTGTTTGGCCGTGACATGCGCGATGTGCATGGGCGCCCTAACACAATTGGATTGTGACAATTGTTTGGGTGTCTAAAAAATCCTGTTTAGACTAGATTTTTAGATGCCCAAAGCAATTGAATTGGCCCCTAAATTATTATTTACAGTAACTCACTCAGTTGTTTATGTCCCCTCAACACTTCGGCACTCTTGGAGATCACCTTAGCTCACCTAGTGGAAGTATTGGCTCCAGGGTCGGACTGGCCCACAGGGGAACAGGGGAAACCACCGGTGGGCCCCACTGCCTGTGGGCCCACCCCTTCCTAAGGGATCAGGTTCCAGATTGTGCACTTGAATTATATATTAAACATATGTTACATTATATTGCACAGGCCTATAGTGTAAATCCTACAGTGCATAGCTGTTATTACTCTGGTACATTATCATGCATGCACTAGCAATATTTACTATATATTATGCACTCGCCAATGCTTAGCTAAGCCTCTAAACATGGGCCCTTACCACTGCATCCCCCCAGTGGGCCCTTTATGTCCCAGCCCGACACTGATTTGCCCTGATCCAAACAGCCTCAGCCAAAACAACTGAAGGAATGCAACATTTGGCCCATGTGGATGCTTTGGTTTAATATGCCTATAGTGATAAAGGACAGCAAGTAGCAGGCTCTATGCATACTATAAGGTGCAGGATGAAAGTTTCCTTATAGTGACTGACAATGGGGGTCATTCTGACCTGTCCGCTCGCTGCTTTTTATCACAGCCAAGCAAACGGGTACCCACTGTGCATGCTCCGGCACCATAGTGTGCCAGCGCATGCCAGCCGGCTGAAGACCGTAGCTGGGCTGCGATCGCCTCTGCCTGATTGACAGGCAGAGGCGGTCGCTGGGTGGGAGGGGGCGGAACAGCAGCATTTGGCTGCCATATCATGGGCACGGTCCGGCCAACGCAGGCGTGGCCGGACCATGCAGGGGGTGGGCCGCAGCAGCTGCATTACATCATACGCAGCCGCTGCGGGCCGGGGAGCAACGAGTAGCTCCTGGCCAGCACGCTAAAGCTGCGCTTGAAGTGAAAAGTTATCGCCGCTGTGTGATGTCTTTGCACTTCTGCGGGGGGGCGGCACTGAAATGCGGGGCGGACTAGCCCTGTGCTGGGCGTCCCCCCGCATGTCAGTGTGAATGATCGTAGCTGTGCTAAAAGCCCAGCAACGATCATCTCGGAATGAGGGCCATTGTCTGAGATTTTCCGTGTCCTGGGTTCTTTCCTCTGTTCACTGTCCAGATTCCAATGGAGATGGTAACACTACAGTTATCCCAGAGTTTGCAACACATCAGGGAACCACTCATGTGAGATTTCTTCCATCTTCCTGATAACTTACAACTGTTTATATGACTGCAACTAATACAAAAAGCTTATCCCAGTTTGGAGTATAGACGCTGCATTACCAAAGCTGCAGTACTGATTGCTATACAGAAAGATATATAGGATTAAAGTAACTGTAGTGCCTGGTGAAAGCCGCTTGAGTTTGTATGTATCATTGCTCTGCAGCATCGTATGGGCACCATTATATTTTGAGAATACAGAACTTACCCGACGCCTGTTGTCAGAGCTAATTGTGTGTGATTTTGCACTGCGCATTCTTCGGAGCCAAGAATACACCAGTGTGGGTAAAGATATCTCAGTTGCATCCACACAGTATACCTGAAAGAGGCACCACCGGGCTGTAATGGTAAGATCTCACAGGAAGATCAGTGAGGGTGTGTAGACGGAACAGCATGCCATGCAGAGGTGGATGGAAGTAAAAAAGACTGTTGATTAGACTTGAACTATATGTTAGAGCCCCACTGCATGGAAGTAGTGTACATACATGCAGTATGCACTGCAAATAAGACCATTTACTCTAGTTTGTGCATTGTACAGCACAGCTCTAGGTATTATTACGAGCTTGCCTTTATATTACCCAGCCATGGTGTTACCGCTGTTGTAGGGGTTGGTGGATATGGGGTCTCTGGAGGTAAAGGTTGTCGGTCCTGTGCACGCTCAGAAAATAAAAGAGGGGGACTCTAAAGGAAAGTACTGACTACCACCCTCCCACATTTTCCTTTGAAGCCAGCTATGGAATGGTATACACCAAATACTGCACTTATTGTTTGCCTTTTCCTGACCTTATTATTCTTACCCACGGTATTAATGCAAAAACAAACAAAAATAAAAAAACAAACACCATTTAGGTTTTTACTATTTGTATTATTTCATGGTGAGAAACCATAAAAGGCTGACATTCATGTAAACACTGAAGATACCTAAAGCAAAATAGCCTATGGTTATCTCTGGTTCCCACCTTCCCTGTTACTATGGAAAAGGTCTGGACAACTTGCCAGGTGTTGTGGAACTAGAAGTCCCAGCATTATCTAACTGGCAGCTCATGTTGGGGCTTGTAGTTTCACCACACCTGAGGAGCCACATGTTATCCAAGTCTACTACAGAAATATATTTAGACTATGCACACCATGTTGCTCAAGGGTGTTTTAACAGAGGAGGGGGCCCGTGTGCACCTCCAGGTGGGCCCCCTCCTCTGTACGTCACAGTAGAAATCGTCATTGTGCCAGAGTCTACTGCACATGCGCAGGTCTCCAGAAACATGGCACCCATCATGTTCTGGAGACCAAAATCACTACTGCGCATGCGCAGGTCTCCAGAAACATGGCACCCACCATGTTCTGGAGACCAATATCACTACTGCGCATGTGCAGGTCTCCAGAAACATGGCACCCACCATGTTCTGGAGACCAAAATCACTACTGCGCATGCGCAGGTCTCCAGAAACATGGCACCCACCATGTTCTGGAGACCAAAATCACTACTGCGCATGCGCAGGTCTCCAGAAACATGGCACACACCATGTTCTGCACACGAGCTGGTCTCCTGAAACATGGCACCCAACCATGTTCTGGAGAACAAAATCACTACTGCGCATGCGCAGTGGCCATTTTGGATGCAATTCTTGCCGCGACTGCAATGCCTGACGCTAGACTCCAGAAAGGTAAGTATCAAATATGGGTGCAGTGTGTGTGTTGTGGGCCCCTCCTGGACCCAGGTTACTTTATCCCCAAGTAAAATAACAAAACATCAACTTTAGGGCTTGTCCAAACGATTAATAAGAACAGATAGAAATCGACTGTAATAATGCTGTCCATGGTGCTGAAATAAAAGTGTGTAATAATTATAGATGTATCATTAGGTGCGCATGGAACTGTCAGGCGACATGGAACATTTTTGGAATGCAATAAAACCACTTAGAAGAGACTTCTGCAAATACATTTATGATTTTACTAAATTTACAAATCTGCAGTAAACTGTGAATTTATAAGCTAGATAGATCGATCGATGATAGATAGATAGATAGATATATAGATAGATAGATAGATAGATAGATAGATAGATAGATAGATAGAACTTTCTCACCTATTGTGACAACTTTCAGATGAAGACCTACCCATTTCAACATGAGCCCCACCCCTTTAGGTCCACAAATTAGAACTGACCTACAGAAATCCAGACATTTAGGAGTAGGAATGGACATCGGAAACCTTACATTAAATACTTGCTGGGCTTCTGACATCAAATCATGCAATCCTGTGGCTAGCTGTCCCTGCATCCAAACCTTCTGATGGAATAACCTTTGATGGTTATACCGTACACATGCACAGTAGCAGCCGGAGCTTCACGCATGCATACATAAGCTGTGCTGTGGACACCACCTCTGAGTGTCAACAGCTATATATAGATAGGCAACCATCGGGTGGACATCAGAAAGCAGCATCTCAAGGCTGGCAACCAGTGCAAACCTGCATTTACCACTGGATCGAGAACATTGATGGTTTCCCTAGTTATGAGCAATGCTTCTGTATCTTTTGTTAAATCTAGTACTGAAAGCCACAGGGTTATTGGAAAGCAACAATTTTACTATACTGTAAGTATTGTACTGAGCACAAGTAAACTTTTTGACACTTGCCATCATAATGGGAAGGAAATGACCATCTGTGAAAGAGTAACAGATTCTATTAAGGTCTTAGAATGATTACACTCTATGGGTTATTACTGTAGTATAGTAACATATTGCCAAAATAGGTACCTATTACCTGGTAGAGATGAGTATGCAGCTAATTGATTCTAACCCATAGGGCGGTGTTCAATTATTTTCACCCTCTTCCACACCCATTCGGCTTCTGCTGACCGGCGTGGCATAATCATTTCAGCTCTCTACCCCTGGGATAGCGAGGGCACCCGACCCTTTACGCAGCTAAACCTGATAACTATGGGCGTGATATTCACGATAACGGGGATCACTTTAGAAAGGAGATTGGGCGTGATATATCAC
This sequence comes from Pseudophryne corroboree, assembly GCF_028390025.1. NCBI lineage: Eukaryota > Metazoa > Chordata > Amphibia > Anura > Myobatrachidae > Pseudophryne > Pseudophryne corroboree. Next base: position 87,863,753 of record NC_086445.1, on the reverse strand, counting down.
TTGAATAGCGTCCATAGGCCCTCATTCCGAGTTGTTCGCTCGCTAGCTGCTTTTAGCAGCATTGCACATGCTTAGCCGCCGCCTACTGGGAGTGAATCTTAGCATAGCAGAATTGCGAACGAAAGATTCGCATAAATGCGAATAGAAATTTCTTAGCAGTTTCTGAGTAGCTCGGGACTTACTCTGCCACTGCGATCAGTTCAGTCAGTTTCGTTCCTGGTTTGACGTCACAAACACACCCAGCATTCACCCAGACACTCCCCCGTTTCTCCAGCCACTCCCGCGTTTTTCCCAGAAACGGCAGCGTTTTTCCGCACACACCCATAAAACGGCCAGTTTCCGGCCAGAAACACCCACTTCCTGTCAATCACACTCCGATCACCAGAACGAAGAAAAAACCTCGTAATGCCGTGAGTAAAATACCAAACTTTTGCGCATGCGCAGTAAGCGACTAATCGCAATATAGCGAAACTCGGCAACGAGCGAACAACTCGGAATGAGGGCCATAGTGTATTAAACCAGAAACATGGAAGACTGACACTCAAACTGTATGCAATGCATCAGACTAACTGTTTTAGTTGTTTGAATCAGTAACGCAAGGATGACCTAATGATAGCATATGTTAGTGTGACAGTAACGAGGGGTGAGCTCAGCTGACTACAATAGTTCTTCTCAGTGAGCTGCCTCTGCCTGCGTTGAAATAATAATTAAAATCCCCCTTCAAATGAGGAGTTTGTCGGAATGAACGTCCCTCAGAGCATACCCAGTGGCCTTAATGTGTCTCTAGACTGTTTACGTTACATAGTTATTGGGCTGTCGCAGGGAGGTCACAGAGCGGGGGAGCAGGAAGGGGAAGAAGAATATTATCTGCCGGAGCTGTTGGATAGATTTCAAACAAAGTTGAAATAATGATGCTATTAAGGTTCAGTGTCTGATGAGAACTGCTGTTCATATTCACCATTTAACCTTGCTTATTTTGTAAATACAATCCCATTACATCAGCGCGGTTGTTGTGAAATGTTATAGCCGGTAGTTCTTTATCTCATATCAATCAGTTCTATATTGCCTGAATTCTCTGCATGGCTGGAGGGAAAATGGGGTCATCTCTATATCAGACGAAGAGAGAAGTGAGATTCTGCACTTTAAATAATTAATCGCATACACAATTACATGACATACTGCAACGGGTAACAATACATAACACAATATTGATTGTTAGCAATAAAATTATAGTGATAGGTCTAAGGTTGAAAATAAAGTTATTAAAAGAGTTGTACATTAGTATATAATAATAATAATAATAATAATAATAATAATAATAATGTTACATATTACAGATTATATAAACATCTTCTGAAAATATTTGTCAGGAATTAGTTTACTCACTGTCCTTACTAGAAGATGGTGTTACTGATATGATCACTATACTTCAAAGCAGTGTCAAAGTGATGGCATCGCAGGGGATGCAACAGGGGAACAGAAAGAATGGAGGTACTCTCTATTTTAATTACCGGCTTTGGTGAATATGTCTTATGCCACTGCCTCAAAAGGCTGGTATTCTGCTCCCTGTACACCATATTAAGGGGGACATGTATCAAGCCTTGGACAGAGCTAATGTGGAGAGAGATAAAGGGGCAGATGTATTAAGCTCGGTGAAGTGATAAAGTATAAGGTGATAAAGGACCAGCCAATCAGATCCTAACTGCCACGCCACAGGCTAGGTTTGAAAAATGTCAGTTAGGAGCTGACTGGCTGTTCCTTTATCACGTTCCACTTTATCACTTCACCAAGCTTAATAAATCTGCCCCAAAGTAACAACTAGCGGTGGAGAAACAGCAACTGCCACCCCAAACACTGGCAAACATCAGTGGCCTGGACTCACTGGCAGTTGGTGTGGCTGCCTAATTTGAATTTCGAACTACGCTGCAGCCCCACCTCTGGAGCCGCCACGGGAACCAATCAATCAGCTCCTGTCATTTAACTGGATGTGATTGAAAAATTGCAGTTGGAAGCTGATTTGTTGGTACTTTATCTCTCTCCACTTTATCTCTCTCCAAGGCTTGACACATCTCCTTTCCCGTTAAACTAAGTACATAGCTGACAAAGCCGTAGTACGTACCTACTGGCAAAATGGCATTGATCAAACCTTCTAAAGAGGTAGAAGTTGCAAAGAGCAACCAATCAGATTCTAGTTATCATTTGACAAAATGTACAGTACTAAATAAAGGATAGCCATAGTCTGATTGATGGCTGTGGGTACCTTCTCCTCTTGCTCTCTTTAGAAGGTTTGATAAATCTCACTTTCAGTCACTAAAACTATATACAAGGAAAACTTGTTTAAAAACAGAGGAAAGGAAACTGTTATATTAGGCCTTTGCTGATAACCTTGCACAGTACAAGTATTTATACAATGGAGCGGACAGTAAGCTTAATATACAAAGTGCAAAAATAATGTAGATGTGCACTACAGCCAAGATCACATACGGTGTGCCCAGGGCCGGCTCCAGGCCTACTAGCACCCTGAGCGAGAAAATGTAAAAGCGCCCCTCCATGCGCGCGCCGAAGGCGCGCGTGCGCTCCCGGAAAAGTGGGCGTGGCCTCTGGAAAAGTGGGCGTGCCCTCGTAACTTCATATCGTCAAACGTTCCCAGAAAAGTGGGCGTGGCCTCTGGGAAAGTGGGCGTGGCCTCGTAACTTCATCTCGTCAAACACTCCAAGAAAAGTGGGCGTGGCCTCTGGGAAAGTGGGCGTGGCCTCGTAACTTCATATCATCAAACTATAAATATATTTTCACACAATTAGCAGCCTTACACATAGCCACAGTAGTGTTCCTTACACACAATGTCTCCAGTATAGTGCCAGATACACATAATGTGCAGTGCCAGATAGACATGACATGCCCCCCAGCAGTGCCAGCTACACGTGACATGCCCCCCCAGCAGTGCCAGCTACACATGACATGCCCCCCCAGCAGTGCCAGCTAGACATGACATGCCCCGCATCAGTGCCAGCTAGACATGACATGCCCCGCAGCAGTGCCAGCTACACATGACATGCCCCCCAGCAGTGCCAGCTACACATGATAGTGTTCACTTTTTAGGGCATGGTGCTGATCACAGGGAGGGCACATTTTTAAGTTAGGAGGGCAAAATGATGTACATACTGCTTGTTGTTCCCATACCTATATGCCAAAGCATGGACAGTGCGCGCCGAAGGCACGCAGCAAAAATTAAGGGGAGTTACTTCGTGGGGAAGGTACGTGGCCACATAATAGTGGCAATTTGCATTACACCACACAGTAGTGCAGCTAATACACACTGCACCAGGTAGAACCTCCTATACACTTTGCGCCAGGCACAGCACTGAGACACATTGCACCAGGGAGAGCACTGAGACACATTGCCTAGCCACAGACGCCTAGCGGGAACACTACATGACATGCCCCCCAGCAGTGCCAGCTACACGTGACATGCCCCCCAGCAGTGCCAGCTACACGTGACATGCTCCCAAGCAGTGCCAGCTACACGTGACATGCCTTCGCCCCCCCAGCAGTGCCAGCTACACGTGACATGCCCCCCAGCAGTGCCAGCTACATAAATGGCCACACAGTGCCAGATATGCACCCACAGTTCAGATACATAAATGCCCCCACAGTGCCAGATAAGTAAATGCGCCCACAGTGCCAGATACATAAATGCCCCCACAGTGCCAGATACATAAGTGCCCACACAGTGCCAGATACATAAGTGCCCCCACAGTGCCAGCTACATAAGTGCCCCCACAGTGCCAGATATAAAAATGCCCCCACAGTGCCAGATATGCCCCCACAGGGCCAGATACATAAATGCCCCCAGTGCCAGATACATAAATGCCCCCAGTGCCAGATGCATTAGTGCCCACACAGTGCCAGATACATTAATGCCCCCACAGTGCCAGATATGCCCCCGCAGTGCCAGATATGCCCCCGCAGTGCCAGATACATTAATGCCCACCACAGTGCCTGATACATTAATGCCCCCCACAGTGCCAGATACGTTAATGCCCCCCACAGTGCCAGATACATTAATGCCCCCCACAGTGCCAGATACATTATTGCCCCGTGCCAGATACATTAATGCCCCCAGTGCCAGATACATTAATGCCCCCAGTGCCAGATATTCCACCACAGTGCCAGATACATTTCTGCCCCCAGTGCCAGATATTCCCCCACAGTGCCAGATACATTAATGCCCCCAGTGCCAGATATGCCCCCACAGTGATAGATACATTAATGCCCTCAGTGCCAGATATGCCCCCACAGTGCCAGATACATTAATACCCCCAGTGCCAGATATGCATCCACAGTGATAGATACATTAATGCCCCCAGTGCCAGATATGCCCCCACAGTGCCAGATACATTAATGCTCCCAGTGCCAGATATGCCCCCACAGTGATAGATACATTAATGCCCCCAGTGCCAGATATGCCCCCACAGTGCCAGATACATTAATGCCCCCAGTGCCAGATATGCCTCCACAGTGATAGATACATTAATGCCCCCAGTGCCAGATATGCCCCCACAGTGCCAGATACATTAATGCCCCAGTGCCAGATATGCCCCCACAGTGCCAGATACATTAATGCCCCCAGTGCCAGATATTCCCCCACAGTGCCAGATGCATTAATACCCCCAGTGCCAGATATGCCCCCACAGTGATAGATACATTAATGCCCCCAGTGCCAGATATGCCCCCACAGTGCCAGATACCTTAATGCCCCCAGTGCCAGATATGCCCCCACAGTGAGAGATACCTTAATGCCCCCAGTGCCAGATATGCCCCCACAGTGCCAGATACATTAAATGCCCCCAGTGCCAGATATGCCCCCACAGTGACAGAAACATTAATGCCCCCACTGTGCCACATATGTCCCCTGAGTACCTGATGTGCCGGGCGCCGGCGATGAGGGAGGGGGAATGCAGCTGCAGGCAGGCGCGCTGTGCGGCGCCTGTGCCCTAGTGATCTGTGCGCGCTGTGCGGCGCCAGTGTCTTACATCAGACACCGGGGCTAGGACAGGGCCGGCTCCAGGCTCCAACATGTCGGCGCCAGCGTGCGGCGCCCTTTAAAAGTGGCGCCCTGCGCGGGCGCTCGACTCGAACATGCCTGGAGCCGGCCCTGGGTGTGCCTAATTCAGCATGGATCGTAAAAGCAAAATCTTTCTCTAATGGGCAAAACCATGTGCACTGCAGGTGGGGTAGATATAACATGTGCAGAGAGAGTTAGATTTGGGTGGGTTATTTTATTTCTGTGCAGGGTAAATACTGGCTGCTTTAGTTTTACACTGCAATTTAGATTTCAGTTTGAACACACCCCATCCAAATCTAACTCTATCTGCACATGTTATATCTGCCCCACCTGCAGTGCACATGGCTTTGCCCATTAGAGAAAGATTTTGCTTTTGCGATCCATGATGAATTAGGCCCACTACCATCAAACAGTGACTAGCTTTACAGGATTGCATATTCTCTGGAAAATTGGAATAGAGGAAAGACTGAAGGTAGAACAGTCTGTCTCCTCGGGTTCTGAGCATTCAGTGCCATCTCTGATTGGCCAGGCTTAACTCATTTAGATACGCACATGTGTGGTGAACATGGGTATAGATTCAGGTGCTTAATGTTTACATGCTAGAAGCAGCGTAGAAGAGAGCCGGTAATGAAGGAGTTAAGCTGTGTACACGGTGCGATATGCACTTAACTTTGCTTACGATTTTGACTATATAGTCAAAATCGTAAGGAAAGTTAGTGCATATTGCACTGTGCGAACACAGCTTGCGAGGGTGTAGTATGGTATGCCGGCGGCCGGGCTCCCGGCGACCAGCATACCGGCGCCGGAAGCCCGACCGCCAGCATACCGACAGCGTGGCGAGGGCAAATGAGCCCTTTGCGGGCTCGCTGCACTCGCCACGCTGCGGGCACGGTGGTGCGCTACGTGTGCCACGCTATTTTATTCTCCCTCCAGGGGGGTCGTGGACCCTCATGAGGGAGAAAAAGTGTCGATATGCTGGCTGTCGGGATTCCGGCGCCGGTATACTGTGCGCCGGGATCCCGACAGTCGGCATATTGAAGACCACCCACTTGCGATGCCGATGTGCGGTCCCACGGGATCGGCATCGCAAGAAAAAATAGACTGTGCTGGCAGCCCAACATTGACTATATCAGCGGGGCCGGAGTCGAATAGTCAGTGTCGGGCAAAAAGCGTATTGCGCATTGTGTACACGGCCTAAGATTGGATAATCATATTATGGTTGGAAACTCATATAATCACCATAATTTAGTTTGTAAAATGAGTGATTATACTTTAATTATCTATTGTTACAACATAAGCAGAGAAAGTTTTTCTTATCATCCAATTATGTCATATAGGGAATCAAACATAATCATTAATAATATCACTTCTTAATTGGCAGCAATTATCAACAACCCATATGTGCTCAGTATTCCAAATAATGTTAATCATATCATTTTAGTTTTGAGCAGCTCTGTTACTTGGCATCCGGTCTTTAGGTCGACCTCTCTTAGGTCGACAGTCATTAGGTCGATCACTATTGGTCGACATGCATTAGGTCGACATGGTATTTAGGTCAGGTCAGTAGGTTGACATGGCAAAGGTCGACACACAGAAAGGTCGACATGAGTTTTCACACTTTTTGACATTTTTTAAAACTTTTTCTTACTTTACTATCCACGTGGACTACGATTGGGAATAGTAACTTGCCCGAAGCATGGTGAGCTAAGCGAGTCATGTGAGGGGACACAGTGCACTAATTGGGGTTTCCGGTCACTTTACGAAGAAAACGACACACAAAAAACAAACGCATGTCAACTTTTTTCCATGTCGACCTTTTCCGTGTCGACCTCTTGACCGTATCGACCTATTTCAGCGGTCAACCTAATGACTGTCGACCTAGTTAGGGTCAACCCAATGATCCCCACCCCTATAACTACTGTACCTGATCAATATCTGCTGGGCTGTCGCTGGAAATCAGATCTTCCTGTGCAAGCACCAGCAACATAATGTGTTTATAACAAGAGACTGGGTCTATTTACTAAGCCTTGGATGGAGATAAAGTGGACGGAGATAAAGTTCTAACCAACCAGCTCCAAACTGTCATTTTTCAAACTCAGCCTGTGACATGGCAGTTAGGAGCTGATTGACTGATACTTTATTTCTTTACACTTTTTTGGGGTACATTTACTAAGCAGTGATAAGAGCGGAGAAGTGAGCCAGTAGAGAAGTTGCCCATGGCAATCAATCAGCACCGAAGTAACATCTCTAATTTGCATACTATAAAATGATACAGAGCTGCTGATTGGTTGATGGGGAAATTTCTCCACTGGCTCACTTCTCCATTCTTATCACTGCTTAGTAAATGTCCCCCTTTATCTCTATCCATGGCTTAGTACATATGAACCAATGGAGTCTATTAATCAATTAATATTTGCGAGATATCCACCAAAAATGGTTGTACCCAGAAATATTAAGTCTCCCCCAAATACATATAGAAGGGACCGCAGCAGATATTGATGCAGAATTTATGGGGAGCTTGACCCCAATAGCTAATGCCTTATTTAGATGGCGTTAGTCCTTGGGTTACATTCCACAGCTCTCTGAGCTCCTGCCCCTGTGGGTGTTTTATACTAAATATCATGATCCTTAATTTTTATATTGCAGCAGGAATCAGCGGTATGAAATTTGAATTATTTGGTCTAGAACCCGATATTTCATAAATGTACCCCTTATAGTAATGCATACGTAGGTATCTCAAAACATCTTTTCTGCTGCGGGCTCCACGGGGCTCCACAAGGATAGACATAGGGGTGTAGAGTAGGATCTTGATCTGAAGCACCAACAGGCTCAAAAGCTTTACCCTTCTTCCCAAGATGCATAGCGCCGCCTCCTATATCACCCCGCCTCCGTGCACAGGAGCTCAGTTTGTAGTTGGTGCTTGCAGTGCAAGCATGTGACAGGAAGTGCTGCTCACAGCAGCTCTAGAAAAAGCTTTTTCTGAGGAAAAAAGAAGACTACAAGAGCTGTAGCAGAGGCATAGATTGTGCTGGATGTCAGTAGACATTGCCTGCTGCAGCTCCATCTCTCCCCCAGCGGCGCTGTACACTCCCATGCCCTGGTTGCCGGGTACCTACAGCAGGAGGCTCCGGTTTTCTTCCAAGTTAGTCACACACGGCTGGGGCTCTCCGGGATCGCGTGGCCGCACTTCGGGAGGAGGTAAGTGGGTCCCGCTCACGGGACCCGCACTTTATCGCGATCCGGCGCGGCCGGTGGGAGGCGAGCCGCGCACGCTGGCGGTGGACCCTGTGGCAGTACAGACGATCCCACTAGATCACCAGGGCATGGGTGCAGGTCAGGTTTTCTCTCTAAAACTTTTTTACAAGTAGCCCGCAGTACCCGGTGGTTTTGCCAGCAGAGGGGATAAGGCTTAGACCTGAAGCCCCTCCCCCAGCCCCAGGGCGCCATTTCCCGCAAATGTTCCCGCCCTGGAGTTGCATATCTGTCTCTCCCTCACTCCCTGGCAGTGTCTGCGGCACCATTATCCCTCAGCTCACTGTTCCTGGGACTGCTTGGGCAAATCCTCCTATGTAAAGCCGCCTGGTTGTCAGCGCTGTGACTTTACATGACACTTAAGTATTCTACCTGCCTTTTTAGACAGTGATAGTTAAGAAAGAGTGCATTTAGTCAGGGGTTTATAGTACAATTACCCTGTGATATACATCCAGTTCTTACTGTGTAGTGTTATATCTATTGACTATATAGCTGTGTAAGCTAGTCCAGTGCAGTATTATTGTCAGTAATAACCTCTGCATTGTACAAACTGTGACCTTCTGTGTGTGCATTGATAGCTGAGTGGTGTCCATTTTGTGTCTTTCACTCAACCTGCTATCCCTATATTCTATAACCTGAGGGGGCTTGGTGCGTCAGGTTTTATCTAATATAGGATTTTCACAAAGATATGCTGTATTACGTATTTTTCTCTGTGATTTAGTCACCATATCTCTCCTTTATCTCTGCTGGGGCTGACTACACTGAGCAGGGGTTTGGGCTAGAGCAGTGATTTTCAACCTTTTTTTACTCGCGGCACACCGAACAATATTTAAAAATTGCCAAGGTACACCATCAGTTCCTCACAGTAAAAAAAATAAATCCACACATACATTGGCCTACACAGAAAAAAACAATCACATTGCTCCCCACATAAATCATGTTGTTCTATACATAAATCCTATTGCTCCACACATAAATCAATCACATTTCTCCCCACATAAACCCTATTGCTCCCCACATGAATTATTCACATTGTCCCCCCATAAATCCATAAATTCTTATTCTCCCCACATAAATCCTATTGAAATCCTATTGTTCCCCACAGGAGAAATAAAATAACAAATATTATTATCAGCTGTCCTCCTCCCTGTCTCTCAGTGGCAAGGGTTGTTCATAGTGGAGTTCTGCGAATACTGAGCAGCAGGCGGTTGGGCAGGTGTGGATGTGGGTGAGCAAGGAAAGCTGTGTATGCAGGCGGGAACTGGAAGATGTGTATGCAGGCAGGTGGGCTGGGTGGTGAGACGCGGCGGCCGTGACCTATGATATCACACCGTTTTCAAGGCATAGGTCACGGCTGGAGCACGACTGATCCTCTAAGAAGAGCCTGGGCCAACAGTTCACTCTGAAGGTACAGGAAGCTGCTCTGGCTCCGCGGCACACCTTGCAACTGGTCGCGGCACACTAGTGTGCCACGGCACACTGGTTGAAAAAGCCTGGCCTAGAGGTATTGTGCTGCTGACAAATTGTACTGTGTTACCTGATACTGCAAGTTATATCATGTCTGCTTCTGAGGGTAATGGTTCTGGGGCTGAACACACTGCCGGTATTGCTGAAGCCGCAGATACCTATGAGGAGAATATAGCAGCTTTGGGCTCTGGTTCTGGGGGCTCCTTGCCCCCCAGTGGGACGGTGGCAACGGGGGCAAATAATGACCCGCCGTGGGCCATTTTTCCACGCTTCTGCATACACTAGTTCATAAACTAACACCCCCTATGGGACCCCCAATGCCGGTGCAACCGTTTGTGGTCCCTGCAGCTAACCCGCCGTGGGCGGACGATTTAACTGCTCAAATAAAGAAGTTGAACCAGTCCCTGACTACTAAAAAGTCTGACCGTCGCTCGCCTACGTCCAAGGGGTCCTCTAAGCGAGCGCTTGTCTCCTCACAATCCACTGCTGTCACTGACACATCGTCGGATGAAGACGGCACTTACACTGACCCCACAGGTTCTGACTCAGATACGGCTGATGGGGAGGGTGGTTCACATGTGGATGTTCCTGATCTTTTGGAGGCTATTAAATTAATTTTACAGATTACGGATGATCCCAAGCCATCCGTTCCTCCTAAGAAACCAGATAGGTTCAAGCGTCAGAAGGTGATTAAACAAGTTTTACCTCACTCTGACCACCTAATTGATATACGTCAGGAACCCTGGGAAAACCCGGGTACGAAGTTTGTGCCTCAAAAGAAGATGCTGGCTCGTTATCCCCTCGCGCCGGAGCTGTCTAAGAATTGGGAAACGCCTCCTCCAGTGGACTCACATGTGGCTAGGATGGTGGTTTCCTCAGCTCTACCGGTCACCATTGTCACGTCTCTAAAAGAGCCTACGGATAAACGTGTGGAGAGTTGTTTGAAAGCGATTTACACCCTCACGGGTGCTGCACAAAGGCCCACTATTGCAGCTACTTGGGCGGCAGAGGCCATTGAAGCATGGGCCTTGGAGTTAGATGCTCAAATCTCCTCTGACCATGCTAGACAATGCTTGTCTTATATTGTCACAGCTTCTCGTTATATTAAAGAGGCGGCTTCTGATGTCGGTATCCTGGCAGCCAAGGCCTCTACTACGTCAGTCCTGGCTCACCGGATATTGTGGCTGAGATCCTGGTCTGTGGATCTGGACTCTAGAAAAACCCTGGAGGTACTCCCTTTTAAGGGAGATATTCTGTTTGGGGAGGATTTAAATAAGATTGTGGCTGACTTGGCTACTGCCAAAACTGCCTGTCTGCCAAGTACTGCTCCTTCTGTGTCGAAGGCTAAAGGTACTTCCTTTCGCCCCTTTCGTCCTTTAGGTAAAGCAAAAGGTCAGGCGTACAACAAGCAGGCCCGCACTTCCAAGCCTGGTAAGCCAAAGCCCAAAAGAGCCTGGGCGGCCCGTCAGCCAGCTTCCAAGACAGATAAGCCTGCTGCATGATGGGGCGGGCCTCCCTCTGGGGGATCCCAGGGTGGGGGGCCGGCTTCTAGGGTATACCCAGGAATGGTTGAAGACCACTTCAGATGTCTGGCTACGGGAAGTTGTCACTCGAGGTTACGCCATAGCCTTCAAAAACCGACCCCCTTATCGATTTTGCCAGACAGATGTCCCGTTGGACAAGACAAAGGCAAACACTCTACATTCAGTGGTACAGACCCTCCTGGATACAGGAGTCGTAGTACAGGTGCCTCTTGCGCAGAGGGGCCGGGGGTACTATTCTCCGCTCTTTCTAGTCCCGAAACCGAATGGGTCCTCCTGGCCCATTCTCAACCTCAAGGCATTGAACCGGTTTGTGAAGGTTTCCAAGTTCTGGATGGAGACCCTTTGCTCTATAGTTCTGACCTTGGAACCTGGGGACTTCATGGTCTCCCTGGATATACAGGATGCTTACCTGCATATTCCTATAGCAGTGTCTCATCAGCAATACCTGAGATTTGCGATTGGCAACTGCCATTACCAGTTTCGGGCGTTACCTTTTGGTTTAACAATGGCTCCGCGAGTCTTTACAAAAGTCATGGCGGTGATGACGGTGGTACTCCGCCGTCAAGGGGTCAGGATACTGCCGTATTTGGACGACTTGTTAATCCTGGCAAATTCCCCATATCTTCTCCTGCGTCATTTAGATCTGGGTGGCTCATCAACTGGAAGAAGTCATCCCTGATCCCTGCTCAGAGCATGGTGCATCTGGGAGCACTATTGGACACTCACAACCAGCGGTTGTTCCTGTCTCAGGAGAAAGTCCTGAAACTTCAGGACAGGATTCGTTGCCTATCTCGTCCGCAAGTGTCGATACATTAGGCGATGCAGGTGCTGGGCCTCATGGTGTCAGCATTCGACATGGTGGAGTACGCTCAATTTCACTCTCGCCCTCTCCAGAGGCTCATTCTAGCCAAATGGGATGGCCTGCCTCACCGGATCAGGTCTCAAATGATCTCATTGACTCCGGAGGTCCGTCTGTCGCTGCTCTGGTGGCTCCGGGACCAACAACTGTGCAGGGGCCGTCCGTTCTGGATATCCGACTGGGTCCTGTTGACGACAGATGCCAGTCTAAGAGGTTGGGGCACGGTGCTGGAGCAACACTCCCTTCAGGGGCGGTGGACCAAGGAAGAGTCCCTCCTCTCGACCAATATTCTGGAGTTGCGGGCGGTCTTCAATGCCTTGAACCTAGCCCAGCATTTAATTCAGAACCGTCCTGTTCAAGTACAGTCGGACAATGCCACCACAGTGGCTTACATAAATCATCAAGGCAGCACTCAAAGCCGCCTAGCAATGAAGGAAGTCTCACGGATTCTACAGTGGGCAGAACGCCATCTACCGGCCATATCGGCAATATTCATTCCGGGAGTCCTGAATTGGGAAAAGGACTTTCTCAGTCGTCAGGATGTGCATGCCGGCGAGTGGGGCCTCCATCCAGAAGTGTTTCAACTCCTAGTGGAAAGGCGGGGCCTTCCAGATGTAGATCTGATGGCGTCTCAACACAATCACAAGGTTCCGGTCTTCGGAGCAAGGACAAGGGTTCCTCAAGCAGCATTCGTGGATGCGCTGGCGGTACCGTGGAGGTTTCGGCTGCCGTACGTGTTCCCTCTGGCGTCACTCCTGCCCAGGGTAATTCGGAAGTTCAAGCAAGAAAAAGGAATTCTGCTTCTCATAGCTCCAGCGTGGCCCAGACGGCACTGGTTCTCAGACCTGCAAGGCCTATCGTCAGAGCGCCCAATTCTACTTCCACAATGCCCAGACCTCCTCGTTCAGGGCCCCTGTGTCTACCAGGACCTAGCCCGGCTGTCTTTGACGGCGTGGCTCTTGAAGCTTCCGGGTTTTCTGAGGAGGTCATTCAAACTATGTTGCGGGCCCGGAAACCGGCTTCGGCTCGGATTTACTATATGGTCTGGCATTCTTACTTTGTTTGGTGCGCATCTAACGATTATGACGCTTCCAAGTTTAGTATAGCCAAGTTGTTGGCTTTTCTTCAGCAGGGCCTGGACTTAGGCCTGCGTCTGGCCTCCCTCAAGGTTCAAATATCTGCCTTGTCGGTGTGGTTTCAGAGAAAGATTGCGACCTTACCTGATGTGCATACCTTTACTCAGGGCGAGTGGCGTATCCAACCTCCCTATGTCCCGCCTGTGGCTCCTTGGGACTTGTTGGTGGTTTTGGAGGCGTTACAAGAGTCTCCGTTTGAACCTCTTGGTTCAGCTGACCTTAAGTGGCTTTCCCTTAAGGTGGTGTTTCTGCTGGCTATTGCTTCAGCTAGAAGAGTGTCGGATTTGGGTGCTTTGTCCTGTAGTTCCCCATATCTGATATTTCACCGTGACCGGGCAGTTCTTAGGACTCGTCCCGGCTATCTACCTAAGGTGGTTTCTTCGTTCCACCTTAATCAGGAGATTGTAGTTCCGGCACTTGTTTCTCCTGATCTGTCTCCCAAAGAGCGGTCTTTGAATGTGGTACGGGCTCTCCGTATCTATGTGAAGAGAACTGCTTGTATTAGGAAATCTGATTCTCTCTTTGTGCTGTTTGGATTTCACAAACGGGGCTGGCCTGCTCACAAGCAATCTTTGGCCAGATGGATTAGAATGGTGATTGCACATGCTTATGTTAAGGCTGGTCTATCAGCTCCTGCTCACATTACGGCCCATTCTACTCGGTCTGTTGGACCTTCTTCGGCGGTCCGCCGTGGTGCGACCCTTGAACAATTGTGCAAGGCGGCTACGTGGTCATCAGTGAACACGTTCATAAGGTTCTATGCCTTCGATACTGCCGCTTCACAGGATGCTTCCTTTGGATGCCGGGTTCTTGTGCCCGCTACAGTGCGTCCCCTCCCATAAGGAACTGCTTTAGGACATCCCCTATGTCTATCCTTGTGGAGCCCAGTGTACCCCGCAGCAGAAAACGAGTTTTATGGTAAGAACTTACCTTTGTTAAAACTCTTTCTGTGAGGTACACTGGGCTCCACAAGGCGCCCACCCTGACGCACTTAGCTTCTTTGGGTTGGTATGGCATTAGCCGCTGACACTTCTCCTGTCGGGAGAGTGTGGTGTTTGTGGCAACTGGCAGTTGTCGTCTCTTTTCTTGCTACTGCATTGGGCTGGTTAACAAAACTGAGCTCCTGTGCACGGAGGCGGGGTGATATAGGAGGCGGCGCTATGCATCTTGGGAAGAAGGTCAAAGCTTTTGAGCCTGTTGGTGCTTCGGATCAAGATCCTACTCTACACCCCTATGTATATCCTTGTGGAGCCCAGTGTACCTCGCAGAAAGAGTTTTAACAATGGTAAGTTCTTACCATAAAACTTGTTATCTTCACAGTTCTGACCTTTTCCTCTCCTCCAGCCTTGCACTGAAGTCTGCAATTTGATAGTCATATGGATCAGTAGCTTCCAGCAAACAGGCACCTCAGCGTACACCCAGTGACTGCATGGCTGAGAGTGTTGGAGAAATCCCTGTGAACCACTGTGCCCTCTATAATTCTGGTCATAAAGACACAAATATTGTGGTTTGCAGCAGGGCTCAAGTGTCCTTCTTTGTCTAACACACCTAGAAATGACTGAGAAAATGTTCTCCACTTATAAGCAATCAGCAAGTATTTCCGTTGCCGCAATCAAGAGCAAATATCCACAATGCAATGTATAGTACAGTACACAGATCAATAGTAGTAAAAGCCTATTTAAATAAATCATCTCCTTGTAATGAGAAATTGACTATAAAAGAGCAAGGGCACACTGTCACAATTGTTACCAATAGGATCGATGGAATCTTGTACAGTCTACACTGTGTAATGAAAGGGATTAGCTGGGACAGGAGATACACAAATCCCAGTGTCCAGGTCTGAGGCTGGTATCTCTATCAGAGCGGTGGGATCATGTCGCATGCTTGCTTGCAGGTCTTGCTTTGATAAAGCGCCTTTTGTTTACCAATTCAGGACTGGAAGAGCTCATTATCCTTTTTCCAAACCATTAATTTCAGATAAAAAAAAAAACATGCTACAGCAAAAAATATAATTATGAACAAATTGTTAGCAAAGGGAAAAAGCATGAAGACACATTAAAAGACTACTAACATCACAGGCAGTGGTGGAACCACAGAAGGTGTAGGGCTGGGTAAGGTGGTCTCCATCTCAAACTACAGAAAGTGTACCTCTGGGTTATCCTCCCCTGACCAGAACAATGAGGAACCTGCTTTATTATCAAAAGAGCAGGCATGAGTTAGGCAGACAGGAGACAACGAAACTGGCAGAATAAAGGTAAACAAGTGCAAGAGAACTGGCATGAGATAGGCAAGAGAACTGGCATGAGATAGGCAAGATAATTGGCATGAGATAGGCAAAGAGAACTGGCATGAGATAGGCAAAGAGATGGGTTGGGTATGTGTGACCGGCACTCAGGTGACCACCGGTCACAATACAGACGGCGGGATAACTGCACTTAAATGCCCAATGGGGGGGTTGGCGAGTGCAGCAAAACCCCTTGCAGGCTCACTGCGCTTGCCACTCTGTGGGCTCGGTGGCTCGTCACATATTCTGTTCCCACTTTATGGGTGTCATGGACACCCACGAGTGGGAATAGGCCCTGTTGGTCGTCATGCAGACTCCTAGGGATAGTGAGGGGTAGGGATGTAGGTGCCGGTATTGTGACTGGTGGTCTCCTGAGAGAGAAGACAATGTGGAACTGTATGATATAAACAGACTGGAGAAAGCGAGGACTCACAGGGGATATGCACAGTACTGTATGTAGTAGGCACTTAGGACAGCATGAGATAGGCAAACAGTGGGCAGTTTGGATGGCATGAGATAGACTAGAGACAACAAGGACTGACATTAGGACTGCCAATAAATAAACAGACCGGAGACAGCTTGGATGCCTTGGAATAGGCAGACTGGAGTCAGGATTGGCATACATACACAGTAAATTAGGCAGATTGGAGACAATGATGACTGGCATGAATTAGGCAGACACCAAGTATCAACATCCGTTAGGCAGACAGAAGACTGCGGGAACTGGCATGAGTTAGGCAGACAGGAGACTGCAGGAACTGGTATGAGTTAGGCAGACAGGAGACTGCGGGAACTGGCATGAGTTAGGCAGACAGGAGACTGCAGGAACTGACATGAGTTAGGCACACAGGAGACTGCAGGAACTGGCATGAATTAGGCAGACAGAAGATTGCAGGAACTGGCATGAGTTAGGCAGACAGGAGACTGCAGGAACTGGCATGAGTTAGGCAGACAGGAGACTGCAGGAACTGGCATGAGTTAGGCAGACAGAAGACTGCAGGAACTGGCATGAGTTAGGCAGACAGAAGATTGCAGGAACTGGCATGAGTTAGGCACACAGGAGACTGCAGGAACTGGCATGAGTTAGGCACACAGGAGACTGCAGGAACTGGCATGAGTTAGGCAGACAGGAGACTGCAGGAACTGGCATGAGTTAGGCAGACAGAAGACTGCAGGAACTGGCATGAGTTAGGCAGACAGAAGACTGCAGGAACTGGCATGAGTTAGGCAGACAGGAGACTGCAGAAACTGGCATGAGTTAGGCAGACAGAAGACTGCAGGAACTGGCATGAGTTAGGCAGACAGGAGACTGCAGGAACTGGCATGAGTTAGGCAGACAGGAGACTGCAGGAACTGGCATGAGTTAGGCAGACAGGAGACTGCAGGAACTGGCATGAGTTAGGCAGACAGGAGACTGCAGGAACTGGCATGAGTTAGGCAGACAGGAGACTGCAGGAACTGGCATGAGTTAGGCAGACAGAAGACTGCAGGAACTGGCATGAGTTAGGCAGACAGAAGACTGCAGGAACTGGCATGAGTTAGGCAGACAGGAGACTGCAGGAACTGGCAAGAGTTGCACAGATAAAGAGACAGTAAGATTAGCATGAGTTAGGCAGACAGTAGACAGCAAGGACTGGTTTATGATAGGCAGACAGGAGACAGCAAGGCCCAGCATCAGAGAGGCAGAAACAGGTGCAGATCAAGAGAACGGATAACCCGTGTGCTGCCTCAATATGCACCCACCTCACCATCCTCTGCATGCACTGATCTCTGGGAAAATGGTGCCTGTGCCACATTCCCTGTGATATCAGCAGTGCCAACTGAGAGGTAGGCATTGTGAATAGGTGCATGGTATGTGGCATGGGACTCCCTGGATCCAGGGTCCATGTACACTACACACCCTGCCCCCATTAAAGATATGCCCACGGGCAGAAAGGAGACAGTGAGGAATGGCATAAGTTTGGCATGCAAGAGACAGCAAGGACCAGCATGAGTTAAGCAGACAGGAGACAAGGAGCAGGCTTTGGAAAGCCCCAGAAAGAGGGGCAGATCTCTTGCTCATCATTCTCACTGGGGATAAGGGACTTTTAACTATTTTCCTGACATAAAGGTGGTAAATCTACTTGAAACAACTATCTGCAAGGTATAGCAGGATGCAGTCAATTTACCTACAATCAAAAACCCGACGGTCAAAATCCCGACATCAATTGACCGCTGGTCAAAATGCCGACAAGGTCAAATTACCGACATTTAAAATGTTGACACAGTCGAAATACCGACATGTAAAAAAAATCGACATGAGTTTTTCATGATTTTTTCATTGAAACCAACCTGTTCATACTTTACCATCCCAGTGGACATGGAGGGGGAATATAATAGTGCGCGAGGCACCGTGCCCGAATGCGAGTCATACAAGGGGATACGGTAACGGTACAGCTATATGGTGTCCATGTTGACCTATGTCAACATACACCCCCTCAAAAAAATTGAAAAGCCTGTGTCGACTTTTTGACTTGTCGACATTTTAAATGTTGGTATTTTGACCATGTCAACATTTTAAATGTCAGTATTTTGACCATGTCAGTATTTTCAGCTTGTCGGTACTTTGACCATCGGCCGTTTGTTGTCGGTATTTTGACCGTCGGGATTTTGATTGTAGGTAAATCATACTGATCCCTTTTTAACCCCTAGTACACTGTGACAACACAGACGTAAGGTAAACCTGCCTGCCCTTGGTAGAAATACCATTTGATTAAAAAACTGTATCAGCCGATATGTTTTATCCAGTGGTTTGGATAGAAACTCTGCAGAAGAGTGGCGACAGTGATCTAATGGTGTAATAATTAAAAGGAGCAAAATTCTCGGTAGCCAGTGAGATAGTCAGATAAATGATTGTCCAATATATTTGTTGCAAAGCCATCAAGGGAGAGCAGTAAAAGAACCGCTGATGCCTGCATAGCTCAATGGCGTATACAAACCAACGCCGTCCACAGATGTTCCAAACATATGTCTCAGACAGCAAATCTATCTGTGCGCTGCTGCCGTGCTGAACAGATTATATGACTGCTATATTGTCAAAGGTCTTTTTTTTTTTTGCAGACTTGATAAAACATGTTACACATTTAATCGTTAGTTTGCGACACAATTAACCTTTATCTATAGAAGGGATCTGCCTCTGGTAAGAAAAACAAGCTCTCTGCAAATAAAAGGTTACACTGAGGACGTTGCTATCAGATCTGCATGCAGGTAGCTACCTCTAAATTGAATATCCAAATACAGTCATCGACTTTTATCAACCGCAAGAAAAAAAAACCCCATCATGTTCATCATCAATATCTTCTTACATGGATATATTTCACCGACATTCCGCTGAGATTGCGAAGATTGACGCAGCAATTAGATGACAATTTAGTAAGCGGAGGAAGAAAATATAAATAGAATATCACCCAACATTGCTTATTTAACCATTTTCAATTAAGGGGTGGCAAATATACAGTATGTCTTCATCTTCGTATCCAGCTGCATTAATCAGGATCTAAGCACTGAAGATCATGTAACAGATCCCCACGGCCTAGCCCCTGTTTATATTCTTGCCACAAAAATGCAGTCAAATGTACAGTATTAATCCTATTATATACAGGGGTGGTCTTCTGTATACCGGCGGTCGGGCTCCCGGCGCTCAGTATACCGGCGCCGGGAGCCCGACCGCCGGCTGACCGACACTTATTTTCCCTCGTGGGGGTCCACGACCCCCATAGAGGGAGAATAAAATAGTGTGGCGCGCGTAGCGCGCCACCGTGCCCGTAGCGTGGCGAGCGCAGCGAGCCCGCAAGGGGCTCATTTGCGCTCGCCACACTGTCGGTCAGCCGGCGGTCGGGCTCCCGGCGCCGGTATGCTGGGCGCCGGGAGCCCGACCGCCGGCCAGCCGTAGTGAACCCATATACAGTAATAGAGTCTCTGCTATGTTGTATAGAACACAAGGAACTACGGGGCAGATGTATTAACCAGGAGAAGGCATAAGGAAGTGATAAATCAGTGATATGTGCAAGCTGATAAAGGCACCAGCCAATCAGCTCCAATATGTAAATTAACAGTTAGGATCTGATTGGCTGCTGCCTTTATCACCTTGCACATATCACTGGTTTATCACTTCCATATGCCTTCTCCAGGTTAATACATCTGCCCCTGCAATAGCTATTACTCCCTCCGACACTTAGCTATAACAGAAATGGGTAGAAGAAAATCAGTATGTGCAAAACTTAGGGGTCTATTTACTAAGCCTTGGATGGAGATAAAGCCGCTGGAGATAAAGTACCAGCCAATCAGCTCATAACTGTCATTTTTCAAACCCAGCCTGTGGCATAGCAGTTAGGAGCCGATTGGCTGGTACTTTATCTCTAGCGACTTTATCTATTTATTTATTATTATTATTATTATTATTATTGTTATTATTATTAACAGCGCAAAATTTTGTTGCGCTTTACAATTGGAAATAACAAGGATATAACAAAACTGGGTGATAACAAACAGTCATAGAGGTAGGAAGGCCCTGCTCGCAAGCTTACAATCTATAGGGAAATAGGCATGTATACACAAGGATAGGTGCTATGTATTGCATAGTTGTCCGCCAGATTGCAAAGGTTCTTGGTGGGCTGTATGATATGGTCACACAGCAATGATGAACCGGGTTCGAGAGGAAGGGAGAGTGAAGAATGAGAAGACATGTGAGGATATGTGTGGACTGTGCAGAGTGGATGCAATTTGATAGGAAGGTTTATGAAAGTTATGTGGGCGGTTCTGGAATTTGATACGCTTGCCTAAAGAGGTGAGTTTTCAGGGAACGCTTGAATGTTTGGAGACTAGAGGAGAGTCTTATTGTGCGTGGTAGGGCATTCCACAGAGTGGGTGCAGCCCGATGAAAGTCCTGCAATCGTGAGTGGGAGCGAGTAATGAGTGTGGATGAGAGACGTAGATCTTGTGAAGAGCGGAGAGGTTGGGTTGGGAGATATTTTGAGATAAGCGAAGTGATGTATGTTGGTGCAGTTTGGTCAATGGCCTGTGTGTGAGTAAAATTATTTTATACTGAATACGGTAGAATACAGGTAACCAATGGAGGGACTGACAGAGTGGATCTGCAGACGATGAACATCTAGCGAGGAAGATTAGCCTTAGAGCTGCATTCAGAATGGATTGTAGTGGTGAGAGTCTCGTTTTGGGAAGAGCAGTTAGGAGACTATTGCAATAATCTATGCGGGAGATAATGAGAGCGTGGATTAGAGTTTTAACAGTGTTTTATGTAAGGTATGGTCGTATTTTGGATATGTTTTTTAGATGCATGTAACATGATCTTGAGACAGATTGAATGTGGGGAACAAAGGACAGATCAGAGTCAAGGATGAGATCTAGGCAGCGAGCTTGTGGGGTAGGGTAGATTGTCGAGTTTTCAACAGTGATAGAGATATCAGGTTGGTACCTACTACTGGCCAGTGGAAATATAATTAACTCTGTCTTTGAAATATTGAGTTTGAGGTGGCGAGGTGTCATCCAAGATGAAACAGCAGAAAGGCATTCAGTGACCTGGCCCAATACAGATAGAGACAAATCAGGGGAGGATAGGTAGATTTGAGTATCATCTGCACACAGATGATACTGAAATCCAAAAGAGCTGCCTAGTTTACCAAGAGATGAGGTATAGATAGAGAAAAGCAGAGGACCTCAGACTGAGCCTTGCGGTACTCCAACTGAAAAAGATAGTGAAGAGGAGGTAGATGCAGAGAAGCAAGCAATGAAGGAGTGATTAGATAGTTAGGATAGGAACCAAGAAAGGGCTGTGTCTTTATGACCTTGGGATTGCAGTGTTTGTATGAGAAGAGAGTGGTCAACAGTGTCAAATGCAGCAGATAGACCTACAAGAATAAGTAGTGAGTAATGGCCTTTAGACTTTGTAGTGACCAAATCATTAACCACTTTAGTCAGTGCTGTCTCTGTGGAGTGTTGGGAACGGAAGCCTGACTGAAGTGGGTCAAATAAAGTGTGTGAGTTAAGAAAGTGTGTGAGGCGAGTGTAGGCAAGTCTCTCAAGTAGCTTAGAGAGACAAGGGAGCTGAGATAGGGCGGTAGTTTGAGAGAGAGTTAGGGTCAGAATTTTGTTTTTTCAAAATGGGAGTAATCACTGCATGCTTGAAGAGTTAAGGAAAAACACCAGTAGAGAGAGAGAGAGAGATTACAGATGTTAGTTAAGGTAGGGATCTCCATCCAAGGCTTAGTAAATAGAGCCCTTATTTCTATATGCGTTCATACATACAATTGGCATAAATAGATACACACACCGATGCCTACACTGAACTTCTATATGTCCCTACAAATCTAAAGCAATTTTATTTCTACAAACCTACATTCATTCTGAGCAGATAATAAATCTGGCCCTAGTACACTGACAAATGTGACATTATTCAGTATCTAACAATATCTCTGACATGCTGGAGATATTCACGTTCTGTACATTTGCTGTTCAGTGACAAAGGAGAGAATTCTCTGCTAACGATGCACTATGTGATACGGCAGCCTTCTACATCAAAACATTTTTTGTTAGGTCAGATGATCAAAGCAAATTAAGCTGCCCCCAAAGACAACATCGTTAGTAGACAGACTTTCTCCTATGCTGGCCAAGCTTTTATTTTATTTTCTGCAGAATTAGCTTCCAGTTACCAGGTGTCAATGTCAGATGTTTCCCAAATCCTCCAATGAGAATTATATGAAAATAAACAAATATTTATGAAAATCCAATTAAATTAATAGCACGCTTAACGCATTTACAGGCAGAATATACAATAAGATTCCTCTTTGCCGCAGTGTATTAAATCGTTTCTTTTTTCAATCACCCTAAACTAATTTATTCTTTTACTGTACGTTTATATCATCACGGAAATAATGAAATAATGAATAACATCAAGGAAATCCCTTTTCATGTATTATTCTTTACAGGTTCGGGGTCTGATTCTCAGTCAAATAATGAGTTTTAACTTACAGCACATGGGCCCTCATTCCGAGTTGATCGCTAGCTGCTTTTGGTCGCAGCGCGGCGATTAGGTGAAAAAGCGTCATTTCTGCGCATGCGTACGGGCCGCAGTACGCACGCGCGAAGTACTTTCACACAAAACTATGCAGTTTTACACAGGGTCGAGCAATGCTTTTCTGTCGCTCTGTTGATCGGTGAGTGATTGACAGGAACTGGGGGGTAAATTTACTAAGATGGGAGTTCTATTTAAGATGTGATGTTGCCCATAGCAACCAATCAGATTCCAGGTACTATGTTCTAGAAGGTGCTAGATAAATGAGAACTAGAATCTGATTGGTTGCTATGGGCAACATCCCATCTTAAATAGAACTCCCATCTTAGTAAATTTACCCCTGGGTGTTTCTGGGTGGTAACTGCCCGTTTTCAGGGAGTGTGCTAAAAAACGCACGCGTGACAGGTAAAAACGCAGGTGTGTCTGGGGAAACGGGGGAGTGGCTGGCCGAACGCAGGGCGTGTTTGTGACGTCAAAGCAGGAACTAAACTGACTGAAGTGATCGCAAGGTAGGAGTAGGTTTTGAGCGCCCAGAGGGCGGCGGCCTAGCGTGTGCACTGCTGCTAAAAGCAGCTAGCTAGCGATCAACTCAGAATGAGGGCCATGGTCAGAGCAAATGTATTCAATTTTAACTTTCTCCATCTGCTTCAGTTCCCACTTTGAAATAAGAGTTTGAGAGTGGGAACTGGGTGGCGACGCTTGCGATTCCATGGCATTGTTCTGTCTTGTGGGAGTGTCATGGGAGTGTTGTGGGTGTGTCATGGGCGTGTTGAGGGCATGTCATGGGAGATGTGTGGGTGTGCCATGGGAATGTTTGGGGGTGTCACAGCAGTGTTGAGGGCATGTTACAGGATTGTTGTGGGTTATGACATGGGAGTGTTGTAGGAGTGTCATGAGAGTGTTGAGGGCATGTCAAGGGAGCACTGTGGGTGTGTCATGTGAGTGTTGTGTGTGTTACAGGCAGGGCCTGATTAAGGGTTCCAGCCGTCCTAGGCTAATACAGAAGTGCCTCCCCTCCCCACATCAATTTTTTCACTTCTATTTTTTCGCTCACATTCAGCTAAAAATCTGTAATTATGTGTCAAAATTTACCACAGATTCAGGGATCTATTCATGAAGCAGTGAAAAGAGTGGAGAAGTGAGCCTGTGGAGAAGTTGCCCAAGGCAACCAATCAGCTGCTCCGTACAATTGTATAGCATGCAAATTATAAATGTTACTTCAATGCTGATTGATTGCCATGGGCAACTTCTCAACTGGCTCACTTCTCCACACATTTCACTACAACTTGAACAGACCCCTTAATCACATACTCACAGATGGAGCGCGTGGCTACATTGCAGGCACGCCGGGGACCACACAGAGACTTTCGCATTCACTTTCAATGGGGCACATGTGCGTCTTCGATGCACGCGCATCCCCTTCATGCCCGGTGGTCTGCCTCGCCGGGCGCGCTCAGTCGCAGACGGAGCCACGATTAGCATGGCTCCATCTGTAACTAGTGGCCATGGGGAGTCGCCGATTCTCTCCCTGGACAAGGCCATTGTTCTCTTTAACGGCTGCAGCGGCTCTGGGAGCGCAGGCAGGTACAGCGCGTGATGTCACAATGCACATGACGTCCGCCACACCCGCTGCACCCCCCCAGGACGCAGCACTCCAGGCTGCATCCTGATCAGTCTATTAGTTGATCAGGACCTGGTTACAGGAGTGTTGTGGGAATGTCATGGGAGTGTTGTGGATGTATCACAGGAGTGTTTAGGGTGTGTCATGAGACTTTTGTGGGAGTATTGTGGGAGTGTTCTGAGAGAGTGGTGGTCATGGCATGGGAGTCTTGTGAGTGTGTCACAGAAGTGTTGTGGGCATGTCTTGTGAGTGTCATGGGTGTGTCATGAGTGTGTAGCTAGAGATCTGTGCTATTCTGAGTTTGGCTAACCTAGCATGGGGCTGGAAAAAGTGCCAATACTGATGATAACGGTTAAGGGCAGCAGACAGAAACATAGTGGGTGGAGCGGCTTCCTGTTTAAAGGTTCTTACGGAGACTGGCATTAATATAAGGTAAAAGACAGGCTTCTGTGGCGGCATCACGCAACAACAGCCACTTTGTATCAGCCCCTCTAGCAGAAATTATTATATGAACATTATTTCATTCATGAATAAACAAATGGTAGCAAAAGCATTTCTAATTGCAATATTATATGTCATTATGTAATACCCTCACTTTAAATGGGTTCACTATGGTATGCCGGCGGTCGGGCTCCCGGCGACCAGCATACCGGCGCCGGGAGCCCGACCGCCGGCTTACCGACAGTGTGGCGAGCGCAAATGAGCCCCTTGCGGGCTCGCTGCGCTCGCCACGCTACGGGCACAGTGGCGCGCTCCGCTATTTTATTCTCCCTCCAGGGGGGTCGTGGGCCCCCACGAGGGAGAATAAGTGTCGGTATGCTGGCTGTCGGGATCCCGGCGCCGGTATACTGTGCGCCGGGATCCCGTCAGTCGGCATACTGAAGACCACCCCTTTAAATACTACAATGTTGTCTGTCTATTGGGGGGGCGGTAGTAATTTTATTTCACCACTGTATCATCATCATCATTGGTAGACTAAGTCCTGGGGAATCCCAGCCCTCCACTGTAACAATAAGTAATTATCTAATGGTATTGTAAAGTGGGTGAGAAAAGTATTAAACCTTCTATCGGATGAGGGGTGTCATATGTGCTTATCACATACATAGCAAACCATAATAATAATAATAATAATAATAATAATAACAACACTAGAAGTAAAAATAATAACAATTATGATAAATGAAGATAGGAAGACTAGGCTAGCTATTTATTTATTTAAGTAAGTGAAATAAACTGAACGGCCTAAAACTAAATGAGTATTGTGGTAAAGAAAGTACGACCAGAATCAACGCAGTCCAACAATGCACATCAGCTATCAACCACATACATTGTAGGTGGACACCACCCAAGATGCACAAAAAGGTACAAAGGTAACCACTTGTCCCTCGAACTTGACTACCCTCCTGTTAGGTTGATGAAGCTGTCCCTGTCTGGGTGGTAAAGCCAACAAACCAGTCAACAAAAGTAAGCGCATTCAAAACTTATACTATTGCACAAGGACTGATGATCTGTTACATTTTAACAATTGAAATGTATTCACAATGTTAATGTTATATTTTGTGTCTTTTCTATGTTTCTGTCCCTCTTTTCTTCTCCCCCTCCTCTTCTTCTCCTTATGTGCCCACCCCGGTATGTTTTGTATCCGTTTTTCGGCGGCTGTAGATATTATGGTTACTGCGCAGGTTTTCAGGTTTTCCCAGTTCATTTGATGCATGGCTAGTTTGAGTGTCGGCACGTGGAATGTGGGAGGGATCAACTCCCCAGCTAAACGCAGAAAGATTTTGCTCTATCTTCGGAAGGTGGGGATGGATGTTGTTTTCATTCAGGAATCTCACCTTATGCCAAATGAGGTGGTAAAACTGAACACTATGGGTTGGTCTGTGGTAGCCTCTTCCTCCTTCTCTTCTAAGGCTAGGGGAGTGATTATTTTAGCACGGCACACGGTCCCTATCTCTGTCCATGCGATTTTAGATGACACTCAGGGTCGGTATGTACTGGCAGATGTCACATTGTATGCATCCAGGTTCCTACTTTGTAATATTTATGCTCCCAATCAGTACTCTAAGCAATTTTATATGAACATGGTCACTAAGCTACTAAGCTACTCTGAAATTCCCATAATCCTGGGTGGAGATTTCAATTTATATTCTTCTCCAACCTTAGATAACCCCCCCCACCCCCTCGCGCTCCCCCCTCGTTACCACGTATTGATATCCCCTATATTTGCTCGCAGTTGTCCTTAGTGGATGTGTGGCGCGCATGCTACCCATTAGAAAGGGAATTTACATGCCTCTCAGCTGCGCACCACACGTTCTCGAGGATTGATTATCTGCTGTTATCTGACTCCTTTTTCTCAAAAGTGGCTGACTCTAAAATTGAGGATATCTGTATTTCGGACCATGCTTTATGCTGGATGAAATTGATGCTCCTCTCAGAAAAATCCCCTTTTCGCTCCTGGCACTTCCCCTCTCATTTAAGTGGCTCTCTGAAATTCCGCTCCTCATTAGATGCAGCGTGGCTGGATTATCATACGCACAATGGAGAAACTCTGAGCGATGATCCTGCTCTTTTCTGGCAGGCGTCAAAAGCAGTTATTCGGGGGCACATTATGTCCTATAGTAAAAATAGGGATTTAGATTTAAACTCACAATATTTGGAAGCCCAGGCGGCTCTTACTCACTCTTTTCAGGAATTTAAATCCTCCCCCTCCCCTTCTACTAGGGAACGGTACCTTACACAAAAAACACTATTTGATACCCTCCTTTCTCAAATGGAAGCTAAATATTCATTTTCAAGAGACTGTGGCATTTACAGATATGGCAACAAGTCTGGCAAACTGTTATCCCGTTTGTTAAAAGGCAGACACCCTAAAGTGGTCATTCACTCTCTGCTCACCCAAGGTGGGGACACAGTACGGACCTCGGCCGAGATTGCTGAGGTGCTACAGTCTTTTTATACCACTCTTTATGCACGTCCTGTTATTAACCAGACCCACAAGTCTGGCTTTTGGTCTTCTACTGATCTGCCTCAAATGTCAGCGTCGCACTGTACCTCTCTTCTTGCACCTATCACCACTGAGGAAGTTTCTTTAGCAATAGCTGGACTGAAGACTGGGAAGACTCCGGGCCCTGACGGTTTCGCCAATGACTACTATAAAATTCTATCTACTAGACTGTGCGAACCTCTTTCTGTCTTATTTAATTCTTTTATGCAGGGTGCTTCCTTGCCCCAATATTTTAATCTCGCAGTCATAAAGGTTATCCCGAAGCCTGGCCGGGATCCTGAGTCTCCCAGTTCTTATCGTCCGATCTCCCTTCTAAACACGGATTATAAATTGTTCACTAAAATCCTCTCTAATAGACTCAAATTCATAGTCCCTGATATAGTTCATACAGACCAGACTGGATTTGTCTGGGGTCGGCAATCAGTGAGCAATATCCGAAAGGTCTTGACTGTTATGCAGGCCTTTCAGCTTTCCAAACCCACTGACACTAATTTATTATTGTTACTTGATGCCGAAAAGGCGTTCGACCTGGTCACCTGGGACCATCTGTATGAAACGCTCCACCGCTTTGGTGCACCTGAGGACTTTGTCTCTCTTATTTCCCGATTATATGAATCTCCCTCCACTCAAGTTTTGGGGAATGGTATCCTCTCATCCCCTTTTCTTATCCAGAGTGGCACACGTCAGGGCTGCCCCTTGTCACCTTTATTATTTGCCTTAGCTTTAGAACCCCTAGCTGTTTCCCTGAGAAATTCTCCCAGATTTACAGGCATAAAAATAATGGACACCACAGTAAAATTATCACTGTATGCTGACGACATGCTTCTATTTATTTCTCATCCTGATACATCCATCCCTGTGATTGTCTCCCTGATTGAACAATTTGGTTCCTTTGCGGGATACAAAATTAATATATCTAAATCCGAGCTTCTCCTCCTGTCAGGAGACTCTTCCCTCTTTCCATTACACCCGGTCCTGTCCCGATTTCCAGTGGCTCGAGATAGTCTTAGATATTTAGGGGTTCAGATCCCTACTTCCCTCCCGGATCTATATGCGGTTAATTTTGGTCCTATTTTGTCCAAGGTGTCTAAAATCCTCACAGACTGGGCGTCTCTGCCCTTGTCTCTGTTAGGGTCTCCTGCTCTGTGCTGCCACATCATCATGGCAACCGGAAGACAAGTGCTAGCGGAGTAACCTGAGCGTAGCTGATACTCCGGTTCGGGTCTTTTGCTGTGCAGTGGTTACAGGCTCTGTGCACGGCAGGGGATCCGGTGCTGGTTTTTGTGCTCACAGTCTGTGAGGTCTGAGTGGGGCGTGGACAGCACCTGCTATATAAACCCTCTTCTCAGGTTAGGCAGATGCTGCTGAATCTTTGTTGGTTAGTCAGTTCCTGAAAGCCAGCTAGTACTGTGTAACTTTGTATTTGTTTGTTGCTTACTGCAAATAGGCCTTGGGATTTGGTATTACACTCTGCCAATCCAGACCTAGCAGTAAGACTGGAGTCAGTCGTTTAACCTGCTGGGGTTCTTTTGCTACTCTGTGAACCTAGCAAGTTTGCGGCTGTATTCTCAGACTTGCCTGCCAAAATCCTTTCTCACTGTGCAAGGTGTTCAGGTGTCAGTTTAGTGGCAGTAAGCTGAACCAGTGCACTGCAAGTGAGGACTAGGATTGTGGAGACTCTCCTTGTGTCTATTATTCCATCTCTGACCAAGGAGTTTACTGCCACACCCGTTGGTAACCCTTTAGGGTTTTGCTGTTGCCCTTAGCAACAGCATTTCGGGTTCTCTACGTATTAAATCACAACATCTCGCTTCTTTCCATCTGAGCATTCCTAATACTAGGGAGACACCCAGTTTCTTAGCCTTTGGGCTTCTCTGTTCACTTTGTGTTTATTTTGTTACCCTATCACCTTCTGTGTGTGTAATGTCATATTCCCCAGTCTGTCTGTGAGTTCATTTGTTTTGCATCCCTCTCCGTTCAGACACCAGTACATTCCTGCTGGCACTGGTGTGCATAACAGTCTCTTATGGGTCGCGCAGAAGTTATTAAATCTGTTGTTTTTCCCAAGATTGCTTATTTTCTTCTTATGCTCCCTATTGCCCTTGTTGAGAAAGATGTCCTTTTTCTTAAACAGTGTTTCACTAGATTTCTATGGGCAGGTAAACGACCAAGAGTCCCCTACGCTAGGTTGCAGCTATTACGTGAAGAGGGAGGTATGGGAATCCCGGATCCTGTCCTATTTAGTAGAGCAGCGATGTACCGGTATATCACAGACTGGCTTTGGGGCAGATCAGTATTTACGAACTTGCCACTTGAACTTGCCGTATTCCATCCTTTCTCCCCTGCTGCACTCTTACACACCCCAAACTCCCATCTCCCATCTGAGATAAAACATAATATTTTATTTTGGCATACATATCGAGCATGGCAGGCCACTCACACTAAAGCCCAGAGAAAACCTGACACCTCTCTTCACACTACGTTTTGAGGTAACCCATGTTTCCTTCCTGGCCTTGATAATGCATATTTTTTGAGTTGGAGAGAAAAGGGTATCGCAGCTATTAGAGACATATACGACCCAGGAGGCAACGCAGTGCTTTCTTTCTCTGATATCCAGATAAAATTCGGTATTTCCCACTGGGAATTTTTTATGTACTTGCAGGCTAGACACTTTGCTCAATCCCAGTCTCACCCAATGATTTCTGAGGCTACCACAGATCCGCTGCGCACCTTAATGGTGCTTACTAAAGATTGTCCTTACCATCTTAGTTACTTCAGAAACACCTTTAGGGTCTCATATAGAGACCGGCTCTGGGATTCCGCGTTGTCTTCATGGTCCAGAGATATCCCCAATATGGGATCGTGCGCTGAATTGTTAGATAACATTTTACCCACTTTTAGGTTCTTATACTCTGCCTCTTTGCAAGAGGTTCACTTGAAGACGCTCCAAAGGGCATATATAGCACCTAATCAGAGGGCACACATGGTCCCAGACGACACTGGCTGTTGCATCAAATGTACTGCGCAGAGTGCCACCTTGTACCACAATATGTGGTCTTGCCGGAAAATATCTAAGTTTTGGTACAAGGTGGTCGCTTATCTCAACACAGTATTTAACTTACGGTTAATAAAACGCCCGAAGGCTTGTTTGCTATTTGATTTTAGGGAGTGGTCTCTTGGGCCTGAAGATAGAGATATTGTTCCGGTACTCTCTGTTATCCTGACAATTGCCAAGAAACAAATTTTTAATAATTGGATCAAACCGTCTACCCCTTCTTTGATGGCTGTGAAACACATGACCCTCCGGATTATTTATTTTGAGAGGCGTGCTACTCTTCCTGATATTGAATTGGGGGTCAGGCGGTTTGCCAAGAAGTGGGAGAAGTATATTGATACTCTAGACCCGGATGTACAGTCGTTCATCTATAAACTTTTTGAGACCACAACGTGGTATCTATATAGACAAATCGATAGGGCCTCTTGACAACCTAGGCCCATGTACTGTTCCTTTGGGACCACCTGCTGTTTTCTTAGGAAATGCAATTATATTAATTTTAATACCCCATGCTGTATGTTTAGTCTGATGCCATATGGGTACTGAACCTTCTCTTTGGCTAGAATGGCTAAGCATGCCTGAATTACTTCTTTAATATTTATACTTAAGACTTCTTTGGCCGCTACTCATTCATGATATGATTATACTTGTATTGTTTTCCCCATTTGTTTCTCTCCCCCCCCCCCCCTCCCTCCTGTCTGTCTTCTTTACTGACCTCTCGGGTATACTGATGTCTTGTGAATCCTCAGGTAGAATTGTATGCTTAGCCTTAGGTATATGGTGATTTCTTATGCTGAGACGCACGTCGGTAATGTCTTCATCATTTCCTAGACCTCATGTAGGTTAAGATTGTTTATCCTTTACCTCTTACTCAAGCCTACAAATACCGACTATGTATCTGTGATTTCACTGATGTTGTTTTAAAGCAGTTTTTGGTATGTCTGTATCATGAAGGTCTTCCCTGTTCTTGTATTTCTATAAAAAAAATCTAATAAAAATTGTTGAATTAAAAAAAACAATTGAAATGTAAACTACTGGATACTGAAAAGAGTGAGCAAAAGGAGGAATAGGTCAGGTAAATTTTGAAGGCGTAGAAAGAACAGCCTCGCTAAGCAATATCACTATCTGCATACAGTACATTCAACATCTGACTAGATGGAAGGCCATCTTCCAACCCCTACCTAAAGGTACCCACCACCCACTCCAATGACACAACCAAAATGGCCCACCTGGACCGATGGTGCTGCTCACTTTAGTAGGGTATAATAAGCCTAACCTGTGTATTGGAGGGAAGATCACCTCAAGATCCCATGGCAGATAGTGACTATTGTTGCTGTTCTGTCCCACCCCATGTAAGGCTGAGCCCAAAAAGAACCAAGCTATAGGGAAACAGTACCATAGAAAAATTTCTGTAAGATGGCCACCACACTACAACTCACAAGATGGCTCCAAAAAACTCTCCCCTAACCACAACTATAGGCTGACCTGCTCTAAAGACCTCCCGCCAACAGCCTCACAAGCCTTTTTACCCTTGCCTGACAACAGGAAGTCTCTCACAGACTCAGCGTTTAATTTCCCATATACATGTGGAATGCATACCATCTCAATTCACTCAAAAACACACACTCTAAGGACACAGTTTGCCAGAAGCAACAGAAGTGCATACAGAAACCGGCTCTCATCCTAGAAAACTTTTATTGCAATCATTTGGTTCCTCTCGAGTTTTAAAAGTATACAGCATTATTATATTAAACTCACTATACCCAGATGTGTCTTTATACATCTAGCCTCAATATGCCATGCAGCAGAGATGCATACGAAAAAGCTAAGACAGCTGTATCGCATCGCTTCGTATGCAGATTCAGGGCCTGAGTTGTACACAGATATACTGTACAAGTGTCACATATCACATTGATCAGCACAGTCTCCTGGTGCGTCCTAGTGTTGTGGCTAAAAATAAGACGTATTTTCGGCAAAAAAATAAATATATATATATATATATACACACACACTATCTATATATATATATATATATATATACAAAAAAGAAATATCCGGCACTCTGATAAGTAGAATAACGCCTGGGTGCCCTCCAAAAGATAATGCAGACAAACAGTCCCTTCCCACCTGTGGCTCAGGTGTTGTGTAGAGAAGGAAAAGGCGGCACTCCAAGGACTTGTATAACAAACTTGTATTCAAAACATAGTGAAAAAAACAAAGCAAAACAAAAGTACAGGTGTCTTACAACGTTTCAAGGCATGGCAGCCTTTTCATCAGGTAAGTGACCCTGGTGCTGTGAAAGAAAAGAAAACCGATTTTCTTTTCTTTCACAGCACCAGGGTCACTTACCTGATGAAAAGGCTGCCATGCCTTGAAACGTTGTAAGACACCTGTACTTTTGTTTTGCTTTGTTTTTTTCACTATGTTTTGAATACAAGTTTGTTATACAAGTCCTTGGAGTGCCGCCTTTTCCTTCTCTACACAACACCTGAGCCACAGGTGGGAAGGGACTGTTTGTCTATATATATATATATATATATATACACACACACACACACACACACACACACACACAACAGTCGTGTCTTTTATCTCCTTTGGGTAAATGAACACGTGCTCAGCCTGTTCCAATTTTCTGTTTTGTACCTTTTACCTATCATTCCACAGAATGTACAGTACCTGGTAAATGCTAGCTACAGTATACGCTGATTGGTTACTGTGGACAACTTCTCTACTCTGTTGGAGACTTGACACATTTTCCCCAATGGTCTATACTACCATCACTAAGCGTAACATTGAAGCTATTGACACCACATTCCTTTCCTCCCTGTTTGACTCACTTCTCTCTCCTATTCTCTCTCTCTCATGCCCTGAACAAGCCACTTCCACATACAATGCATCCCTTACTTCTGCTGTTGACTCTGTTGCTCCACCAACCACTATTCACCCTCGCAAATTAACACCTCAACCCTGGCACACCAAATGCATCAGATATCTGCAAAAATGCTCACGTACTGCTGAGCGACACTGGAGGAAATCACGCTCTAAGGCAGACTTCCTCCATTTCAAACTTATGCTCTCATCCTTCAGTGCTGCCCTTTCTCTTGCTAAACAGTCATACTTCAAGAACCTCATCTCCTCCCAGTCTTCCAACCCCCTGTGCCTCTTTGCCACTCTCAGCTCACTCCTCTGCCCACCTCCACCTCGTCTCCCTTCCTCACTCTCTGCTCTTGACTTTGCCACTTACTTCACATCCAAAATTGACTCCATACGTCAGGACATCACATCACACCAGTCCATCAGTAACCAGCTTTCTCCCATCCCTTACCAACCCTCCCCATCCCTCGCACCTACTCTGACATCTTTCTCCCATGCATCTGGAGAGGAAGTCATGGCCCTCATTCGTTCCTGTCCCCTCACCACCTCCCCACTTGACCCTATCCCCTCCCGCCTCCTCCGCTACCTCTCTCCTTCTGCTTGTTCCCATCTTTCCCACCTTCTCAATCTATCCCTCTCATCAGGCACTGTCCCCTCTGCCTTCAAGCATGCACTCATCTCTCCTATTCTTAAAAAACCTACACTTGATCCAAACACTCTCTCCAACTACCGACCCATCTCTCTCCTCCCTTTTGCCTCCAAACTCCTTGAGCGTATTGTCTACAACCGCCTTACTTCCTTTCTTTCCTCACACTCACTGCTTGACCCATTCCAGTCTGGCTTCCGTGCTCTCCACTCCACTGAAACTGCCCTTACAAAAGTATGCAATGACCTCCATGCTGCTAAATCTAAGGGACACTACTCTATACTTATTCTACTTGATCTCTCTGCTGCTTTTGACACTGTGGACCATCCTCTCCTACTGCAAATTCTTCACTCCATTTGTCTGCGTGACACTGCCCTCTCTTGGCTGTCCTCCTACCTTTCTGACCGTTCTTTCTCTGTCTCCTCTCATGACTCCACCTCCCCCTCACTTCCACTAACTGTAGGGGTACCCCAAGGTTCTGTCCTTGGTCCTCTTCTCTTCTCTCTCTATACGTCCTCACTAGGTAAGCTCATTAGTTCTTTTGGTTTCCAATATCATCTCTATGCTGATGACACCCAAATCTATCCTCTCCAGACTTCTCCCCTGCTCTCCTCACTCGTATCTCCAACTGTCTCTCTGCTACCTCTTCCTGGATGTCCCAGCACTTTCATAAACTTAACATGTCTAAGACCGAGCTGATCATCTTCCCTCCCTCCCGCATAACCTCACCTCCTACAATCTCATTATCTATTGATGGCACTACTATCTCCTCTAGCCCCCAAGTGTGCTGTCTTGGAGTAATCCTTGACTCCTCCCTCTCCTTCAAACCACACATTCAGCACCTCTCACAAACCTGCCATTTTCATCTAAAAAATATTTCCAGGATCAGACCCTTTCTGACCCAGGATGCTACTAAGACTCTTATCCACTCACTAGTCATCTCCAGACTGGACTACTGTAATCTGCTCCTGACTGGCATTCTTGACAAATACCTCTCTCCACTCCAATCTATCCTCAATTCTGCTGCCCGGCTCATCTTCCTCACCAAACGCACTACGTCCACCTCTCCTCTCTTACTAGACCTTCCCTTTCAGAATCCATATCAAGCTTCTCACACTCGCTTACAAAGCCCTCACCCACTCCTCTCCCATCTACATCTCTGACCTTATCTCCCTTTACACTCCCACCCGTCCTCTTCGCTCTGCTAATGCACGCCGACTCTCCTGCCTACGGATTACTTACTCCCACTCCTACCTCCAAGATTTTTCATGTGCTGCACCACTTCTTTGGAATTCCCTACCTCTCCCCCTCAGACTCTCCACCTCTCTACAAAACTTCAAACGGGCTCCCAAGACCCGCTTCTTCACCAAACCCAGCCAAATCTCATCCTAACCCTCTGTTCTACGCTCTCTATGTACCCCATCTCTGTCACCCCTGTCTGTCTACCCCTCCCCTTTAGAATGTAAGCTCTCATGAGCAGGGCCCTCTTCCCTCATGTGCTTATCCTTTGTCTTACTTTAATAATCTTCAGCTGCACCACATCCAGCAGTCTTCTGCCACCTGATACTTATTCCAGTGTCATCTGCTGATGTAGCTATGTTTATTTACCCTGTACTTGTCCTATACTGTCATCAACTGTAAGTTGCTGATTTCCTGTTTGATTATTTGTTTATGTACTCTGTAATTGGGCACTGCGGAACCCTTGTGGCGCCATATAAATAAAGGATAATAATAATAATAATAATACACTTTTCCCTTCTTCATAATAAATAATATTGTCTATATTATAATTTAATTATATTTCGCTATCACAGGCCCTTGGGAAGGTGAGGTGTTATATTTCTTATTATAATCAGTACAAACACTTCAGACACAATTGAATTTATCTTCAAACACACTTTTATATTATGATAAATACCAAGAACAAGCATGGGAGACCGTCTGCCTATCTGTTGTGTCACAATATAGGAACAGCATAAATTGTATTTCTTATGCTTGCTACAGAGGTACTTGCTTAAGACTCTTATTTCACAGGACTATTTTTTTCTGCATAAATGACACATTCACATAGCTCAATGTCATGAAACAGTTAATTCTGCTTTAATAGCAGAAACCTCTAGTGGGCCAGAGGAGATATTTTTTTTAAAAAGAGACTGAATTGAATTTTTTGTATCAGAAGAATTACCAGGGGTTGTTCATTTTTACTCACTGGCTAGGTGGCTAACACCCATATCGATCACTGGGAGAATTGATCTGTCCTTCTGCCTTTATTAATCTTCAATAAATGTATAAAGGGGTGTCCAGAGCCTGACAGACTGACTGTCCCTGACTTTGTCCACAGCGAACTGTGATCTCGCACAGTCATTTCAAGTCAGCATACAGTTGCAGCACATCTGCAGATTAAGGGAAATGTACTAAGCAGTGATAAAAGTGGAGAAGTGAGCACTGATGTAACATTTATAGTTTGCTTACTATAAAAATATACAGAGCAGCTGATTGGTTGCCATGGGCAACTTCTCCACTAGCTTACTTCTCCACTTTTATCACTGCTTAGTACATGCCCCCCTTATTTAAATTCCTATACTGTAATTCAATCTTGTTTTGGTGCACCAGTGGAATTGCCATAATACCTATGAATGTCTGCTGACTGGCTATTGGTTAGAATGCCTATTGATCGCTGAGCAAGTTGCTTTGTCCTTGACCTTTGATAATAAAAATGATTACTGTTTTGTATTTGATAATCATTAGTACTGGACATTCTGAGGTGGATGCTGACTGCACGCAGTGCTGATGTTTGTGCAGTAGAGTGATCATTGTTAACTGGGCATGTGCAAAATATTCTGAAAATCCCTATGGCGCAGTCATTACCCTGAGTGTATGAACAAATATGTTATTACGCAGGGTTGGACTGGCCAACAGGGGCACAGGGGAAACCCCTGGTGGGCACTACTATCTGGGGGCACCTCCTCTAGGGATCAGGTTCCAGACTGTGCACTTGAATTATACAATATACATATGTTACCTTATACTGCACAGGACTATGGTGTATTTTGTACAGGACATTTCTGGTATTACTCTGGTACATCATCATGCATGCACTAGCAGTATTTTATTATATATATTTATCAAGGTATCCAGCCCATGCACTCTCTACTGGTTAGGCAAACCAATATGGTGGCTAGCCACACTATATCTGGAGACTGGCCACACCCCTAAACATGGGCCCATACCACTGCATCCACCCGGTGTGCCCTTCATGCCCCAATCTGACACTGCTATTGCGTACGGTATCAGAACTGGAAAGGCAAAGTGATGTGCATTTATGGGTGGTGTCTGGGAGGTTGACTACAGGGAGTGCACAAAAACCACCCCATGGGCGTGTAGTGGGAGTGTCGCTGGTTTGTCACTGTAAGTGGGATGCATTCGCAGATGCATAGCAACCACCACAGAGGTTGGTGTAGGTATCGATGGTGAATGCTGGTGTGCTGATGGTGGTCTGTCTAGAACCACCGGTGGTGCTACTGCGTACTGGGGCACATAAAATGGGCATCTCAGTTTTTCCACTTTCCATTGCACGCTAGTCACAAGGGGAAGGCTGAAACATGCATTTGCATATTATTGCACCCGCTATCCGGAGCACTACAGTAGCTTGGATGCAGCAGTGTCCACCTCTGAATCATCCCTCAATATTCTTTGTTTCAATAACCTATTCTGACATATTGCTTTTTTTTTATTAGCAATAATATTAATTAGAGATGAGCGGGTTCGGTTTCTCTGAATCCGAACCCGCCAGAACTTCATGTTTTTTTTCACGGGTCCGAGCGACTCGGATCTTCCCGCCTTGCTCGGTTAACCCGAGCGCGCCCGAACGTCATCATGACGCTGTCGGATTCTCGCGAGGCTCGGATTCTATCGCGAGACTCGGATTCTATATAAGGAGCCGCGCGTCGCCGCCATTTTCACACGTGCATTGAGATTGATAGGGAGAGGACGTGGCTGGCGTCCTCTCCATTTAGATTATAAGAGACTGAGAGAGATTTACTGGAGCTGACTAGGAGGAGTACTGTTACTGTAGAAGTGTAGAGACTGAGTGGAGAGAGTTTACTAGTGAGGACAGTGCAGTTTACTTTATAATCCGTTCTCTGCCTGAAAAAAGCGATACACAGCACACAGTGACTCAGTCACATACCATATCTGTGTGCACTGCTCAGGCTCAGGCCAGTGTGCTGCATCATCTATTATCTATATATAATATTATATATATCTGTCTGACTGCTCAGCTCACACAGCTTATAATTGTGGGGGAGACTGGGGAGCACTACTGCAGTGCCAGTTATAGGTTATAGCAGGAGCCAGGAGTACATAATATATTATATAGTGAGTGACCACCAGACACACAGTGCAGTTTATTTAATATATCCGTTCTCTGCCTGAAAAAAGCGATACACACAGTGACTCAGTCAGTCACATACCATATCTGTGTGCACTGCTCAGGCTCAGGCCAGTGTGCTGCATCATCTATTATCTATATATAATATTATATATATCTGTCTGACTGCTCAGCTCACACAGCTTATAATTGTGGGGGAGACTGGGGAGCACTACTGCAGTGCCAGTTATAGGTTATAGCAGGAGCCAGGAGTACATAATATATTATATAGTGAGTGACCACCAGACACACAGTGCAGTTTATTTAATATATCCGTTCTCTGCCTGAAAAAAGCGATACACACAGTGACTCAGTCAGTCACATACCATATCTGTGTGCACTGCTCAGGCTCAGGCCAGTGTGCTGCATCATCTATATATATTATATATCTGTCTGACTGCTCAGCTCACACAGCTTATAATTGTGGGGGAGACTGGGGAGCACTACTGCAGTGCCAGTTATAGGTTATAGCAGGAGCCAGGAGTACATAATATTATATTAAAATTAAACAGTGCACACTTTTGCTGCAGGAGTGCCACTGCCAGTGTGACTAGTGACCAGTGACCTGACCACCAGTATATATAATATTAGTAGTATACTATCTCTTTATCAACCAGTCTATATTAGCAGCAGACACAGTACAGTGCGGTAGTTCACGGCTGTGGCTACCTCTGTGTCGGCACTCGGCAGCCCGTCCATAATTGTATATACCACCTAACCGTGGTTTTTCTTTCTTTCTTTATACATACATACTAGTTACGAGTATACTATCTCTTTATCAACCAGTCTATATTATCAGCAGACACAGTACAGTGCGGTAGTTCACGGCTGTGGCTACCTCTGTGTCGGCACTCGGCAGCCCGTCCATAATTGTATATACCACCTAACCGTGGTTTTTTTTTCTTTCTTTATACATACATACTAGTTACGAGTATACTATCTCTTTATCAACCAGTCTATATATTAGCAGCAGACACAGTACAGTGCGGTAGTTCACGGCGGTGGCTACCTCTGTGTCGGCACTCGGCAGCCCGTCCATAATTGTATATACCACCTAACCGTGGTTTTTTTTTCTTTCTTTATACATACATACTAGTTACGAGTATACTATCTTTTTATCAACCAGTCTATATTAGCAGCAGACACAGTACAGTGCGGTAGTTCACGGCTGTGGCTACCTCTGTGTCGGCACTCGGCAGCCCGTCCATAATTGTATATACCACCTAACCGTGGTTTTTTTTTCTTTCTTTATACATACATACTAGTTACGAGTATACTATCTCTTTATCAACCAGTCTATATATTAGCAGCAGACACAGTACAGTGCGGTAGTTCACGGCTGTGGCTACCTCTGTGTCGGCACTCGGCAGCCCGTCCATAATTGTATATACCACCTAACCGTGGTTTTTTTTTCTTTCTTTATACATACATACTAGTTACGAGTATACTATCTCTTTATCAACCAGTCTATATTAGCAGCAGACACAGTACAGTGCGGTAGTTCACGGCTGTGGCTACCTCTGTGTCGGCACTCGGCAGCCCGTCCATAATTGTATATACCACCTAACCGTGGTTTTTTTTTCTTTCTTTATACATACATACTAGTTACGAGTATACTATCTCTTTATCAACCAGTCTATATATTAGCAGCAGACACAGTACAGTGCGGTAGTTCACGGCTGTGGCTACCTCTGTGTCGGCACTCGGCAGCCCGTCCATAATTGTATATACCACCTAACCGTGGTTTTTTTTTCTTTCTTTATACATACATACTAGTTACGAGTATACTATCTCTTTATCAACCAGTCTATATATTAGCAGCAGACACAGTACAGTGCGGTAGTTCACGGCTGTGGCTACCTCTGTGTCGGCACTCGGCAGCCCGTCCATAATTGTATATACCACCTAACCGTGGTTTTTTTTTCATTCTTTATACATACATACTAGTTACGAGTATACTATCTCTTTATCAACCAGTCTATATATTAGCAGCAGACACAGTACAGTGCGGTAGTTCACGGCTGTGGCTACCTCTGTGTCGGCACTCGGCAGCCCGTCCATAATTGTATACTAGTATCCAATCCATCCATCTCCATTGTTTACCTGAGGTGCCTTTTAGTTGTGCCTATTAAAATATGGAGAACAAAAATGTTGAGGTTCCAAAATTAGGGAAAGATCAAGATCCACTTCCACCTCGTGCTGAAGCTGCTGCCACTAGTCATGGCCGAGACGATGAAATGCCAGCAACGTCGTCTGCCAAGGCCGATGCCCAATGTCATAGTACAGAGCATGTCAAATCCAAAACACCAAATATCAGTAAAAAAAGGACTCCAAAACCTAAAATAAAATTGTCGGAGGAGAAGCGTAAACTTGCCAATATGCCATTTACCACACGGAGTGGCAAGGAACGGCTGAGGCCCTGGCCTATGTTCATGGCTAGTGGTTCAGCTTCACATGAGGATGGAAGCACTCAGCCTCTCGCTAGAAAAATGAAAAGACTCAAGCTGGCAAAAGCAGCACAGCAAAGAACTGTGCATTCTTCGAAATCCCAAATCCACAAGGAGAGTCCAATTGTGTCGGTTGCGATGCCTGACCTTCCCAACACTGGACGTGAAGAGCATGCGCCTTCCACCATTTGCACGCCCCCTGCAAGTGCTGGAAGGAGCACCCGCAGTCCAGTTCCTGATAGTCAGATTGAAGATGTCAGTGTTGAAGTACACCAGGATGAGGAGGATATGGGTGTTGCTGGCACTGGGGAGGAAATTGACCAGGAGGATTCTGATGGTGAGGTGGTTTGTTTAAGTCAGGCACCCGGGGAGACACCTGTTGTCCGTGGGAGGAATATGGCCGTTGACATGCCAGGTGAAAATACCAAAAAAATCAGCTCTTCGGTGTGGAGGTATTTCACCAGAAATGCGGACAACAGGTGTCAAGCCGTGTGTTCCCTTTGTCAAGCTGTAATAAGTAGGGGTAAGGACGTTAACCACCTCGGAACATCCTCCCTTATACGTCACCTGCAGCGCATTCATAATAAGTCAGTGACAAGTTCAAAAACTTTGGGTGACAGCGGAAGCAGTCCACTGACCAGTAAATCCCTTCCTCTTGTAACCAAGCTCACGCAAACCACCCCACCAACTCCCTCAGTGTCAATTTCCTCCTTCCCCAGGAATGCCAATAGTCCTGCAGGCCATGTCACTGGCAATTCTGACGAGTCCTCTCCTGCCTGGGATTCCTCCGATGCATCCTTGCGTGTAACGCCTACTGCTGCTGGCGCTGCTGTTGTTGCCGCTGGGAGTCGATGGTCATCCCAGAGGGGAAGTCGTAAGCCCACTTGTACTACTTCCAGTAAGCAATTGACTGTTCAACAGTCCTTTGCGAGGAAGATGAAATATCACAGCAGTCATCCTACTGCAAAGCGGATAACTGAGTCCTTGACAACTATGTTGGTGTTAGACGTGCGTCCGGTATCCGCCGTTAGTTCACAGGGAACTAGACAATTTATTGAGGCAGTGTGCCCCCGTTACCAAATACCATCTAGGTTCCACTTCTCTAGGCAGGCGATACCGAGAATGTACACGGACGTCAGAAAAAGACTCACCAGTGTCCTAAAAAATGCAGTTGTACCCAATGTCCACTTAACCACGGACATGTGGACAAGTGGAGCAGGGCAGGGTCAGGACTATATGACTGTGACAGCCCACTGGGTAGATGTATGGACTCCCGCCGCAAGAACAGCAGCGGCGGCACCAGTAGCAGCATCTCGCAAACGCCAACTCTTTCCTAGGCAGGCTACGCTTTGTATCACCGCTTTCCAGAATACGCACACAGCTGAAAACCTCTTACGGCAACTGAGGAAGATCATCGCGGAATGGCTTACCCCAATTGGACTCTCCTGTGGATTTGTGGCATCGGACAACGCCAGCAATATTGTGTGTGCATTAAATATGGGCAAATTCCAGCACGTCCCATGTTTTGCACATACCTTGAATTTGGTGGTGCAGAATTTTTTAAAAAACGACAGGGGCGTGCAAGAGATGCTGTCGGTGGCCAGAAAAATTGCGGGACACTTTCGGCGTACAGGCACCACGTACAGAAGACTGGAGCACCACCAAAAACTACTGAACCTGCCCTGCCATCATCTGAAGCAAGAAGTGGTAACGAGGTGGAATTCAACCCTCTATATGCTTCAGAGGTTGGAGGAGCAGCAAAAGGCCATTCAAGCCTATACAATTGAGCACGATATAGGAGGTGGAATGCACCTGTCTCAAGTGCAGTGGAGAATGATTTCAACGTTGTGCAAGGTTCTGATGCCCTTTGAACTTGCCACACGTGAAGTCAGTTCAGACACTGCCAGCCTGAGTCAGGTCATTCCCCTCATCAGGCTTTTGCAGAAGAAGCTGGAGGCATTGAAGAAGGAGCTAAAAGGGAGCGATTCCGCTAGGCATGTGGGACTTGTGGATGCAGCCCTTAATTCGCTTAACAAGGATTCACGGGTGGTCAATCTGTTGAAATCAGAGCACTACATTTTGGCCACCGTGCTCGATCCTAGATTTAAAGCCTACCTTGGATCT
The DNA here is from genome assembly GCF_028390025.1 of Pseudophryne corroboree. NCBI lineage: Eukaryota > Metazoa > Chordata > Amphibia > Anura > Myobatrachidae > Pseudophryne > Pseudophryne corroboree. The sequence continues at coordinate 87,820,874 of NC_086445.1, read as the reverse complement.
CTCTTTCCGGCAGACACAGGTCTGCTGGGGTTGAAAGACCTGCTGGTGACAAAATTGTCAAGTCAAGCGGAACGCGACCTGTCAACATCTCCTCCTTCACATTCTCCCGCAACTGGGGGTGCGAGGAAAAGGCTCAGAATTCCGAGCCCACCCGCTGGCGGTGAAGCAGGGCAGTCTGGAGCGACTGCTGATGCTGACATCTGGTCCGGACTGAAGGACCTGACAACGATTACGGACATGTCGTCTACTGTCACTGCATATGATTCTCTCAACATTGATAGAATGGTGGAGGATTATATGAGTGACCGCATCCAAGTAGGCACGTCACACAGTCCGTACTTATACTGGCAGGAAAAAGAGGCAATTTGGAGGCCTTGCACAAACTGGCTTTATTCTACCTAAGTTGCCCTCCCACAAGTGTGTACTCCGAAAGAGTGTTTAGTGCCGCCGCTCACCTTGTCAGCAATCGGCGTACGAGGTTACATCCAGAAAATGTGGAGAAGATGATGTTCATTAAAATGAATTATAATCAATTCCTCCGCGGAGACATTGACCAGCAGCAATTGCCTCCACAAAGTACAGAGGGAGCTGAGATGGTGGATTCCAGTGGGGACGAATTGATAATCTGTGAGGAGGGGGATGTACACGGTGATATATCGGAGGGTGAAGATGAGGTGGACATCTTGCCTCTGTAGAGCCAGTTTGTGCAAGGAGAGATTAATTGCTTCTTTTTTGGGGGGGGTCCAAACCAACCCGTCATATCAGTCACAGTCGTGTGGCAGACCCTGTCACTGAAATGATGGGTTGGTTAAAGTGTGCATGTCCTGTTTTGTTTATACAACATAAGGGTGGGTGGGAGGGCCCAAGGACAATTCCATCTTGCACCTCTTTTTTCTTTTCTTTTTCTTTGCATCATGTGCTGATTGGGGAGGGTTTTTTGGAAGGGACATCCTGCGTGACACTGCAGTGCCACTCCTAGATGGGCCCGGTGTTTGTGTCGGCCACTAGGGTCGCTAATCTTACTCACACAGCTACCTCATTGCGCCTCTTTTTTTCTTTGTGTCATGTGCTGTTTGGGGAGGGTTTTTTGGAAGGGACATCCTGCGTGACACTGCAGTGCCACTCCTAGATGGGCCCGGTGTTTGTGTCGGCCACTAGGGTCGCTAATCTTACTCACACAGCTACCTCATTGCGCCTCTTTTTTTCTTTGCGTCATGTGCTGTTTGGGGAGGGTTTTTTGGAAGGGCCATCCTGCGTGACACTGCAGTGCCACTCCTAGATGGGCCCGGTGTTTGTGTCGGCCACTAGGGTCGCTAATCTTACTCACACAGCTACCTCATTGCGCCTCTTTTTTTCTTTGCGTCATGTGCTGTTTGGGGAGGGTTTTCTGGAAGGGACATCCTGCGTGACACTGCAGTGCCACTCCTAGATGGGCCCGGTGTTTGTGTCGGCCACTAGGGTCGCTTATCTTACTCACACAGCGACCTCGGTGCAAATTTTAGGACTAAAAATAATATTGTGAGGTGTGAGGTATTCAGAATAGACTGAAAATGAGTGTAAATTATGGTTTTTGAGGTTAATAATACTTTGGGATCAAAATGACCCCCAAATTCTATGATTTAAGCTGTTTTTTAGTGTTTTTTTAAAAAAACACCCGAATCCAAAACACACCCGAATCCGACAAAAAAAATTCGGTGAGGTTTTGCCAAAACGCGTTCGAACCCAAAACACGGCCGCGGAACCGAACCCAAAACCAAAACACAAAACCCGAAAAATTTCAGGCGCTCATCTCTAATATTAATGCCATGATGGTAAAAACCCCTCAAAAAAGAGTATGATAAATATAGTAAAAATATGACTGTTTAATTGTCAACATTTTAAGCTATCATACTGAGAAGGAAATGAGACAAACGTTCCATGAAACAAAACTCAATAGTATATAATGCCCTCATGTAAAACTTCTGTTGCTGTTGACACAAATCCCAATTTATTAGTGTTTTTCTACTGTAAAATGACTGCATTTATCAAAGAATACTAAGTAAAAAGTTAAACACATTGGCATCTGAAAGTATACAATCACCCAGTGCTGTAATACTAATGCAAGGTTCTAACGGTAATAAGGACAATGTTAGGGGGGAGTCACAACAAGAAGGGGCACATAAGAAAGATAAAATTACAGATGTTAAAAGTGGGATGGTGGACGGGGCGTGGCCTGATAGCCAATGTACTCAGACGTGTTCTGCATAGGCTCCTGCGATCCCTTGGTTTTTAAGGGATTTATTACCCCATTCCTGCCTGGAGTGGACCTGCACCTGGCCCAGATTATCTCAGGGGACCCTCCTCTATATTGTGGGTCTCCCTCTGCTGCATATTAACTGACCCAGCGCGGCCCGCTAATTGAGGCCTATACTGCTTCTGGAGCCGGGGAGTGGAGTGCGTGCGGCGGCCGGCTGGGAGAACCTGAGCCGCCGGGTCGCCCGCGATCCCGGCTCTCACCCTCAGCTGGCCAACACAAAATCCCCCAGCCCGCGTTACCTGGGTCTGGACGGCGGTCACAGCAGCCGGGGACGGCACCTCCAGGATCCCGAGCAGCGGCGAGTAAGAGAACGGCCAGCACGACTTCCAGGCCGCGCTGCCTGGCGGCCGGGTGACGTCTCCCTCTGCATAGGGGAGCTCCATGCGCCTCCGTCTCGCAGCCTCTGCCCAACAAGTGCCCGGGGCCCTACACTTGAACCCAGGACAGACAGCCACAGACAGAGGACGGGCGGTGGTGATTGCTGCGGAGGAGAGGTGAGAGGGGGCAGTTATAGCAGACTCCAGTGAAGCTGCGGAGAGACCCTTCCACCCCCCCCACCCCCCCTGCGCTCAGTTTTACATCTCCAGCACCCCATTGCTGTAGTGAAGCAAGTAGCTCCAGAGTGGGAGCAGATATAAGAATAAACAGGGGTGCATGATCAGCCAGCGCTGCCATCTGGTGGTGTTTTTCAATATTGGAAGGGAATATCACCCCAGCGGCATCATTATCTATAATAGCCATTCTCTACGTGGGCATTTACATATATCCAGCGGCTGAAATTGTTACCTTGGAAAATTTCTGCTGATCTCCACGGCTGCAGGCCCTAACGTTTGCAAGTTTCATCATGCACGTGGCACGTCAACGTCAAATGTGAACACTCATCACACCCCTCCTGCTCCGAAATCATATATACAGTAACATCCGGTTGGGACGCCTATTACCTGTCTCTACGATCGAACTCCCGTGATTGAATTCAACATAGTTCACCAGGGTGCTTTGATTTATTCATACACTATGTGCGATAATGCCGCCCAAACGGCAGAAGGACCCGGCTGGAGTCCCTCCTGTTAATTTCTTTAAAACACACTCTCCTCCACGTACGAATAAAAATGCATCCTCTACCGAAAAATCCCACAAGCTGTCTGCTTTGAGTTCTCCCTTTGAGCCCTCTCCTACGACTCCGTCACCACAGGTCGGCATGGGAGATGATGCTCCCCTAACGATTGGTTCCATGAAGCAGCTGTTGGCGTCCTTCAAAGCAGATATTTCAGCGGACTTCAGATCAGCGCTGCAGGTTTGCCAACAATCAATAGATGAAGTCGGTCAGCGCACTGACCGGTTATAAACCAAATTGGAAGAAGTGGTTGCATCTCACAACGGGCTTATCACCCTTCATGATGATATGCAGTCGGAAATCACTGAACTCCGTGCCAAACTGGGAGATCTTGAGGATAGGTCGAGCAGGAACAATATAAAAATATGGGGTATTCCGGAATCTGTTCCAGCGACGGACCTGCTTGAGTTCGCCACGGACATATTTACTAAACTGCTCCCGAAAGTTACGATAACGGACTTTCTATTGGATCGAATTCACTGTCTCCCTAAGTCCAAAAACGCTCCAAAGGATGCCCCAAGAGACACTATAATGAGGTTTCATTATTTCCATGTCAAGGAGATGGTACTGCATGCAGCTCGCCCGTCCGATTCCTCCGAAGACGTCCTGGGTGTTCTCCAGATCTTCGGTGATTTATCCTCTGCCACACTGGCGTCTCGTCGCTCCTTCTACCTGGTGACCAAGGATTTGAGGAAGGCTGATATCCCCTATCGCTGGGGATTCCCAACCAAACTAATCATCAGGAGGAATGGTTCCACGAGTGTAGTCTCCACGCCAGCCGCCGGCTCCCAACTTCTGCGTTCCTGGAACCTGGAAGACGACTCTTCTGTAAAGGCCACAGATCGTAAAATCTCCCCTGATTGGGCTACGAAGTTCCATCCCCCATGAATGCAGAGTGCGACTAGTGTCTTAGTGACTCAGTGACTTTGCCCTGATGTTTATTACGGTCGTATGTTACTTTACTTTAAAATGTCACAAATGCTACTCGTATGTTTTATTCCACATGTTTTATGTTCATGCTATTTTATATATACTGATGGGTGGGATAAGCGGCCATCCGGCTGACCTACTTGTCTCTACCTATTCGGTTTGTGTTCACTGGTGTTACTTATGTTTTCTCTCTCTCCGGATTGTTTGATGTTACTGTATGCTCCATAGCTGTTTGTATTATTACCCACGGTCTGAATTTATCTTATCCAATAGATTGCTACCAGCCCGACAGGTGCGGGCACTATTGTTATAGCTTAATTTGGACTGCGTGGTCTTTGTTTTGTTCTTGGAGTGGGGGGGGGGGGTGGCCATTTTGGCCGCTGCCTCCTATGTGCCGCTATGTTAGGCGGCCTTATGTTGCGCCCTCGAGGCGCTCAACTTATTTTTTCCTTCCCTTTTCTTTTCTTTTTGCCATTTTCTATCCCTTTGTGTACTCCCCCTCTCATTGCAAAGTATATAGCACAAGTTTAGCAGTAGACGTGTCCTCAGGTTCACATCCACATATCGGTCCTGTGTACCAGCATTCTCTCCTCCTCCCACAAAAATGGTTAATGTAGTATCCCTTAATGTTAAAGGCCTTAATTCCTCAAATAAACGGAGGCTTGCTTTATGTCACTTTGCCAAACTTAAAGCACAAGTGGTTGCCTTACAGGAAACCCACTTCATGGCGTCCTCTCCCCCTCAGTTTTCGAACCACAATTTTCCCTGTTGTTACACATCCAACGGACCTAAGAAGAAGGCAGGAGTGGCATTTTTATTTTCCCGATCATGTAATTTTCTGTTAGATAAAAAGTTCACTGATGCTGAAGGCAGATATCTAATCCTTACTGGGACATTGAATGACAGACCGGTTACTTTAGCGGTGGTTTATGTCCCTAATGTCAAGCAAATTACATTTATTAGGAAATTTTGTTTTACCCTCCAGTCTTGCCTCAGTGGTGCACTATTGTTACTGGGAGATTTTAACCTGGTCTTAGACCCACGCTTAGATAAGTCGTCTGCCCGACGCCCTTTAAAAACCCATCCAGCCCGGGACCACTCCCAATCATTTCGACGCATATTACATGAGTATGGCCTGTATGACATATGGAGGGCTCGGAATCCTAATTGTAAAGATTATACCTTTTACTCCCAGGTCCATGGATCATTCACCAGGATTGACTTGGCGTTGGCAGACAAATGGACGTTGCAACAAATACGACGAGCCGCTATACTCCCAATTTCCTGGTCGGATCATTCAGCCTTACAATTGCGTTGGGATTTGACTTCTCATAGATCTTCCCCACGACCGTGGCGCCTTGGCGAGTACCTCCTCATTGATAAAGAAGCAAAATCCAGTATTTCTCAAGCTCTATCCTCATTTCTAGATTGTAACGATCCAACCGACACATCCGTGTTTAACAACTGGTGTGCGCTAAAGGCGGTAGTTCGGGGCTCAGTTATCCAGGCTGCGGCCCGACACCGAAAGCTGTTGCGTAAACAGCAAGATGACGTAGAAGCGCTCTTGACTGACCTGGAACATAAACTTAAATCCTCCCCCAATAATAAATAACTATATCGGGAACTACTCCGCACAAGGGAAGAATGGAATATCCTGACCCTAAGAGAGGTACATAAGACCCTTTTTAGGCTAAAACATAAATTCTATACCTAGGTGGATAGGGCGGGAAGAATGTTAGCCAGGAAGCTGAGAGGCAAAGTGGCAAACGAGAGAGTTAAAGAAGTTATTAATGCCAAAGGCCTAAAAGTTTCTGATCCCTCGGACATAGCCAATGCCTTCACGGAGTACTACTCGGCCCTTTATAATCTCCGCACAGACCCTTCTACCCCGCAACCAACTAGCACTGAGATTGACGCTTTCTTAAATAAATTGAACCTACCCATCTTAGATCCCCTCTCCCTTCAATTAATGGAATGCCCCTGGACTATAGAGGAGATTAGACGAGTTATTGATGGTCTCCCGTCCTATAAAGCCCCTGACCCGGATGGCTTCTCGAACGGGTTTTTTAAATGCTATAGAGATACCCTAGTCTTCGTCTTAAAGACGGTTTTTGACGAAGCTTCGTCAACTGGCTTGTTTCCATCAGAAATGTTGGAGGCTAGAATAGTGGCTTTTCCCAAACCCAGAAAGAACCCAGTTTTGCTATCTAACTACCGCCCTATAGCTCTCTTAAATTCAGATGTAAAAATTTACGCAAAATTGATAGCTAATAGATTAAACCCGTTACTGCCATCTCTAATTAATCAAGATCAGGTGGGCTTTGTTCGGAGTCGCCAAGCTCCCGATAACACTAGGAGGATTATAGATGTGTTGGACGCCTTCTCCGAGTCAGTAGAACCTTTTTTGTTACTTTCACTAGATGCGGAGAAGGCGTTCGACAGATTACACTGGGGATATCTGAAAGCGGTTCTGATCAAATTTGGTATTTCAGGTAGGGCTCTATCTTCAATTAATGCACTCTACTCTGTCCCTTCAGCTAGAGTATTTATAAATGGTATGCTCTCCCCCATATTTTCGATTTCTAATGGTACTCGCCAGGGCTGCCCGCTGTCTCCCTTAGTTTTTGTGTTGGCTATAGAACCCCTAGCGGAATCTATTCGCATTAACCCCGGGGTGAAGGGTCCGGCTCTGTATGGTCATATGTATAAGATATGTCTCTTTGCGGATGATGTTCTTCTCACCATTACCGACCCTTCTGATTCCCTCCGGGCTCTCCATGACATCTTGCAGGCCTACTCCTCCGTCTCGTATTACAAGCTCAATACGTTTAAAACAGAGGCACTCCCGATTACATTTTCTGCTACACTACTTGACGAATTGAAGTCTCAATACAATTATGCCTGGCAGGTAGACTGTCTGAAATACTTAGGTATCCAGATTCCCCCTAAGACCTCAGACCTTATTAGATGTAATTACCCCCCTCTTCTGACTAAACTAACATTATTAACGAAAGATTGGATGCTATATAATGTATCGTGGCTTGGTCGCATTGCTGCTTTGAAGATGGTCCTGCTTCCTAAGCTGCTGTATTTATTTAGGACTATCCCCGTTTTATTGCCCAATATCTTATTGACCAAATTTAATTCTGTTTTAACTCAACATGTGTGGAGAGGCAAAAAACCAAGACTAGCCCGTAAAATAATGTCCTTACCGAAATCGAGGGGTGGTTTGGCTTTCCTCGACTTACGTTTATATCAGATGGCCTGTATATTGGCCCCTATGGGAGCGTGGTTTGAGATGGATGCTTCTAAAATATGGGTCTCCTTGGAGGGGGGCCTCTTATCTTCTCTCCCTTTTTCCAGTGTCTTGGGACTGCCTGATATGGAGGGGTTAAATTTGTTTTCAAGATCGGTTGTGGTACAATCCACACTCAAATCTTAGCTAGCCTTGGTAGGGTTGTTACCAGAAGTCTCCCCCCCCCCCCCCCCACCGCTAGATTTCCCATTGTAAGGAGTGGCGGGTCTGGTTCCAGATCTTTAATTTCGCTTGTGGATCTCCCGAGGGGCTAGGAGTCTTCAAGATGTAATGGAAGAGGGTACTTTAATGTCTTACACCCAACTGCAATCTAGGTTTTCTCTCCCCAAAGGAGACTTTAATAAATATCTTTAGCTCAGACACTGGCTACAGAGTGTAACTAGGCCCCACAGCAGACTAGTACCGACCCCCAAATATATTCATACCCTGATTATGAGAACTGAGTGTAAAGGTACAGTTTCCAGATGGTATGCCCTTCTCAACTGCCCCCATCACCGGGTTAAACTTAAATCTCAGATGAAGTGGGAATCCGACCTGAATTGTCTCCTGACAGAGGAGGAATGGCGTTTGATATTTGATTCTTGTTTTCATTTGTCTAAATGTATATCACACATAGAACAGTTTTATAAATTAATTCATCGCCAATATCTCACCCCGGCCCTCCTCCACTCCATATGGCCAACTACCCCCAATAACTGCTGGCGCTTATGTGGTAACATAGGTATACTCATACATGTGCTTTGGTCATGCCCTTTGGTAGCTGTCCTGTGGCATCAAGTTTTTGATATCATCTCTGCGATTGTGGGCTTTCCAATATCTCCCCAACCTTCATTGGCCCTACTACACCTATTTCCCGGGTATATCCCTTATCAAACTAGATATGTCTTGGGCCACATTTTGGCCACCACAAAGTCATTACTCGCACGCAATTGGCGCTCCCCGGTGATACCTACGATCTCTACCATTGAAGCCTCTGTTCAGTCACATTTTGAGTTTGAGACAGCGGGCGTGACCTTTGCTTCAAAAAACGCCAGGCAAGCCACAAAATGGGCGGTATGGAGTGAATTTAGGAGAGCACGTTTCCCTGGAGACCACCCCCCTAACGCGATAGTATGCTCCCAAACTGGAAGCTGGGAGTCCCTGGTTATACCTTCATTGTTTACAGTAAAAGCCACTGTTCAGAGAGGATATCCAGAGCATTCCAAAAAATAAATTTCTGGACAGTCCGCCTATATTACTCCCAGATACCGAACCCCCTATAGGAGATGACTTCCGTTGTATACTACTTACAATTGTCCCACATGATGTAGACCGATATGTTGTATGTATTTACTTACTGCCGAGAACACTGTATTTATGTATTATGGTGATGCAATGTCTGCCCCCTTCCCCCTCCCTCCTTTTTTATTTCTGTACCCCCCCCCCCCCCCCCCAATTTTACTTAAAAAACTAATAAAAATTAATCTTGAAAAAAAAAAAGTGGGATGGTGATGATGTTAATGGGTTACTTAATTTGGCATTTTGGATAGTTCACCAGTGCTGCCATTCGTGGACCTCCTCATGGTGATACATTTATAGTGTCTCCTGTATATTACCCACAACACCATTCAAACTGTAGTTTCTATTCTCTTATAATAGAACACATTATGCAACTTCCAAGTGCATGCTATTGAAATGGGTAATAAAGACAGTCCAGTCTACTGTTACGATTATAGAGACATAAAATTAAGCTATACCAAGCAGTATTTTGGAGAAAATGTAAAAGTTGAAACAACTAAAGAGGGTCGTCTTTAAGTGGCTACAGGGTGGACATGGATGTAATGTTTTTATCATTTACAGCATGCATTTATCTGCAGCACAGAGGGCCTGATTCAGGTTCCGATGGATTAGCGAAGCATGCTGCAAAGTACTGATGTGCAGTACGGGTCTGTGATGTTGGACACAGATCGGAAGTAGACTGTGAATTATCATCAGTCTGGGGATGGTAAGGGTCGGTGACTGCCTCTGTTTCCCAAAACGGATGCATGTTGCCACTGTTGTGGGGGAGTGACAAGGCAAGGATCTCCGTCGGATGACAGAGATTTCCTGGCCTCATTGTTGGGTCTGCCCCAGCCAGCTTGCGGACCCCATATGTCACGCAACCGGCCGATGGTGTAGCGGATAATCCGATGACGTGTCCTAGGATGGCGCTTGGATCAGTAATGCAAGCAGAAGTCTTGATGCTAATAAACATGCAGCCTATGCAGTCTGCAGTCTATGATAAATGACATGTAGTGCCTGACACAATGTGCGGGGAAAACTGGCATATTGGTAAGATGAACATCTCTCAAGTTGCATATGTGTCTGCATCAGCAGCACATGAGCTTGGTTTATGAGAAGGCATCATACTTATACCCCTTTCACACCAGCATATTTTCCTGGGATGATCCCGGCAACAACCCGGGTGTAGCGCTCGTGTGAAAGAGTCCCGGGACAGAATCCCAGGAAGCATGCCCTTGCATTTCAACCCTGCTATCTACCAGGGTTGGTCCCGGGATCTTCCCGGGAACCTGGTCAGTGTGAACGGGAGCCGGGTCAATGTGCCCCGGCTCCTGTTCACTCTCTATGTAGCAGGCGGCGCTTGGAGATCATGTGATCTCTTGCCCCGCCCCCGCCGCGTCACCGCTGACGTCAGCAACCCGGCAATTAGCCGGGCTGCTGACTGCAGTATGAAGGGGTCTTACCCGGGAATGTCCCTGCATGATCCCGGGACCGTGTTCCCTGGTAAGACCCCTGCATTTTTGGTTTGAAAGGGGTATTAGTGCGCGCTTACACCTGCAAGCTACACTTTCTAAAAGGCGTATAAGCGCAGAATTGCTGTTCTATGTTTTAACTGATCTATCTTTAAGTGAGAACACGTCTTCCCAGCCCACAATATCCTTTTTTTTTTACGTAGTCTCATTCAGCTTCATTATTCTGTTTAGCTGTATCTCTTTTAAATGTTTAGTTGCTATAAACTTTTTATGACTATATCATTTTTATTGTCATTTTCATTTTTATCAAGAAGACACAATATGCCTGTTTAGTCCCAAGCTTTATCTTGGCCATAAAATACAATTTTATAACAAAATACAGTGCAATTTAATGAACAAGGACACAGCCCCTGAAACACTTATACATACTCTAATTGGACTACATGTTCAATGCTAGATCATATTCTACTTGTCATAATTCTCCCTGGACTATAGTATCAGCTTTCTAAATTTATGTGTCCTGATTTCTAGTCCTCTGTGCAACCTTTACTGCTAGGATATTTCATTTTTATAAAACAAAAAACCTCCCCTCCTAAAAATAATCAAACATAAAAAAACTGTAGCGTAAACTGTAACTTCTAAGAGCATTACTTAAAGCTGCGGTATCATTCGGCATGGCTACCATGATTATAATACACATCTGTTTTATCGGCTGATTATTAGCAATTGTTGAATCAGTCTCGTATGGCTTTGTAACTTGTCTGCTGAATCAATAAGGATATTCCTAAAATTACCAAAATTCTGCAAATTTATGATTCATTACAAACAAAAAACAAGCTCAGTTCTAGAAAATCATATAGTTAAAACTTAAAATCCAGTTACATGAGCAGAAAAAGTTCAAGCTAAACTTGATACCTTTTCACAGTTTTCAAGTGTATCGAACACAGGTGGTCATTCTGACCCGATCGCATGTGCCGTGCGATAGGGTCCAAACTGCGTATGCACTGCGGCCACAATGCGCTGGCACGTCGCTGCCTGGCGACGGGGGACGCCAGGCAGCAATGAAAATAATGAAGATCGGGCTCGCAGCGCCAAACGCAAGGTGATTGACAGCAGGAAGGCGTTCCTGGGTGGCAACTGAACGTTTTCTGGGAGTGTCAAGGAAAACGCAGGCGTGTCTAGGCGTCTGCTCGGCGGTTGTCTGACGTCTAATATACTTGCATTGTGATGTATGTATACATTACATTACAGCAGCTCGAATAAGAATAATTATTAAGAATTACATCTAGCACAAAGGACAGACATGACACTTCATGGGGTATATTTACTAAAGGTCGATTCTGGTTTTCAGTCGGGTTGAGACAATTTTTAGTCGATTTTGTGTGACAGGTATTTACTAAAGTCAAAATCGACTCAAAATCGACTAAAACCCGACTGAATAGATTTTACACTTAAATAGAACTACAATAGAACCTTCAATACCTTAACATAGAGTTCAATCCCTAACCCATATTTACTAATAGTCGATTTGAAAATTAACCAAAAATCAACCCCAAATCCTAATTTTCAATAGAACCATCACAAATAGTTCTATTTGATATTTTTTCATGTAGAATTGTCTGAAACATCAATATGATGGAAAATAACATGGTAGAAGAGCATATGGAGCACACTGGCTGCAAAAATCATGACAGTAAAAAGCACATGTATGATTGAAAAAAAAATTGTGGATATCCACATTAGCCCAGGAATGAAGGTGTTTGTGGGTTAATACAGAGCATGTGGCCCGTTTTGACCAATAGAAATGCTTTTGTTGATTATTAGTCGATGTTTGATTGATGTTTGACCGATGTTATCAATTTTGACCATTTTGGGTCGATAATTGATGAATAGTACACTTTTAGAACTTCAAATAGAACTCACATCTTACAGCAATTTTTAAAAGGAACTCTTATTGCGTGTTCCTCATTTCAAAGTGGATTTTTTCACGTAATGATGGTCGAATTTAGCTGTACACATTGCGTGCAGAATTCCCTCTTACATTTCTCTTTTTATAGGAATTCCTTTGTCAATGTAGTTCTCTCATTATATTCCAACCACCACGCCACAGACCAGAATGACAATGCCGTAGTCCAGGCTCTATTTACAGACTCTGAATGCAGTGAAATGCACCACACGAGTTTTATAAATATTGTATATCCAGGACATCACACTTCTTTGAAATACAATGTTCTGCCGCAAAATTTACCATTCTACCTGTGAATGTTGTACATCACACTGGAAGTCTCACAACTAGACCTATTGTAGTGCAAACAACAATATGGGAACTCCACAGGATAAAACATACTGTTACACAGGAGTAAAGGTGAAAGAAAATGTCAAGTTTCTACTAAAATAAGTTTTCTGTGGCTAAAAAAAATCAGTTTACAAAGGGTGAGAAAAGTTTCAGTGTTTGGAGCAAAAGTGTCTTTCAAAGTGTTTTTAGAGAGCAAGTTGAAAAAAAAAACAGAAATACTTTGCATACCATTTCTATAACCTTTTTCATTTTATATATATATATATATATATATATATATACATACAGGTATATATTAGAGATGAGCGGGTTCGGTGCTCAGAGAGCCCAGTTCCGAGTCAGGCTCGGGTTTTCCCGCCTGACTCGGAAACCCAAACGAGGCAAAACGTTATCATCCCGCTGACGTATTCTCGCGGGATTTGGATTCCATATAAGGAGCCGCGCGTCGTGGCCATTTTCACTCCAGTCTCGGAGAGTGTAGTGAGAGGGGTCTGGGACTCCAGTTCGACAACAAAAAGGTCGACACACCTTAGGTCGATGCCAATTGGTCGACACACCTTAGGTCGACATGGACAAAAGGTCGACAGGAACAGAGTCGACATGGAAAAATGTCGACATGAGTTTTTTATGTTTTTTTGGTGTCGTTTTCTTCGTAGAGTGACCGGGAAACTGTATAAGTCCCTTTCAGTGGTGCTGCATTGTCCTGCATTAGACCAGGGGAAGTGTCTTGTGCAGCATCAGTCCAGTGACTAGTCACAGTGGTGGTGTCCTCTGCTGCCATATATCCAGTGTTACTGCCGTATAATGCCCGTGATACTGGCGTATAATTTCTGTGATATTGCCGTATAATTTTCGGAATACTGGCGTATAATTCCTGTGATACTGCTATATAATTCCCGTGATACTGGCGTATAATTCCTGTGATACTGCCATAAAATGCCCGTGATACTGATGTATAATTCCTGTGATACTGGCGTATAATTCCTGTGATACTGCCATATAATTCCCGTGATACTGGCGTATAATTCCTGTGATACTGCCATATAATTCTCTGAATACTGGCGTATAATTCCCGTGATACTGGCGTATAATTCCTGTGATATTGCCGAATAATTCTCAGAATACTGGCATATAATTCCTGTGATACTACCATATAATTCCCGTTATACTGCCATATAGTTCCAGCTATACTGCCATATAATTCCATATAAATCCATATAATTCCGTATAAATCCAGTCCAGTGGTGCTGCCATATAAATTCAGTGGTGCTGTCCTGTTCTGTATATTATTTACTCCAAATAAAGGAGTTATTAATATTTAATCCAAATAATTTTTTGTGTTTTCCCTGTGAGGTGTAGTGGTACGCTCTCTTGTGCCGCATATTGTTTTATATAACTCCAGAAACATAATGGAGAACAAAAATTTGGAGGATAAAATAGGGAAAGATCAAGAACCACTTCCTCCTAGTGCTGAAGCTGCTGCCACTAGCCATGACATAGATGATGAAATGCCATCAACGTCGTCTGCCAAGGCCGATACCCATTGTGATAGTAGAGGGCATGTAAAATCCAAAAAGCCAAAGTTCAGTAAAAAGACCCCCAAAAATAAATTGAAATGGTCTGAGGAGAAACGTAAACTTGCCAATATGCCATTTATGACACGGAGTGGCAAGGAGTGGCTGAGGCCCTGGCCTATGTTCATGACTAGTGGTTCAGCTTCACATCTTCACATGACGATGGAGGACTTGACACTTATGTTGGTGTTAAAAGTGCGTCCGGTATCCGCCATTAGTGCAGTGGGATTTAGACAATTAATGGAGGTATTGTGTCCCCGGTATCAAATCCCATCTAGATTCCACTTCACTAGGCAGGCGATACCGAGATTTTACCATTTAATTCCAGTGATTTGGACGTATAATTACAGTGATTTTGCTAATTAATTCCTGTGATTTGGAAGTATAAATATTAATTACAGTGATTCTGCCAATTAATTCCAATGATTTGGACATATAATTATTAATTACAATGATTTTGCCAATTAATTCTAGTGATTTGGACGTATAATTACAGTGATTTTGCCAATTAATTCCAGTGATTTGGACATATAATTATTAATTCCAGTGATCTTGTCAATTAATTCCAGTGATTTGGACGTATAATTCCAGTGATTTTGCCAATTAATTCCAGTGATTTGGACGTATAATTCCAGTTGAAATTGTTTGTGTCGCTTGGCTTAGTCATACAGCTACCTCATTGCACCTCTTCGACATCTTTGCATGAGGTGCTCTTTGGGGCCTAGTTTTTTAAAAGTGCTATCCTGTCTGACACTGCTGTATGAGTCCAGGAATACTGCTGTATTAGTCCTGGAGATGCTGTCAGTGGACCGCACAATTGCGGCCCACTCTTGACATTCAGCCACTGCGTGACACTACTAGATGGGCCAGGTAGTTGTGTCGCTTAGCTTAGTCATACAGCAACCTCGGTGCACCTTTTTTTCTTCTTTGCATCATGTGCTGTTAGGGGCCTTTTTTTATATCTGCCCTCCTGTCTGCCACTGCAGTGCCATGCCTAGATGGGCCAATTGTTTGTGTCGCTTGGCTTAGTCATACATCTACCTCATTGCAATTCTTTTTCTTCTTTGCATGATGTGCTGTTTGGTGCCTTTTTTTTATATCTGCCCTCCTGTCTGCCACTGCAGTGCCACGCCTAGATGGGCAAATTGTTTGTGTCGCTTGGCTTAGTCATACAACTACATCTTTGCAATTCTTTTTCTTAGTTGCATGATGTGCTGTTTGGGGCCTTTTTTTATATCTGCCCTCCTGTCTGCCACTGCAGTGCCACTCCTAGATGGGCCAGGTGTTTGTGTTGTACACTTGTGTCACTTAGCTTAGTCATCCAGCAACCTCGGTGCATGCTTTTGGCCTAAAAACAATATTGTGAGGTATGAGGTGTTCAGAATAGACTGGAAATAAGTGGAAATGATTGTTATTGAGGTTAATAATACCGTAGGAGCAAAATTACCCCCAATTTCTGTGATTTTAGCTGTTTTTATGGGTTTTTTAAAAAAATCATCCAGATCAAAAACCAAAACCAAAACACGAAAGGGTGGTTTTGGCAAAACCAAGCCAAAACCAAAACACAAAAGTGGAATTAGAACCAAAACCAAAATACAAAACACGAAAAGTGCCAGCCGCACATCTCTAATATATATATATATATATATATATATATACATTATATAAATGAATTATTGCTGGAACTGAACTACAAGGGGAAAGAATTGTCAATCATCCTACAAAATGATCTGTGCGGTTCAGTTCTGTGCGGTTCAGTTCTCCAGAAATCCGAATCCACTTGAATTTGTGGATCCGAACTGAATCAAAATCCGATCCTCCGAAGAGATCTGATACAAAATGAGTCCTGGTTTCAATACTCACGAGGTACAGAATTTGGATTTTAATTCTGAATTTTAGATTTTGGATTGCCAAAATTACATGATTTGATCTGTTTTCATTGATTTTTATCAATGATTTGTTATTCATTTTAAACCAAACCGAAATCCGAATTCGAAGCAAAATGCATGAAGGTGATTTTGCCACAACCGAAACATGGGGTCCGTGCACTTCTCTACTCTTGAGTATTTTGTGATGTAGAGGTAGTCAACACAGGAGTAAACTTTCAACAGTATGCTGACATGGGATTCATACCTACCATTGCTAATTTTCCTACATACGGTACCACTATGGGATGAGAAGGAAAAATCAATGTTTGTTACAACCACCCAGATAGCAACCCACCAATCTGGGTTGTTGGAGCCAACATTGCCAAAATAATTAAATCCCCCTCCCTTTTATAAATAATATAGTAGTTAGAAATTATAATGTTTTTTCTTTATTTTCTGAAAAAATTCATAATACTGTAAATGACCCGTAGGGGGCAACTACTACATAAAAGGTGAAAAGCTATGTTTGATTTATCTCCCAACTTATGGTAAAACCACGGTGGTCACTACGTGGTCTCCAGGCACAATGTTTACATGCTCAGAATCTACAAGTTCACAATGATGACATCAGAACTGCTGGTCACATGACCACTTGGACTTGGGAAGACAATGCTGGAGATGTCATTGTCACTGGGACAAGGTAAGTGACCGCTGGGCCAGCAGGTCGGTTATGTCAACATTCCATCATGTTGACATGGCACCCCTGGAGCGTAGTGAATGTCAATACGGTCACCATCGACATGCTGCATGTTCATATTTCGTCCATGTAGACATTTTCATGTCGATTTTAGGCATGTCGTCATAAGAACTGTCTACCCTAACATAGCACACCCACTGTGAGTGTTTTCTTGATGATAATTGATTACTTTATTGGCTTATAGATGACCTCTTGCAAATGATACCAAACTTTTCATTTTCTGTCTGTCTTTTTTGTGCTTTGCAGTCAAGCCTTTATATCATCATTCACTCTTGTTTGTATTCTTTGTCCTAGTCTCACAAAGCCTCCCGGTGTATTCAATAGAGTTAGCTGAGCTCACTCTGATTATATAAATACATGTCTAGGAAGCACAGATAAAGCAATGTATCTAGAAAACGTTGACAGAGGACAAACAGGAGCTAATAGAGTCAATTTGTCTTAATGTGGACGATTCTTTTAAGCAAGAAATGATAAAGAGCCTCTCGTTCCAAGGTGCTTCTAAAACACAGAAACAACAACAAAAAATCAAATGAAAAGGAAACAACTGAACGTCAACATTGTTAAAATGCAACTTACAAAATGGTTTGAAAACAAAAACTAAACACTGCGGCTGACAAGCTAATCACAGACATACAAGCTGCGGATGAAAAGGGCATCCCCAAAGTGATTGCTGAAATTAATAATCGCTGTGCTCAAGAGGAAAGCATCTTGTTTTTCGTCAATATTTCCTAAATGAAGAAACATTATGCTTTTTATTTTCCAAGAATGGATCCATTGTCTACTTAAGAAATAGCTTTTATGATTCAAAACCAAATTGAATTACCTTTAGTGCTTCAGGCAGTCAAGAGGGGCCACACTTTGATTGTAGTTTGTGCAAGTTGTTATGTTTTTATATTCAGTCAGTGCATAAGAGCACATCCTAAGGCTCTTCTAGAAAGATCAGAGAACAATCAACTATGGTAAAATGAAGAGTTTGATGGTTCGAAATATTCATAATTTACTTAGGTCTAAATGAAATACTGAGAAGAGGGAGGGTTACAGATTACCAGGGCATGTACTCTGTAGACGCACACGGGTCGATGGACTCCAACATGACACCCTGCAGCCATATACAGTAGTTATACTTACCCCTCCAGAGGTCTACAGTGGCTGGAGCTGCAGACAGAAATCACCAGGAAAATGGTGCTGGCGCCATGTTCCCAGAGACCTGTACATGCACAGTAGACTCTGGCACAAAACCAAAGTCTACAGTGTTGTAAGAGCTGTAGCCACTGTCAGAGAGGAGGGGGGCCCCACCTAGCCTGCACATGGGCACTCTTCTCTCTTAATCCGCCCTGGGTCCAGGAGTGCAATAACCATGCCTTGTTCATGTACTATAGCCTGATACATGCACTGCTGTGTATAAAATGAGAAGGTGTAGTGGCCAATCCCTCCAAGAACCTAGACCTGCCTGAGGTCTCAGCGGCTCCCAGGGACACCACAATGCTTTAGGTAGGGATGCAAAGATGTAATTTCATTTTGGCACCCCTAAATGCTTAACGTCACAAGGGGGAGGTTTGGGGGTGCTGCAAGGGGGTGAAGATGGTGGGGTGCTGCAAGCAGGTAGCATTTGGGTCTGCGGGAGGCGCATTTGGGTTCAAAGGGGGAGCTGAGGGGGAAGAGGGGAGGAACATATGAAGTCGGACGTGAGTTGAGAAGAGTGCGGGGCTGGTTCCAGATAACTAGCAGTAATGATGGATACCGGAACCACGTTTCTCACCGCCCAGGATGCCAAGGCCTCAGTTATCCGCTTTGCAGCAGGATGACTGCTGTGATATTTCATCTTCCTCGCAAAGGACTGTTGGACAGTCAATTGCTTGGTGGAAGTAGTAAAAGTGGTCTTACGAGTACGACTTCCCCTCTGGGATGACCATCGACTCCCAGCAGCAACAACAGCAGCGCCAGCAGCAGTAGGCGTTACATGCAAGGATGCATCGGAGGAATCCCAGGCAGGAGAGGACTCGTCAGAATTGCCAGTGACATGGCCTGCAGGACTATTGGCATTCCGGGGGAAGGAGGAAATTGACACTGAGGGAGTTGGTGGGGTGGTTTGCGTGAGCTTGGTTACAAGAGGAAGGGATTTACTGGTCAGTGGACTGCTTCCGCTGTCGCCCAAAGTTTTTGAACTTGTCACTGACTTATGATGAATGCGCTGCAGGTGACGTATAAGGGAGGATGTTCCGAGGTGGTTAACGTCCTTACCCCTACTTATTACAGCTTGACAAAGGCAACACACAGCTTGACAAATGTTGTCCGCATTTCTGTTGAAATACTTCCACACCGAAGAGCTGATTTTTTTGGTATTTTCACCAGGCATGTCAATGGCCCTATTCCTCCCACGGACAACAGGTGTCTCCCACGGGTGCCTGACTTAAACAAACCACCTCACCATCAGAATCCTCCTGGTCAATTTCCTCCCCAGCGCCAGCAACACCCATATCCTCCTCATCCTGGTGTACTTCAACACTGACATCTTCAATCTGACTATCAGGAACTGGACTGCGGGTGCTCCTTCCAGCACTTGCAGGGGGCGTGCAAATGGTGGAAGGCGCATGCTCTTCACGTCCAGTGTTGGGAAGGTCAGGCATCGCAAACGACACAATTGGACTCTCCTTGTGGATTTGTGATTTCGAAGAACGCACAGTTCTTTGCTGTGCTTTTGCCAGCTTGAGTCTTTTCATTTTTCTAGCGAGAGGCTGAGTGCTTCCATCCTCATGTGAAGCTGAACCACTAGCCATGAACATAGGCCAGGGCCTCAGCCGTTCCTTGCCACTCCGTGTGGTAAATGGCATATTGGCAAGTTTACGCTTCTCCTCTGACAATTTTATTTTAGATTTTTGAGTCCTTTTTTTACTGATATTTGGTGTTTTGGATTTTACATGCTCTGTACTATGACATTGGGCATCGGCCTTGGCAGACGACGTTGCTGGCATTTCATCGTCTCGGCCATGACTAGTGGCAGCAGCTTCAGCACGAGGTGGAAGTCGATCTTGATCTTTCCCTATTTTTGGAACCTCAACATTTTTGTTCTCCATATTTTAATAGGCACAACTAAAAGGCACCTCAGGTAAACAATGGAGATGGATGGATACTAGTATACTTATGGATGGACGAGCGACTGCCGACACAGAGGTAGCTACAGCCGTGGACTACCGTACTGCGTCTGCTGCTAATATAGACTGGATGATAATGATATAAAAAATATATATATATCACTACTGCAGCCGGACAGGTATATATTATATAATGACGGACCTGCTGGACACTGTCAGCACTGCAGACTCCTAAAGTAAGCTACTAGTATCAAGAAGATAGAAAAAAAAAAAAACACCACAGGTAGGTGGTATACAATTATGGATGGACGAGCGACTGCCGACACAGAGGTAGCTACAGCCGTGGACTACCGTACTGCGTCTCCTGCTAATATAGACTGGATGATAATGATATAAAAAATATATATATATCACTACTGCAGCCGGACAGGTATATATTATATAATGACGGACCTGCTGGACACTGTCAGCACTGCAGACTCCTAAAGTAAGCTACTAGTATCAAGAAGATAGAAAATAAAAAACACCACAGGTAGGTGGTATACAATTATGGATGGACGAGCGACTGCCGACACAGAGGTAGCTACAGCCGTGGACTACCGTACTGCGTCTGCTGCTAATATAGACTGGATGATAATGATATAAAAATATATATATATCACTACTGCAGCCGGACAGGTATATATTATATAATGACGGACCTGCTGGACACTGTCAGCACTGCAGACTCCTAAAGTAAGCTACTAGTATCAAGAAGATAGAAAAAAAAAAAAACACAACAGGTAGGTGGTATACAATTATGGATGGACGAGCGACTGCCGACACAGAGGTAGCTACAGCCGTGGACTACCGTACTGCGTCTGCTGCTAATATAGACTGGATGATAATGATATAAAAAATATATATATATCACTACTGCAGCCGGACAGGTATATATTATATAATGACGGACCTGCTGGACACTGTCAGCAGCACTGCAGACTCCTAAAGTAAGCTACTAGTAGTATCAAGAAGATAGGGAAAAAAAAAACACCACAGGTAGGTGGTATACAATTATGGATGGACGAGCGACTGCCGACACAGAGGTAGCTACAGCCGTGGACTACCGTACTGCGTCTGCTGCTAATATAGACTGGATGATAATGATATAAAAAATATATATATATCACTACTGCAGCCGGACAGGTATATATTATATAATGACGGACCTGCTGGACACTGTCAGCAGCACTGCAGACTCCTAAAGTAAGCTACTAGTAGTATCAAGAAGATAGAAAAAAAAAAACACCACAGGTAGGTGGTTTACAATTATGGATGGACGAGCGACTGCCGACACAGAGGTAGCTACAGCCGTGGACTACCGTACTGCGTCTGCTGCTAATATAGACTGGATGATAATGATATAAAAAATATATATATATATCACTACTGCAGCCGGACAGGTATATATTATAATGACGGACCTGCTGAACACTGTCAGCACTGCAGACTCCTAAAGTAAGCTACTAGTATCAAGAAGATAGAAAAAAAAAAAAACACCACAGGTAGGTGATATACAATTATGGATGGACGAGCGACTGCCGACACAGAGGTAGCTACAGCCGTGGACTACCGTACTGCGTCTGCTGCTAATATAGACTGGATGATAATGATATAAAAAAAAAATATATATATATCACTACTGCAGCCGGACAGGTATATATTATATAATTAATGACGGAACTGCTGGACACTGTCAGCAGAATGCGTTTATAGAATAAAAACACCACACGACGAGTGTTTAACTTTTTCAGGCAGACAATCACAATATACTGGTGGTCAGACAGTGGTCACTGGTCAGTCACACTGGCAGTGGCACTCTGGCAGCAAAAGTGTGCACTGTTAAATAATATGTACTCCTGCTACTGCTCCCCAGTCTCCCCCACAATTAAGCTGTGTGAGCACTGAGCACTCAGCACAGTCAGATATACATAGATGATGCAGCACACTGAGGCTGAGCACAGATATGGTATACTGTTACTGTGTCACTGTGTATCGTTTTTTTTCAGGCAGAGAACGGATTATATTAAATAATAATATAATAAAACTGCACTGGTGGTCACTGGTCAGTCACTAGTAAACTCTGCACTCTCTGAGTACTCCTAAGCTCCAGTAAATCAAGTGTCTCACTCTCACTCTCTCTCTTCTAATCTAAATGGAGAGGACGCCAGCCACGTCCTCTCCCTATGAATCTCAATGCACGTGTGAAAATGGCGGCGACGCGCGGCTCCTTATATAGAATCCGAGTCTCGCGATAGAATCCGAGCCTCGCGAGAATCCGACAGCGGGATGATGACGTTCGGGCGCGCTCGGGTTAGCCGAGCAAGGCGGGAAGATCCGAGTCTGCCTCGGATCCGTGTAAAAAGGCTGAAGTTCGGGGGGGTTCGGATTCCGAGGAACCGAACCCGCTCATCACTAATAGTTACATCACGCATATTACATAGTTACATCGCACAGATGACAAAGTTGCATCTGCGCAGATGACATATTTACATCCGCGCAGATTACATAGTAACATTGCGCAGATTACATAGTTACATCATGCTTGCCTAGAGTGTCTGGGAGAGTCCCAAATTTCAAAGGCTCTCCTGAAAGATTGGGCTGCTCTCCCGCATGTTGCCCACTTCCCAAGTGAAGTGGGTGGCCCTGGGATATAATGATGCTATTCACATTGAATTGCATCTTGCCCACGTTCCTTGCTGTAAAATTAACGCAAGTCACAACTTTGAACAGAAAGGAGCTTTATAGTACTTAGCAAGTATGAATTAGACAAAGAAAGCAAAGGAGAGAGGGGCCCTGCATGCAAGTTCTTACACTGCAGCGGAGCTATGGGTGGACACAAGGGCGAGAAGGAAGCAGATTAGGAGAGAACAGAGGCTGGAAAGTTAGTAGGAGGGGGGTTGCGGTATGGAATGAAAAGATAAGTTTTATGATGAGTATAATAATTTTATACAGCAGTGATACCTTTTTGTTAAGAAACTCAATCATTTATATTACAAAATATATTATAATATCTGTGACAGTTATCAATGTAGCTTAACAAGCAGTTTCCGGGAACATTTAAAAAAAGTAAATGATGTATAAAATATTACATGATATATGATAGTGCTATTGCATTAGGCTGTTCTCAGTGATTTCAGTGCAGGGTGTCCCAGTAAGCAGGCGTGAATTGCAGCTGACGGGCCTCTGAGACGGAAACTAACTAATGGTACAAGGCAGCTTAGCTAAAAGAGAACCTTAGGCGTTGTGCTTGGTGGGCAGCACAGTGAGTGCTAGAACAAGACCGTTTTCAAATGCCCATTAAATCTGCTTGCTAAGGCAGTCGTGTCTCAGCCCAGCTATGCAAGAGAGAAGCTTGCAGCATTTTCAGGAGGACCACAAATTTCCACATTTGGGGATCCCGAGGTTTTTGTCAAACGCAAAACAGATGGCTTGTGAATTGAATTATAAAATATTCGCATCACAATTAACTGTGTATTTTATACAGGTAAGTTATATCTACAGTTTTACACTTTCTGGGAAATAACAGCTGTATATTTTTCTGCAGCAGGAAATAAAGCAAATTTCATCTTTATCCGCTATCCCTTCTAATATTTTACTCCACAGATGATATAAACCAGTCCGTCAAATCATGACACATCACAAGTCACATTTTCAAGGCAAGCACTAACCAAAGAAGGTGGGAGTGATAATTAGTGTTAAAGCACATACATCAGTGCGTTGCTTTGGTGATAGTTAGCACTATGGTAATTAGTTAATGATGTGATAATTGGAGAAATCGCAAAAATCTGACCTGATAGATGCCCACTATGGTGGTCATTCTGAGTTGATAGCTAGCTGCATTCGTTCGCTGTGCAGCGATGAGGCAAAAAACGGCACTTCTGCGCATGCGTATGCGGCGCAATGCGCACGCGCGACGTACTATTACAACGAACGATGTAGTTTCACACAGGGTCTAGCGAAGCTTTTCGGTTGCACTGCTGACCGCAGTGTGATTGACAGGAAGAGGGCGTTTCTGGGTGTCAACTGACCGTTTTCAGGGAGTGTTCGGAAAAACGCAGGCGTGCCAGGAAAAATGCAGGCGTGGCTGGGCGAACGCAGGGCATGTTTGTGATGTCAAATCAGGAACTGAATGGTCTGAAGTGATCGCAAACGCTGAGTAGGTCTGAAGCTACTCAGAATGTGCACAAAATTATTTTGTAGCTGCCGCTCTACGATCTTTTTGTTTGCACTTCTGCTAAGCTAAAATACACTCCCAGTGGAAGGCGGCATAGCATTTGCATGGCTGCAAAAAACTGATAGCAAGCAATCAACTCGGAATGACCCCCTATGTCCTGAAAATGTCATGCCCTGGCTTGGTAAACCTCAAGAATGTATGTTCCAAGCAGATAATCATAGTCCAACATGTACAGTATTAGCTAATATACACTTGAGAAGGAAACAAAAGTTCAGATTCAGATTTTAATATTAAAAGAAACAAGAGACATTTGTTCTACAAATTTTAAAGCCAGTTTCTTTATATCTTGGTCGACCTATTCTTGGAGCACTGTTGTCAATTACAGAGGTGGATGTTGAGCATAGAACCAATCAGATTCTAGATATTTTACAGGCTGTACTAGATAAGTGATAACTAGAATTTGATTGGTTGCTGTGGACAACAGCTCCACTTGGCTTATTTAGCTTGTTTGATAAATCTCCTCCACAATCCAAAAACGTGAGTCTAAGGTCTCTCAAAATGGGCACAAGAGCTGCCATGCACGTGCCAAGTTTTCTGCATGTGCGATTGCAGATGTAAGCAGAGACACACCCCAAAAAACGTCCATGACACATGCATTTTTGCAGTAGCTCCCCGATATCTCCCGTAAATGATCTCTGGTGGTCAATCACTCTGTAAACAAATCCTCACTGCAAAAGTACTTTGGCGTGTTCACAGTGCGGCCACGGTACATTTGCAGTCGTCCGATAATCGATCAGCTGCGTAAATATCGGAATTGAGTCCAAATCAGAATCAGACACTCTGTTAGTTGAGGAAAGAGAGCATAGGGCTGGTAGCTTATGGTAGATATATCTTATAAAGTTGTCATTATCTACCGTATGTTCAGGTTACTACTAATTGGCAAGTCAGAGCCTACTTGTATCTTCCAATACGCAGATTGCAGCCAATTTTCTCCAATATTTTGATAAAAGGGAAGCGTGCATTGATACAGAGACGTACGCAATTCTGATGTTACGCAGCTGAGTATCGGTGATCTGCTGCGCATGCATCTGATTTGCACTGGTCATGTTCCGTGATGGTAATGTGACAGTGGTCGCAGTGATGATTTATTTGCAGTGTGATTAACAGTCAGGGAGCATTTGGATGAAGTAAAGGGGAAGTGGCGGAAAAAACACAGACATGTCAAGATGGTTTTCTGGGTGGGTTGTAGCCTGCATCTGCGATCCAGTACCCAGATAACATGGCTGCAGCGTCACAGATTATCGAAGGACCTGAGACTGCAACTGTGTCTTAATACTAGAGATGTGCATGGAACCTCGCATTTTGGTTTGGTTCGGATTTTGCTTTTGCCAAAGTCACCCTCAGTGTTTTGTTTTTGTTTTCGGTTTTGGCAAAATCACCCACAGGTGTTTTGGTTCGGATTTGTATTTGTATTTCTTGAAAATGTATATAAACAGCTGAAATCATGTACAGATGTTCTCCTTCATCATTCCTTCAGTCAAGTTAAACAGCCCTTCCTTTTAGTCATGCCTAGTCATGAGTACAGGGCCTGCTCTACCATTAGGCAGCTTTAGGCAGTTGCCTTGGGTGCCGGAATCTTGGGAGGTGCCACCGAGTCTGCCTATCACAAATTTAGGATGTCTCTGAAAGAAACATTATTGTACTTAATGCAAGTGGTAGCTGTGGAACTTATAAGTCGCACTTTCATCTGAAGGGCTGGGAAGTGAGTAGTGGTGGTGGTTGGGGTCAGTAGGCTGAAGTTTTGCCTATGGTGCCGAAAAACCTTGCACCGGCTCTGCATCAGTGCGTTTACTAATGCCAGGCATCTTTTTGTGGATTTTTCCCTGCAAATGCATTTTATTCACATTGTTACCGTTCATCTGTGCTAACATCAGGTGTCTTTTTTTGTTAAAATTTGCATGGCTATGTGAATAAGACGCACAAGCAGACTCTGCTGATTAAAATGATATGTGGCATGCCTATATTCTGTGTGTGTCTGCGGCTGATACTGCATATATAATGCTACACTATTGTGTTTTCCTGGAAAACACGGTAACGTACCATTGCATATGCAGATACAGGCGCAGTCGCACACAGAATGTAGGCATGTTGCATTCCATTATAATCAGCAGAATCTGCGTGTGTGTCTTATTCAAATAGCCATGCGTATGAGATCAAATTCTGAAAGCCAAGTAGAGTTGCACGGTAACTACTGGCTCACTCACGCCAGTCATCTCGAGGTGCATGGCGTATTGAGGCTACATGTATGAGGACACATCTGTAATTTGGATCTATTTTTGTTCCTACACGATCATTAACATCAATAACATTAATTTCCAGTCATTTCCAGTAAATTTTTACCACACTCTCCTGTGTGAAATGGCACCTGACATCACAAGGGTGGGACTTACAAGCAATCCAAAACCCAAGATTTGGTTCTTAAGTCCAAGTTCCAATGCGAGGGAAGTTCTGATTTGGTGCTCAGTGCTACTTGAATTTCTAAATAACCAAAAAAAATATCTTTACTTTATACGTGAATGCTTAGATTTGTGATGGCGCTGGTGGGTGTCTTAATACACATCCCGGTGGGCTGCTACATTTGCATACTCTCGCACAGCCGCTGCACACAAATTCGCAACTGCAATTCAGGGGTGCTTTAAGAGAGGAGGAGGCCCGGGTACAGCCTCCTCCGTTCGGGCCCCCTCCTCTCTGCCGGCAGCGCTGAGAATCTGAGCACTAGAGCGCTCAGACTCTACTGCGCATGCGCAGATCTCCGGGAAAATAGCACGGCGGCCATTTTCCCTGAAATTTCTCTACTGCGCATGCGCAGAACTCCGTGAAAATGGCCACTGGGAGTTTTAATACCGCCGTGGATGTCGCCGCGGGACTCCGGAGGGGTGAGTATTTAGAAAATGGGAGCAGCGTGTGTGGTGGGGTCCCCCTCTGGACTCGGGCTCGTGTGTACCACACACACTGCACCCATTATAGAAACGCCAGTGCTGCAATTGCATTAGTGTACACATATGAATCAGGACTGGTATAAAGCCCTGTAAAGAGTTCTTCCAAACCAATTTCTTGGCTATTCGAACAGGTATAGTGTGCCTCCTTGAGCTGTACTAAACCTTTCAAGTTATAGTTCTGTCTCTCCAAATTGTACAGTACATGACATTGAAATCTCTGCACTCCATTGTAGAAAAGTTTTTATGACCCTGTCCATATGTTTCTGAGATCACAGTCTTCCTGTCCTTGGAAGTGATGAGTATGTTCTATTATATGTTTTTCTCAAACTTTTAGCATTCTTTTTTTTTTTGTATGAAAAACCATAAATACCTACAAACCGTTACGGTGAGAAATAAGGCTCTTCCATGTTTCAACTACACAAATTTATTTTGCGAAATGTATTTATGACTGACTCACAACTTATTTGACTTCTGGTTTCAATTTTTAAATCAGAGTAAAAGTTGCAAAAGGAAAAAAAATAAAGGAGCATGTCAGGGCCCCTTGCCAAATAAAAAAATTAAGTAAATCGGGAAGAAGCAGTTCCAAGGCAAACGGACTAAAGCACACTTTTAAAAGTGTTAGGTAGGCAAGTAAAATATTCATGTACATAGTTACTGTAGAGTTGTCCTATTAATACCAATGAAATTTGATATTCAAGGTGACATAATCTAGTGTTCTCTGTCATCAGCCCTTTTCTGAAAAACTTGGATGACGGGGAAGAATGCTACATCCTTCGGTGGAATTATAGGAAGTCTGCGCTTCCATTGGTGTATCTATAATGGGAACAGGGTGTGCACCCATTATTATACCTACCTCTCTGAAGTCCCGCATTGGCTGGCACTGCAGAAATGCAGACATCACTGGGAAAATGGAGTGGCGGCCATTTTCCCAGTGTTTTTGCACATGAGCAATAGAAAAGTCTCTAGGAACAGGGCAAGGGCGCCATGTTCCCAGAGACCTGCACATGGACAGCAGACTTTGGCTACTGTACTACCAGAGAGTAGGGGGACCACATGGACCATGCACACAGTCCCTCTCCTCTCTTAAACCGCTCCTGTTTTCTTCCTTATGGTCACACCTTACTATAGGCTCTATTATATTAACCAACTTGGTCCACAAATACATTTCATCCATTAGGTTTTCTAATGGAATTTAGTTATCGTGGTGTGCCTGTACAGTCAGAGTTTCCTTTAGGACCGAAAGAAGAAAAAAATACTAATTTTACTAAAATTGTTAGAAAACTGTGGTTAATTGGTGAGGTGATACATTAGAGTACAGCAGAATATAAATTATTATTAATGCTATTATAATGGTTTGGTGTAAATAACAATTTCTGCTCGTTTAGAAGATATTTGTCAACATGATAATTTATTTGTAAAAATGTTCTCTCAAGTACTCTGTACTCCAGCAGCTACTTCAGTCAATTAACTAACAAAAGTGAGACACAATTTACTGATTTTTTCTGCATGCATACAAGATTGGGAACTGACATAATGAGTGGATTTTTCTTCTCCCTTTTATATAATTTTTTGCAGTTTCAGTTTTCTTTTCTTTTTTTCTTCTTTTAGTTTTAGTATAAGTTGATAGTAGAGATGTGCTCCGGCCCATTTTTGCTGGGTTTTTTTTTTGTTCTATTTCATCGGAGGCTCTCGGTTTTGTTTTTGCCAAAACTGCCTCAATGGTTTTGGTTACAGATTTTTTTAAAAAAGCAAATTGATAAAAACTGCTAAAATCATGTTATTTTGCAATCCAACCAAATCCAAAACCCGCAATTCGGATCTAAAATCCAAATTCTGAACCACAGGAAGATCTGAACTGGGACTCAGGTCAGATCTTCTCAGGGGATCCGGAACGGGTTTTGATTCGGTTTGGCTCCACAAAATTTGTCTGTATTCAGATTTCTGGAGAAATGAACTGCAAATCTCTAGGTCACAGGTTCTCAAACTCGGTCCTCAGGACCCCACATGGTGCATGTTTTGCAGGTCTCCTCACAGAATCACAAGTGACATAATTAGCTCCACCTGTGGACCTTTTAAAATGTGTCAGTGAGTAATTAATACACCTGTGCACCTGCTGGGTTACCTGCAAAACATGCACTGTGTGGGGTCCTGAGGACCGAGTTTGAGACCCACTGCTCTAGGTGATATCAAAAGAACATAGGGCCTAATTCATAGATGTACACTAATGACGCTGCAGCTGCAGTTGCGAATGTGTATGCAGCAACTGCATCAAAAAAAGGCAAATGTGCAGCCCCCTTGATTTGTGTTGAGACACCCACTGGCAGCTGTACGAGTCCCAGCGGCTGCGTACAGGACTGTAGCCACTCCCAGTAACTGTCCCCAAACAGTCCCTGACTGTCAATCATTTTGGAAATAAATTCCTTCTGCAACTGCAGACCATCGCACCACATGCACAGTCTAACGATAACCGCTCAACTGCGTAAAATCGTGTTTGCTTCTATTTCTGAATCAGGCCCATAGTGGCTTGCCTGGGAGCTGAATGAGGGAGTTGCAGACAGGCAATTTACACTATTATGTGTGTGACCAGGGCAGCCATCAGGAGGGGACTGGAGTCCCGAGCCCTTATAGAACGGGAGACCCACCCCTGGCTCCTACCGCCAGTACCTGGAGAGCTGCAAAGGAAACACAACAACAGCGGGCTGATGCGCAGGGAGGACTGAGAACAAGCCTTCCCTGTGCATCAGCTCTGTGAATCGTTCCTGCAGGTCCGCAATGCTCCACCCATATCTAACGTCATGTGCGTGACATCACATGGGGGTGGAGCAGTGTGACAGAATTTTTTGTTTTTGGTGGTGGTGGGGGGGGGAGGGGGCTGTCTATTTTGTCAGTCCTGGGCCCCACAATTTCTCATGGCAGCCCCGTGTGTGGCCACCTTGAGATAATCCCTCGAGATGAGTTTTCCCTATCAATGTTCTGATTCTGTTTTATATGAATGTTTATGTAATGCATTGATATCTTTTTTCCCAATTCTTCGTAAACAAGTCATTTAATTTAATTAAAACAATTTAATTAAAAACCAGGCAGTTATCATGTTAATTAAAATCTTAATTTGACAAAAACAATGAGGTTGTACTAGTGCTAGCAGAGCATCTCTTTGTGCTGTAAGCCGGTTCACATCTGTACTAATGTAAAGATTCTGTCTGCTCAGTCAGTAATTACCTCAGAGATCCCACAGGGACCAGGAAATAGGACACTAGTCCAGGCTGTTTTCTTGATTAAGACAATGAAATATTCTCTGCTGTCAACATCTCTATTGTTTATTATTGACAGCGCAATCTTTTTTTTTCCCTTGTACGGTATAGAAATGAATAAAAAAATAAATTAAATAATGCTGCAGAGCAAAGTACTTGTTTATAGTCATAATTGTGTCAAGAACATTCCGTACTTCATTTATGTAATTAAAGGGAAATTAAACCCGTGAAACTAAGCGCTTGGTTTAATTACCTTTACAATTGATTGGTTTGTTTGTAGATGTGCAAATTGTGATATTTGTTTGCAAAATTGCTAAATGGTTCCAAGTTGGAAGAAAATACTTAATTAAGATAGCTTGTTGCTTGCAAAGTACTTTTTATTGAGCAACGCTATGGTACGAGGCTACACAAACAATACTGCACCGTTCCAGGCACTGCATCAGGTCCTAGGGAGCGGATTTATGATTGGTTCCTTGTTTGACAACATTCCAACACAATGGGATTTGAGTTTTGTATGCAGCCATTGGGCGGCATATAATGAAGTCTGAATTTAACGGCGTGCGGGATGCCGGACAAACTCGGCTGTTTTTTTTAAAGGAGCAATCATTTACAAAGCTAAACCATGCCTTGAAATTGATTGCCCCTTTAAAAAACGTCCAAGGAGCAATCATTTACAAAGCTAAACCATGCCTTGTAATTGATTGCCCCTTTAATTGATTGCCCCTTTAAAAAACGTCCAATTGCGGCCGGCATTCCACACGGCTGCTGAACTTGGACTTCTTTACATCCCGATCATTATGTTGACATTCAGAATGTTGACGCCAGAATGTCGTTCTTGTCAGCATTTGAGATGTCAACATTTGACATATGGACATAACCTTGTTGACATTCTGAAAGATGAATTAAGATAATGTCAACATTCTCAATGTTCAGATTCTGAATATTGGAATTTTGGACAGCACCCCTTATTTTCCTATACCTATACAATGTAAAATGCACCAACTACCAACAGAGCCAACTAATGTGCTGTATATCTTTCCTGTGTGACACCCAGACATGTATGTTTTCTAGCGCAGAACTAACCCCTCACTGCCAGAACACGCTGAATATCTATATACATAAAGTTCACACATGCATGTTGCACTGATGCCCACTGTACACATGATGCACACATACATACTGCAATCCTGCCCACTGCACACAACCATACTGTATACATGCCCACTGCACATATACATACATGCCCACTGCACATATGCCCACTGCACTTATGCCCAATGCACACATGCCCACTGCACATATACATACGGCACGCATTTATTTAATACCAGTTATTTATATAGCGCGTACATATTCAGTCCCTGTCCCAGTGGAGCTTGCAATCTAACATACATAGTAACATAGTATCTGAGGTTGAAAAAAGACAATTGTCCATCGAGTTCAACCTATTTGTGGTCTCCTATGCATGATGATTTGACTAAAATTTCTGACTGATGCTGCTGTCAGCCGTTGCATTTTATCCTTATTTATAGTAACTATAATGCATGACTATGCACCCTACCCCTGGATATCCTTATCCATTACGAATTTATCTAACCCATACTTAAAGGTGTTGACAGATTCCGCCATTACAACTCCCTCAGGCAGGGAATTCCAAACACGTATTGTCCTTACTGTGAAAAAGCCTTTACGCCGTATTGTGCGGAATCTCCTCTCCTCTAACCTGAGCGAGTGTCCACGAGTCCTCTGTGTTGATCTAACCAAAAACAGGTCCCGCGCAAGCTCTGTGTATTGTCCCCTTATATATTTGTAGATGTTGATCATATCCCCTCTTAGTCTCCGCTTTTCCAATGTAAACATGCCTAGTCTTTCAAGCTTTTCCTTGTATTCCATCGTCTCCATGCCCTTAATTTGTTTGGTCGCCCTCCTCTGAACCTTTTCTAGCTCCAGGATATCCTTTTTGTAGTACGGTGCCCAGAATTGTACACAGTATTCAAGGTGTGGCCTCACTAGTGATTTATATAACGGGAGTATAATACTCTCGTCCCTAGCATCAATACCCCGTTTTATGCATGCTAATATCTTATTAGCCTTCTTTGCTGCAGTCCTACTTTGGGTACTACTGCTTAGTTTGCTATCTATGAGGACACCTAAGTCCTTTTCCAGTACAGAATCCCCTAATTTTACCCCATTTAGTAGGTAGGTGTATATTTTGTTCTTGTTACCACAGTGCATTACCTTACACTTGTCTGTGTTGAAGCGCATTCTCCATTTGGCTGCCCATGCTTCTAATTTAACTAAGTCGTTCTGAAGAGACTCGGCATCCTCCTCTGTATTTATAGCCTTACACAATTTGGTATCATCTGCAAAAATTGACACCATTCTCTCTAGACCTTCTGTTAGGTCGTTAATGAAAATATTGAACAATAGCGGTCCTAATACTGAGCCTTGCGGAACACCACTTAGCACTAGAGATGAGCGGGTTCGGTTTCTCTGAATCCGAACCCGCCAGAACTTCATGTTTTTTTTCACGGGTCCGAGCGACTCGGATCTTCCCGCCTTGCTCGGTTAACCCGAGCGCGCCCGAACGTCATCATGACGCTGTCGGATTCTCGCGAGGCTCGGATTCTATCGCGAGACTCGGATTCTATATAAGGAGCCGCGCGTCGCCGCCATTTTCACACGTGCATTGAGATTGATAGGGAGAGGACGTGGCTGGCGTCCTCTCCATTTAGATTATAAGAGACTGAGAGAGATTTACTGGAGCTGACTAGGAGGAGTACTGTTACTGTAGAAGTGTAGAGACTGAGTGGAGAGAGTTTACTAGTGAGGACAGTGCAGTTTACTTTATAATCCGTTCTCTGCCTGAAAAAAGCGATACACAGCACACAGTGACTCAGTCACATACCATATCTGTGTGCACTGCTCAGGCTCAGGCCAGTGTGCTGCATCATCTATTATCTATATATAATATTATATATATCTGTCTGACTGCTCAGCTCACACAGCTTATAATTGTGGGGGAGACTGGGGAGCACTACTGCAGTGCCAGTTATAGGTTATAGCAGGAGCCAGGAGTACATAATATATTATATAGTGAGTGACCACCAGACACACAGTGCAGTTTATTTAATATATCCGTTCTCTGCCTGAAAAAAGCGATACACACAGTGACTCAGTCAGTCACATACCATATCTGTGTGCACTGCTCAGGCTCAGGCCAGTGTGCTGCATCATCTATTATCTATATATAATATTATATATATCTGTCTGACTGCTCAGCTCACACAGCTTATAATTGTGGGGGAGACTGGGGAGCACTACTGCAGTGCCAGTTATAGGTTATAGCAGGAGCCAGGAGTACATAATATATTATATAGTGAGTGACCACCAGACACACAGTGCAGTTTATTTAATATATCCGTTCTCTGCCTGAAAAAAGCGATACACACAGTGACTCAGTCAGTCACATACCATATCTGTGTGCACTGCTCAGGCTCAGGCCAGTGTGCTGCATCATCTATATATATTATATATCTGTCTGACTGCTCAGCTCACACAGCTTATAATTGTGGGGGAGACTGGGGAGCACTACTGCAGTGCCAGTTATAGGTTATAGCAGGAGCCAGGAGTACATATTATATTAAAATTAAACAGTGCACACTTTTGCTGCAGGAGTGCCACTGCCAGTGTGACTGACCAGTGACCTGACCACACTGACCACCAGTATAGTTAGTAGTATACTTATATTGTGATTGCCTGAAAAAGTTAAACACTCGTCGTGTGACTTCACTTGTGTGTTTTTTTTTTTTTTATTCTATAAAAATAAAACTCATTCTGCTGACAGACAGTGTCCAGCAGGTCCGTCATTATATAATATATAATATATACCTGTCCGGCTGCAGTAGTGATATATATATATTTTTTATATCATTTATCATCCAGTCGCAGCAGACACAGTACGGTAGTTCACGGCTGTGGCTACCTCTGTGTCTCTGCACTCGGCAGGCAGTCCGTCCATAATTGTAATACCACCTAACCGTGGATTTTTTTCATTCTTCTTTATACATACATAGTTACATAGACATCTTCTCTTTATCAACCAGTCTATATTAGCTGCAGACACAGTACAGTACGGTAGTTCACGGCTGTGGCTACCTCTGTGTCTGCACTCGGCAGGCAGTCCGTCCATAATTGTATACCACCTAACCGTGGTTTTTTTTCATTCTTCTTTATACATACATAGTTACATAGACATCGTCTCTTTATCAACCAGTCTATATTAGCTGCAGACACAGTACAGTACGGTAGTTCACGGCTGTGGCTACCTCTGTGTCTGCACTCGGCAGGCAGTCCGTCCATAATTGTATACCACCTAACCGTGGATTTTTTTCAGTCTTCTTTATACATACATAGTTACATAGACATCTTCTCTTTATCAACCAGTCTATATTAGCTGCAGACACAGTACAGTACGGTAGTTCACGGCTGTGGCTACCTCTGTGTCTGCAGTCGGCAGGCAGTCCATAATTGTATACTAGTATCCATCTCCATTGTTTACCTGAGGTGCCTTTTAGTTGTGCCTATTAAAATATGGAGAACAAAAATGTTGAGGTTCCAAAATTAGGGAAAGATCAAGATCCACTTCCACCTCGTGCTGAAGCTGCTGCCACTAGTCATGGCCGAGACGATGAAATGCCAGCAACGTCGTCTGCCAAGGCCGATGCCCAATGTCATAGTACAGAGCATGTCAAATCCAAAACACCAAATATCAGAAAAAAAAGGACTCCAAAACCTAAAATAAAATTGTCGGAGGAGAAGCGTAAACTTGCCAATATGCCATTTACCACACGGAGTGGCAAGGAATGGCTGAGGCCCTGGCCTATGTTCATGGCTAGTGGTTCAGCTTCACATGAGGATGGAAGCACTCAGCCTCTCGCTAGAAAAATGAAAAGACTCAAGCTGGCAAAAGCAGCACAGCAAAGAACTGTGCATTCTTCGAAATCCCAAATCCACAAGGAGAGTCCAATTGTGTCGGTTGCGATGCCTGACCTTCCCAACACTGGACGTGAAGAGCATGCACCTTCCACCATTTGCACGCCCCCTGCAAGTGCTGGAAGGAGCACCCGCAGTCCAGTTCCTGATAGTCAGATTGAAGATGTCAGTGTTGAAGTACACCAGGATGAGGAGGATATGGGTGTTGCTGGCGCTGGGGAGGAAATTGACCAGGAGGATTCTGATGGTGAGGTGGTTTGTTTAAGTCAGGCACCCGGGGAGACACCTGTTGTCCGTGGGAGGAATAAGGCCGTTGACATGCCAGGTGAAAATACCAAAAAAATCAGCTCTTCGGTGTGGAGGTATTTCACCAGAAATGCGGACAACAGGTGTCAAGCCGTGTGTTCCCTTTGTCAAGCTGTAATAAGTAGGGGTAAGGACGTTAACCACCTCGGAACATCCTCCCTTATACGTCACCTGCAGCGCATTCATAATAAGTCAGTGACAAGTTCAAAAACTTTGGGTGACAGCGGAAGCAGTCCACTGACCAGTAAATCCCTTCCTCTTGTAACCAAGCTCACGCAAACCACCCCACCAACTCCCTCAGTGTCAATTTCCTCCTTCCCCAGGAATGCCAATAGTCCTGCAGGCCATGTCACTGGCAATTCTGACGAGTCCTCTCCTGCCTGGGATTCCTCCGATGCATCCTTGCGTGTAACGCCTACTGCTGCTGGCGCTGCTGTTGTTGCCGCTGGGAGTCGATGGTCATCCCAGAGGGGAAGTCGTAAGCCCACTTGTACTACTTCCAGTAAGCAATTGACTGTTCAACAGTCCTTTGCGAGGAAGATGAAATATCACAGCAGTCATCCTACTGCAAAGCGGATAACTGAGGCCTTGACAACTATGTTGGTGTTAGACGTGCGTCCGGTATCCGCCGTTAGTTCACAGGGAACTAGACAATTTATTGAGGCAGTGTGCCCCCGTTACCAAATACCATCTAGGTTCCACTTCTCTAGGCAGGCGATACCGAGAATGTACACGGACGTCAGAAAAAGACTCACCAGTGTCCTAAAAAATGCAGTTGTACCCAATGTCCACTTAACCACGGACATGTGGACAAGTGGAGCAGGGCAGGGTCAGGACTATATGACTGTGACAGCCCACTGGGTAGATGTATGGACTCCCGCCGCAAGAACAGCAGCGGCGGCACCAGTAGCAGCATCTCGCAAACGCCAACTCTTTCCTAGGCAGGCTACGCTTTGTATCACCGCTTTCCAGAATACGCACACAGCTGAAAACCTCTTACGGCAACTGAGGAAGATCATCGCGGAATGGCTTACCCCAATTGGACTCTCCTGTGGATTTGTGGCATCGGACAACGCCAGCAATATTGTGTGTGCATTAAATATGGGCAAATTCCAGCACGTCCCATGTTTTGCACATACCTTGAATTTGGTGGTGCAGAATTTTTTAAAAAACGACAGGGGCGTGCAAGAGATGCTGTCGGTGGCCAGAAGAATTGCGGGACACTTTCGGCGTACAGGCACCACGTACAGAAGACTGGAGCACCACCAAAAACTACTGAACCTGCCCTGCCATCATCTGAAGCAAGAAGTGGTAACGAGGTGGAATTCAACCCTCTATATGCTTCAGAGGTTGGAGGAGCAGCAAAAGGCCATTCAAGCCTATACAATTGAGCACGATATAGGAGGTGGAATGCACCTGTCTCAAGTGCAGTGGAGAATGATTTCAACGTTGTGCAAGGTTCTGATGCCCTTTGAACTTGCCACACGTGAAGTCAGTTCAGACACTGCCAGCCTGAGTCAGGTCATTCCCCTCATCAGGCTTTTGCAGAAGAAGCTGGAGGCATTGAAGAAGGAGCTAAAAGGGAGCGATACCGCTAGGCATGTGGGACTTGTGGATGCAGCCCTTAATTCGCTTAACAAGGATTCACGGGTGGTCAATCTGTTGAAATCAGAGCACTACATTTTGGCCACCGTGCTCGATCCTAGATTTAAAGCCTACCTTGGATCTCTCTTTCCGGCAGACACAAGTCTGCTGGGGTTGAAAGACCTGCTGGGGACAAAATTGTCAAGTCAAGCGGAACGCGACCTGTCAACATCTCCTCCTTCACATTCTCCCGCAACTGGGGGTGCGAGGAAAAGGCTCAGAATTCCGAGCCCACCCGCTGGCGGTGATGCAGGGCAGTCTGGAGCGACTGCTGATGCTGACATCTGGTCCGGACTGAAGGACCTGACAACGATTACGGACATGTCGTCTACTGTCACTGCATATGATTCTCTCAACATTGATAGAATGGTGGAGGATTATATGAGTGACCGCATCCAAGTAGGCACGTCACACAGTCCGTACTTATACTGGCAGGAAAAAGAGGCAATTTGGAGGCCCTTGCACAAACTGGCTTTATTCTACCTAAGTTGCCCTCCCACAAGTGTGTACTCCGAAAGAGTGTTTAGTGCCGCCGCTCACCTTGTCAGCAATCGGCGTACGAGGTTACATCCAGAAAATGTGGAGAAGATGATGTTCATTAAAATGAATTATAATCAATTCCTCCGCGGAGACATTGACCAGCAGCAATTGCCTCCACAAAGTACACAGGGAGCTGAGATGGTGGATTCCAGTGGGGACGAATTGATAATCTGTGAGGAGGGGGATGTACACGGTGATATATCGGAGGGTGAAGATGAGGTGGACATCTTGCCTCTGTAGAGCCAGTTTGTGCAAGGAGAGATTAATTGCTTCTTTTTTGGGGGGGGTCCAAACCAACCCGTCATATCAGTCACAGTCGTGTGGCAGACCCTGTCACTGAAATGATGGGTTGGTTAAAGTGTGCATGTCCTGTTTTGTTTATACAACATAAGGGTGGGTGGGAGGGCCCAAGGACAATTCCATCTTGCACCTCTTTTTTCTTTTCTTTTTCTTTGCATCATGTGCTGATTGGGGAGGGTTTTTTGGAAGGGACATCCTGCGTGACACTGCAGTGCCACTCCTAGATGGGCCCGGTGTTTGTGTCGGCCACTAGGGTCGCTAATCTTACTCACACAGCTACCTCATTGCGCCTCTTTTTTTCTTTGCGTCATGTGCTGTTTGGGGAGGGTTTTTTGGAAGGGACATCCTGCGTGACACTGCAGTGCCACTCCTAGATGGGCCCGGTGTTTGTGTCGGCCACTAGGGTCGCTAATCTTACTCACACAGCTACCTCATTGCGCCTCTTTTTTTCTTTGCGTCATGTGCTGTTTGGGGAGGGTTTTTTGGAAGGGCCATCCTGCGTGACACTGCAGTGCCACTCCTAGATGGGCCCGGTGTTTGTGTCGGCCACTAGGGTCGCTAATCTTACTCACACAGCTACCTCATTGCGCCTCTTTTTTTCTTTGCGTCATGTGCTGTTTGTGGAGGGTTTTTTGGAAGGGACATCCTGCGTGACACTGCAGTGCCACTCCTAGATGGGCCCGGTGTTTGTGTCGGCCACTAGGGTCGCTTATCTTACTCACACAGCGACCTCGGTGCAAATTTTAGGACTAAAAATAATATTGTGAGGTGTGAGGTATTCAGAATAGACTGAAAATGAGTGTAAATTATGGTTTTTGAGGTTAATAATACTTTGGGATCAAAATGACCCCCAAATTCTATGATTTAAGCTGTTTTTTAGTGTTTTTTGAAAAAAACACCCGAATCCAAAACACACCCGAATCCGACAAAAAAAATTCGGTGAGGTTTTGCCAAAACGCGTTCGAACCCAAAACACGGCCGCGGAACCAAACCCAAAACCAAAACACAAAACCCGAAAAATTTCAGGCGCTCATCTCTACTTAGCACTTCAGTCCAAGTTGAAAAAGATCCATTAACCACAACGCGCTGCTCCCTATTATCTAACCAGTTTTTGACCCAAGTGCATATTGTGCTTCCTAGCCCTGATTCTTGTAGCTTGTAGATAAGTCTCATGTGTGGTACAGTATTGAACGCTTTGGCAAAGTCTAAAAAGATTTCATCCACGTCTTTACCCTGATCTAGGTTTGCGCTTACTGTTTCATAAAAGCCAAGTAAGTTGGTTTGACAGGATCTGTCCTTCATAAACCCATGTTGATTCCTTTTAATTACCTTATTGACTTCAAGGAACTTCTGAATACTATCTCTTAGAATACCTTCCAATACTTTCCCCATTATAGATGTAAGACTAACTGGTCTATAATTACCTGGTTCAGCTTTACTTCCCTTTTTGAATATAGGCACTACTTCCGCTGTACGCGAGTCTTTGGGAACCATACCTGATATAACTGAATCCTTAAAGATCAAAGATAGCAAAACGCCAGTTCAGAGTGAAGCTTCATTAGAACCCTTGGGTGAATACCATCGGGCCCTGGTGATTTATTAATCTTTAAATGTTTTAATCGGTCACAGACTACTTCCTCGCTTAAATAAGTACCTATCAGTGGGATATTCTTATTATTGAGATTGTGTGTCAGTCCCTGAATTGGGTCCTCTAGTGAATACTGTTGAAAAAAACTCATTTAGTGTGTCCGCTATGTCATTATCATTTTTACTTAAGACTCCCAACTAGTCTTTTAAAGGGCCTATACTCTCCTTCTTTAATCTCTTGCTATTAATGTATTTAAAGAATTTTTTGGGATTCGCTTTGCTTTCCTTTGCTACTAGTTTTTCAGTTTCTACTTTAGTTGCTCTTATTTCCTTTTTGCAAATTTTGTTACATTCCTTATAGTGCTGAAATGACTCTGCTTCCCCGTCAGATTTGTATTTTTTAAATGCTCGCCTTTTCTTGTCCATAAGTTCCTTAATCTTTTTGTTAAGCCACATCGGTTTATGATTTTTATTCCGTTTTTTGCTGCTCATAGGAATAAATTTGAGTGTATTTTAAGCTAGCAGGAATTTTAGTACCTCCCATTTCTCCGTAGTATTTTTTCCTAAAAACAAACCTTCCCATTCAATATCCCTGAAAAATACCCTCATCTTTTCAAAATTTGCCTTGCTAAAGTTTAGAGTCCTAGTTGAGCCAGTATAGGGCTGTTTATGGAAACTGATATTGAATGTGACCATATTGTGTTCGCTGTTTCCTATGGGTTCCCCTACTATAATACCTGATACCAAATCCCCATTGTTTGTGAATACCAGGTCTAAGATTGCATTGTACCTAGTTGGTTCCTCAATTAGTTGGACTAAGTAGTTATCATTAAGTGTGTTTAAAAACATATTGCCCCTAGCAGTATCACATGAATCGTTTTTCCAGTTTATCTCTGGATAGTTAAATCTCCCATCACGACTATGTCTCCTACTCCTGCTGCTCTTTCAATTTGCTCTCTATCACATGCACACACAGACACATTCACGCTAGGGTTAATTTTGTTGGGAGCCAATTAACCTACCAGTATATGTTTGGATTGTGGGAGGAAACCGTAGTACCCGGAGGAAACCCACGCAAGTGCGGGGAGAATATACAAACTCCACACAGTTAGGGCCATGGTGGGAATCGAACCCATGACCTCAGTGCTGTGATGCAGCAATGCTAACCATTACACCGTCTGTACTGCCCACATGCTCACTGCACACATGCCCACATTACTTATGCCTACTGCACACATGCCCATTATACACATACATAATACTGCACACATGCCCATTATACACATACATAATACTGCACAAATGCCCATTATACACATACATAATACTGCACACATGCCCATTATACACATACATAATACTGCACACATGCCCATTATACACATACATAATACTGCACACATGCCCATTATACACATACATAATACTGCACAAATGCCCATTATACACATACATAATACTGCACACATGCCCATTATACACATACATAATACTGCACACATGCCCATTATACACATACATAATACTGCACACATGCCCATTATACACATACATAATACTGCACACATGCCCATTATACACATACATAATACTGCACACATGCCCATTATACACATACATAATACTGCACACATGCCCATTATACACATACATAATACTGCACACATGCCCATTATACACATACATAATACTGCACACATGCCCACTACACACATACATTTTTTTTTTCATTGCTTCATTGTAGTTTATTTTTATGTTACTTATTTTCTTTTATACTCTTACTGCAAAGCTGTGTAAATGAGATTTATTTTGGGGAATGTGTATTTCTATCATTGAGGCCAGGATGTGCTGCGCTTAGTGAGGCGGGGATGTGCTGCTGTCGGTGAGGCAGGTAGGTGCTGCTGTTAGTGAGGCAGTGATGAGGTGGGGATGTGCTGCGCTTAGTAAGGTGGTGATGTGCTGCTGTTATTGAGACGGGATGTGCTGCTGTCAGTGAGGTGGGGATGTGCTGCTGCCAGTGAGGCAGGAAGGTGCTGCTGTCAGCGAGGCGGTGATGAGGCGGGATGTGCTGCTGTCAGTGAGGTGGGGATGTGCTGCTGGCAGTGAGGCAATGATGTGCCACTGTCAGTGAGGCAGGGAATGTGGTGCTGTCAGTGAGGCGGGGATGGGCTGCTGTCATTGAGACGGGGATGTGCTGCTGTCAGTGAGGCGTTGATGAGCTGGGCAGTGATGCGCTACTGTCAGTGAGGCGGGGATGTGCTGCTGGCAGTGAGGCAATGATGTGCCACTGTCAGTGAGGCAGGGAATGTGGTGCTGTCAGTGAGGCGGGGATGTGCTGCTGTCATTGAGATGGGGATGTGCTTCTGTCAGTGAGGCAATGATGTGCCACTGTCAGTGAGGCAGGGATGTTCTGCTGTCAGTGAGAGGGGATGTGCTGCTGTCAGTGAGGCAGGGATGTGCTGCTGTCAGTGACACGGGGATGTGACACTGATGTGCTGCTGTCAGTGAGAGGGGATGTGCTGCTGTCAGTGAGGCAGGGATGTGCATCTGTCAGTGAGGCGGGAATGTGCCGCTGTCAGTGAGGTGTGGATCTGCTACTGTCAGAGAGGCGGGGATGTGCTGCTGCCAGTGAGGTGGAGATCTGCTGCTGTCAGAGAGGTGGGGATGTGCCACTGTCAGTGAGGCAGGGAATATGGTGCTATAAGTGAGATGGGGATGTGCTGCTGTCATTGAGACGGGGATGTGCAGCTGCCAGTGAGTCAGGGATGCGCTGCTGTCAGTGAGGCGGGGATGTACTGCTGTCAGTGAGGTGGGGAATGTGGTGCTATCAGTGAGACGGGGATGTGCTGCTGTCAGTCAGGCAGGGATTTGCTGCTGTCAGTGAGACAAGAAGGTGCTGCTGTACTGCACTACAATTGTATTTGTTCACAGATGGTGCTGTGACAGAAAGTAGTGAAGGTGGTTACGCTGGAATTTGCAGTCACTGGGGAAAAATGCACAGTCTTGCTTCTGAGAAGAGCGCATCCTGCCCCTCCCCCAGACCCCACCCCTCAACAGACTCAACCCCCATTAAGGCTGCTATCAGAAATTTCCAGGGCTAGTTTTCAAACCGAATCCGCCCCTGACCAACACCCATGCTTTACATTGATCAATACAGTACCTCACACCCACCCTTATTTTGCTGGGACAGATCTGATTCGTAGGAAGTTGGGATGCAAGTTCACAGTGCCATGTGCAGTATAGGCATCCGCTTACAATGCGTTTGACTCATGGGTGATTGAGAAGGAGGGCAGAGATGTTTGTGTCAGCCTACCAATATAGAAGTACTGATCAGCCCATTTGGGGTCATAACCAAGACCACTGGGACATAACCACAGCGTCATTGACATGGTTACTGCCACTGCCATATTCCTGATTCCTAAGTCAGACATTAACATTATTGGGAGGTTACCCCAATACCATGGACCAGAATTGTATTTACTGTAGTTCCAACATATCTGGCATAACTGTACAGTACTACTGTATAGTCCGAAACTTTAGTTAACAATTACATTATTTATTATATACTGGCCTCTTAGTTAAACTGAAACCTTAAGGTCTCACTTTGTTCTTTACCGGAGGTCCACATCTCTTATGATGAAGTAATCATTATGAAGAGGGACACAGGTCTGAAATGCAATGGTAATTCCACTGTTTCTTATTAGAGATGAGCGGATACGGTTCCCTGAGAACCGAATTCCCCCCGAACTTCACTACCCGAGCCCAGATCTGAGTCAGGCTCGGGTTTTCCCGCCTGACTCGGAAACCAGAACGAGTAAAAATGTCATCATTCCGGTGTCGGATTCTGGCAGGGTTTGGACTCTACATAAGGAGCTGCTGTATATGTAAAGTGGTACTGCCGTATAAATCCAGTGATACTGCCGTATATGTCCTGTGGTACTGCCATATAAATCCATTAGTACTGGCGCATAAATCCAGTCCAGTGATACTGCCGTATATGTCCAGTGGTACTGCCGTATAATTCCAGTGGTACTGGCTTAAAAGTCCAGTGATACTGCCGTATAGATCCAGTCCAGTGGTACTGCCATATAAGTCCAGTGGTACTGCCGTATAATTCCAGTGATACTGCCGTATAATTCCAGTGGTACAGGCATTTAAGTCCAGTGATACTGCTGTATAATCCAGTCCAGTGGTACTGCCGTATAAGTCTAGTGGTACTGCCGTATAAGTCCAGTCCAGTGGTGCTGCCATATAAGTTCAGTGGTGCTGTCCTGTACTGTATATTATTTACTCCAAATAAAAAGGTTATTAATTTTTAATCCAAATAATTTTCACTGGGTTTGCTCTATGTGGTGTAGCGGTACG
The DNA here is from genome assembly GCF_028390025.1 of Pseudophryne corroboree. Classification (NCBI taxonomy): domain Eukaryota; kingdom Metazoa; phylum Chordata; class Amphibia; order Anura; family Myobatrachidae; genus Pseudophryne; species Pseudophryne corroboree. Next base: position 87,776,696 of record NC_086445.1, on the reverse strand, counting down.
CTCTCCTGTACTGCATATTGGCCCTCATTCCGAGTTGTTCGCTCGCCAGATGCTTTTAGCAGCATTGCAAACGCTATGCCGCCGCCCCCTGGGAGTGTATCTTAGCTTAGCAGAATAGCGAATGAAAGGTTAGCAGAACTGCTACTAAATAATTCCCTGCAGTTTCTGAGTAGCTCCAGACCTACTCCTAGACTGCGATCACCTCAGTCTGTTTAGTTCCCGGTTTGATGTCACAAACATGCCCTGCGTTCGGCCAGCCACTCCCCCGTTTCTCCAGCCACTCCTGTGTTTTTCCCTGACATGCCTGCGTTTTTTAGCACACTCCCTGAAAACAGCCAGTTTCCGCCCAGAAAAACCCACTTCCTGTCAATCACACTACGATCACTCGAGCGATGGAAAAACGTCGCTCGAGCTTGGGTAAAACTACAACCTTATGTGTGAAAGTACTTAGCGCATGCGCACTGCGTACCATGCGCATGCGCAGAATTGCCAATTTTTCACTTGATCGCTGCGCTGCGAAAATCGGCAACGAGCGATCAACTCGGAATGACCACCATTGTTATATAACTCCAGAAAAATAATGGAGAACAAAAATTTGGAGGATAAAATAGGGAAAGATCAAGAACCACTTCCTCCTAATGCTGAAGCTGCTACCACTAGTCATGACATAGATGATGAAATCCCATCAACGTCGTCTGCCAAGGTCGATGCCCAATGTGATAGTAGAGGGCATGTAAAATCCCAAAAACCAAAGTTCAATAAAAAGACCCCCAAAAATAAATTGAAATAGTCTGAGGAGAAACATAAACTTGCCAATATGCCATTTACGACACGGAGTGGCAAGGAACAGCTTATGCCCAGGCCTATGTTCATGACTAGTGGTTCAGCTTCACGTGACGATGGAAGCCGTCATCCTCCTGCTAGAAAAATGATAACAGTTAAGCTGGCAAAAGCACAGCAAAGATCTGTGCATTCTAAGATGGTATCACAAATCCCCAAGGAGAGTCCAAGTGTGGCGACAGTTGCGGTGCCTTACCTTCCAAACACTGGACGGGAAGAGGTGGCTCCTTTCACTGTTTGCACGCCCTCTGCAAGTGCTGGAAGTAGCACCCACAGTCCAGTTTCTGATATTCAAATTGAAGATGTCTATGTTGAAGTACACCAGGATGAGGATATGGGTGTTGCTGGCGCTAAGGAGGAAGTTGACAATGAGGATTCTGATGGTGATGTGGTTTGTTTAAGTCAGGCACCGGGGAAGACACCTATTGTCCATGGGATGAATAAGCCCATTGTGATGCCTGGGCAAAATACCAAAAAAGCCACCTCTTTGGTGTGGAATTATTTCTCCACAAATCCGGACAACAGGTGTCAAGCCGAGTGTTGCCTCTGTCAATCTGTAATAAGTAGGGGTAAGGACATTAATCACCTAGGAACATCCTCCCTTATACGTCATCTGCTGCACATTCATCAGAAGTCAGTGTCAAGTTGTGAAACTTTGGGTAAGAGTGTAAGCAGTCCACTGACACCTAAATCCCTTATTCCTCTTGTACCCAAGCTCCTGCAAGCCACACCACCAACTCCCTCAACGTCAACTTCCTCCTCAGACAGGAACGTCAGTAGTCCTGTAGGCCATGTCACTGGCAAGACTGAGGAGTCCTCTCCTAACCGGGATTCCTCCGGAGGATCCTTGAGTGGTACACCTACTGCTGCTGTTGTTGCTGCCGCTGCTGTTGTTGCTGCTGGGAGTAGATCGTCATCCCAGAGGGGAAGTCGGAGACCACTTGTACTACTTCAACTAAGCAATTGACTGTCCATCAGTCCTTTGTGAGGAAGATGAAATATGACAACAGTCATCCTGTTGCAAAGCGGATAACTGAAGCCTTGACAGCTATGTTGGTGTTAGTCGTGCGTCCGTCTGGTATCCGCCATTAGTTTAGTGGGACTCAGAGAATTTATGGAGGTAGTGTGCCTCCGGTACCAAATCCCATCTAGGTTCCACTCACTATTCAGGTGACAACGAGAATGTACAGAGACGTCAGAAAAAGTGTCCTCAGTGTCCTAAAAAATGCAGTTGTACCCACTGTCCACTTAACCACGGACATGTGGACAAGTGGAACAGGGCAGACTAAGGACTAAATGACTGTGACAGCCCACTGGGTAGATGTATGGCCTCCAGCAGCAACAACAGCAGCGGCACCAATAGCACCATCACACAAACGCCAACTCGTTCCTAGGCAGGCTACGCTATGTATCACCACTTTCCGTAAGAGGCACACCGCTGACAACCTCTTACGGAAACTGAGGGACATCATCGCACAATGGCTTACCCCAATTAGACTCTCCTGGGGATTTGTGATATCGGACAATGCCACCAATATTGTGCGTGCATTACATATGGGCAAATTCCAACACGTCCCATGTTTTGCACATACAATTAATTTGGTGGTGCAGAATTTTTTGAAAAATGACAGGGGCATGCAGGAGATGCTGTCGGTGGCCTGAAAAATTGCGGGCCACTTTCGACATTCAGCCACTGCGTGCCGAAGACTGGAGTGCCAGCAAACACTCCTGAACCTGCCCTGCCATCATCTGAAGCAACAGGTGGTAACGAGGTGGAATTCAACACTCTATATGCTTCAAAGGATGAAGGAGCAGCAAAAGGCCATTCAAGCATACACATCCACCTACGATATATAGGAATGCACATGACTCAAGCGCAGTGGAGAATGATTTCCGTCTTGTGCAAGGTTCTCTAACCCTTAGAACTTGCCACACGTGAAGTCAGTTCAGAGGACACTGCTAGCTTGAGTCAGGTCATTCCACCTAATCAGGTTTTTGCAGAAGAAGCTGGAGAAATTGAAGGAGGAGCTAAGATGGAGCGATTCTGCAAAGTATGTGGGACTTGTGGATTCAGCCCTTCATTTGCTTTGCCAGGATTCAAGGGTGGTCAATCTGTTGAAATCAGAGCACTATATTTTAGCCACCGTGCTCAATCCTAAGTTTAAAGCCTACGTTGTATCTCTCTTTCTGGCAGACACAAGTCTGCAGAGGTTCGAAGACCTGCTGGTGAGAAAATTGTAAACTCAAGCGGAACGTGATCCGTCAACAGCTCTTCCTTCATTTTCTCCCGCAACTGTGGCTGCAAGGAAAAGGATAAGATTTCCTAGCCCACTCGCTGACGGTGATGCAGTGCAGTCAGGAGCGAGTGCTGACATCTGGTCCGGACTGAAGGACCTGCCAATGATTACTGACATGTCTACTGTCACTGCATATGATTCTGTCACCATTGAAATAATGGTGGAGGATTATATGAGTGACAGCATCCAAGTAGGCATGTCAGACAGTCCGTATGTATACTGGCAGGAAAAAGAGGCAATTTGGATGCCCTTGCACAAACTGCCTCTATTTTACCTACGTTGCCCCCTTCCAGTGTGTACTCTGAAAGAGTGTTTAGTGCAGACAGTAACCTTGTCGGCGATCGGCGTAGGAGGTTACTTCCACAAAATGTGGAAAAGATGATGTTCATCAAAATGAATTATAAATTCCTCCGTGAAGACCTTGACCAGCAATTGCCTCCAGAAAGTACACAGGGTCCTCTGATGGTGGATTCCAGTGGGGACGAATTAATACTTTGTCATGAGGAGGATGTACACACTGACAGGGGCGAGGAATCGGAGGATGAGGAGGAGGTTGACATCTTGCCTCTGTAGAGCCAGTTTGTGCAAGGAGAGATTGATTGCTTCTTTTTTGGTGGGGGCCCAAACAAACCAGTCATTTCAGCCACAGTCGTGTGGCAGACCCTGTCGCTGAAATGATGGGTTTGTTAAAGTGTGCATGTCCTGTTTATACAACATAAGGGTGGGTGGGAGGGCTCCAAGGACAATTCCATCTTGCACCTCTTTTTCTTCTTTGCATTATGTGCTGTTTGGGGACTAGTTTTTTAAAGTGCCAGCCTGTCTGACACTGCCGTACAACTCCAGGGGTACTGCCGTATAAGTCCAGTGGTACTGCCATATAAATCCAGTCTAGTGGTGCTGTTTTGTGCTGCATCAGTCCAGTCGTGGTGTCTTGTGCTGCCATAAGTTTAGTGGTGGTTTCCTGTGTTGTATATTATTTACTCCAAATAAAAGGCTTATATACATTACTTATATTATTATCCAAATCCTTTTTACAGGGTTTGCCCTGTGTGGTGTAGGGGTATGCTCGCCTGTGCTACATATTATTATAATAGCTCCAAATAAAAGGGTTACTATTATCCAATTTAATTTAACAGGCTTTGCTGTGTGTGTGTGTGTGTGTGTGTGTGTGTGTGTGTGTGTGTGTGTGTGGTGTTAGGGGTACGCTCTCCTGTGCCACCAATATTGTGTGTGTATTATATCTGGGCAGATTCCAGCACGTCCCATGTTGTTTGTGCCGCACACTTGTGTTGCTTAGCTTAGTCATACAGCTACCTCATTGCACCTCTTTTTCTTCTTTGCATGATATGTTGTTTGGGGCCTAGTTTTTTTAAGTGCCAGCCTGTCTGCCATTACAGTGCCACTCCTAGATGGGCCAGGTGTTTGTGCCGCACAGTTGTGTCGCTTAGCTTAGTCATACAGCCACCTCAGTGTAACCTTTTGGCCTAAAAACAATATTGTGAGATATGAGGTGTTCAGAATAGACTGGAAATGAGTGGAAATGAATGTTATTGAGGTTAAAAATACCGTAGGATCAAAATTACCCCCAAATTATGTGATTTTAGCTGTTTTTATGTTTTTTCAAAAATCATCCAGATCCAAAACCAAAACACGAAAGGGTGGTTTTGGCAAAACCAATCCAGACCCAAAACACGAGCATGGAACTACTGTAGAACCAAAACCAAAACACGAATATTGCTCGCCGCACATCTATATATATATATATATATATATATATAGATATATAGATATATATATATATATATAGAGAGAGAGAGAGAGAGAGAGCGATGTAGAATGGCACTCTAGGTTCTTAATGCAATTGCAAACGTTTCAAGGCCCCACAGCCTTTTTGTCAGGTTGTTCCACGCCCTGACAAAACGGCTATAGGGCCTTGAAACGTTGGCCATTGAACATTAAAACTACTTTTTTCCACAAGTCCGATGGAGCGCCGCCTTGTCTGTATATATGGATCTTCTATATATATATATATATATATATATATATTAGAGATGAGCGGGTTCGGTTTCTCTGAAACCGAACCCGCACGAACTTCATGTTTTTTTCACGGGTCCGAGCAGACTCGGATCCTCCCGCCTTGCTCGGTTAACCCGAGCGCGCCCGAACGTCATCATGACGCTGTCGGATTCTCGCGAGACTCGGATTCTATATAAGGAGCCGCGCGTCGCCGCCATTTTCACACGTGCATTGAGATTGATAGGGAGAGGACGTGGCTGGCGTCCTCTCCATTAGAAATTAGATTAGAAGAGAGAGAGAGATTGTGCAGAGTCAGACAGAGTTTACCACAGTGACCAGTGCAGTTGTTGTTAGTTAACTTTTATTTATTTTAATATAATATATCCGTTCTCTGCTATATCCGTTCTCTGCCTGAAAAAAAACGATACACAGCAGCAGCCAGTCACACAGTGTGACTCAGTCTGTGTGCACTCAGCTCAGCCCAGTGTGCTGCACATCAATGTATAAAAGGCAAAGCTTATAATAATTGTGGGGGAGACTGGGGAGCACTGCAGGTTGTTATAGCAGGAGCCCCCAGGAGTACATAATATTATATTAATTTAAAATTAAACAGTGCACACTTTTGCTGCAGGAGTGCCACTGCCAGTGTGACTAGTGGTGACCAGTGCCTGACCACCAGTATAGTAGTATATTGTTGTATGTATTGTATACTATCTCTTTATCAACCAGTCTATATTAGCAGCAGACACAGTACAGTGCGGTAGTTCACGGCTGTGGCTACCTCTGTGTCGGCAGTCGGAACTCGGCAGGCAGTCCGTCCATCCATAATTGTATTACAATATATACCACCTAACCGTGGTATTTTTTTTTCTTTCTTTATACCGTCGTCATAGTGTCATACTAGTTGTTACGAGTATACTACTATCTCTTTATCAACCAGTGTACAGTGCGGTAGTTCACGGCTGTGGCTACCTCTGTGTCGGCAGTCGGCAGGCAGTCCGTCCATCCATAATTGTATTATTATTACAATATATACCACCTAACCGTGGTTTTTTTTTCATTCTTTATACCGTCATAGTGTCATACTAGTTGTTACGAGTATACTACTATCTCTTTATCAACCAGTGTACAGTGCGGTAGTTCACGGCTGTGGCTACCTCTGTGTCGGCAGTCGGCAGGCAGTCCGTCCATCCATAATTGTATTATTATTATAATATATACCACCTAACTGTGGTATTTTTTTTTCTTTCTTTATACCGTCGTCATAGTGTCATACTAGTTGTTACGAGTATACTACTATCTCTTTATCAACCAGTGTACAGTGCGGTAGTTCACGGCTGTGGCTACCTCTGTGTCGGCAGTCGGCAGGCAGTCCGTCCATCCATAATTGTATTATTATTATAATATATACCACCTAACCGTGGTTTTTTTTTCATTCTTTATACCGTCGTCATAGTGTCATACTAGTTGTTACGAGTATACTACTATCTCTTTATCAACCAGTGTACAGTGCGGTAGTTCACGGCTGTGGCTACCTCTGTGTCGGCAGTCGGCAGGCAGTCCGTCCATCCATAATTGTATTATTATTATAATATATACCACCTAACCGTGGTTTTTTTTTCATTCTTTATACCGTCGTCATAGTGTCATACTAGTTGTTACGAGTATACTACTATCTCTTTATCAACCAGTGTACAGTGCGGTAGTTCACGGCTGTGGCTACCTCTGTGTCGGCAGTCGGCAGGCAGTCCGTCCATCCATAATTGTATTATTATTATAATATATACCACCTAACCGTGGTTTTTTTTTCATTCTTTATACCGTCGTCATAGTGTCATACTAGTTGTTACGAGTATACTACTATCTCTTTATCAACCAGTGTACAGTGCGGTAGTTCACGGCTGTGGCTACCTCTGTGTCGGCAGTCGGCAGGCAGTCCGTCCATCCATAATTGTATTATTATTATAATATATACCACCTAACCGTGGTTTTTTTTTCATTCTTTATACCGTCGTCATAGTGTCATACTAGTTGTTACGAGTATACTACTATCTCTTTATCAACCAGTGTACAGTGCGGTAGTTCACGGCTGTGGCTACCTCTGTGTCGGCAGTCGGCAGGCAGTCCGTCCATCCATAATTGTATTATTATTATAATATATACCACCTAACCGTGGTTTTTTTTTCATTCTTTATACCGTCGTCATAGTGTCATACTAGTTGTTACGAGTATACTACTATCTCTTTATCAACCAGTGTACAGTGCGGTAGTTCACGGCTGTGGCTACCTCTGTGTCGGCAGTCGGCAGGCAGTCCGTCCATCCATAATTGTATTATTATTATAATATATACCACCTAACTGTGGTATTTTTTTTTCTTTCTTTATACCGTCGTCATAGTGTCATACTAGTTGTTACGAGTATACTACTATCTCTTTATCAACCAGTGTACAGTGCGGTAGTTCACGGCTGTGGCTACCTCTGTGTCGGCAGTCGGCAGGCAGTCCGTCCATCCATAATTGTATTATTATTATAATATATACCACCTAACCGTGGTTTTTTTTTCATTCTTTATACCGTCGTCATAGTGTCATACTAGTTGTTACGAGTATACTACTATCTCTTTATCAACCAGTGTACAGTGCGGTAGTTCACGGCTGTGGCTACCTCTGTGTCGGCAGTCGGCAGGCAGTCCGTATATCCATAATTGTATTATTATTATAATATATACCACCTAACCGTGGTTTTTTTTTCATTCTTTATACCGTCGTCATAGTGTCATACTAGTTGTTACGAGTATACTACTATCTCTTTATCAACCAGTGTACAGTGCGGTAGTTCACGGCTGTGGCTACCTCTGTGTCGGCAGTCGGCAGGCAGTCCGTCCATCCATAATTGTATTATTATTATTATAATATATACCACCTAACCGTGGTTTTTTTTTCATTCTTTATACCGTCGTCATAGTGTCATACTAGTTGTTACGAGTATACTACTATCTCTTTATCAACCAGTGTACAGTGCGGTAGTTCACGGCTGTGGCTACCTCTGTGTCGGAACTCGGCAGGCAGTCCGTCCATCCATAATTGTATTATATACCACCTAACCGTGGTTTTTTTATACCACCTAACCGTGGCAGTCCGTCCATAATTGTATACTAGTATCCAATCCATCCATCTCCATTGTTTACCTGAGGTGCCTTTTAGTTCTGCCTATAAAATATGGAGAACAAAAAAGTTGAGGTTCCAAAATTAGGGAAAGATCAAGATCCACTTCCACCTCGTGCTGAAGCTGCTGCCACTAGTCATGGCCGAGACGATGAAATGCCAGCAACGTCGTCTGCCAAGGCCGATGCCCAATGTCATAGTACAGAGCATGTCAAATCCAAAACACCAAATATCAGAAAAAAAAGGACTCCAAAACCTAAAATAAAATTGTCGGAGGAGAAGCGTAAACTTGCCAATATGCCATTTACCACACGGAGTGGCAAGGAACGGCTGAGGCCCTGGCCTATGTTCATGGCTAGTGGTTCAGCTTCACATGAGGATGGAAGCACTCAGCCTCTCGCTAGAAAAATGAAAAGACTCAAGCTGGCAAAAGCAGCACAGCAAAGAACTGTGCATTCTTCGAAATCCCAAATCCGAATTCCGAGCCCACCCGCTGGCGGTGATGCAGGGCAGTCTGGAGCGACTGCTGATGCTGACATCTGGTCCGGACTGAAGGACCTGACAACCATTACGGACATGTCGTCTACTGTCACTGCATATGATTCTCTCACCATTGATAGAATGGTGGAGGATTATATGAGTGACCGCATCCAAGTAGGCACGTCACACAGTCCGTACTTATACTGGCAGGAAAAAGAGGCAATTTGGAGGCCCTTGCACAAACTGGCTTTATTCTACCTAAGTTGCCCTCCCACAAGTGTGTACTCCGAAAGAGTGTTTAGTGCCGCCGCTCACCTTGTCAGCAATCGGCGTACGAGGTTACATCCAGAAAATGTGGAGAAGATGATGTTCATTAAAATGAATTATAATCAATTCCTCCGCGGAGACATTGACCAGCAGCAATTGCCTCCACAAAGTACACAGGGAGCTGACATGGTGGATTCCAGTGGGGACGAATTGATAATCTGTGAGGAGGGGGATGTACACGGTGATATATCGGAGGATGATGATGAGGTGGACATCTTGCCTCTGTAGAGCCAGTTTGTGCAAGGAGAGATTAATTGCTTCTTTTTTGGTGGGGGTCCAAACCAACCCGTCATTTCAGTCACAGTCGTGTGGCAGACCCTGTCACTGAAATGATGGGTTGGTTAAAGTGTGCATGTCCTGTTTTGTTTATACAACATAAGGGTGGGTGGGAAGGGCCCAAGGACAATTCCATCTTGCACCTCTTTTTTCTTTTATTTTTCTTTGCGTCATGTGCTGTTTGGGGAGGGTTTTTTGGAAGGGACATCCTGCGTGACACTGCAGTGCCACTCCTAGATGGGCCCGGTGTTTGTGTCGGCCACTAGGGTCGCTTATCTTTCTCACACAGTCAGCTACCTCATTGCGCCTCTTTTTTTCTTTGCGTCATGTGCTGTTTGGGGAGGGTTTTTTGGAAGGGACATCCTGCGTGACACTGCAGTGCCACTCCTAGATGGGCCCGGTGTTTGTGTCGGCCACTAGGGTCGCTTATCTTTCTCACACAGTCAGCTACCTCATTGCGCCTCTTTTTTTCTTTGCGTCATGTGCTGTTTGGGGAGGGTTTTTTGGAAGGGACATCCTGCGTGACACTGCAGTGCCACTCCTAGATGGGCCAGGTGTTTGTGTCGGCCACTAGGGTCGCTAATCTTACTCACACAGCTACCTCATTGCGCCTCTTTTTTTCTTTGCGTCATGTGCTGTTTGGGGAGGGTTTTTTGGAAGGGACATCCTGCGTGACACTGCAGTGCCACTCCTAGATGGGCCCGGTGTTTGTGTCGGCCACTAGGGTCGCTTATCTTTCTCACACAGTCAGCTACCTCATTGCGCCTCTTTTTTTCTTTGCGTCATGTGCTGTTTGGGGAGGGTTTTTTGGAAGGGACATCCTGCGTGACACTGCAGTGCCACTCCTAGATGGGCCCGGTGTTTGTGTCGGCCACTAGGGTCGCTAATCTTACTCACACAGCTACCTCATTGCGCCTCTTTTTTTCTTTGCGTCATGTGCTGTTTGGGGAGGGTTTTTTGGAAGGGACATCCTGCGTGACACTGCAGTGCCACTCCTAGATGGGCCCGGTGTTTGTGTCGGCCACTAGGGTCGCTGAGCTTAGTCATCCAGCGACCTCGGTGCAAATTTTAGGACTAAAAATAATATTGTGAGGTGTAAGGTGTTCAGAATAGACTGAAAATGAGTGTTAATTATGGTTATTGAGGTTAATAATACTATGGGATCAAAATGACCCCCAAATTCAATGTTTTAAGATGTTTTTTAGGGTTTTTTGAAAAAACCACCCGAATCCAAAACACACCCGAATCCGACAAAAAAAATTCGGTGAGGTTTTGCCAAAACGCGATCGAACCCAAAACACGGCCGCGGAACCGAACCCAAAACCAAAACACAAAACCCGAAAAATTTCAGGCGCTCATCTCTAATATATATATATATATATAATTTAATTTTTTTTCATAAGAGCTTTATTTGATTTTTTTTTATATGGATCTTATCTATCTATCTATCTATCTATCTATCTATCTATCTATCTATATATATATATATATATATATATATAATTTATTTATTTTTCCCATAAGAGATTGTTTGTTTGATTGTTTTTTTTTTTTTTTTTTTAGCTCAGCTCCATTTTTTTTAAATGGTATCGTTGGTAAGTAATGCAGTAGGGTCTCCTAGGTCAGAGGAATGCTTGGTTCACAAGTCGTGAAAGAGGAACATAATCATTTTTACCACGGCATTAAAGTCGTTTACCACCTGGCAGACCACACCCATTTTGGGGACAGTCCTGGGAAAACTAGGCTTGTATATGTTTCCTTTGGATTAAATGCTAATGTGTAAAACAGAATAATATTGTTAGTTGCAAATGCAAACCTATTAGATAAGACTGGAAAAGTACAGTGTACAAGCGGTGGTCTAGATAACAAACCCTAGAAGGGATCTCAGGGAAATAGTTTGCTTATCAGATTAATCAGCAGTCTCCTGGCGTGCCTTAAGGGGGGTACTCACAGAGCGATCGCTGCTTAAAATCTAAGCAATCTGACTAGATTGCTTAGTTTTTTAGCATGTGTATCCCCCACAGCGATAGTGATGCGCAGCCCCGCACATCGCTATCGCTGGTGCTAGATTGGCCTGCCGTGCAGGCCAATCTAGCAGGTCGCTCATTTCACCCGCTGGGTGAAATGAGCGGCCCCCCCATCTCCCCCCGCACACTCAGCACACATCGCGCTGTGCTGAGCGGTGGGAGAGATGTGTGCTGAGCTGTTTGCTCAGCACACATCACTCCCAAATCGGGCCGTGAGTACTGGCCTTTAGCTGCATTGCATTGTGATGAGTACCGCTTTCAGACCGCCAACAATAATCCAGAAAATTGCACGCGAGCCCACAGCAACCCAGGTTGCTGTATAGTATGAAAGGTTCCGGTTGAAATAACCTGGGCGACCGGGAATTTCAATTCAGGTAGCAATCAGGGTTGAACACGTGTTCAACCCGGCTAGCGGTGGAGTGTGAACGGGTAAGATGGGTCAATGCGACCCGGGATCTGTGCACACTATGGAAGAGGCAGCACTTGGAGATCCTCTACAAGCACCACCGCCGCACGTGAAGCAGTGACGTCATCGACCCGATCGAGGCCGAATGGTGTCTCAGCTGGGTCGAACCCGGGATGTACTCATGTACAAATCCCAGGTGTACCCGATTAGATAGATCTAAAAGTTGTATAAGATGGATAGTCACCCCCTCCTCCCACCTCCCAAATAAGGCCCCCAACATTAGCGGAGCTGCACGGGACCTGACGGCTCACTCATGCCTGGCATCTCACGCTGCGTGGCGTATTGAGGCTACATGTATGAGGACGCATCTGTACGTCAAGCTGAATATTTATCTACAGCAATATGATATACTGTATTCAGTTTTCTAATTTATTTTTCCTTTTGGCATTTCCTGTGCAATGTCAGCAGCAACTATTTGCAAATAACAGGGATCAACCAGATTATACATGTGCAATATCCACTACCACTGTAGCTAAGTGTAAAGGAATAATATGGTATTATGGTAATGTGGTATTTATGGGAATCCCATCTGTTCTACATGCAGAGCAATATACAGCAAATGTCATTCGCTATCATTTAACCCCTAGTGTAGCTTTAACTGAATTTAGCAAATGTACATTATGTTGCAGTAAAACCATCATATTTTGTAGGGTGTCTGCTCCGTAATAAGGGAATGACTGTTAAATTTCACGTCTCTTTTCTGCGCTGTAAAATACATTTTCCTGCTTTTGTTGGCCTTTTCTAAAAATGCTCCATATTACATAATAACGACTAATTTGAAAGCTTTTACGGGACAGAAACAACCCCGCTGAATGCAGCTGCCATTTGACTGTCTTTTATATGGACAAAATCGGATGGAGGGATAATTTAGTGTATGTTCCAAAAAAAAAGTCAATTGCAGTATTGATTTCAAAGAACACTTTGACCTCCACTGTTGGGCAATTCAATGTACATTTCTTAAGTACTCCAAAATGATTCTACATACGACAGTCTGGGAGAAGAAAGGATTTGTCTGCTCTGCTTTGTCGCTGTTTTAGGTTCTCTCTCTCTTCTCCTCGTCCTCTCTCTCTTCTTCTTCTCGTCCTCTCTCCGTCACGTTAACAAAGTAACTCGCATTCCAGCTAATCGGAACTAGGGCAGTCATTAAGTAGAAAGGCCTAATTTAAAACCAAACAATGAACCTAATTATTTGCTTTTTAAAATTCATGTCAAATTAAACTAGCTTTTTGCGGCAATTGCTTTTCTGCAATTAGGTCCAACCCTGGACAATGCTGTACGCTCCCGTGAGCGTTCTCTAAAGCTTTACCTGACTTGATTTTTGTTTTAAAATTCTAAACACACAATTGTATTTGTTGAGTCCTAATTACCCTTTATTAGTTTTTAAAAGCCAATTTCAGACCTGAGGGTGTTGGTGTTAACCATGCATTGACTTCTTTACCTTAATTGGTGGTTTAATTTATGTCAGCCTGTAACGCATGTTGCTAAGACGTTCTGAAAGAGAGGGATAATTGCAGCAAAGTCTGTGTCTCAGGTAAGCGACAGCAGTTCGGTTGTTATACTCTGGGACACGGATTATAGGGGATATATTTATTTTAAACTCTACAGCAAAAAGCAGAAAAAATTTTTCCTGAGAATACAGGACACAGACATACTGACGGTTGTAAGCTCCCTGACAAGCAGGGCTGTCCTTACCCTTTATCTAATGCATGTAAGTATTTTGTCTACCATGTATATCCCTGTATTATATCCTGTTTTTTCTACTGTCCTGTGCTGCAGCACACAATTGTCTATTTACTAAGCCTTGGCTGGAGATAAAGTGGAAGTAGATAAAGTACCAGCCAATCAGTCTGTAACATGGCAGTTAAGAGTTTATTGGCTGATACTATGGGGTATATTCAATTGAAGTCGGATCCATTCCATAGTCTGCCCATGGCTCTCCCCAGTCTCTGCCTCTCCCCGTCTCCGCATCTCAACCGCCGCTCACGGCAGCATCCACCCGGCTCCAGCAAATGAGGTCTCGCTTGCTGGAGCTGGGTGGATGCTGCTGTGAGCAGCAGCGGTGACATCCTCCAGCGCTGCTCTCCGTCTGCCCACGTCTCTCCCCGTCTCTGCTCCCGCATCTCACTTCAACTTTTTTTAAAGTCGAATTGAGATGGTCGAAAAGGGGGCTAAAACCTGTCAGTTTTGGCCCCGTTTTCGACACAAACATGCGGATCGGCAGCTATTCCGCCGATCCATGTGCTTTTCGACAACTCGAATTCCTCGACTTGTCAAAAAATTTGTGGTTAGATTGAATAGGTCGAAACCCCTTTCTGACCTAAAAAAGTCAAAAACTGCTGTCATTTCGACAGACGGCAGCTTTCGACTTCAATTGAATATACCCCTTTATCTCCAGCCACTTTATCTCCATCCAAGGCTTAGTAAATAGACCTTTGTAACCAAAGAACAACAATTATTAATAACTAGGTGCTTCATCGCGCCCTACGGGCGCTCTTCACACCGTCGCAAGGGGCTACGCCCCCCTTAACCCTTGCATGCCTTTCTGGGGTTCAATATTTGTAGTATATGGAGTATTACCTGCATTCCTTTGTTAGTGGTTAAATATTGCACAATGAAAGGGCGTGCGATGGTGAAGGAGGCGCAGCCCCTTGCGACAGCGTGAACAGCACCTGCAGGGCACGATGTACAGAATGTAGCGGGTGCGGGGGGGACTGCAAATGGGGGAGGGTGTCTGTAGATGCTGCGGGTGGAGAGGGGCGGAAGCGGGGGGGCCCAGATGGGGAAGGGTCGGGAGGTGCTGCGGGTGGGGAAGGGGCAGAGCAGTGGGGGCTGCAGATGGGGGAGGGGTCCGGAGGCACTGCAGGTGGGGGAGGGGCAGGGGTGCCACGGGTGGGAGAGGGGCAGGTGTGGGGATGTTGCGGATGGGTGAAGGGTTCCGGAGGTGCTGTGGGATGGGAAGGGGCGGGGGTGCCGGGGGTGGGGTAAGGGTCCGCAGGCGCCGTGGGTAGGGGAGGGGCAGGTACGGGTGGTGCGGCGGATGGGGAAGGAGGTCCGGAGGTGCTACTGGTGGTGGAGGGGCAGGTACAGGGGTGCCATGGGTGGGGGAGGGGTGGGTGAGGGGGGGACCGCGGATGTAGGAGGGTGTCTGCAGATGCTGCAGGTGGAGGGGGGCAGGTGTGGGGGGAGACATATATGGGGGGTGGATGGTGGAGGGGGTCTGGAGGTGCTGTGGGTGGTGAAGGGGCGGAGGAGTGGGAGCCGCGGGTGGTGTAGGTGGTCTGGAGGCACAGGGTGTGGGTGAGGGGTGGAGTGCCGCATGTGGTGGAGGGGAAGGTGCGGAGGTGTGGTGCATAGGGGAGGGGTCTGGAGGCGCTGCGGGTACTGTACCTACCAAAAAGGTAGTTGGAGGGTATGCAGTAACAGGGCCAGGACAGGGTCAGAACAGGGGTGACGGGGCCAGGACAGGGATGACAGGGTCATAACGGGGGTGACCGTGCCAGGACAGGGGCGACGGGGCCAGGACAGAAATGACAGGGACAGGATAGGGGTGACAGGGCCAGGGTAGGGGTGGCAGGACCAGGACAGGGGTGACAGGGCCAGGATAGGGGTGACAGGGCCAGGATAGGGGTAACAGGGCCAGCATAAGGGTGACAGGGCAAGGATAAGGGTGAAAGGGCCAGGATAAGGGTGACAGAGCAAGGCCAGGGGTGACAGAGCAAGGCCAGGGGTGACAGGGACATGACAGAACACAGGGCACGGGAGAGATTGGTATTAGGGACAAAACAGTGGTGACAGACAGATGTGTCTTACCGGAGTCACTGCTGCTGGCTGCTGCCGTTCCACTCCAACCTGTTTGGATCTGCTGCTGGTGGAGACTTGGCATGGCTGACTCTCTTAGGCTGGAGTCCTGCTTCCTCTGCCCATCCACATCCCCCCCCCCCACTCCTCAGTCACACACTGCGGACCTCGCACAGCTGCCGGGCACTGTGATAAGGGGAGACTGGGAGTGACTGGTTAGCCCCCAGGAGACGCTGCGGCTGGAGGGAGGAGGGGGTCATAGCATGCACGCGGCGCGGACCTCGCGGCTGCTGGGCACTGTGGTAAGGGGAGACTGGCAGTGACTGGTTAGCTCCCAGGAGACGCTGCTACTGGAGGAAGGAGGGGGTCAGAGCCTGCAAGCAGCTCGGACTTCTGCAGCACTGGCCGCCAGCTAAAGTGTGTGAAGGAGCTGGGCGCACCTCACTGCAGGTGGCAGCGCTGCAGCTAGCGGTGGGGTTGCTGGGGCTGGAGATAACAGAGGCAGTACGGAACCTGCACAGCGGCAGGTGCCCCACAAAACTGCAGCTAAGAAGCATGGAGTGTGCCAAAAAGTGACGCTCCTCCGCGCCAGAGAGACCCTGCTGAGTATGCTGATGTGGGGGGGTCAAGCACACAGTGAGCCGGTGCCCGTCTGTCTGTACGGCATACCCCCTCACACACCCCCATACCTCCCAACTGTCCTGATTTTCACGGGACAGTCCCATTTTTTGTGGTCTGTCCCGCTGTCCCACCCGCAAGTCGCAGTGTCCCGTGGTGGGGGGGGGGGGGGAGGCAGTTGGAAAGCTCCTGTACTCGCTGTTCTGCTTAGCAGAGCAGCTGTGAATAGTGAAGACAGAGGGAGAGGGGGCATCAGGGGGTACGGATTAAGGGGGGGGTCCAGCAGCAGAGCCGGATTAAGGGGGGGGGCAGGGGGTATGTACCGCGGGCCCCACAGTTTTAGGGCCCCCCCCGGCTGGAGTAGCTCTGAAGCTCCCCGTCCTGCCAGCAGCAGCATTGTGCTACAGTCAGCACACTCTGCTGCGTGTTGGCAGGTCTGTGGTGTTGCAGGGAGGCAGCAGTCTCCCTGCTTTCTTCTGCCTGTGCGGGTGTGTAGGGGGGAGCGACCACTTCCTCTGGATTTAACCCTAGCTGAGGGGCCAAAATTCCATAAAAAAAAATAATCCGGAATTTGCATAAGGGGGCGTGGCCTCGCGGGGGGGGTTAGACCACGCCCCCAACCCCACAGCAATGAGATAGGGCCCCCCTGTCTCAAGTGCCCTGGGCCCCCCGGACTCATAATCAGCCCCTGGGGGCATGCCAGCAGCTCACAGAGCGCTGGGCATACCCCCTCACTGACGAAAACGGGGGCCCTCCAGTGAAGCCACGCCCCCTGTTCATTGGTCACGCCCCATTTTCGCTGCACGTGTGTCCCTCCTTCTGCCTGAAGCAAGCTGGGAGGTATGCACCCCTGCCTGTGCCATGCCCATACCATCTGCTACTGCTCCTAGTCTCCTATAGATTTGGCCAGATCTGTGACTCATTTGACTAACTCCGCCCAGTGTTGTGACTCCGCCCAGCATTAGCAAATGAGTCACAAAGTCACAGATCAGGGCTATTATATAGGAGATAATAGATACAAAAGACTAGGATGGGGAGGGAGTGACTGTCAAACCTTACAAAGAGGGCAAGTGGAGGTGCGGCCCTCAGTAACCAATCAGATTCTACCTGTGATTTTATAGACTGTACTAGATAAACTAAATAGCTAGCATCTGGTTGGTTGCTATCAGCAACATTTCCACTTGACATCTTTAGAAGGTTTGATAAATCTCCCCATAGTGGCTAATCCAGAGTGAGACACAAGTCAACCACAGATGCTCAAGATTTCTGTGCACATATAAATAGGCAGTCTGTCCAGCACCATTTTTTCTCGGAGCAGATGCGTGTGATGTCACACAACAGCTCTGAAAACACTCCCGACACTCCCCCATTATGCTTACCATACCCTGACAACGTCGCGTCATCGCCCACCCAACGCCCGCCGCTGTCAAACATCTTGCGGACGCATCCTTACGGGATGCGCCCGCAATGTGAATGATCGCACAGACTCTGAATAGGGTCCTAAGTGTGTGATATTCCTTTCAGACTTGCGACCCGGGAAATTGCTGGGTTTAGCAAACCTGCAAATTCCAGGATCTCAGACCATCTCTGGTAAAGAGAGTTTGCTTTCAGACATACCAAAATCCTGGGTTGATGCATGTTCATGTGCAAAAACATGGGATTTTCATGTGTGAAAGGGGTATTACTGAACAAATTTACTTTTAAAATGGGTTTTCTCCATTTTGTAAAGGAAATTGAGATTAAACACACCCCTATACAACACAATTGGTAATATGAGGTCACTACAGCCACTCATCGCTCTCATACAGGCAGAGGTCAGCTGCTACTTTGGTCCATTTGTTAAATCCCTTATTGAGTTTCTTCACATCATTACAGATTCTGCCCAGTAGAGGTCGCCAGTCACAGTAAGTACTAGTGACATACTATATTGGGTAAATAGTGTGGGTGCTAGGGTACAGAACCCCAACAATATGTGCAAGATCTGTGTAACACCTCTGCAATATGGAAAATACCATTAAGTGTTGTTGTTGTTGTTGTTGTTGTTGTTGTTGTGTGTATATATATCTATCTATTGTGTATAACTGTAAGAGGGTCACAAACTTTCCAAGCACAGTAGCAGAGTTTCTTGACCACTTAACTGATGATTATACCCCACAAAACTGCTCAGAAATTGTTGTTGCTTTATTTTTTTAATATAACTTAATACATTTTAAAACTACTGTATGTTTAATAAATAAAATATTTTATAATATATATATATATATATATACAGTATAGTGTGTCTATGACATCAAGATGTATTATTTATTGACGAACAGTTACTTATAAGGTGTCTGCATATTCCATTTGCTTTACAATTGAGAAACTAGTTTTCTGGGAATGCTTGAATGTTTGGAGACTAGCGCAAAGTCTTATTGTAAATGGGAGGGGATTCCTGTAGCTTGCAATATTATCTTTTTTTTTTCTTGCCATAAATGAATGCTGTATCATTATACTGTATTCTGCTACATTAATTGTTTCATTGAGCAGCATTCTGGCATAGATATTTCCTTCATTTTCAGAGTACAATATAAAGGAATATATGTAGGCAAAGTGGCAAAAAAGTTACCTTTTCAAGCTCCCACACTTTATAAATTGGCCACCATGAAAAGTTTTAAGCACAGGAATGAAGGTGTGGTAGTAAAAAATCATGCTAGGGTAGTGCCACACAATGGGGGGGATTCAGACCTGACCGCTCGCTAGCAGTTTTTTGCAGCGCTGCGATCAGATAGTCACCGTCTACAGGGGGAGTGTATCTTAGCTGTGCAAGTGTGTGATCGCATGTGCAGCCGAGCGGTACAAAAAGATCTTTTGCAATTTCTAAGTAGCCCAGGACTTACTCAGCTTCTGCGATCACTTCAGCCTGTCCAGGACCGGAATTGACGTCAGGAACCCTCCCCGCAAACGCTTGGACACGCCTGCATTTTTTCAACCACTCCCAGAAAACGGTCAGTTGCCACCCACAAACGCTTTCTTCCTTTCAATCGTCTTGCGATCGGCTGTGCGAATGGATTCTTCATAAAACCCATTGCACAGCAATGATCCACTTTGAACCCGTGCGACGCGCCTGAGCATTGCGGTGCATACGCATGCGCAGTTCTGACCTGATGGCAGCGCTGCAAAAAACGCTAGCAAGCTATCAGGTCTGAATTACCCCCAATATTGTTAATTATAGGCCCCCTTCTCAGAAAAGGGTGTGGCTACATTCAGACAGTCTTGTCACTGATTATGAGCATAGAGAAAAGCCGTTTATTGCCTTATAGCTAACAATAATTTAAATCCAATTGAAATATGTGTATTCCAGACCAAACTCTTTCCATGTTGCAGTTGTTGAGATTATGACACGTTAAACTCGTAATTTGCATTCCAAAAGATGTAAGTGACTTATTATTTCACAGTAGCGTCAGTTGTAAGATACCGGTCGAATTGGTCTCGGAGTTTAAAAGCATTTCCATAGAGTTAGCCATTTAAGGTATTGCTTTTAAATTACTTTTATGTAATTTTTTTTTATTATTTGCAAAAGTATTCCACTCTCTCATCTATTTTACGGCTGACACTGAAGCATCTTCTATCAAAGCTGTTTTAAGTGACTGCTTTACAAGGAAATGCTTCAAAATGGTTTCCGTCTTACAAATGGCAAAATCTGATGACTAGACCCCTCTCTGGTCCTATAATCTAGTATAGATTGGGCTATAATCAACACATACAATTAAGAATATAATTGATATATTGGTGCCAATAATTTATGAATTAAATATATTCCGTATCCGGATGATAGGTCGACAGTCAAACGGTCGACGCCATACAGTCGACATGCATATGGCCGACAAGCTAAAAAGGTATACAAGTTCAATTGGACGGCATGACTATGGTTGACACAAGCTTGGTAGACGCATGCTTTTTGAAAATATTTGATTTTTATAAAACTTTTTCATACTTTACCATCCACATGGTAGACGCAAGCTTTTTGAAAATTTTTGATTTTTATAAAACTTTTTTATACCTTACCATCCACTTGGACTATGATTTTGAATAGTAACCTTGGCCGAAGCTCGCTCGCCATGTGAAGGAACGCGGTATGCTAATTGGGATTTATGTGCTGCAACCTACATTTTGACACCCAAAAACCACAAAAAAAAAAAAAAAAACTTGTATCATCCTTTTCATTGTGTTGACCGTTATCAAATGTCGACCATTTAGGGCCAACCTAGACACTGCCGACCTTTTTAATGTCTACCATTTGAACCACACCCTTATATATAACCCTTCCGTTATAATATAATTATTTGTGTGTTTGTGTAGAGCTCTTGCACACACACAGCAATCTGACTGACAGGCCCATGTTTCTGGATCCCCGTGAAATATGAGTGACGGAGTAAATGAATATATAGTATTTAAAGTGATTTGAGTATTTTTTGGGGCAAACAACAACATTTTGTTGTTTCTAAGCAAGCTTGTTGGAAATCCTGCTTTAAGGTGTGCTCTCAGTGGCAAACGCAGGATTTGCATGGGGGGGGCTCCAGAACTGGGTGGGGCCAAGCACAGGGGCGGGGACAGAGGTGGCCCAGTAAATGCTGGTCCGTAAAACTAGTTTGTCTGTGTGTGTGTATATATATATATATATATATATATATACGTACACACATATATATACACCGTATATAGCATATTAAGCATGTATATATATATATATATATATATATATATACAGTACACGTATATATACACACATGTATATATATCATATGTGTGTGTGTTTATATGTATGTATGTATATACATGTGTATATATGTATGCACATGGATATATATGTACTATAATTAAAATAAAGAAAACTTTTATTAAGCACTTACAAGTGCCACCAGGAAGATAGCAGGCTGCAGAGGAGTCATTAATAATACTCATGCAGCAAAAAAAATAAGAATAAATTTATTTTTTTTGGTGGAGGGGGGGGTTTCTGGGTGCTCGGAAACCCCCCCTGCGTGCGCCACTGTGCTCTGCATGCTCAGATCTGCGTTTGTAATAATTAGAGACTGTTTAGCCATTACTGCTAAAGTGCTAATGCATATCATTTACAGTGTGCATTCATTTTCTATACTGTAAATGCATGTTTATGCATGCATGGAAGGGCTCTCAGTCACTGACTGGTATACTCTTCTGTATTATGCTTAGTGATGAGCGGGTTCGGTTTCCGAGAAACCGAACCCACCTGAGCTTTACCTTTTTTTACACGGGTCCGAGCAGACTCGGATCCTCCCGCCTTGCTCGGCTAACCCGAGCGCGCCCGAACGTCATCATCCCGCTGTCGGATTCTCGCGAGATTCGGATTCTATATAAGCAGCCGCGCGTCGCCGCCATTTTCACACGTGCATTGAGATTGATAGGGAGAGGACGTGGCTGGCGTCCTCTCCGTTTATAATTGTAGAAGAGACAGTTGATTGCTTGTTTTATTACTAATTGTGGGGAGGATTGGGGAGCAGCTGTTAGGACTCGGAGTAGAGTGCAGAGTCTTGCTGATAGTGACCACCAGGTTTTTTTTATCCGTTCTCTGCCTGAAAAAAACGCTCCATACCATATCTGTGCTCAGTGTGCTGCATGATATATCTGTGCTGAGTGCTCACACTGCTTAATTGTGGGGACTGGGGAGCAGCTATAGCAGGAGTACAGTGCACAGTTTTGCTGACAGTGACCACCAGTATACGTTTGTCTGCCTGAAAAACACTCCTGTGGTGGCTTTTTTTTATACTAGTTTAGCAGTCTGCTGACAGTGTCCACCAGGTCCATTATACTGTATATAGCAGTACGGTAGGCCACTGCTGTACCTACCTCTGTGTCGTCAGTCACTCGTCATCCATTAATAATAATAAGTATACTATCCATCCATCTACATTGTATACCTGTGGTGGCTTTTTTTCTTTATACTAGTTTAGCAGTTTGCTGACAGTGTCCACCAGGTCCATTTATTATACTGTATATAGCAGTATGGTAGACCACTGCTGTACCTACCTCTGTGTCGTCACTCGTCGTCCATAAGTATACTATCCATCCATCTACATTGTATACCTGTGGTGGCTTTTTTTCTTTATACTAGTAGTACTAGTTTAGCAGTCTTCTGACAGTGTCCACCAGGTCCATTATACTGTATATAGCAGTACGGTAGGCCACTGCTGTACCTACCTCTGTGTCGTCACTCGTCGTCCATAAGTATACTATCCATCCATCTACATTGTATACCTCTATTGGCTTTTTTTCTTTATACTAGTAGTACTAGTTTAGCAGTCTGCTGACAGTGTCCACCAGGTCCATTATACTGTATATAGCAGTACGGTAGGCCACTGCTGTACCTACCTCTGTGTCGTCACTCGTCGTCCATAAGTATACTATCCATCCATCTACATTGTATACCTGTGGTGGCTTTTTTTTTTAATACTAGTAGTACTAGTTTAGCAGTCTACTGACAGTGTCCACCAGGTCCATTATACTGTATATAGCAGTACGGTAGGCCATTGCTGTACCTACCTCTATGTCATCACTCGTCGTCCATAAGTATACTACCATCCATCTACATTGTATACCTGTGGTGGCTTTTTTTTTTATACTAGTAGTACTAGTTTAGCAGTCTGCTGACAGTGTCCACCAGGTCCATTATACTGTATATAGCAGTACGGTAGGCCACTGCTGTACCTACCTCTGTGTCGTCACTCGTCGTCCATAAGTATACTACCATCCATCTACATTGTATACCTGTGGTGGCTTTTTTTTTATACTAGTAGTACTAGTTTAGCAGTCTGGAAGCACTCATCCTCTCGCTAGAAAAAAGAAAAGACTTAAGCTGGCAAAAGCACAGCAAAGAAATGTGCGTTCTTCGAAATCACAAATCCCCAAGGAGAGTCCAATTGTGTCGGTTGCGATGCCTGACCTTCCCAACACTGGACGGGAAGAGCTTGCGCCTTCCACCATTTGCACGCCCCCTGCAAGTGCTGGAAGGAGCACCCGCAGTCCAGTTCCTGATAGTCAAATGGAAGATGTCAGTGTTGAAGTACACAGGATGAGGATATGGGTGTTGCTGGCGCTGGGGAGGAAATTGACAAAGAGGATTCTGATGGTGAGGTGGTTTGTTTAAGTCAGGCACCCGGGGAGACGCCTGTTGTCCGTGGGAGGAATATGGCCATTGACATGCCTGGTCAAAATACAAAAAAAATCAGCTCTTCGGTGTGGAATTATTTCAACACAAATGGTCCATTATACTGTATATAGCAGTACGGTAGGCCACTGCTGTACCTACCTCTGTGTCGTCACTCGTCGTCCATAAGTATACTATCCATCCATCTACATTGTATACCTGTGGTGGCTTTTTTTCTTTAAACTAGTAGCACTAGTTTAGCAGTCTGCTGACAGTGTGCACCAGGTCCATTATACTGTATATAGCAGTACGGTAGGCCACTGCTGTACCTACCTCTGTGTCGTCAGTCACTCGTCCATAAGTATACTATCCATCCATCTACACTGTATACCTGTGGTGGCTTTTTTTTTATACTAGTAGTACTAGTTTAGCAGTCTGCTGACAGTGTACACCAGGTCCATTATACTGTATATAGCAGTATGGTAGGCCACTGCTGTACCTACCTCTGTGTCGTCACTCGTCGTCCATAAGTATACTATCCATCCATCTACATTGTATACCTGTGGTGGCTTTTTTTCTTTATACTAGTTTAGCAGTTTGCTGACAGTGTCCACCAGGTCCATTTATTATACTGTATATAGCAGTACGGTAGGCTACTGCTGTACCTACCTCTGTGTTGTCAGTCACTCGTCATCCATTAATAATAATAAGTATACTATCCATCCATCTACATTGTATACCTGTGGTGCCTTTTAGTTGTGCGCATTAAAATATGGAGAACAAAAATGTGGAGGTTAAAAAAATAGGGAAAGATCAAGAACCACTTCCACCTCGTGCTGAAGCTGCTGCCACTAGTCATGGCCGAGATGATGAAATGCCATCAACGTCGTCTGCCAAGGCCGATGCCCAATGTCATAGTACAGAGCATGTAAAATCCAAAACACAAAAGATCAGTAAAATGACCCAAAAATCAAAATTAAAAGCGTCTGAGGAGAAGCATAAACTTGCCAATATGCCATTTACGACACGGAGTGGCAAGGAACGGCTGAGGCCCTGGCCTATGTTCATGGCTAGTGGTTCAGCTTCACATGAGGATGGAAGCACTCATCCTCTCGCTAGAAAAAAGAAAAGACTTAAGCTGGCAAAAGCACAGCAAAGAACTGTGCGTTCTTCGAAATCACAAATCGCCAAGGAGAGTCCAATTGTGTCGGTTGCGATGCCTGACCTTCCCAACACTGGACGGGAAGAGCTTGCGCCTTCCACCATTTGCACGCCCCCTGCAAGTGCTGGAAGGAGCACCCGCAGTCCAGTTCCTGATAGTCAAATTGAAGATGTCAGTGTTGAAGTACACCAGGATGAGGATATGGGTGTTGCTGGCGCTGGGGAGGAAATTGACAAGGAGGATTCTGATGGTGAGGTGGTTTGTTTAAGTCAGGCACCCGGGGAGACGCCTGTTGTCCGTGGGAGGAATATGGCCATTGACATGCCTGGTCAAAATACAAAAAAAATCAGCTCTTCGGTGTGGAATTATTTCAACACAAATGCGGACAACAGGTGTCAAGCCGTGTGTTGCCTTTGTCAAGCTGTAATAAGTAGGGGTAAGGACGTTAACCACCTCGGAACATCCTCCCTTATACGTCACCTGCAGCGCATTCATCATAAGTCAGTGACAAGTTCAAAAACTTTGGGCGACAGCGGAAGCAGTCCACTGACCAGTAAATCCCTTCCTCTTGTAACCAAGCTCCTGCAAACCACACCACCAACTCCCTCAGTGTCAATTTCCTCCTTACCCAGGAAAGCCAATAGTCCTGCAGGCCATGTCACTGGCAAGTCTGACGAGTCCTCTCCTGCCTGGGATTCCTCCGATGCATCCTTGAGTGTAACGCCTACTGCTGCTGGCGCTGCTGTTGTTGCAGCTGGGAGTCGATCGTCATCCCAGAGGGGAAGTCGGAAGACCACTTGTACTACTTCCAGTAAGCAATTGACTGTCCAACAGTCCTTTGCGAGGAAGATAAAATATCACAGCAGTCATCCTGCTGCAAAGCGGATAACTGAGGCCTTGGCAGCCTGGGCGGTGAGAAACGTGGTTCCGGTATCCATCGTTAATTCAGAGCCAACTATAGACTTGATTGAGGTACTGTGTCTCCGGTACCAAATACCATCTAGGTTCCATTTCTCTAGGCAGGCGATACCGAAAATGTACACAGACCTCAGAAAAAGAGTCACCAGTGTCCTAAAAAATGCAGTTGTACCCAATGTCCACTTAACCACGGACATGTGGACAAGTGGAGCAGGGCAGACTCAGGACTATATGACTGTGACAGCCCACTGGGTAGATGTATTGCCTCCCGCTGCAAGAACAGCAGCGGCGGCACCAGTAGCAGCATCTCGCAAATGCCAAATCGTTCCTAGGCAGGCTACGCTTTGTATCACCGCTTTCCAGAATACGCACACAGCTGAAAACCTCTTACGGCAACTGAGGAAGATCATCGCAGAATGGCTTACCCCAATTGGACTCTCCTGGGGATTTGTGACATCGGACAATGCCAGCAATATTGTGCGTGCATTACATCTGGGCAAATTCCTGCACGTCCCATGTTTTGCACATACCTTGAATTTGGTGGTGCAGAATTATTTAAAAAATGACAGGGGCGTGCAAGAGATGCTGTCGGTGGCCCGAAGAATTGCGGGCCACTTTCGGCGTTCAGGCACCGCGTACAGAAGACTGGAACACCACCAAAAATACCCGAACCTGCCCTGCCATCATCTGAAGCAGGAGGTGGTAACGAGGTGGAATTCAACCCTCTATATGCTTCAGAGGATGGAGGAGCAGCAAAAGGCCATTCAAGCCTATACATCTGGCCACGATATAGGCAAAGGAGGTGGAATGCACCTGTCTCAAGCACAGTGGAGAATGATTTTAACGTTGTGCAAGGTTCTGCAACCCTTTGAACTTGCCACACGTGAAGTCAGTTCAGACACTGCCAGCCTGAGTCAGGTCATTCCCCTCATAAGGCTTTTGCAGAAGAAGCTGGAGACATTGAAGGAGGAGCTAAAACAGAGCGATTCCGCTAGGCATGTGGGACTTGTGGATGGAGCCCTTCATTCGCTTAACCAGGATTCATGGGTGGTCAATCTGTTGAAATCAGAGCACTACATTTTGGCCACCGTGCTCGATCCTAGATTTAAAACCTACGTTGTTTCTCTCTTTCTGGCAGACACAAGTCTGCAGGGGTTCAAAGACCTGCTGGTGAGAAAATTGTCAAGTCAAGCGGAACGTGACCCGTCAACAGCTCCTCCTTCACATTCTCCCGCAACTGGGGGTGCGAGGAAAAGGCTAAGAATTCTGAGCCCACCCGCTGGCGGTGATGCAGGGCAGTCTGGAGCGAGTGCTGACATCTGGTCCGGACTGAAGGACCTGCCAACGATTACTGACATGTCG
This sequence comes from Pseudophryne corroboree, assembly GCF_028390025.1. Taxonomy (NCBI): domain Eukaryota; kingdom Metazoa; phylum Chordata; class Amphibia; order Anura; family Myobatrachidae; genus Pseudophryne; species Pseudophryne corroboree. Next base: position 87,749,782 of record NC_086445.1, on the reverse strand, counting down.
TCTACTGTCACTGCATATGATTCTCTCACCATTGAAAGAATGGTGGAGGATTATATGAGTGACCGCATCCAAGTAGGCACATCAGACAGTCCGTACGTATACTGGCAGGAAAAAGAGGCAATTTGGAGGCCCTTGCAGAAACTGGCTTTATTCTACCTAAGTTGCCCTCCCTCCAGTGTGTACTCCGAAAGAGTGTTTAGTGCAGCCGCTCACCTTGTCAGCAATCGGCGTACGAGGTTACTTCCAGAAAATGTGGAGAAGATGATGTTCATTAAAATGAATTATAATCAATTCCTCCGTGGAGACATTCACCAGCAGCAATTGCCTCCAGAAAGTACACGGGGACCTGAGATGGTGGATTCCAGTGGGGACGAATTAATAATCTGTGAGGAGGGGGATGTACACAGTGAAAGGGGTGATGAATCGGACGATGAGGAGGAGGTGGACACCTTGCCTCTGTAGAGCCAGTTTGTGCAAGGAGAGATTGATTGCTTCTTTTTTGGTGGGGGCCCAAACCAACCAGTCATTTCAGTCACAGTCGTGTGGCAGACCCTGTCACTGAAATGATGGGTTCGTTAAAGTGTGCATGTCCTGTTTATACAACATAAGGGTGGGTGGGAGGGCCCAAGGACAATTCCATCTTGCACCTCCTTTTTCTTTCATTTTTCTTTGCATCATGTGCTGTTTGGGGAGTATTTTTTTGAAGGGCCATCCTGCGTGACACTGCAGTGCCACTCCTAGATGGGCCAGATGTTTGTGTCGGCCACTTGTGTCGCTTAGCTTAGTCACACAGCGACCTTGGTGCACCTCTTTTTTTCTTTGCATCATGTGCTGTTTGGGGAGTATTTTTTTGAAGGGCCATCCTGTCTGACACTGCAGTGCCACTCCTAGATGGGCCAGGTGTTTGTGTCGGCCACTTGGGTCGCTTAGCTTAGTCACACAGCTACCTCATTGCGCCTCTTTTTTTCTTTGCATCATGTGCTGTTTGGGGACAATTTTTTTGAAGGGCCATCCTGTCTGACACTGCAGTGCCACTCCTAGATGGGCCAGATGTTTGTGTCGGCCACTTGGGTCGCTTATCTTAGTCACACAGCTACCTCATTGCGCCTCTTTTTTTCTTTGCATCATGTGCTGTTTGGGGAGTATTTTTTTGAAGGGCCATCCTGCGTGACACTGCAGTGCCACTCCTAGATGGGCCAGGTGTTTGTGTCGGCCACTAGGGTCGCTTAGCCTACTCACACAGCTACCTCATTGCGCCTCTTTTTTTCTTTGCGTCATGTGCTGTTTGGGGAGTATTTTTTGAAGGGCCATCCTACGTGACACTGCAGTGCCACTCCTAGATGGGCCAGGTGTTTGTGTCGGCCACTTGGGTCGCTTAGCTTAGTCACACAGCTACCTCATTGCGTCTCTTTTTTTCTTTGCATCATGTGCTGTTTGGGGACTATTTTTTTGAAGGGCCATCCTGTCTGACACTGCAGTGCCACTCCTAGATGGGCCAGGTGTTTGTGTCGGCCACTTGGGTCGCTTAGCTTAGTCACACAGCTACCTCATTGCGCCTCTTTTTTTCTTTGCATCATGTGCTGTTTGGGGACAATTTTTTTGAAGGGCCATCCTGTCTGACACTGCAGTGCCACTCCTAGATGGGCCAGGTGTTTGTGTCGGCCACTTGGGTCGCTTAGCTTAGCCATCCAGCGACCTCGGTGCAAATTTTAGGACTAAAAATAATATTGTGAGATGTGAGGTGTTCAGAATAGACTGAAAATGAGTGGAAATTATGGTTATTGAGGTTAATAATACTATGGGATCAAAATGACCCCCAAATTCTATGATTTAAGCTGTTTTTTAGGTTTTTTTTTTTAAAAACACCCGAATCCAAAACACACCCGAATCCGACAAAAAAATTTCGGTGAGGTTTTGCCAAAACGCGTCCGAACCCAAAACACGGCCGCGGAACCGAACCCAAAACCAAAACACAAAACCCGAAAAATTTCCGGTGCACATCACTAAAATTTATACTACTTAAATAACTGGATGACCGGCACAATGCAGCGACAAAGTAGACTGCTCGTAGATTGCTGGGATCACACAAGAAATCTTAAACACAGCTTTAAGAATTGAGCAGCTCTCCATATACAGCACCTGTTTACCCCTGGGTATTGTTCACCTGCGAAAGCCAGACTTATCACAAACAAAATATAAAAAGAAGATGTAAAGTAGAAGTTAGTCCAAGGCAACTAAGTCGTAAAGTCAGTAGCATTTAACACCCTTGTGACAAACGCATAGTAGGATAAAAAATAATAATACCTAAAACATTTCAGCTACATGTTACTTACGGTGACTGCTAAGCAGACCTAGACAGACGGAATATATTTACTGCGGCGGAGAGAAACTTGCCTGGAATCCCAAGTGCACACTGCGAACAGGATCTATAATATGAGTCAGCACAAAGGAAAATCTATGCTACCACACACATTTATGGTATTAATGATTTTTTTTTTATTTTTTAGGGGGAAATGTGAACTGTGTATTAAAATAACTTGCTTAATGCAGAAGGGATTCTAGAACTGATATTGTCCTATTGAATGATCCTAACCATGACCCAGTTCTGCAGGTGAGGTGTTTGTCCTGCAGTACTATAGCTACAGTAGCGCCGGTTTGGCTCCATGCACAGTCGGTTGTAGTAGCGCCTATCACATAAGGGACTGGTCTTATCCTCAGCCAATTCTCCTAACATTTTAAATTCAAATCACTTGTGCCTGATTTCTTTCCTGCATCCACCTCTGAATTACCCCCAGAATGTGCAGTTGTGCTCCCTTATACACTGTAAGATTACCTATACCCTGTAAGCTCACTTACACCCTATAAGATTGCCTAAGGGTCTAATTCAGAACTGATTGCTCCTCTGTGAATGTGTAGATAATCACCACCCAGACAGAGTAAATCCCCTCCTAGTGTAAGTCTGCGTACGCCATGCGAAAAGCAAATCCGTTCGCAACTCACTCACCACGTAATGCTTTTTTTTTTACAGTCTGTGCATAGCCCTGGGCCTTCTCCTACAGTACAATAGAATCAGGCTGATCGGGGCCAGAGCTGACGTCACACACTCACCCTTAAAACGCTTTGGAGCTCCTGCGTTTTTTCCTGACACTCCCAGAAAATGACTAGTTACCACCCCCAAATGTCCACTTCCTTTCAATCAGCCTGCATTCACCTAGCGATAAAAAAAGACGCAGGATTTATTCACAGTTTGGCCTCGCGCCTGCAGATTACGATCCGTACGCATGCGCAGTCATTCGATAATCAGACTCTGTGCGATTTCGCACAACAGCGATCAGCACATGTTATATCTGTCCCACCTGCAGTGCACATGGTTTTGCCGTTAGAGAAAAATTTTGCTGCTGTGATCAGGTCTGAGTTAGGCTCTTAATCACACACTTTTATTTCAGCACCGTGGACAGCATCAGCATTAATACAGTTGTTTTCTAGGTGTTTTTATTGCATAGCCATCGTTTGGACTAGACCACATGCACATAATACAATGTCGCTCCCAATTTCCCTTGAACTCCTTGCAACTCCCGGACAAATTATATCGTTCATACACACTGAGCAATTTTACAAACGACCAAACGATATATATAAGTTGTCCGACACTTCCAAATTGTTGGGTTTCTGCCTAATTTAAATACTGGACAGGTGGTGAAGACATATCATTCGTCATTGGTAGCGCAATTTTCTCCAAGTCATTAGCAACATTTTCTAAATTGCGTTGCATACACAGACGACAGAGGATGTCGCTAGCGATAAAGTGCATACACACTGAATGAATTGAACACTCTGTCGTAACGATTGGTCATTATCGGCAAATTTGTTTAAAATGTCGTCTAGTGTGTACCCGGCTTAGGATTGTCGTAATACTGTAAGACCGCCTGTATTGCTGTAAGGTAGCCTATACGCTGCAAAATTTCCTATACTCTGTAAATTCACATATACACTGTAAGTTCACCTAGATCCTGTAAAGATTGTCTATATGCTGTAAAATTGTTAGGATCTCCTGCTCTGTGCTGCCACGTCGCCATGGCAACCGGGAGGCAAGTGTTAGCGAAGTAACCTGAGCGCAGCTGATACTCCGGTCCGGGTTTTTACTGTGTAGTGGTTACAGGCTCTGTGCACGGCAGGGAATCCGGCGCTGGTTTTGTGCTCACAGTCTGTAAGGTCTGAGTGGGGCGTGGACAGCACCTGCTATATAAACCATCCTCTCAGGCTAGGCAAATGCTGCTGAATCTTTGTTTGTTAGTCAGTTCCAGAGAGTTAGCTAGTACTGTGTGACTTTGTATTTACTTGTTGCTTACTGCGAATAGGCCTTGGGATTCGGTACTTCATTCTGCCAATCCGGACCTAGCAGTAAGACTGGAGTCAGTTGTTTGACCTGCTGGGGTTCTTTTGCTATTCTGTGAACCCAGCAGGTTTGCAGCTGTACTCTCAGACCTGCTTGCTTAATCCTCCCTCACTGTGCAGGGCGTCCAGGTGTCAGTTTAGTGGCAGTAAGCTGAACCTGTGCCCTGCAAGTGGGGGTTAGGATTGTGGATACTCTCCTTGTGTCTATATTTCTATCTCTGACCAAGGAGTTTATTCCCACACCCGTTGGTAACCCTTTGGGGTTTTTTCTGTTGCTCTTAGCAACATCATTTCAGGTGCTCCACATGTGAAATCACTACACATCGCTTCATTGTCCGCTCTATTCCATCTGAGCATTCCTGACACTAGGGAGACACCCAATTCCTGAGCCTTTGGGCTTCTCCGTTCACTTTGTGTTTATTAGTTATTCCATCACCTCCTGTGTATGTAAGGTTATACTGTCTGTGAGTTCATTTGCTTCGCTTCCCTCTCTGTTTATACACCGGTATACTCCTGTTAGCACTGGTGTGCGTAACAAAAATCAACTATACGCTGTAAGATCACCATTTGCCCTGTAAATACCCTGTAAGATCGCTTATACGCTATAAAATCACCATTACACTATAAGACCGCCTGTATGATGTAAGATCACTTATATGCTATAAAATAATAATTAATACTGTAAAATCACCTCATATACACTGTATTATTGCCTATATGCTGTAAACTTGCTGGTATGCTGTAAATTTGCCTTTACACTATAAGATCACCTATACACTCTAAGATCGCCTTTATGCTGTAAGAACGACTATACACTATAAGATCACTTATACGCTGTAAGATTGCCTATATGCTATAAGAATACACTATAATATCACTTATACGCTGTAAGAACGATTATACACTATAAGGTCACTTATACACTGTAAGATCGCCTATATGCTGTAAGAATGACTATACACTATAATATCACTTATACGCTGTAAGAACGACTATACACTATAAGATCACCTATATGCTGTAAGATCGCCTTTACGCTGTAAGAACGACTATACACTATAAGATCACATATACGCTGTAAGAACGCCTATATACTGTAAGAACGACTATACACTATAAGATCACTTATACGCTGTAAGATCACCTATATGCTGTAAGATCACTTATACGCTATAAGAACGACTATACACTATAAGATCACTTATACGCTGTAAGATCGCCTATACGCTGTAAGATCACTTATTCGCCATAAGAATGACTATACACTATAAGATCACTTATACGCTGTAAGATCGCCTATATGCTGTAAGATCACTTATACGCTATAAGAACGACTATACACTATAAGATCACTTATACGCTGTAAGATCACCTATATGCTGTAAGATCACTTATACGCTATAAGAACGACTATACACTATAAGATCACTTATACGCTGTAAGATCGCCTATACGCTGTAAGATCACTTATTCGCTATAAGAACGACTATACACTATAAGATCACTTATACCCCTTTCACATCGCACAAATAACCCGGTATCGACACAGCATATTGCCGTGTCGAAACAGGTCAGTGTGCGATGTGAAAGCTCCTTTGCTGAATTAGCGGGTCGCCTGACCCGGTTATTCAACCCGGTAAAAAAGAAGGGTTATTACCGGGTTGATTACCGGGTCAGGCGCAGTGTGAATGGGAGCCGTTCCGATGCGACACGGCTCCCATCCACAGCATAGGGAGAGGCGGCGCAGGAGATGAGCTCAGCTCCCAGCGCCGCCTCCACCCCCGCCCCTGCTGCTGCTGCGCCCCCCGCTGCTACGGCAACCGACCCGGTATATTGCCGGGTCGGAAAGCCAGCAAAGGAGCGCAAATGCCGGATCCCACCCGGTAAGCACACGTTTCTCTTACCGGGTGGGATCCGGCATTTGCGATCTGAAAGCAGCATTATACGCTGTTAGATCGCCTATACGCTATAAGAACGACTATACACTATAAGATCACTTATACGCTGTAAGATCGCCTATACGCTGAAAGATCACTTATACGCTATGAGAACGACTATACACTATTAGATCACTTATACGCTGTAAGATCGCCTATACGCTGTAAGAACGACTATACACTATAAGATCACTTATATGCTGTAAGATCGCCTATACGCTGTAAGAACAACTATACACTATAAGATCACTTATACGCTGTAAGATCGTCTATACGCTGTAAGAACGACTATACACTATAAGATCACTTATACGCTGTAAGATCGTCTATACGCTGTAAGAGCGACTATACACTATAAGATCACTTATACGCTGTAAGATCGTCTATACGCTGTAAGAACGACTATACACTATAAGATCACTTATACGCTGTAAGATCGTCTATACGCTGTAAGAACGACTATACACTATAAGATCACTTATACGCTGTAAGATCGTCTATACGCTGTAAGAGCGACTATACACTATAAGATCACTTATACGCTGTAAGATCGCCTATGCACTATAAGAATGACTATACACTATAAGATCACTTATACGCTGTAAGATCGACTATACGCTGCAAGAACGACTATACACTATAAGATCACTTATACGCTGTAAGATCGCCTTTTTCGCTGTAAGAATGACTATACACTATAAGATCACTTATACGCTGTAAGATTGCCTATATGCTGTCAGAATGACTATACACTATAATATCACTTATATACGCTGTAAGAACAACTATACACTATAAGATCACCTATACACTATAAGATCACTTATACGCTGTAAGATCACCTATATGCTGTAAGATCACTTATACGCTGTAAGAACGACTATACACTATAAGATCACCTATACGCTGTAAGATCGCCTTTACGCTGTAAGAACGACTATACACTATAAGATCACTTATACGCTGTAAGATCGCCTATACGCTGTAAGATCACTTATACGCTATAAAAACGACTATTCACTATAAGATCACTTATACGCTGTAAGATCACCTATATGCTGTAAGATCACTTATACGCTGTAAGAACGATTATACACTATAAGATCACCTATACGCTGTAAGATCGCCTTTACGCTGTAAGAATGACTATACACTATAAGATCACTTATACGCTGTAAGATCACCTATACGCTGTAAGATGACTTATACGGTATAAGAACGACTATACACTATAAGATTACTTATACGCTGTAAGATCGCCTATACGCTGTAAGATCACTTATACGCTATAAGAACGACTATACACTATAAGATCACTTATACGCTGTAATATCGCCTATACGCTGTAAGATCGACTATACACTATAAGATCACTTATACGCTGTAAGATCGCCTATACGCTGTAAGATGACTTATACGGTATAAGAACGACTATACACTATAAGATCACTTATACGCTGTAAGATCGCCTATACGCTGTAAGATCACTTATACACTATAAGAACGACTATACACTATCAGATCACTTATACGCTGTAAGATCGCCTATACGCTGTAAGAACAACTATACACTATAAGATCACTTATATGCTGTAAGATCGCCTATACGCTGTAAGAACAACTATACACTATAAGATCACTTATACACTGTAAGATCGTCTATACGCTGTAAGAACGACTATACACTATAAGATCACTTATACGCTGTAAGATCGCCTATGCACTATAAGAATGACTATACACTATAAGATCACTTATACGCTGTAAAATCGCCAATGCACTATAAGAATTACTATACACTATAAGATCACTTACACGCTGTAAGATCGACTATACGCTGCAAGAATGACTATACACTATAAGATCACTTATACGCTGTAAGATCGCCTTTACGCTGTAAGATCACCTATATGCTGTAAGAATGACTATATACTATAAGATCACTTATACGCTATAAGATTGCCTATATGCTGTAAGAAAGACCGCGTCGGGAACATAATGTGACCATTGCGGCATAAACGCACCGTCTGGGCTTCCGCATCGCCGCTCGATGCATCACCTTGGCCTGGAGGGGGTTAATGTTTTTGTGGTGGGAGGAACGTAGAGAGAGGGCCGGGGGCCTATTGGCTGGATCATGGAGAGGGGGCTGGCCTGTCATGCATATAGGCAGCTGACCGGATACTTCCTGCCTCTCTTCCAGCTCTTTTCGTGAGACCTGCAAGTACTGCTCCCATTTATTATATTTCTAATCCTTATTTTCACTCATATTTCTCATTCACCCCTTTTTACTTCTTCCTCTCTCCTCCTCTGTCCCATGCCTCTTTTTCTATCACCTCTACTCTTTTCCTCTATTTTCCTCTTCCTTTCCTTTGTTCTTCCTCCAGCCTACCTCTCTATGGATGCTAGAAGCCGCTCCAGCCGCGCTGCTGGCCTCACCGCCCGGCTCCTGGACGCCTCTGAAGTCCAGTCGGCACAGGGAAGGCCTACTGCGGCTGCCGTGCGGGAGACTCGAGGCACGCGTGGCCGGGCTCGGCTGCCCGCCCGTGCTCCCCCGCAACTGCGCTCTCCTTCCCCGCTGCTAGCCGCGGCGGGCGACGGAGTGCAGGGGGATGACGGGCGCACGCGGCTGCTTGCCGGGGACGGTGTCCTGCCATCCCTGAGGCCGCCGCTTGTTGCTAACCGCGGCCGCTCCGATCACGTGGAGTCGGGACGGAGTTCCCGCCCCGCTGATCAGCGGTTCGCAGCCTCCACTCCTGGTGTCCCTGGGTTTGATGGGCGGGTGGGGGGTCGCGCGGCTGCCTGACCCGTTCAGTCTCGGCAGCGCACGCGTGCCACGGTTCTCCCTGCCAGCTGGGGGGCCCATATGAGGCCAGACCCCTCTGCACTGCCTTCCCCTTCACCCAGTCAGGTCCGGCCTGCGCCCTCCCCCAACAGGGCGGGGCGTTGCCCCCGCTCCACTACCACGTGTCCCCCTCTGCCGCTTGCGGGAAGGGCAGGGCCCGTCAGGCGAGGGCGATCTGCGTCCGCCCGTGGCAGGGCGGCTGACCTGCCCTCTCCTGCCGTGGACGGCCCCTTCACGGTTGCCTCGCATGGCGGGTGGCGCTGCGGCCGCCGCCTGTGGCCGTGCGGCTCCTCCCAGGGTCACTCACCCCATCGGGGGGCGGCGTGCGCCATCGGTGAGCGACCGTTCTGCCCCTCCCCGTGTCCTGTCGTCTCCTGCTACCGTCGCTGTGAACGGCTTTCATTCTGACGTCGGGCTGCCTCCATCCAGCAGTGACGACTCTCCGGTTTCGAATCCCGAGGCCAATGCTCGGGATCGGAGGAGGTCGCGGCGCTGGCGGTTTGCGCGGGATTCAGCGTAGCGGGTCAGCGGTATCGTTAGGCCCGACAGTGAGGGATCATCCGGGTCCTTGCTCCCGACGGGAGGTTTACGAACCTCCCGTGGGGCACACGACTCGCTTGGCGGATCTGATCTCCCTACGCCTGCCCCTGCGGAGGCACCCTTGGTGGACACCACCGTTCTGTCCGCCATTTGTGCAGCTGTGGTGTCGGCAGTGACGCCCTTGTTATCCTCCGTACCCTGGGGACTGGGGCGGCCCGCTGCTACTTTGGCGGATAGCATTTCGCGATCTTTTACCCCGCTTCTGTCCTCTGGCGCGACGGTTCCCACGCCTGCCCATCTCCCGGCGGCTGTTGGTCCGATGGGGGAGCAGGGGAACCATGTCTCTTTTCGTTCTCCAGCCGCGGACGTCGAGCCAGGAATGGAGTCTGTCGGTGCTTCCTCGAGTCGTCCGGTGGCTGTTGGGACGGATGGTGTTTCCTCGCGTGCTGGTGAGTCTTCATCGGACCCCGACTGGTCTCGTGGGAGCGCGGTTACACCCCGTAGTGACTTGGGATCGGGTACTCAATCCGGCTCCTCTAGCGCAGGCAGCAGTGCGCGTAGGCTTTCCAACACGCGCAGCAAGCGCAGACGCAGGCGTCAGGGCACGGACTCTTCCCTTGCCTCCACATCCTCGGAGGGGGTGTCCTCCGACGGCGGCTTGCACAGGGTTAAGCGTCGCAGACGGCGAGAACCTCGGTATTCAACCTCGTCCGCCTCCCAGGTCTCGGTGGAATTGGACACCGTGCACTGCGCTAATACGGCAGTGCAACGTGGACTCAGGCCCCGGGTCCGGGACCGTATCTGTAAGGGCCAATATGTAAATATTTTCGCTCTTACTAGTGACGATCGGAAAGCCTTACTTTCAGCTAAGAAAAAGGGGCAGGGCAGCGAGGACGCTTTGCGCTCCTACACGAATTGGGTGCGATGTATGCTGATCTTTGCTGCATGTTACCTAGAGACCCGCCCGGACGAGCACATGAACACAGTGCGATATCAATTCCTCATACATGTTCTGTACCATAAGTACAAAGGGTCGACCTGGCGACGTATGATGAGGATTTTCGGCGGAAGCAACACGGGCGGCAGATCTATAACTTCGGTAAGAAAGATGTGGAATTGTGCTCGGAACTGACCCAGGGTTCTGCCGGCGCTGAGGAGGGCGGCACTGTGAGTCGTTCTGCCGGCTTTCGCAGTGGTTCGGGCCGCGCGGGGCATGGCAAGTGCTTCGCTTTTAATAATGCCCAATGCGACTTGGGCGGCGGCTGTCATTTTCGTCACTCCTGTATCCGATGTGGCGGGGGCCACGGTATTAAGGACTGTCCCAGTCCTGCGACCGGAGGGGGTTCCGGCCCACAGGCCAGTCAGAGTCGCACTCCCTCGGTCCCTGGCGTTGGCCACAGCCCCCACCCCAATTAGACTCCGGGCGCTCATTCCCTAGCTGCGACGGTACCCGCGGCCGGCGGACGCCCAATTCTTACGCTCGGGTTTCGAGTCGGGCTTCCCCTTGCCGATACATGGCCGGGTTGGTCCCGGGGCGGGTTCGAGCCTGCGTTTCCTCCCGGGAGTTTCCGGACGTGCTCCTGCAGAAGGTGGAGGCAGAGGTGGCGTTAGGGAGAATGAAAGGCCCTTTCCGGGACCCCCCTTGCCTGATTTGGTCTTGTCCCCCGTAGGCATTGTTCCCAAAAAGACCGTGGGAAAATGTTGGCTTATCCAACATCTTTCCTGTCCTCTGGGGTCATCGGTTAATGATGCCATCCCTTCTGATCAGTGTAGGGTTGTTTACCTATCCTTCGATTCAGCTGAAGACGCCATCCGGGCTTTCGGCCCTGGGGTTGTTATGTGTAAACTGGACATCCAGTCAGCGTTCCGCCTCCTGCCGCTGCACCCGTCCGCCTTTCGGTTTATGGGTTTTTTATGGGCTATTACATCGATCGGTGCCTCCCTATGGGCTGTTCTATCTCTTGCGCCTACTTCGAGAGATTCAGTTCTTTTCTCCACTGGTGTCTCGAGCAGGCGACGGGCGAATGGGGAATTTCGCACTACCTGGACGATTTTCTTTTTATCGGCCCATCAGACTCGGATCGCTGTGTCCTCTTGCTGCAGGGGGCTCTGGCCCTCTTCGCACACTTCGGGGTTCCGGTGGCACCTGAGAAGACGGAGGGTCCCTCCGCCTCCTTGGTTTACCTCGGGATTCAGATTGATACGATCGGTGGTCTGTGTAGGCTCCTGCGGACAAGGTGTTGCGTTTACACGACGGTATCCTATATGCGCTGGCTGCGGGCAAGCTAACTCTCAAACAGGCTCAATCCTTGTTGGGCCTGTTTAACTTTGCTTGCAAGGTGATCCCCATGGGCACGGTTTTCTGTAGAAAATTGGAACGGGCTACCGTGGGGGTTAGACGCCCGCATCATTTTCTTAGGTTGTCTCTAGAAATCCGAAGGGATTTGCGGATTTGGGACGAATTTCTTGTTTGGTTCAACGGCATCTGTATTTGGCAGGAGGCGCCTGTGTCTAGCCCATCCCTAGAGCTTTTCACGGACGCCTCTGGTGCTTACGGGTTCAGAGCTTATTTTGCAGGCCTCGTGCCTGGCTTAGCAAGGGCCTCACGACGAACATGCTGTTGCTGGAAATATTTCCCATTTTGGTCGCTCTGGAATTGTGGTGCGATGCCCTGCGTAACAAACAGGTTATCTTCTGGTGCGACAATTTGGGCGTGGTTTTTGCCATAAACCGCCAAAAATCCACGTCCTTGCCGGTCCTGCGGGTCCTTGTCCAGATAGTCTTGCTATGTTTGGTGAACAACATTACATTGCAAGCCAAACATGTCCCTGGCGTGCGTAACGAAATTGCGGATGCCCTGTCTCGGGGCGATTGGCAGCGGTTTAGGCGCTTGGCTCCTGCAGCGCTAATCCATGGGGAATCCTGTCCTGCTTATGTGTGGCAGGTCATCCACCCGGATTGGAGGAGTTAGCACACAGGTCATTGGCCCCTGCTACTTTTACGGCCTATTGGGCCGCCTGGGAGCGGTGGAGTCGCTTCCTCCTGGAGAGAGGCCAGCGTGGTAAGACCTCTCACGATTTACTCTTAGAATACATCTGGATGTTGTACTCCGACGGGATTTCGCGGGCGTCTGTTAGCAGGATTCTGGCGGGTATATCATACTTTCTGCAGCTGCGGGGGGAAGCGGATTTTACAAAGTCCTTTTTCCTCCGGCGGGTGTTTAAAGGTTGGGCTCGGGCGTTCCCGCCCCTCCCGGATACTCGCCTGCCGATCACGGGTGCTTTGCTGAGGCGGATTTTGGGATCCCTACGGAGTATTTGCTCCTCGGGATACGAAGTTCGCCTCTTCATGGCAGCCTTTACGATGGCCTTCCACTGTGCATTCAGGGTGGGCGAGCTGGTGGCCATCTCTCGGACTTCTGCCTCGCCCATGCTGGCAGCCCACGTTGTCGCACGCCCCGACGGTTTGTGGTGCAGGATTCAGCGCTCCAAGACTGACGTAGTCGGCAGGGGGCAGTGGGTTCGAATGGGTCGTGCTCGTGCTCGGAACATTTGTCCGGTTGCCGCGGCCCTGGCTTATTCGTCCCTTCGGCCTCCAACGCCCCCCTGGTGGCTCGTCCATTGTGACGGTTCACCGTTGACCAGATATCAATTCCGGTCGGTTTTGGGACGTTGTCTTTTGTACCTGGGTCTCTCTCCGGCCGACTATGGGACTCACTCTTTCCGCATCGGTGCTGCTTCAGCTGCCGCTGCGGCGGGTTGGTCCGAAGTCAAAGTCCGGGAACTGGGTAGGTGGAGGTCTGGTGCAGTCAGACGCTATATCAGGCCTTTTCCTCCCAGTGCGCCCATTTGAGGACTAGCCGCTCGTCGCAGTTGCATTTTGCGATTGCGGGGGCCTTGAGGAATTTTTGTTTTATCGTTGGTTTTACTTACGGCTTTTGCCGGCTAACGAAGTTTTGTTTTTGCCTCAAGTCAAATTGGGTGCCCCCCCCTCCATTGCCCGTTAGGGCCGCAGTTAGGTTGTCCATTTACATGTGCCATCTTTCTCTCGTTTTATTAACCTTCGTCACACCCTTCTTTTGCAGGGCGGCGGTTAGATCCGCACTTTATATGGTTTGTTGGCCATTCATACATCTATTGGCTGTTCGTGTCGGCTTTGGCCTGCGACACGACCCGGTTTCCAGAGCTGTGGGCCGTGCGTTGGTTGGGGGCGTAGAGGCCTCCGCTGGGACAGCCTGCGGGACTGGTTTCGGGCGGCAGTTGGCCGATTTGGATATCCACTGTTTTTGGTCTTGCATCTCGGTGGCAATGATTTGGTGCGCCGCACGGGGCTTGACATTCGCCTCGAGATCCAACGTCAGCTGTTGGAACTTATGGCTGACTGGCCGTTTTGCCTGATCCTCTGGTCAGACATCGTCCCTCGGCGGTCTTGGCGTGGAGCCCTTAAAACCGGGGCGATTGACCTAGTTCGGAGGCGGGTCAATTCGGTTGTCGGTCGTGCTGTCCTCCAGCATGGCGGCCTGGTCGTGCCGCACAGTGGTATCTCCTTCTGGGATCCAACTCTATACCGGTCTGACGGGGTGCATTTGTCGCCAGCTGGCATGGTGATATTCTTGGATGACATTATTCACGTTCTTCGGTCCCCTTAGGTAGTTTTTCTCTTTTTATAGTCGTTTTTGGGTTTCTTCGTTGCGTTTGTTTGTCTTCTACCTTTCCGGTCGCTTTAGTTAGTTTTTGTCTGCTTTTAGGTCCCTTTAGTTAGTTTTTTAGTTCGGTGGCGGTGGCAGGTTGGTAACCTGGCAGTTGTCCGGTTTCGGAACGGTTACTTAATTTTTAATTATGAGTTCAAGGTTAGAAGTTTTGGTGTACTTTTAGGAAAATTTCATAGTCGTTTGAATTAGTTTACGGGCATCACTTTACCAAGTGGGGTCAATATAATTGGTATAAACATATGTGGATGGCGGGGCCGGTGGCCCAATTTTTTACCCCGTAGGGGCGGAGCGTACCTCCATCCCTACAACTGTTGGTGGGCAGGGGTAGTGGCAGAAGGTCGACCCCTGTCCTTGGATTTTCGATTTTCAATGTTCGGGATGGAGGCAGGAGGCCGATCCCGGAACATCGGGGGCAGAAGACTCCCTCACACATATGTTTTTTATTGCTTGCTTTTTTCCGTATTATAATGTTTTTTCACCCATGTTACGTTTATCATGTTTAACCGTTCTTCTTCCCGCCACCTTAGTTAGAGAGGGAAGTCTGCATTTTAGTGTTAGTATTTAATAGGCCTTCCTCTCAGTCAGAAAATAAAAGCTGACCCCTTTCACGCCAATTACAGTTGTGGTGTCTTTATTTTATAAGATAAGTTTCGTGAGTGGCGCGTGGATGCATCTGACGTGTGAGGTTTATGACTATACACTATAATATCACTTATACGCTGTAATAATGACTATACACTATAAGATCACTTATACGCTGTAAGATCGCCTATGCACTGTAATAACGACTATACACTATAAGATCACTTATACGCTGTAAGATCGCCTATATGCTGTAAGAACGACTATACACTATAAGATCACCTATACGCTGTAAGATCGCCTATATGCTGTAAGAACGACTATACACTATAAGATCACCTATACGCTGTAAGATCGCCTATATGCTGTAAGAACGACTATACACTATAAGATCACCTATACGCTGTAAGATCGCCTATATGCTGTAAGAACGACTATACACTATAAGATCACTTATACGCTGTAAGATCGCCTATGCACTGTAAGAAGGACTATACACTATAAGATCACTTATACGCTGTAAGATCGCCTTTACGCTGTAAGAACGACTATACACTATAAGATCACCTATACACTGTAAGATCGCCTTTACGCTGTAAGAATGACTATACACTATAAGATCACCTATACGCTGTAAGATCGCCTATGCACTGTAAGAACGACTATACACTATAAGATCACTTATACGCTGTAAGATCGCCTTTACGCTGTAAGAACGACTATACACTATAAGATCACCTATACACTGTAAGATCGCCTTTACGCTGTAAGAATGACTATACACTATAAGATCACCTATACGCTGTAAGATCGCCTATGCACTGTAAGAACGACTATACACTATAAGGTCACCTATACGCTGTAAGATCGCCTATGCACTGTAAGAACGACTATACACTATAAGATCACTTATACGCTGTAAGATCGCCTTTACGCTGTAAGAATGACTATACACTATAAGATCACCTATACGCTGTAAGATCGCCTTTACGCTGTAAGAATGACTATACACTATAAGATCACCTATATGCTGTAAGATCTCCTTTACACTGTAAGAATAACTATACACTATAAGATCACTTTTACGCTGTAAGATCACTTATATGCTATAAGATCGACTATACACTATAAGATCACTTATACGCTGTAAGATCACCTATATGCTGTAAGATGACTTATACGCTGTAAGAACGAATATACACTATAAGATCACCTATACGCTGTAAGATCGCCTTTACGCTGTAAGATCGCCTATACGCTGCAAGATCACTTATATGCTATAAGAACGACTATACACTATAAGATCACTTATACGCTGTAAGATCACCTATATGCTGTAAGATCACTTATACGCTATAAGAACGACTATACACTAAAAGATCACTTATACGCTGTAAGATCGCCTATACGCTGTAAGATCACTTATACGCTATAAGAACGACTATACACTATAAGATCACTTATACGCTGTAAGATCGCCTATATGCTGTAAGATCACTTATACGCTAAAAGAACGACTGTACACTATAAGATCACTTATACGCTGTAAGATCACCTATATGCTGTAAGATCACTTATACGCTATAAGAACGACTATACACTATAAGATCACTTATACGCTGTAAGATCGCCTATTTGCTGTAAGATCACTTATACGCTATAAGAACGACTATACACTATAAGATCACTTATACGCTGTAAGATCACCTATATGCTGTAAGATCACTTATACGCTATAAGAACGACTATACACTATAAGATCACTTATACGCTGTAAGATCACCTATATGCTGTAAGATCACTTATACGCTGTAAGAACGACTATACACTATAAGATCACCTATACGCTGTAAGATCGCCTTTACGCTGTAAGAATGACTATACACTATAAGATCACCTATACGCTGTAAGATCGCCTTTGCGCTGTAAGAACGACTATACACTATAAGATCACTTATACGCTGTAAGATCGCCTATATGCTGTAAGATCACTTATACGCTATAAGAACGACTATACACTATACGATCACTTATACGCTGTAAGATCACCTATATGCTGTAAGATCACTTATATGCTATAAGAACGACTATACACTATACGATCACTTATACGCTGTAAGATCGCCTATACGCTGTAAGATAACTTATACGCTGTTAGATCACCATATGCTGTAAGATCACTTATACGCTGTAAGAACGACTATACACTATAAGATCACCTATACGCTGTAAGATCGCCTTTACGCTGTAAGAATGACTATACACTATAAGATCACCTATATGCTGTAAGATCTCCTTTACACTGTAAGAATAACTATACACTATAAGATCACTTTTACGCTGTAAGATCACTTATATGCTATAAGATCGACTATACACTATAAGATCACTTATACGCTGTAAGATCACCTATATGCTGTAAGATGACTTATACGCTGTAAGAACGAATATACACTATAAGATCACCTATACGCTGTAAGATCGCCTTTACGCTGTAAGATCGCCTATACGCTGCAAGATCACTTATATGCTATAAGAACGACTATACACTATAAGATCACTTATACGCTGTAAGATCACCTATATGCTGTAAGATCACTTATACGCTATAAGAACGACTATACACTAAAAGATCACTTATACGCTGTAAGATCGCCTATACGCTGTAAGATCACTTATACGCTATAAGAACGACTATACACTATAAGATCACTTATACGCTGTAAGATCGCCTATATGCTGTAAGATCACTTATACGCTAAAAGAACGACTGTACACTATAAGATCACTTATACGCTGTAAGATCACCTATATGCTGTAAGATCACTTATACGCTATAAGAACGACTATACACTATAAGATCACTTATACGCTGTAAGATCGCCTATACGCTGTAAGATCACTTATACGCTATAAGAACGACTATACGCTATAAGATCACTTATACGCTGTAAGATCACCTATATGCTGTAAGATCACTTATACGCTATAAGAACGACTATACACTATAAGATCACTTATACGCTGTAAGATCACCTATATGCTGTAAGATCACTTATACGCTGTAAGAACGACTATACACTATAAGATCACCTATACGCTGTAAGATCGCCTTTACGCTGTAAGAATGACTATACACTATAAGATCACTTATACGCTGTAATATCGCCTTTGCGCTGTAAGAACGACTATACACTATAAGATCACTTATACGCTGTAAGATCACTTATACGCTATAAGAACGACTATACACTATAAGATCACTTATACGCTGTAAGATCGCCTACACGCTGTAAGATCACTTATACGCTGTAAGATCGCCTACACGCTGTAAGATCACTTATACGCTATAAGAACGACTATACACTATAAGATCACTTATACGCTGTAATATCGCCTACACGCTGTAAGATCACTTATACGCTATAAGAACGACTATACACTATAAGATCACTTATACCCTTTTCACATCGCACAAATAACCCGGTATCGACACAGCATATTGCCGTGTCGAAACAGGTCAGTGTGCGATGTGAAAGCTCCTTTGCTAAATTAGCGGGTCGCCTGACCCGGTAATTCAACCCGGTAAAAAAAGAAGGGTTATTACCGGGTTGATTACCGGGTCAGGCGCAGTGTGAATGGGAGCCGTTCCGATGCGACACGGCTCCCATCCACAGCATAGGGAGAGGCGGCGCAGGAGATGAGCTCATCTCCCAGCGCCACCTCCACCCCCGCCCCTGCTGCTGCTGCGCCCCCCGCTGCTACGGCAACCGACCCGGTATATTGCCGGGTCGGAAAGCCAGCAAAGGAGCGCAAATGCCGGATCCCACCCAGTAAGTACACGTTTCTCTTACCGGGTGGGATCCGGCATTTGCGATCTGAAAGCAGCATTATACGCTGTTAGATCGCCTATACGCTATAAGAACGACTATACACTATAAGATCACTTATACGCTGTAAGATCGCCTATACGCTGTAAGATCACTTATACGCTATAAGAACGACTATACACTATAAGATCACTTATATGCTGTAAGATCGCCTATACGCTGTAAGAACAACTATACACTATAAGATCCCTTATATGCTGTAAGATCGCCTATACGCTGTAAGAACAACTATACACTATAAGATCACTTATATGCTGTAAGATCGCCTATACGCTGTAAGAACAACTATACACTATAAGATCACTTATACGCTGTAAGATCGCCTATGCACTATAAGAATGACTACACTATAAGATCACTTATACGCTGTAAGATCACCTATATGCTGTAAGAATGACAATACACTATAATATCACTTATATACGCTGTAAGAACAACTATACACTATAATATCACTTACATACGCTGTAAGAACAACTATACACTATAAGATCACCTATACGCTGTAAGATCGCCTTTACGCTGTAAGAACAACTATACACTATAAGATCACTTATACGCTGTAAGATCGCCTATACGCTGTAAAATCACTTATACGCTGTAAGATTGCCTTTATGCTGTAAGAATAACTATACACTATAAGATCACTTATATGCTGTAAGATCACCTATATGCTGTAAGATCACTTATACGCTGTAAGAACAACTATACACTATAAGATCACCTATATGCTGTAAGATCCCCTTTACGCTGTAAGAACGACTATACACTATAAGATCACTTATACGCTGTAAGATCGCCTATACGCTGTAAGATCACTTATACGCTATAAGAACGACTATACACTATAAGATCACTTATACGCTGTAAGATCACCTATATGCTGTAAGATCACTTATACGCTGTAAGAACGACTATACACTATAAGATCACCTATACGCTGTAAGATCGCCTTTACGCTGTAAGAACGACTATACACTATAAGATCACTTATACGCTGTAAGATCGCCTATACGCTGTAAAATCACTTATACGCTATAAGAACAACTATACACTATAAGATCACTTATACGCTGTAAGATCGCCTATACGCTGTAAGATGACTTATACGGTATAAGAATGACTATACACTATAAGATCACTTATACGCTGTAAGATCGCCTATATGCTGTAAGATCACTTATACGCTATAAGAACGACTATACACTATCAGATCACTTATACGCTGTAAGATCGCCTATACGCTGTAAGAACAACTATACACTATAACAGGCCTGGCCAACTTGTGGCTCTCCAGATGTTGTGAAACTACACATTCCAGCATGCCCTGCCACAGTTTTAGCCTTCCCTAATAGCAAAACTGTAGCAAAGCATGATGGGACTTGTAGTTTTACAACAACTGGAGAGCCACGGGTTGGCCAGGCCTGCACTATAAGATCACTTATATGCTGTAAGATCGCCTATACGCTGTAAGAACAACTATACACTATAAGATCACTTATACGCTGTAAGATCGTCTATACGCTGTAAGAACGACTATACACTATAAGATCACTTATACGCTGTAAGATCGCCTATGCACTATAAGAATGACTATACACTATAAGATCACTTATACGCTGTAAGATCGCCTATGCACTATAAGAATGACTATACACTATAAGATCACTTACACTATAAGATCAATTATACGCTATAAGATTGCCTATATGCTGTAAGAAAGACCGCGTCGGGAACATAATGTGACCATAGCGGCATAAACGCACCGTCTGGGCTTCCGCATCGCCGCTCGATGCATCACCTTGGCCTGGAGGGGGTTAATGTTTTTGTGGTGGGAGGCACGTAGAGAGAGGGCCGGGGGCCTATTGGCTGGATCATGGAGAGGGGGCTGGCCTGTCATGCATATAGGCAGCTGACCGGATACTTCCTGCCTCTCTTCCAGCTCTTTTCGTGAGACCTGCAAGTACTGCTCCCATTTATTATATTTCTAATCCTTATTTTCACTCATATTTCTCATTCACCCCTTTTTACTTCTTCCTCTCTCCTCCTCTGTCCCATGCCCCTTTTTCTATCACCTCTACTCTTTTCCTCTATTTTCCTCTTCCTTTCCTTTGTTCTTCCTCCAGCCTACCTCTCTATGGATGCTAGAAGCCGCCCCAGCCGCGCTGCTGGCCTCACCGCCCGGCTCCTGGACGCCTCTGAAGTCCAGTCGGCACGGGGAAGGCCTACTGCGGCTGCCGTAAGGGAGACTCGAGGCGCGCGTGGCCGGGCTCGGCCGCCCGCCCGTGCTCCCCCGCGATTGCGCTCTCCTTCCCCGCTGCTAGCCGCGGCGGGCGACGGAGTGCAGGGGGATGACGGGCGCACGCGGCGGCTTGCTGGGGACGGTGTCCTGCCATCCCTGAGGCCGCCGCTTGTTGCTAACCGCGGCCGCTCCGATCACGTGGGTTCGGGACGGAGTTCCCGCCCCGCTGATCAGCGGTTCGCCGCCTCCACTCCTGGTGTCCCTGGGTTTGATGGGCGGGTGGGGGGTCGCGCGGCTGCCAGACCCGTTCAGTCTCGGCAGCGCACGCGTGCCACGGTTCTCCCTGACAGCTGTGGGGCCCATATGAGGCCAGACCCCTCTGCACTGCCTTCCCCTTCACCCAGTCAGGTCCGGCCTGCGCCCTCCCCCAACAGGGCGGGGCGTCGCCCCCGCTCCACTACCGCGTGTCCCCCTCTGTCGCTTGCGGAAAGGGCAGGGCCCGTCAGGCGAGGGTGCGATCTGCGTCCGCCCGTGGCAGGGCGGCCCACCTGCCCTCTCCTGCCGTGGACGGCCCCTTCACGGTTGCCTCGCATGGCGGGTGGCGCTGCGGCTGCCGCCTGTGGCCGTGTGGCTCCTCCCAGGGTCACTCACCCCATCGGGGGGCGGCATGCGCCGACGGTGAGCGACCGTTCTGCCCCTCCCCGTGTCCTGTCGTCTCCTGCCACCGTCGCTGCGGACGGCTTTCATTCTGACGTCGGGCTGCCTCCGTCCAGCAGTGACGACTCTCCGGTTTCGAATCCCGAGGCCAATGCTCGAGATCAGAGGAGGTCGCGGCGCTGGCGGTTTGCGCGGGATTCAGCGCAGCGGGTCAGCGGTATCGTTAGGCCCGACAGTGAGGGATCATCCGGGTCCTTGCTCCCGACGGGAGGTTTACGAACCTCCCGTGGGGCGCACGACTCGCTTAGCGGATCTGATCTCCCTACGCCTGCCCCTGCGGAGGCACCCTTGGTGGACACCACCGTTCTGTCCGCCATTTGTGCAGCTGTGGTGTCGGCAGTGGCGCCCTTGTTATCCTCCGTACCCGGGGGACTGGGGCGGCCCGCTGCTTCTTTGGCGGATAGCATTGCGCGATCTCTTACCCCGCTTCTGTCCTCTGGCGCGACGGTTCCCACGCCTGCCCCGCTCCCGGCGGCTGTTGGTCCGATGGGGGAGCAGGGGAACCATGTCTCTTTTCTTTCTCCAGCCGCGGACGTCGAGCCAGGAATGGAGTCTGTCGGTGCTTCCTCGAGTCGTCCGGTGGCTGTTGGGACGGACGGTGTTTCCTCGCGTGCTGGTGAGTCTTCATCGGACCCCGACTGGTCTCGTGGGAGCGCGGTTACACCCCGTAGTGGCTTGGGATCGGGTACTCAATCCGGCTCCTCTAGCGCAGGCAGCAGTGCGTGTAGGCTTTCCAGCACGCGCAGCAAGCGCAGACGCAGGTGTCGGGGCACGGACTCTTCCCTTGCCTCCACATCCTCTGAGGGGGTGTCCTCTGACGGTGGCTTGCACAGGGTTAAGCGTCGCAGACGGCGCGAACCTCGGTATTCAACCTCGTCTGCCTCCCAGGTCTCGGTGGAATAGGACACCGTGCACTGCGCTAATACGGCAGTGCAACGTGGACTCAGGCCCCGGGTCCGGGACCGTATCTGTAAGTGCCAATATGTAAATATTTTCGCTCTTACTAGTGACGATCGGAAAGCCTTACTTTCAGCTAAGAAAAAGGGGCAGGGCAGCGAGGACGCTTTGCGCTCCTACACGAATTGGGTGCGATGTATGCTGATCTTTGCTGCATGTTACCTAGAGACCCGCTCGGACGAGCACATGAACACAGTGCGATATCAATTCCTCATACATGTTCTGTACCATAAGTACAAAGGGTCGACCTGGCGACGTATGATGAGGATTTTCGGCGGAAGCAACACGGGCGGCAGATCTATAACTTCGGTAAGAAAGATGTGGAATTGTGCTCGGAACTGACCCAGGGTTCTGCCGGCGCTGAGGAGGGCGGCACTGCGAGTCGTTCTGCCGGCTTTCGCAGCGGTTCGGGCCGCGCGGGGCATGGCAAGTGCTTCGCTTTTAATAATGCCCAATGCGATTTGGGCGGTGGCTGTCATTTTCGTCACTCCTGTATCCGATGTGGCGGGGGCCACGGTATTAAGGACTGTCCCAGTCCTGCGACCGGAGGGGGTTCCTGCCCACAGGCCCGTCAGAGTCGCACTCCCTCGGCCCCTGGCGTTGGCCACAGCCCCCACCCCAATTAGACTCCGGGCGCTCATTCCCTAGCTGCGACGGTACCCGCGGCCGGCGGACGCCCAATTCTTACGCTCGGGTTTCGCGTCGGGCTTCCCCTTGCCGATACATGGCCGGGTTGGTCCCGGGGCGGGTTCGAGCCTGCGTTTCCTCCCGGGAGTTTCCGGACGTGCTCCTGCAGAAGGTGGAGGCAGAGGTGGCGTTAGGGAGAATGATAGGCCCTTTCCGGGAACCCCCCTTGCCTGATTTGGTCTTGTCCCCCGTAGGCATTGTTCCCAAAAAGACCGTGGGAAAATGTTGGCTTATCCAACATCTTTCCTGTCCTCTGGGGTCATCGGTTAATGATGCCATCCCTTCTGATCAGTGTAGGGTTGTTTACCTATCCTTCGATTCAGCTGTAGACGCCATCCGGGCTTTCGGCCCTGGTGCTGTTATGTGTAAACTGGACATCCAGTCAGCGTTCCGCCTCCTGCCGCTGCACCCGTCCGCCTTTCGGTTTATGGGTTTTTTATGGGCTATTACATCGATCGGTGCCTCCCTATGGGCTGTTCTATCTCTTGCGCCTACTTCGAGAGATTCAGTTCTTTTCTCCACTGGTGTCTCGAGCAGGCGACGGGCGAATGGGGAATTTCACACTACCTGGACGATTTTCTTTTTATCGGCCCATCAGACTCGGATCGCTGTGTCCTCTTGCTGCAGGGGGCTCTGGCCCTCTTCGCACACTTCGGGGTTCCGGACGGTGGCACCTGAGAAGACGGAGGGTCCCTCCGCCTCCATGGTTTACCTCGGGATTCAGATTGATACGATCGGTGGTCTGTGTAGGCTCCTGCGGACAAGGTGTTGCGTTTACACGACGGTATCCTATATGTGCTGGCTGCGGGCAAGCTCACTCTCAAACAGGCTCAATCCTTGTTGGGCCTGTTTAACTTTGCTTGCAAGGTGATCCCCATGGGCAGGGTTTTCTGTAGAAAATTGGAACGGGCTACCGTGGGGGTTAGACGCCCGCATCATTTTCTTAGGTTGTCTCTAGAAATCCGAAGGGATTTGCGGATTTCGGACGAATTTCTTGTTTGGTTCAACGGCATCTGTATTTGGCAGGAGGCGCCTGTGTCTAGCCCATCCCTAGAGCTTTTCACGGACGCCTCTGGCGCTTACGGGTTCAGAGCTTATTTCGCAGGCCTCGTACCTTGCTTAGCAAGGGCCTCACGATGAACATGCTGTTGCTGGAAATATTTCCCATTTTGGTCGCTCTGGAATTGTGGTGCGATGCCCTGCGTAACAAACAGGTTATCTTCTGTTGCGACAATTTGGGCGTGGTTTTTACCATAAACCGCCAAAAATCCACGTCCTTGCCGGTCCTGCGGGTACTTGCGCAGATAGTCTTGCTATGTTTGGTGAACAACATTACGTTGCGAGCCAAACATGTCCCTGGCGTGCGTAACGAAATTGCGGATGCCCTGTCTCGGGGCGATTGGCAGCGGTTTAGGCGCTTGGCTCCTGCAGCGCTAATCCATGGGGAATCCTGTCCTGCTTATGTGTGGCAGGTCATCCACCCGGATTGGAGGAGTTAGCACACAGGTAATTGGCCCCTGCTACTTTTACGGCCTATTGGGCCGCCTGGGAGCGGTGGAGTTGCTTCCTCCTGGAGAGAGGCCAGCGTGGTAAGACCTCTCACGATTAACTCTTAGAATACATCTGGATGTTGTACTCCGACGGGATTTCGCGGGCGTCTGTTAGCAGGATTCTGGCGGGTATATCATACTTTCTGCAGCTGCGGGGGGATGCGGATTTTACAAAGTCCTTTTTCCTCCGGTGGGTGTTGAAAGGTTGGGCTCGGGCGTTCCCGCCCCTCCCGGATACTCGCCTGCCGATCACGGGTGCTTTGCTGAGGCGGATTTTGGGATCCCTACGGAGTATTTGGTCCTCGGGATACGAAGTCCGCCTCTTCATGGCGGCCTTTACGATGGCCTTCCACGGTGCATTCAGGGTGGGCGAGCTGGTGGCCATCTCTCGGACTTCTGCCTCGCCCATGCTGGCAGCCCACGTTGTCGTACGCCCCGACGGTTTGTGGTGCAGGATTCAGCGCTCCAAGACTGACGTAGTTGGCAGGGGGCTGTGGGTTCGAATGGGTCGGGCTCTTGCACGGGACATTTGTAGGGTTGCCGCGGCCCTGGCTTATTCGTCCCTTCGGCCTCCAACGCCACCCTGGTGGCTCGTCCATTGTGACGGTTCCCCGTTGACCAGATATCAATTCCGGTCGGTTTTGGGACGTTGTCTTTTGTACCTGGGTCTCTCTCCGGCCGACTATGGGACTCACTCTTTCCGCATCGGCGCTGCTTCAGCTGCCGCTGCGGTGGGTTGGTCCGAAGTCAAAGTCCGGGAACTGGATAGGTGGAGGTCTGGTGCAGTCAGACGCTATATCAGGCCTTTTCCTCCAGTGCGCCCATTTGAGGACTAGCCGCTCGTCGCAGTTGCATTTTGCGATTGCGGGGGCCTTGAGGAATTTTTGTTTTATCGTTGGTTTTACTTACGGCTTTTGCCGGCTAACGAAGTTTTGTTTTTGCCTCAAGTCAAATTGGGTGCCCCCCCCCTCCACTGCCCGTTAGGGCCGCAGTTAGATGTCCATTTACATGTGCCATCTTTCTCTCATTTTATTAACCTTCGTCACACCCTTCTTTTGCAGGACGGCGGTTAGATCCGCACTTTATATGGTTTGTCGGCCATTCATACATCTATTGGCTGTCCGTGTCGGTTTTGGCCTGCGACAAGACACGGTTTCCGGAGCTGCGGGCCGTGCACTGGTTGGGGCGTAGAGGCCTCCGCTGGGACGGCCTGCGGGACTGGTTTCGGGCGGCAGTTGGCCGATTTGGATATCCACTGTTTTTGGTCTTGCATCTCGGTGGCAATGATTTGGTGCGCCGCACGGGGCTTGACATTCGCCTCGAGATACGACGTCAGCTGTTGGAACTTATGGCTGACTGGCCGTTTTGCCTGATCCTCTGGTCAGACATCGTCCCTAGGCGGTCTTGGCGTGGAGCCCTTAACCCCGGGGCGATTGACCTAGTTCGGAGGCGGGTCAATTCGGTTGTCGGTCGTGCTGTCCTCCAGCATGGCGGCCTGGTCGTGCCGCACAGTGGTATCTCCTTCCGGGATCCAACTCTATACCGGTCTGACGGGGTGCATTTGTCGCCAGCTGGCATGGTGATATTCTTGGATGACATTATTCACGTTCTTCGGTCCCCTTAGGTAGTTTTTCTCTTTTGATAGTCGTTTTTGGGTTTCTTCGTTGCGTTTGTTTGTCTTCTACCTTTCCGGTCGCTTTAGTTAATTTTTGTCTGCTTTTAGGTCCCTTTAGTTAGTTTTTTAGTTCGGTGGCGGTGGCAGGTTGGTAACCTGGCAGTTGGCCGGTTTCGGAACGGTTACTTAATTTTTAATTATGAGTTCAAGGTTAGAAGTTTGGGTGTACTTTTAGGAAAATTTCATAGTTGTTTGAATTAGTTTACGGGCATCATTTTACCAAGTGGGGTCCATATAATTGGTATAAACATATGTGGATGGCGGGGCCGGTGGCCCAATTTTTTACCCAGTAGGGGCGGAGCATACCTCCGTCCCTACAACTGTTGGTGGGCAGGGGTAGTGGCAGAAGGTCGACCCCTGTCCTTGGATGTTTGATTTTCAATGTTCGGGATGGAGGCAGGAGGCCGATCCGGGAACATCGGGGGCAGAAGGCTCCCTCACACATATGTTTTTTATTGCTTGCTTTTTTCCGAATTATAATGTTTTTTCACCCATGTTACGTTAATCATGTTTAACCGTTCTCCTCCCCGCCACCTCAGCTAGAGAGGGAAGTCTGCATTTTAGTGTTAGTATTTAATAGGCCTTCCTCTCAGTCAGAAAATAAAAGCTGACCCCTTTCACGCCAATTACAGTTTTGGGGTCTTTATTTTATAAGATGTTGCGTGAGTGGCGCGTGGATGCATCTGACGTGTGAGGTTTAAGACCGCGTCGGGAACATAATGTGACCATAGCAGCATAAACGCACCGTCTGGGCTTCCGCATCGCCGCTCGATGCATCACCTTGGCCTGGAGGGGGTTAATGTTTTTGTGGTGGGAGGAACGTAGAGAGAGGGCTGGGGGCCTATTGGCTGGATCATGGAGAGGGGGCTGGCCTGTCATGTATATAGGCGGATGACCGGATACTTCCTGCCTCTCTTCCAGCTCTTTTCGTGACCCGCCCTCCCGCCCTGGGGACTTGGTTTTGTTGTTCTGCAGTTGTGTTAATTGTGTCGGCTTTTGGTGGCCGGTTTCGGAACGGTTACTTAATTTTTAATTATGAGTTCAAGGTTAGAAGTTTGGGTGAACTTTTAGGAAAATTTCATAGTCGTTTGAATTAGTTTACGGGCATCACTTTACCAAGTGGGGTCCATATAATTGGTATAAACATATGTGGATGGCGGGGCCAATGGCCCAATTTTTTACCCCGTAGGGGTGGAGCGTACCTCCGTCCCTACAACTGTTGGTGGGCAAGGGTAGTGGCAGAAGGTCGACCCATGTCCTTGGATTTTTGATTTTCAATGTTCGGGATGGAGGCAGGAGGCTGATCCCGGAACATTGGGGGCAGAAGGCTCCCTCACACATATGTTTTTTATTGCTTGCTTTTTTCCGTATTATAATGTTTTTTCACCCATGTTACGTTTATCATGTTTAACCGTTCTTCTTCCCGCCACCTTAGAGAGGGAAGTCTGCATTTTAGTGTTAGTATTTAATAGGCCTTCCTCTCAGTCAGAAAATAAAAGCTGACCCCTTTCACGCCAATTACAGTTGTGGTGTCTTTATTTTATAAGATAAGTTGCGTGAGTGGCGCGTGGATGCATCTGACGTGTGAGGTTTATGACTATACACTATAATATCACTTATACGCTGTAATAATGACTATACACTATAAGATCACTTATACGCTGTAAGATCGCCTATGCACTGTAAGATCACCTATACGCTGTAAGATCGCCTATACGCTGTAAGAACGACTATACACTATAAGATCACCTATACGCTGTAAGATCGCCTTTACGCTGTAAGAATGACTATACACTATAAGATCACATATACGCTGTAAGATCGCCTATGCACTGTAAGATCACCTATACGCTGTAAGATCGCCTATGCACTGTAAGAACGACTATACACTATAAGATCACCTATACGCTGTAAGATCGCCTATACACTATAAGATCCCCTATACGCTGTAAGATCGCCTTTACGCTGTAAGAATGACTATACACTATAAGATCACTTATACGCTGTAAGATCGCCTATGCACTGTAAGAACGACTATACACTATAACAGGGGTGGGGAACCTTCGGTCCTCCAGCTGTTGTTGAACTACACATACCAGCATGCCTTGCTACAGTTTTGCTATTTGGCCATGCTATAACTGTTGCAGGGCATGCTGGGATATGTAGTTCAACAACAGCTGGAGGGCCGAAGGTTCCCCATCCCTGCACTATAAGATCGCCTATATGCTGTAATATCGCCTATACACTGTAAGAATGACTATACACTATAAGATCACTTATACGCTGTATGATCACTTATACGCTGTGAGAACGACTATGCACTATAATATCACTTATACGCTGTAAGATCGCCTATACGCTGTAAGATCGCCTAGATGCTGTTTAAGACATTTTCCTTATTTCCTAAAATGTTTTACGCTCAGCTTTTTTTTTTTTTTAATGATATATTATTCTCAGCACATTTACAGACTGACTTTCCTGTAAATTATGCAGTGTTAGTAGACTGTACTTAGTGGTTATATCTTCTCACTTACACAATAAACATTAACATGGCCAGAGGTCATGAGATAACAGGTTAAAATAAAAATGACATGACACAAATGATATATAAAGTAACAGGTTTTTGCACTCAGCTATTGATGTGTCTTAAAATACTTAAAGAGTTTACATGCTTGGTTCAGAAGACCCAACTGAAAATGGTATACACTCAATTCACAAAAGGCCACACCTTGGCCTGTAGGACTAAGACGTGTCCCCCGGATGTTTCTATTATATGTGAACAGACTATTGCTATTTGCTACCAGTAACACCCATTCAGTCATCAGCAAAAAGCAACTAAGATACAATAAGTACGACTTACAGATGCAAGGACCAACTTCCAGGTAAAAGGAAGTCTGCATTTCTTTCTCACGCTTCCAACGTGTAGATCAACTTCTGTTTGTTGAGAATATCTTTTATAGTAAGCGCTCTTACCCACTGAGCATTATAATAAAAATACATTTAAACCGAACTCCCTTCCAGCATTAATATCTCTCAAATGACTCCAATCATTCTAATCAAAGGAAGTAAGGCGATACATTCCTTAGGATATTCTGGGTGTACCCTTGCTGGATTCTATTATTTCCCTGTTTAAAAGGAAATTATAATACAGATGGACACGACAGATGGAAACACCAGCTGTTTGCAAGTTTCTTTGACTTATGATAGGGCAATAGTCTCCTTTTGAATTTCATTGCGGAGAGCCAACTGTACCTGAAAGCACAATTATATTGTGTGTCTCAGACATGAGCAGAAATTAATTTGTTACAATCATCAGTTCAAGAGCTACAGTAAGACCAACGTTATGATACAATAATATAACTGGACATAATACAATTATAACAGTGTCCCAGAAATGTTTCTATAAGGCGCCCATCATTTTATTGTGATCACTTACACTTTAACTTTAAGCTAGCTTAGCACTACAAATAAAGACACAGACACCAATAGCTAGATTTAAAATGTCAGACGGTATTTTTTGAAGACTGACCAGAACTTTAAACTAGATTTTATGTTGGAGGATGGCAAAGAAAAGGCGCTACCAAATGCCAGCTCCAGTCATCTGATTATACCACCGAATCTGAGGAGGGGACTAGCACACCAACCACCTCCTACATGCCTAACCCGCATTGTGCAGGACCCACCACTCCTTCCTCTGGCAAATATGGATGCTCCCCTAGGGGAGCGTCCGATTGTCCAACCGCAGGGTAAGGACACACTTGCCGTCTTTCCGAAAGAGGGTGCCCCACAATGACCACTTAGGCCTATATGACCGCTGGCTGGTAGCGACTTTCCCACCTATCAGGCTTTTAATAGCCGACAAAAGAGAACACCAGAACACCAAATTGACAACAGAGAAAAGGGAGGGGCTGTACAAATGGCAAGAGGAAGTATGAAGCACATGACCCAAGCTTTTATATGCACTGAAGCCTACACCCACAAATACTGATGGACAAGGAAAACAACCTATGGAAAATTCCCAAGGTCCCTTGGAAAAACTACCTAGCAACTGCTATGTCATAAACAACCAATCACAAAGAATGGGGCTCTTATATGGTCTCGTGCTTATTCAGCCCTCATCTAATCTAACTGCCAGGATTAGACGCTATCAGGGATATATTTGTTAAAGCCGAAAGAATTTTCCATCCTCACATGGAATTTTTTATTTTTTTAATAAAATATTTTTAAAGATTCTGAGTAACCCGACAAGTGCTGAGAAATGTCTCTGACCAAACAGATTCTACTAGGATGTAAAAGATTTATGGAAAAGACGTATTGCCTGCGGCATTTTGGACAACATGAGGAAATTGTCACGCTAAATATTACTTTATTTTTATTATGTTGTAAAAGTCCAATCTGTTGGAAAACTTTACCTGCTGTAATTATATTGGCTGTGATAAGTGTAGAACTGACCTTGAAAGCTTTTATATAGAGTTTGTCTTGCAGTTAATAACTAAGCTGTGATGTGGAAACTCTTCCTCTCAATTTGTAGCCTTAAAGACTATGGAACAGATTTACCAAAGCTTCAAAAAAGAATTGCCCCGCTTTTCTTTTCTAGCAAAGCAGCGGGTGAATAGAGGTCATGCACATCGGCACAACATCTGTTCACAGTCCGGAGGGAGAACCTGGGGTCAGCCCATCATCTCCAGGAGTGCCGGGAACACCCCCAGAGTGATGAAAATGGGGTTGTACCCCAAGACCACGCCCACTTCTCGGACACGCAGGATCCCGATTTGAAGCTGCGGCATGTTGGAATAAATATGGTTATGGTATGCCAATCTACATATCCATTGTGGGTGCTGCCACTTCTAAAAAAGATTATTTATATTGTTTGAAGTTCAGTGAGTGCTGTGCCCATCGGCAATTCAGTCTATGACATGAGCAATTTTTGAAACAAAACTCAAACTACTGTACTTAAAAAGGGAAATAATTTCAAAGGAACAGGTTGGTTTTGATTTTTAAATTACTGTCACTTTAAATAGGGAGGCTAAATCGACAAAAACACAATCTGCAGAATATTACATCTAACTCAGAGACTTTCTGGACATTGAATGAATTCTCCTTCAGTAGAGATGTAGATCTACATATGGTCCTAATGAGGAATTCTGAGCATAGAGTTCACTCAAGCGTGGTGTTACTATGTGCTGCTGCATAGGTTGGGTACCAAATCCCATCAGTTCCAATCCTAACAGTCAGGATCCCCGTAAGTATTTTAACCCTCAGCCTAACCCTAATTCTCCCCTTCCTGCAGCCTAACCCTAACACCTCCCCCCAGCAGCCAAATTAGCCAAACCCTAACCACCTGCGCCCCCGTAGCCTAACCCTAGCTCTCCCCCTAGTGCCTTACCCTAACCATAATATATACAGTATATCAGTTAATATGGGTCGTAACTTTGGTCATTATTTCAGTTAAGTCATCTCTATAGAACTTTACAGTAAGTTACTACTCCTGAGTCTAAAGGGTAGCAAATGAAAACCTCAGCCTTTAGATGGCTTCTGTCATCACTTGTTTGTGGGCCTGATTCAGAGATGTACGAAACCTCGGTTTTTATGGAGTTGAGCGACGATCTGTAGCTGTGCATGCGTCTAAGTCGCATGGATTTATTTGCAAAGTGACTGACAGAAAGTTTGGGGGAAGTAACAGAGGAGGGTGGTGGCAAAAACACAAGAGTGTCAGAACCGTTTTTAGGGCGTGCCACAGCTTGTGACTGCGATCCTGTACGCAGTTGCGACGGCTGCGGCGTCTTACTTCCAGCATCCCTACAGCTAGTCAAGAGTTCAATAATGGACTGATCTGGACTCACACTGTGTCTGTATGCAGCCACTGGGACTCACTACGGAGCCTGTGGGCATATCAGTACAAATCCAGGTGGCTGCGGCATTTGCGTATGTTTGCACAGTCGCTGTGTACACATTTGCATCTGCAGCAGCGTTAGCTTATACCTCTAAATCAGGACCTGTGTCGGCACTGATTCCACAGGGATATGAAATGCTGCGTTGTATTTGCAAAATCCTGCTACAATATTTCTGGAATTTATTTTACAGTTCCCAATCAATTTATATTCCCCTTTGGAGAGTAGCTCCCATTAAATCTTTACAAATGGCTAAATCAAAGTAACAATGATTATGCAAAATGTACTGTATATGTCAGTTATGCATCAGTTGGCACTTAGGGGTCTATTCATGAAGCAGTGAAAAGTGTGGAGAAGTGAGCCTGTGGAGAAGTTGCCCATGGCAACCTATCAGCTGCACCGTACAATTGTAGAGTATGCAAATTATAAATGTTACTTCAATGCTGATTGGTTGCCATGGGCAACTTCTCCACTGGCTCACTTCTCCACACTTTTCACTGCTTCATGAATAGACCCCTTAGAGTTAGAGGCTCTCTAAACATTTTGTGACTTTACTCTCATTGGGGCAGATGTATTAACCTGGAGAAGGCATAAGGAAGTGATAAACCAGTGATATGTGCAAGGTGATGAAGGCACCAGCCAATCAGCTCCAATATGGAAATTAACAGTTAGGATCTGATTGGCTGATGCCTTTATCACCTTGCACATATCACTGGTTTATCACTTCCTTATGCCTTCTCCAGGTTAATACATCTGCCCCATTGTTCATTATTCTTGCCAGTAGAGGAATCAATGAGAACGATGGCTATCCAGCAGCTGCTGAAGCATTTTGGATGACTACTTCTGCAAGCTTTGACATAATAGCCTATTACACAATAGCAATGCTGAAGAACCATGGGCCACTGGCTTTTGCTTGGCCCTTGGGTCAAGAGCTGACAGCTCTCCACTGATACTTATTTCTTGAATGTGGAACAACTGTGTGAAGGATCTGCGAGACCAGCTAATAGCCTATTAGTCTCTGAAGGACAAGTGTTGCTCTTCCCGTCACTCGGGAAGAATGACAAGGCGGAGGGTGGGTTAACCTTTCTTTGGTGCATGGTTCACTCTACAGCTCCCAGTCATGTCTGGCTCTGAAGGGAAATGGAATCTATTGGTAATGTGCTATAGAGATGCAAGGGAACTGTAGGGTCAAATCTTGCTATAGACCTACTTTCATATACAGATGTCATACAATACATAGCATCCATACGCCATACGGCGTGAGACACCCGACGTGACTCAGATGCTCCGAAAGGTGTAGTGTACCATTCTTTCCTTAGATTCTGCACCTTATTCATATTGCAGATGCAGCGAAACACCACTCACAGTGTACTAGAGAGGCTGGGCTGCCACTTTCACCAAACAGGCATTACAAAGATGAAGTACATCAGAACTTGGCGTGAGAAAAAGCCACAGACGCTGCATAACAGGACTTCGTATACAGTTACAGACTCAGGGGTCTATTCATGAAGTTATGAAAAGAGTGGCGAAACAGCCCAGTGGAGAAGTTGCCCATGGCAACCAATCAGCATCTCCTTCTCATTTTATAGAATGTACTTGATAAAGGCTTCCTTCAAAGCTGATTGGTTGCTATACGCAAATTTCTCCACTGGTCCGTTACTCCACTCTTTTCACTGCTTCATGAATAGAACCCTATGTAATAAACCTTGGAGATAGATAAAGTGGACAGAGATAAAGTCCCAGCCAATCAGCTCCTGTACACCTGGAATATTGTTTACAGTTCTGGGCACCTCACTACAAAAAGAATATCTTGGAACTCGAAAGGGTTCAGAGGCGAGCCACCAAACTGGTTAAGGGGTTAGAAGCACTGAATTATGAGAAAAGACTTACAAAGTTAGATACTGTATGTTTACACTGGAAAAGAGGCGATTGAGAGGGGTCATTATTAATATTTCTAAATACTTAAAGGGACAATACAAGTATTTATCAGACGATCTGTTTATCAAACAAACGCTACAAAGAACACGTGGACACCCCCTGAGGTTAGAAGAGAAAATATTTCATATACAACGAAGGAAAGGGTTCTTCACAGTAAGAGCAGTAAGGATTTGGAATTCTCTGCCAGAGAAGGTATTAATGGTGGACTCAGTCAATAAGTTTTAAAATGGATTAGATAAATTCCTTACTGAAAGAAATATCCAAGGATACAACATTTAAATGAAATAAAGTTTTATAATACAGGTT
Organism: Pseudophryne corroboree; assembly: GCF_028390025.1. Classification (NCBI taxonomy): domain Eukaryota; kingdom Metazoa; phylum Chordata; class Amphibia; order Anura; family Myobatrachidae; genus Pseudophryne; species Pseudophryne corroboree. Next base: position 87,714,922 of record NC_086445.1, on the reverse strand, counting down.
GAACTCGATGGACTCTTTGGGGGGAATTCAAATGTTTGAAAAGTCGGTTGGGTGTCTGTTTTTTCCTGTCTATTAGATAGGAAAAAACAGACACCCAACTGACTTTTCAAACAATTAAATACCCCCCTTTGTCTTTTTTCAACCTCATCAACTATGTTACTATGTAACTGTCATGTTACAGGCTGTGTTTGAAAAATGACAGTTAGTTGGTTGGTACTTTATCTTCGTACTCCTTATCTCTCTCCAAGGCTTTGTGCATAGATCCATATGTCCAGGGGCGGATTGGGAACAAAAAGCGTCCCTGGAAAAATTTGTACTAGTGGCCCCACATGGGCAGCACCAGAGGTGTAAGGTCTACCCATGGGCCATGGCACCAGCACCCTCCCCCCAAGACTTTCCAGATGGTGGGCATGTCCAGCATCAAGGAGAAGTTAAAAGGAAATAAAATTAAATATTATGAGCACATTATATGATACACCTTCAGAATTTAGGAAACTATATCATTCTTTAGAAAGATATATTTTCTTGCTTATTACACCAACCGTATCCCAATCACTATTCACTCAATCTTATATGTCAGCCAAGCAGGCAGACAGAGCATACACTAGATAATCTGCAATCACAGGCTAAGTGGCAAAGTCATTTTCATATATGCAAATTATTTAGCATCTTATTCATTATGTCTATAAATTGAACCACATGTCCTCAATTAAAACAGGCCCCACTGGTGCATCGGCCCACCGGGAATCTTCCCTGTACACCCTATGGCCAATCCGCCTCTGCATATGTCACACACATATGTACAAATGTGACACATAAATTGATCACTGTAATCTAGCAAAGTAGCTTTGTTCCTTCCAGTTGTTTTATTTATGGAAATAAGACGCACATTGTGAGCGGGAAATGTGCTTGACGCAGCTGAGACACCTGGGAAATGGCGCGCCGAGTGGGACTTTTTGGTGCAACTGATGCCACAGTGTATGAGGACACATCTGTATATACTGTAACCTAAAGTATTAGTCTACATTCGGCCACTAGTGTACCACCTCAGTCAATTTGATTTAACCATCTGGACTCAAGCATGGACATCCTTAAAACCTGGACTGCAATGATGGAGTTTTGGAAACTCTGACTTGGGGGCCGATGTACTAATCCTTGGAGAGAGATAAAGTATTAACCAATCAGCTTCGGTCCTTTTTCAAGCACAGTATATAACATGGCAGTTAGGAGCTGATTGGCTGCTACTTTATCTCTCTCCACTTCATCTCTCTCCAAGGCTTAGTACAGCTCCCCCTTTTAAATGTCGGTATTTTGTCCATGTCGGGATTTTGACCATGTCGGGATTTTGACCATCGGTCAATTGGTGTCGGGATTTTGAACGTCGGGATTTTGATTGGAGGTAAACTGACTGCATCCCCCTTAAAGAGATACTTCGCCAAGAACTGTGATTGAGAAATATACTACGCAATCATCCTAAAGTGGCATTAACAGTATTTTATCCATTATTCAAAATTAAAAAAAATTGTGACATGAGCTTTCATTTTCTTTTCTTCAAAATAGCTTAGTTCACACAGTCATTCCGAGTTGATCGCTCGCTAGCAACTTTTTGCAGCGCAGCGATCATTTAAACTGCGGCTAAACTGCGCATGCGTATGCACCGCAATGCGCAGGCGCGTCGTACGAGTACAAAGAGGGCGTTTATGGGTGTCAACTGCCCGTTTTCAGGTAGTGGTTAGAAAAATGCAGGCGTTTCCAGGCGTTTGCAGGGCAGGTGTCTGACGTCAAATCCGGACCAGACACGCTGAAATGATCGCAAGGGCTGAGTAATTCTACTGCTACTTAGAAACTGCACACAAATTTTTCAGCCTGCTCGGCAGCACATGCGTTCGCACACTTGCAAAGCAAAAATACACTACCCCATAGGCGGCGACTATTTGATCGCAAGCCAGCATAAAGTTGCTAGCGAGCGATTAACTCGGAATGACCCTCACAGTTCGTTACTACAGTATGGCATGTACTTTACATGTTTAATGCAGGGTCTGTAAAACAACTATGTATGGTTGCCATAGGAACACTTATTAGTAAGAAACAAGATCTTAGTGGAACAATATGTTGTTATTATTATATTGCTGTGTAAGGAGAGTTGAAGAATATGAAATACAGAGACACAGTGGGGTAAATTTTAGAGATGAGCGCCTGAAATTTTTCGGGTTTTGTGTTTTGGTTTTGGGTTCGGTTCCGCGGCCGTGTTTTGGGTTCGAACGCGTTTTGGCAAAACCTCACCGAATTATTTTTGTCGGATTCGGGTGTGTTTTGGATTCGGGTGTTTTTTTCCAAAAACACTAAAAAACAGCTTAAATCATAGAATTTGGGGGTCATTTTGATCCCAAAGTATTATTAACCTCAAAAACCATAATTTACACTCATTTTCAGTCTATTCTGAATACCTCACACCTCACAATATTATTTTTAGTCCTAAAATTTGCACCGAGGTCGCTGTGTGAGTAAGATAAGCGACCCTAGTGGCCGACACAAACACCGGGCCCATCTAGGAGTGGCACTGCAGTGTCACGCAGGATGTCCCTTCCAAAAAACCCTCCCCAAACAGCACATGACGCAAAGAAAAAAAGAGGCGCAATGAGGTAGCTGTGTGAGTAAGATTAGCGACCCTAGTGGCCGACACAAACACCGGGCCCATCTAGGAGTGGCACTGCAGTGTCACGCAGGATGGCCCTTCCAAAAAACCCTCCCCAAACAGCACATGACGCAAAGAAAAAAAGAGGCGCAATGAGGTAGCTGACTGTGTGAGTAAGATTAGCGACCCTAGTGGCCGACACAAACACCGGGCCCATCTAGGAGTGGCACTGCAGTATGTATGTATAAAGAAAGAAAAAAAAACCACGGTTAGGTGGTATATACAATTATGGACGGGCTGCCGAGTGCCGACACAGAGGTAGCCACAGCCGTGAACTACCGCACTGTACTGTGTCTGCTGCTAATATATAGACTGGTTGATAAAGAGATAGTATACTCGTAACTAGTATGTATGTATAAAGAAAGAAAAAAAAACCACGGTTAGGTCACTGGTATATACAATTATGGACGGGCTGCCGAGTGCCGACACAGAGGTAGCCACAGCCGTGAACTACCGCACTGTACACTGGTTGATAAAGAGATAGTAGTATACTCGTAACAACTAGTATGACGACGGTATAAAGAATGAAAAAAAAAACACGGTTAGGTGGTATATAATACAATTATGGTTGGACGGACTGCCTGCCGAGTGCCGACACAGAGGTAGCCACAGCCGTGAACTACCGCACTGTACACTGGTTGATAAAGAGATAGTAGTATACTCGTAACAACTAGTATGACGACGGTATAAAGAATGAAAAAAAAACCACGGTTAGGTGGTATATAATACAATTATGGTTGGACGGACTGCCTGCCGAGTGCCGACACAGAGGTAGCCACAGCCGTGAACTACCGCACTGTACACTGGTTGATAAAGAGATAGTAGTATACTCGTAACAACTAGTATGACGACGGTATAAAGAACGAAAAAAAAACCACGGTTAGGTGGTATATATTATAATACAATTATGGATGGACGGACTGCCTGCCGAGTTCCGACACAGAGGTAGCCACAGCCGTGAACTACCGCACTGTACACTGGTTGATAAAGAGATAGTAGTATACTCGTAACAACTAGTATGACGACGGTATAAAGAACGAAAAAAAAACCACGGTTAGGTGGTATATATTATAATACAATTATGGATGGACGGACTGCCTGCCGAGTTCCGACACAGAGGTAGCCACAGCCGTGAACTACCGCACTGTACACTGGTTGATAAAGAGATAGTAGTATACTCGTAACAACTAGTATGACTGACTATGACGGTATAAAGAATGAAAAAAAAACCACGGTTAGGTGGTATATATTATAATAATACAATTATGGATGGACGGACTGCCTGCCGAGTTCCGACACAGAGGTAGCCACAGCCGTGAACTACCGCACTGTACACTGGTTGATAAAGAGATAGTAGTATACTCGTAACAACTAGTATGACTGACTATGACGGTATAAAGAATGAAAAAAAAACCACGGTTAGGTGGTATATATTATAATACAATTATGGATGGACGGACTGCCTGCCGACTGCCGACACAGAGGTAGCCACAGCCGTGAACTACCGCACTGTACACTGGTTGATAAAGAGATAGTAGTATACTCGTAACAACTAGTATGACACTATGACGGTATAAAGAATGAAAAAAAAACCACGGTTAGGTGGTATATATTATAATACAATTATGGATGGACGGACTGCCTGCCGACTGCCGACACAGAGGTAGCCACAGCCGTGAACTACCGCACTGTACACTGGTTGATAAAGAGATAGTAGTATACTCGTAACAACTAGTATGACTGACTATGACGGTATAAAGAATGAAAAAAAAACCACGGTTAGGTGGTATATATTATAATAATACAATTATGGATGGACGGACTGCCTGCCGAGTTCCGACACAGAGGTAGCCACAGCCGTGAACTACCGCACTGTACACTGGTTGATAAAGAGATAGTAGTATACTCGTAACAACTAGTATGACTATGACGACGGTATAAAGAAAGAAAAAAAAATACCACGGTTAGGTGGTATATAATTATACAATTATGGATGGACGGACTGCCTGCCGAGTGCCGACTGCCGACACAGAGGTAGCCACAGCCGTGAACTACCGCACTGTACTGTGTCTGCTGCTAATATAGACTGGTTGATAAAGAGATAGTATACAACAATATACTACTATACTGGTGGTCAGGCACTGGTCACCACTAGTCACACTGGCAGTGGCACTCCTGCAGCAAAAGTGTGCACTGTTTAATTTTAAATTAATATAATATTATGTACTCCTGGCTCCTGCTATAACAACCTGCAGTGCTCCCCAGTCTCCCCCACAATTATTATAAGCTTTTATACATTGATGTGCAGCACACTGGGCTGAGCTGAGTGCACACAGACTGAGTCACACTGTGTGACTGCTGTGTATCGTTTTTTTCAGGCAGAGAACGGATATAGCAGAGAACGGATATATTAAATAAAAGTTAACTTAACAACAACTGCACTGGTCACTGTGGTAAACTCTGTCTGCACAATCTCTCTCTCTCTCTCTCTCTTCTAATCTATTCTAATGGAGAGGACGCCAGCCACGTCCTCTCCCTATCAATCTCAATGCACGTGTGAAAATGGCGGCGACGCGCGGCTCCTTATATAGAATCCGAGTCTCGCGAGAATCCGACAGCGTCATGATGACGTTCGGGCGCGCTCGGGTTAACCGAGCAAGGCGGGAAGATCCGAGTCGCTCGGACCCGTGAAAAAAAAAGTGAAGTTCGTGCGGGTTCGGATTCAAAGAAACCGAACCCGCTCATCTCTAGTAAATTTACTAAGATTCGTGTTTTCCCGTTTGAGGTCAAAGTTCAATCACGAATGACATCGAAAGTGTAAATATGCAACTTTTTGAATTGATTACGACTAATTTACTAAGCTGCCGTATTCTGCATTTTTTGGGTTTTCCGATGTCGATGTCATTCGTTTTTTTTAGGCAGTGTTTTACGTGAGTGACTTGTAAAACACTGCCGACTTTAATACAATGAATCTCGGCCGGATCTGAGAGATCCATGCTGGACTTCATTGTGCACTTTGTTAAACAAAAAAATAAAGTTTAAATGTTAAAAAAAAATTGCGTGGGGTCCCCCCTCCTAAGGCAAACCAGCCTCGGGCTCTTTGAGCCGATCCTGGTTGCAGAAATATGGGAAAAAAATGGACAGGGGTTCCCCCATATTTAAGCAACCAGCATCGGGCTCTGCGCCTGGTCCTGGTTCCAAAAATACGGGGGACAAAAAGAGTAGGGGTCCCCCGTATTTTTGAAACCAGCACCGGGCTCCACTAGCTGGACAGATAATGCCACAGCCGGGGGTCACTTTTATACAGTGCCTTGCGGCCGTGGCATCAAATATCCAACTAGTCACCCCTGGCCGGGGTACCCTGGGGGAGTGGGGACCCCTTCAATCAAGGGGTCCCCCCCCCAGCCACCCAAGGGCCAGGGGTGAAGCCCGAGGCTGTCCCCCCATCCAATAGGCTGCGGATGGGGGGCTGATAGCCTTTGTGAAAAGTGATTGATATTGTTTTTAGTAGCAGTACTACAAGGCCCAGCAAGCCTCCCCCGCAAGCTGGTACTTGGAGAACCACAAGTACCAGCATGCGGCGGAAAAACGGGCCCGCTGGTACCTGTAGTACTACTACTAAAAAAATACCCCAATAAAGACAACACACACACACCTTGAAAGTATAACTTTAATACATCCATCCACACCTCCATATACACATACTTACCTTATGTTCCCACGCAGGTCGGTCCTCTTCTCCAGTAGAATCCATGGTGTACCTGTAGAAAAAATTATACTCACATAATCCAGTGTTTTCGGCTCCTCTGTAAATCCTTTTGTAATCCACGTACTTGAAAAAATAAAAAAACGGATACCCGACCACGAATTGAAAGGGGACCCATGTTTTCACATGGGCCCCCTTTCCCCGAATGCCAGAAACCCACTCTGACTGATGTCTAAGTGGGTTTCTTCAGCCAATCAGGGAGCGCCACGTTGTGGCACCCTCCTGATCGGCTGTGTGCTCCTGTACTGTATGACAGGCGGCACACGGCAGTGTTACAATGTAGCGCCTATGCGCTCCATTGTAACCAATGGTGGGAACTTTCAGGTCAGCGGTGAGGTCACTTTCGGTCAACCGCTGACCTGAAAGTTCCCACCATTGGTTACAATGGAGCGCATAGGCGCTACATTGTAACACTGCCGTGTGCCGCCTGTCATACAGTACAGGAGCACACAGCCGATCAGGAGGGTGCCACAACGTGGCGCTCCCTGATTGGCTGAAGAAACCCACTTAGACATCAGTCAGAGTGGGTTTCTGGCATTCGGGGAAAGGGGGCCCATGTGAAAACATGGGTCCCCTTTCAGTTCGTGGTCGGGTATCCGTTTTTTTATTTTTTCAAGTACGTGGATTACAAAAGGATTTACCGAGGAGCCGAAAACACTGGATTATGTGAGTATAATTTTTTCTACAGGTACACCATGGATTCTACTGGAGAAGAGGACCGACCTGCGTGGGAACATAAGGTAAGTATGTGTATATGGAGGTGTGGATGGATGTATTAAAGTTATACTTTCAAGGTGTGTGTGTAATGTCTTTTTTGGGGTATTTTTTTAGTAGTAGTACTACAGGTACCTGCGGGCCCATTTTTCCGCCGCATGCTGATACTTGTGGTTTTCCAAGTACCAGCTTGCGGGGGAGGCTTGCTGGGCCTTGTAGTACTGCTACTAAAAACAATATCAAACACTTATCACAAAGGCTATCAGCCCCCCATCCGCAGCCCATTGGATGGGGGGGGACAGCCTCGGGCTTCACCCCTGGCCCTTGGGTGGCTTGGGGGGGGACCCCTTGATTGAAGGGGTCCCCACTCCCCCAGGGTACCCCGGCCAGGGCTGACTAGTTGGATATTTGATGCCACGGCCGCAAGGCACTGTATAAAAGTGACCCCCGGCTGTGGCATTATCTGTCCAGCTAGTGGAGCCCGGTGCTGGTTTCAAAAATACGGTGGACCACTACTCTTTTTGTCCCCCGTATTTTTGGAACCAGGACCAGGCGCAGAGCCCGATGCTGGTTGCTTAAATATGGGGGAACCTCTGTCCATTTTTTCCCCATATTTCTGCAACCAGGATCGGCTCAAAGAGCCCGAGGCTGGTTTGCCTTAGGAGGGGGGACCCCACGCAATTTTTTTCCTGAAAATTTATAACATTTCCCCCCCCTTCCCACTGAAAAACATGCACGGATCTCATGGATCCGTGCATGCCTATACAAACACGGGATAAAAAAGCAGGTCTGTTTTTTTCTAGCACTTTTTCACGATTTGTATTTTAGCACGGCAGTGTTTGGCTATTGTCGGCAGTGTTTGTGTTTTGCACTTTTTAGTAAATTCCCGATTTCTAGCAAATTGCAGGCGTATTTGACCGATGGTGTATTGATTCGTGATTTTTTCCTAGGACTTCCAAAATATTACGAATGCCCTCATCACTGCCGTGATTTTTGCTTAGTAAATTACCGAGATGACACTTTGATGAAAAAACGGCATCTCGGTCAAAATCGGGACCTTAGTAAATATACCCCAGTGTTCTCAATCTTGCTTGTCACGTTCTTCAGTGCTTGAATTGTCCAAGTCATTCATACAGTAGAGCGTCACAAGTGCTGCGAGAACGAGCAGTACATACTGAGCAATCACAGACAGCATAGCTTCCTTACCAAGATTGCAGCCAGGTGCTAAACATGCATTTAACCATAAAAAGATATCAGCAAACAGCTTTTATCTGACTCTAGTAAAAGTTATAGGCTCTACACACTGGGCGAAATGAGTGAAAGATATGAACGATCTCGTTCACTAATGAGCGAGATACCGTTCATATCTTTCAGTGTGGAGGCACCGTCGATGAACAATGTGCGGCCGCGCACTTGTTCATCGCTGGTGCTCCGTCGCTTGTGCATGCAGGCCAATATGGACGATCTCGTCCATATTTGCCTGCACTGCTACGGAGCCGGGTGACGGGGAGAGTGAAGAAACTTCACTCGCCCCCTCACTGTTCCCCCGCCGCCGGGTTGCCTGTCGCCGTATCCGCCATCGGGCAGCTCAACGGCGGCTCACGCAGTGTGTAGGGCCCACTAGACACTGAAAACAAGGGTCTGACTGATTGATATGGTTTAGGGACAATATTGTACCTAAGGCAATGTTAATAATTGAGCCCCAGACTCTTTAAAAACACATTGAGTGGACTGCTAAGCTGACACAGAGAGGTATATTTACTAAGGTGTGAGGTTTTTTTAGAAATGGAGATGTTGCCCATAGCAACCAATCAGATTCTACTTAACATTTATCTAGCTGCTTCGAGAAGGTTATAGCTAGAACCTGATTGGCTGCTGATTTTTCAAATGCCAATCATTATGAGTTTGAAAAATGACAGGAGCTGATTGGCTAGTGCGTTATCACCTTGCACTTCTCACTACTTTATCACTTCTCCAGGCTTAATACATCTGCCCCTCCTTATCTCTCACCAAGCTTTGATAAATCTCCCCCTACGTTTGTTATTGCAGTATGTAGAAGTACAGGGCTGACATATGCTGTTATAGAGCATAATAGTCCTCTCGGGAGTTGTGCTACAGATGTGTGCAAGACTGCTGCTCTACAATATTGGATGGCATTTGGAAATCAGTTACGCTGAATATCAGTATGACGGAAGATGCCTCATTGCCAGCCGTGTCAGTTATTGTGTCCTTTATTTACTTCTATCACTTAGAAATTTTGATGCTTCAAGGGAAAATGCCAGAATAGCAGTTCTGTCAATCTATAGTGACTTTTTAGGTCACCTAGCATCAAAACTAGGTCAGAAGTGCTGTAAAAAGTATTCAGTCAGTTTATAAAAAAGAAACGCTTCAACTCTCAATAGGTTTCTCCAGTTTTTCCATTACATTGTCCGTACTGTAGTTCTCCTAACATGATTTGTAACAGTACTCTCACTGAGAGACCTGCAGATGGAGCAGACTTTATGGCTCCCAGTACTACTGTGGCTCACCCACTAAGATAAACCAATATCACACTTTTTTTGCTGAAGAATAATGGTGGTGGCCAGTGACAAGTTCTGATAGTTTGTGAAATGCAAGATGAATGCCAAAGTAATGCCCAGATTTATGAAGCCTTGGAGAGTGATAAATTGCACAGTGATAAAGTACCAACCAATCAGCTCCTAACTGTCATTTTCAAGCACAGCCTGTAACATGAAAGTTAGGAGCTGATTGGCTGGTACTTAGGGCCAGATTTATCAAGCCTTGGAGAGTGATAAATTGCACGGTGATAAAGTACCAGCCAATCAGCTATTAACTGTAATTTTCCAAACACAGGCTATAACATGGCAGTTAGGGGCTGATTGGCTGGTATATCGGCCATATCGGCTGGCAGTGTGTACCCCCAATTGCTCGCACCCATGAGTCATTTGCTGCACCCCCAATGGGACAATCCTGGCAATGACGGCATGCAGGTGAATGTGGCCGCAATTTATCGCACAATGGGGGTAATTCCAAGTTGATCGCAGCAGGAATTTTTTAGCAGTTGGGCAAAACCATGTGCACTGCAGGGGGGGCAGATATAACCTGTGCAGAGAGAGATAGATTTGGCTGTGGTGAGTTCAATCTGCAATCTAAATTGCAGTGTAAAAATAAAGCAGCCGGTATTTACCCTGCACAGAAACAACATAACCCACCCAAATCTAACTCTCTCTGCACATGTTATATCTGCCTCCCCTGCAGTGCACATGGTTTTGCCCAACTGCTAAAAAATTTCCTGCTGCGATCAACTTGGAATTACCCCTCATATACTGTATCGTTCAGTGTGTACAGTACAGCCGATATATCGTTATATCGGTTGTGCTGTCAGCTGGGGTACATATTGTCTAATGTGTACCCAGCTTTAGTAGCAGAGGTTAGAAGAAAGAAAGAAAAAAAGGCTTATTTTTAAAATAAAGCAATTTTCTTCATCACAAATATATTACACAGCATTTTTCTATATTAAACATTTAAAAAAATATATTATTATTATTATTATTATTATTATTATTTATTTTTTTTTTAAATTAAGCTGCACTGGAAGTGTGAGATTGGGTGTGTGGATGCAACGAGCATTGTAACCCAGCAAAGCCATGTTATACTGTACATGTGTAGTAGGGACCCCAACCGGCAGGCGATGCGGAAAGACTGTACGCCTGATTCGGGGTAGTCCGCTAATACAGCTACTGGTGGGATTTTCTCCGTAACACAACTACAGATATCGGCAAGTGAAGCTGCCGCCTAGAAATACCGCCCACCGGAGCTACTGCAACTCATTCACAATTGCTTACACGTACAGTATGAAGGAAAATTAATATATTTAGTGATAGCTGCACAAACCAATAAAGTAAAATATACCAGAAGATGGATAAGCTTTTACTGTACTGTATGCTTCATAAAAAGAAAATAATCAACTCTAAATGCAGTAAAACTCCAAATTTCTAACACCTAAAACAGTTTTAGGGAACTCTCAGCAAGCACATGACGACAAGTGAAATCATTGCAAATTAACAGAAATTATTATGTTCCTTTTCTAACTTTTTAATTGGAACCCAGTACAGCTGCGAAATGCATGTAAGTGGCATATTTTCACACTAGGCAACTCAAGAGAATGTTCTAAGAGCTCAAAGACAATTAAAGTGCCTGCTACAGTTTTTCCCTTTACAGAATCGTCTTCACGACTTGGGTTTGCATTACTCAATAAACGATCCAGAACATTTGTCTATAACATTATGATAACTGATGTTATGTCATGTAAATGATCCTCTGTATAAGCATATACAGTATATACAGTACCCTCTGTATTTCAAACAAGGAACCCCTTTTATTTATTATCTGTTAATAACCAGGTACCATCTAACAGTGACACATATTAATGCACATACGAGGAAAAACTGGCAGGTGCATACAGTATTTGCAGGGCTTAAAGTGGTCCTGGAGAGGTGGTGGAACTCATTTACCCCACCACCTAACCCCTTCCCCCCCACACTCACATTATGCAGAGCCAGGGCCAGAGGTAGTGTTTTTGGCACCCCCCTGCAAACGATAAATTAGTGCCCTACTTCCCATACTTTATAAAGGGACATTAATCTCACAAAGAAGCAGCATGGTCAAACAATAGTACCTCCAATACAAATTACAACACACAGTAGCACAATCGTATTCACATTATACCGCATGTAGTGCCCCTGATTCATATTACACCACAAAGTAATGCCCCTTATTTAGGTTACACCACTCAGTAGTACCCTTTATTCACATTGCACTAAACAATGGTACTCTTTATACATGTTATGCCACACAGTAGTGCCCTTTATATACAATGCCCACAGTAGTGCTCCTTATACACAATTCCCACAGTAGTAATGCCCCTTACACATAATGCCCACATTTGTAGTGCCCCTTACACATAATGACCATAGTAGTGCCACTTATAGACATAATTGCCCACAGAGGTGCTGCCTATACACAAAATGCCCACAGTATTAGTGCCGCATATATTCAGAATGCCCACAGTAGTAGTGCCCCTAACACAATGTCCACAATAGTAGTGCTCCTTACACATAATGACCACAGTAGTGCTGCTTATACACATAATGCCCACAGTAGTGCCCCTTAAACACATCTCTGCATCTGTCACTCCAGCAGCTCACCGCCTGTATCCCTCCTGCAGCTTCCCCACCTCTCTTGTCCCTCAAGCTCCCTCTCATATTGTCTTCAAGATGCACTGAGCCTGCTCCTTTTCATGGTGCTTCTTCACTTCAGCAGCGGTGACAGCATGATATCACATACGCTGTGCCAGAAAAGTAAGCCTCTGTGACCTGAGGAGGGGATGAATGCTATACAACAGACACAGTGTGTGTGAGTACCACGAGGGGTAGGCTGTATATGGAGGAGGACCATGGAGCCACCAGGACCTGAGAAAGTAACACTAGCGTTGCCTGCATCATCTATTGACGTAGGTGATGGGCAGGCTTTTCTGTTGGAATTACTGTGCAGGGCAATGGAGGAAGTGGAACTAGTTCCCCCTACCATTACAGGTGGTTGAACTCAGTTCCACGTTGGTCCCCCCCACATTAACCCCTGAGTATTTGTGCTCCTGGCACCACTTTATGCAAACTTAGCCTGAACAACTGGGGCAATCTGATCATCAATTGATGATCGATGATGTGCGTCCAAAGGTTGTGTTTTCAATACACAAGTGGCAATATGCAGCACTGGATCACATGTGACACCATCGGTCTTGGTAGGACTGCCTTAGGTCCTCCCAAGAGGTCAGGAAATCTCCCTTCCTGCTCTAAAATACCATCAGACTGCCAATCACAGCAGACCCGTACTGCACATGCGTAGTACGGGTTTGGTGCTTGTGCAAAGTAACAATAATTATAGGTACTTTTTGCTATGTAACGCAGCTCTGTCCACATCTGAATAATGCCCCCATGTGCTAGGTACATATACTTCTGCCACCCCCCTCACTAGGTAAAGTAGTACAATAGGGTTTATTCTTATTGGGACACTAGCGGCTGTTCAAATGTTTTCCTAATTTTTTTAAGTAAATACATTAAAAATTTACAAAAATGTCCCCGTTTCTGTTTAGAGTTGTTTCCTCTCTTTGAAAGTTCTTTAGTCATATAACAGCTGTGAGCTGGTAGAGATTGCTCTTATCCTATATGTCAATGGGGATGAGTTTGTGCCTCCATGTCTTGTAATAAAAAGCTTCACATACTGTCTTGCCTACCGTAATAACGACGGTCCCTATGTTCCAACAGTCTCATGATCAATATGACTCATACATATAGCTAATCACTACGGAATATGCTAAGTGTGAAAGAGAAATAGTTATTTGACTTAAGGGAAGTGGAACTAACGTGGCAGAAGATAGGACTTTTTTGTGATGTTCATACTAATTTGCCTGTTCTCTCTCGCACAACATGTGGCACTTGTAGTCTACAGAAGTGGCCTCCTGGGTAAGGAAAGTAGGTGGGTGCTTTGGTGTGTTCTCGACAGACCCTACTGATATAGCGATGCAAAGCCAAGACATGTTGCACAATGCATCACGGTGTGCTTCATAAATGGCGTTCACTCAACTGGATGGTAATTCCATCAAGGCTGTTGGTGCACATTGCCTCTTCATATAAACTCAATTAAAGAACATAGAGAATCATTTCTGGAATGAATCCCATACATCTCCATTAGGGAGTCCAATCCTAGGCTGTTTTTTTCAATCTCAGGATCTATGGATTAGAACTATCAATCCTGGGATTCCCAGGATACCCAGGATTGACACTTCAGATGCCGTGCCACGCGTCCACTTGGCTGGACACTGCGGTGCTGCAGTTCTCTTCATCTTAAACGGCGGGACCTCTGACATCATGCCGTGCACAGCCGGCTAGCCAGGCAGCATCTGAGCTGAGTTCTGCTTGTGCTCAGTGCTGTCCGACTAAAAAATGTAAATGCATATGCGCAAATTAATCCCGAGCATCTAATCCTGGGACTGAAATGCTGGCAGTTTTTTTGACTAAAAACCCGGGATCCCGCTGATCTTGATCCTGGGATTGGTCTCCTTAATCTCTGTTATGATTCTTCAAAAAATTACAAACTATGGGGCCGATTCTGAATCTGTCCAGCTCAGACCACATTTAGCGAAGCTACTTTATGTTAATACTAGTATTAGCCCTTCCCCTGGTGTACAGGTGTGTGTCTGAGTGTGTAAGGACTGAGATGTCAACTTGTCTATCTTTAGATGCAACCGTCAGTCACACCATGGAAATGTGCACCAACCCCTTGCTAGGTGAATAATATCCATCAGAGTACGGCCTCCAATGTGAGCAATTAAGCATGTGAGTCCACAATCACTCCTGCAACACTGCCATAACATGCCAATAAGACAGTAATTCTCTCTGCATCTGGATAGCCACCTCCCATTATCCGCCAACAAACGTCCAAGACATTTCCAATACAGGTCGGTCACCGCGCATCTCAACCGGTACTGCAACTCCGTGTGTACACACAATGGAATGCTTTCACCATGCGAGTTTTTATGCATACTGTATTTGCACATGTGTGGTAGCAAATAAAATGCCAATTTGCGTGAACATCCTCATTGCATTCAACTCAGAAATAGTCCCTAGAATGGATTCAAAACTCCCTAGTCCGTTTTTTCCCCCTATTTCCCCAGACAGTGGGTGTGAACCTGTCAGCGAAATTATAATTGGCTAGGTCTGACAATAGGAAAAATCCTAACGAATAGTCATGGCTTCAGGATCTAACTTGCTCTACATTAGCCTGTACCATACAGTTCTTTAATAGTGTGATAACAATAAGCCAAAACTACTGACAAAATAAAGAAAAGAATTCTATGAAAGAACTGAAAGGTATTACTGACATAGCATTCTTTATAACAAGCTATTGTTTGAGGTTCTGCTAGTAAGATCTCTTGTTTGATCATAAGTGTAACTCAGCGCATTATTTAGTTCTAACTCACAATGGCCAGTTCCTCAGTCATCCTCCATAGCAGGTCACAATGAGACAAGTAATACCACAATCTGTTATCATTAGCTGTACTGGAAGGTTCTGAAGAGACAAGAAAGAATTAAATGATCCGGAAAATTCAGTCTATGGAAAAGTTCTCCATTGTATTCCTCTTCTTTATTTTCGTTGACAATCCACACCATAATTTAAGGGGGGAGGGGAGGGGATGATATGTTTTAATACCTATGATTTTTGTACTCTATTGCGGCTTCTGTCTTCCTCTATCATAAACGTATAACATAATAAAAATATCTTTATACCCGAAGAGATTGAATAAAAAAAGTTTAATACTCAGCCAATGCAGAGTATAAAATAATGTTTATTCCTTTGACACACAACATTATCTTAATAATCAACAGAAAAAGGGAGAGAGATTTTACTTTGACGGATGCAGATCGTTTTTTTTAGCAATGCAGAGATCCACGGGAATAAGAAGAAACTATTTTAATGGATCAAGGTTTTAACTATAAGCCCTTCCAGAGAGAATGCATTTGTAGCTTGAAAAAAGGCGCAGCCATGGTTTTGTATTTTACTAAAGTGCTAATACGTACAGCAAGTGTTTTTCAATCACTGCTAAGATCCTTTAATACTGGTACTGGG
The DNA here is from genome assembly GCF_028390025.1 of Pseudophryne corroboree. Taxonomy (NCBI): domain Eukaryota; kingdom Metazoa; phylum Chordata; class Amphibia; order Anura; family Myobatrachidae; genus Pseudophryne; species Pseudophryne corroboree. The sequence goes on along the minus strand of NC_086445.1, from coordinate 87,699,062 downwards.
CATTATTATTAACAGAAGTCTTCTCTCTTTTTTTTTTTCTTCTTCAGTATGAACAATCTGATGTCCTCGTAATACTCTAAAAACATAGTGATTTTGGCAGGCTTCCAGTGACATAAACTGCTCAGTGTATATGCTGCAGGATTCCTGAATATGGTGTATGAATTATCAGCCAAATATCTTATTAGCTGGAAGTGAAGCTGGTCTGATGTGAATTTACAGTGTAAGACATAGCCCTGGAAGATGGAACAGTACAGAATCCCGAACACTATTCATGCTGGATGTAGTCGTTTTTATGTTCTAGTTTTTATTTTCTAGTTCTGTGTTAGACTCTAACTGTGGTAGTTCATCATTTAGTTCCTGCAACAGATATTTATTTTACTTTTGTTATTAAAGAATAGTCAGCTCTTCTTTAATAATACCTGACAACTTTTTGGAAGTGCAGTTCGGGCCTGCTGCGTGCACCAGAGGGCAATTACTCACAATAGGGGGGGTTGCCTCTCCGAGAAATGCCATTTAAATGAGCACGCTGGCCCCCCATTTTTGTCAAGTAGGAGGTATGCCCAGAGCTTGGGTAGATACTGGATATGCTCACAGTCCGTCGGCATTTAATAACTGCTTGCTCTGCTAAGTAGAACAGGTGGTGGGAGGGAGTTTCCCAACCTTCCCCCCTATCCACTGCGGTACACCGTGGCCCACGGGTGGGATGGCAGGACAGTGCTTGAAAAGAGTGATTGTCCCACCACAGTCGGAACAGATGGTACTCTGGAGGTATGCTTTAATGGTCACCAAGTGGTCTAAGAAGTTCATAGTTCTAGAACCTCCACTGATTTCTAATTCAATTGTTCTAGCCTATCATACTTTAAGATGAATTGCAAAGCATTGGTATTACAGAATACTGTTTTAATTAATTGATTATCAAAGTGAGGCTGCCGGTCACGGCACCTGCAAGATCCATTGCGCATGTGCCGGCTCCAGGGACTGGCTGTTTCCTCTCCTCTATGGGCACGGGGGTAGCGGAAGCCCTCCTACCAAACGTAAATAGGAGCTGCAGCTGCACATCATCTCAGAATTTGTGTCTGGGCTGAGACTAAGGAATTTGCCGAGTTGATAGACCATGCAATTTGCCAGGTCGCAGTGGAAACGGGGTATAAGTGGTGCTCCCACTTCAGTTGAGAAAAAGTCAGTCTGACTAGTCTGACCACACTAGCATTCCCAGTAAGAAACATTGGGGCTGTTGATGTAGAGGAATTAAGCTGGATGTATCAATTATTATTATTATTATTATTATTATTATTACATTTTATTTATAAGGCGCCACAAGTGTTTCGCAGCGCCATACAAAGGACAGTACAGGGAGACAAAACTTAACATTACAGTAAATAAATAACAAAAATAGAGTACAGGTAACAATGAGCACCACAATTCTCCATACACAATACAGCTTAGATGTAAGTAGCGAGGGAGTAAGGCACGTACTACTAAGAGCTGGTGGCCATAGATAGAGACAGGCTTGGACTGGCCCGCAGGGGTACAGGGGAAACCACTGGTGGGCCCCACTGCCTGGGGGCCTACCTCCTGCTCTAAGGATCAGGTTCCAGACTATGCACTTGAATTATACATTATACATATGTTACCTTCTACTGGACAATGGTGTGTTTTCTGCAGCAGCTGAATTTACTGTATATATTTTTGAAGAGGACCAGATATTGCACTCTCTAATGGTTAGTCAAACCAATGAGGTGGCAGGTCACACCCCCTCTGCAGACTGGCCACACCCCTAATATTGGCCCCTACCACTGCATTCCCCCGGTGGGCCCTGCATGCCCCAGTCCGACACTGGATAGCGATGAGCCTTTACCAGCAGGAGAAAATGTGAGTAAAGATGGTCACTGAGTAGGAGAGGGCTGTGAGTGAAATGTGTCGAGGGCTTTGACAACAAGAGGAAAGAGGGCCCTGCTCTGAGGAGCTTACATTCTAGTATGAAGGGGCGACAGATGACATGAGGTGCCAGCAAGCAGGAGGTAGCCTGCTGGCAGGATGTAAGCTAAACAGAGATGGTCAAGGCATGAGGCAGGGGGATGGAGGAGCAGCCTCAGGACTGGGTTATGCATCGGAAGCGTACGCTTTGATGAATAGGTGGGTTTTCAGTGCCCGTTTGAAGCTTTACAAGGTCAGGGAGAGGCTAATGGAGCGGGGGAGTGCGTTGCACTGAAGGGGTGCAGAACGGGCAAAATCTTGAACTCGAGCATGGGAAGCAGTGATCAGGGTAGAGGAGAGGCGCCGGTCATTGGCCGACCGTAAGGGGCCACAGTTTGCTGTTAATCTGTATCCTATATGACTTCTGTCACTGCAGCATCTTCTATCTAAAATACTGACATACACATATGTATATATGCGCATGTATTGATTAGGAACCAAAAAGAGGGAGGGAGGGAGGGAGGGAGGGAGGGAGGGAGGGGGAAAAAAAGGAGTGTTTTCTTAGATAATAATTAATGAATGGAATTAACACCATTGAAAAATTTAAACAGATAGAAAATTGCCTAGACAATGATCTGGAAAAGGTCCTAAAGGAGCGAGTCTCCATGAGTTGGAGGAGATCACTGAATACATGCGCATATATACATATGTGTATGTCAGTATTTTTGAACATGTATAAAAAGACAATGTGGGCCAGAATATTTAACATTATAATTTTTACCTTGACAATTATATCACACTAGGTGCTTCATCGCGCCCTACGGGCGCTCTTCACACCGTCGCAAGGGGCTATGCCCCCTTAACCCTTGCATGCCTTTCTGGGGTTCAATATTTGTATTATATGGAGTATTACCTGCATTCCTTTGTTAGTGGTTAAATATTGCACAATGAAAGGGCGTGCGATGGTGAAGGAGGCGCAGCCCCTTGCGACGGCGTGAACAGCACCTGCAGGGCATGATGTACAGAATGTAGCGGGTGCAGGGGGGGGGACTGCGGATGGGGGAGGGTGTCTGTAGATGCTGCGGGTGGAGGGGGGGGCGGTAGCAGGGAGGGCCCCGGATGGGGAAGGGTTGGGAGGTGCTGCGGATGGGGGAGGGGCAGAGGAGTGGGGGCTGCAGATGAAGGAGGGGTCCAGAGGCACTGCAGGTGGGGGAGGGGCAGGGGTGCCATAGGTGGGAGAGGGGCAGGTGCGGGGATGTTGCGGATGGGTGAAGGGTTCCGGAGGTGCTGTGGGATGGGAAGGGGCAGGGGTGCCGGGGGTGGGGTAGGGGGTCCGGAGGCACCATGGGTGGGGGAAAAGCAGGTACAGGTGGTGCGGCGGATGGGTAAGGGGGTCTCGAGGCGCTGCAGGTGTGCAGGTGGTGGAGGGGCAGGTGTGGGGGTGCCGTGGGTGGGGGAGGAGTGGGGGAGGGGGGACCACGGATTGAGGAGGGAGTCTGCAGATGCTGCGGGTGGAGGGGAGGCAGGTGTGGGGGAAGACATATATGGGAGGTGGATGGTGGAGGGGTCCTGGAGGTGCTGTGGGTGGTGGAGGGGCGGGGGAGTGGGAGCCGCGGGTGGTGGAGGGGTCTGGAGGCACAGCGTGTGGGGGAGGGGAAGGTACGGAGGTGTGGTGCATTGGGGAGGGGTCTGGAGGCACTGCAGGTACTGTACCTGCCAAAAAGGTAGTTGGAGGGTATGCAGTAACAGGGCCAGGATAGGGGTGACAGGGTCAGGACAGGGGTAATGGGGCCAGGACAGGGGTGATGGGGCCAGGACAGGGGTGACGGGGTCAGGACAGGGGCGACGGGGCCAGGACAGAAATGATAGGGACAGGATAGCGGTGACATGGCCAGGGTAGGGGCGGCAGGACCAGGACAGGGGTGACAGGGCCAGGATAAGGGTGAAAGGGCCAGGATACGGGTGAAAGGGCCAGGATATGGGTGACAGGGCAAGGCCAGGGGTGACAGGGCAAGGCCAGGGGTGACAGGGACATGACAGAACACAGGGCACGGGAGAGATTAGTATTAGGGACAGAACAGTGGTGACAGACAGATGTGTCTTACCGGAGTCACTGCTGCTGGCTGCTGCTGTTCCACTCCAACCTGTTGGGATCTGATGCTGGTGGAGACTTGGCATGGCTGACTCTCTCAGGCTGGAGTACTGCTTCCTCTGCCCGTCCGCATCCCTCCCCTCCTCCTCAGTCACACACCGCGGACCTCGCACAGCTGCCGGGCACCGTCGTAAGGGGAGACTGGGAGTGACTGGTTAACCCCCAGGAGACGCTGCAGCTGGAGGGAGGAGGGGGTCATAGCATGCAAGCGGCGTGGACCTCGCGGCTGCCGGGCACTGTGGAAAGGGGAGACTGGGAATGACTGGTTAGCTCCCAGGAGACGCTGCGGCTGGAGGGAGGAGGAGGTCAGAGCCTGCAAACAGCGCAGACTTCTGCAGCGCTATCCGCCGGCTAAAGTGTGTGAAGGAGCTGGGCGCACCTCACTGCGGGTGGCAGCGCTGCAGCTAGCGGTGGGGTTGCCGGGACTGGAGATAACAGAGGCAGTACGGAACCTGCACAACGGCAGGTGCCCCACAAAACTGCAGCTAAGAAGCTTGGAGTATGCCAGAAAGTGACGCTCCTCCGCGCCAGAGAGCTCCTGCTGAGTTTGCTGATGTGGGGGGTCAAGCACACAGTGAGCCGGTGCCCGTCTGTCTGTATGGCATACCCCCTCACACACCCCCATACCTCCCCACTATCCCGATTTTTGCGGGACAGTCCCATTTTTTGGGGTCTGTCCAGATGTCCCACCCATGGGCCGCAGTGTCCCCCGGTTGGGAAGCTCCTGAACTCGCTGTTCTGCATAGCAGAGCAGCGGTGAATAGATGCGCACAGCGTCTATTTAGTGGAGACAGGAGGAGAGGGGGCATCAGGGGGTACGGATTAAGGGGGGTTTCCGGCAGCTGAGCCGGACTTAGGGGGGTGGCAGGGGGTACATACCGTGGGCCCCACAGTTTTAGGGGCTTCCCCGGCTGGAGTAGCTCTGTTCCAGCTCTGTAGCTCCCCCGTCCTGCCAGCAACAGCAGCAGCATTGTGCTACAGTCAGCACACTTTTCTGCGTGTTGGCAGGTCTGAGGTGGTGCAGGGAGGTCTCCCTGCTTTCTTCTGCCTGTGCGGGTGTGTAGTGGGGAGCGACCACCCCCTCTGGATTTACCCCTAGCTGAGGGTCCAAAATCCCATAAAAAAAAATTCTCCGGAATTTGCATAAGGGGGCGTGGTCTCGCGGGCCGCGATTAGGCCACACCCTTAAACCCACAGCAGGCACAGCAATGAGATAGAACCCCCCTGTTTCAAGTGCCCTGGGTCCCCCGGACTCATAATCCGCCCCTGGGGGCATGCCAGCAGCTCACAGAGCGCTGGGCATGCCCCCTCACTGACAAAAACGGGGGCCCTCCCATGAAGCCATGCCCCTTTTCGTTGGCCACGCCCCCTTTTCGCCGCCTGTGTGTCCCTCCTTCTGCCTGAAGAAAGCTGGGAGGTATGCACCCCTGCCTGTGCCATGCCCATACCATCTGCTTCTGCTCCTAGACTCCTATAGATTTGGCCAGATCTGTGACTCATTTGACTAACTCCGCCCAGTGTTGTGACTCTGCCCAGCGTTAGCAAATGAGTCACAAAGTCACAGACCTGGGCTATTATATAGGAGATGTAAGTGGCTATGTAGTCATGTGTTTAAGCTTTCCGTTTAGAGTCTAGACTATCATTGTGGGGTTATAGGTTCGAAACCCGCTGCTGTCCATAAAATACTATCCACCCATTGGCAGATAAACTTTTCTTAGTTTTAGTTTAAGCTTAATCCAATTATATTCAATTACCGTCTATACAATTCATCCTTAATTCTGCCCTCCTTTTCTGTAGTCAATCCCAATATGTTATATATATTTCTATATTTATCCTTATTTATTTTTAATTGTTATTATTTTTATTATTTTTATTTTTATATTTCCCTGTATAACTTATGATACGACTACATAGAGGCAGCTCCGTGGCTATGTGGTTTAGCTTCTCGCCCACAGTCTAAACTATCATTTCGGGTCATAAGTTTGAATCTCGCATCCTTCTAAAATTATACTATCTACTCATTGATAGGAAAATTATTTCAGATTAATTTAAATCATAAATTACTTTTCTATACAACTAATTTAGTTTTATTCTCTGCCCCCTTTTTCTTTATTTAATCCTATCCATTTGTTTTTCACTTACACCGGGTAACCAACTCCAATTAATAGTCAGTCTCTATACTGCACTCTCAGGTTTAAGTGATTTTATTGTGCTTAATTACACAATCAATTCTTCATTGGGCAGTCCCATTGTCACTTAAGTTTAACCAATTAGTATCAGGCTGATTGTATATAATCCCCATGAAGGGGAATACGAGACAGGCAGATGGTGATCAAGCCCCTGTAGAGGGTGAAACGTACGTCCAGTACCTGTTTTTGAGCGTCATGTGACGCTATTTCCGGAAATCCCGCTACACGTCACTGGGACCGGACCATCGGCACTGACGGAGATGCTTGCCGTGGCTGCTTCATACGGGGATACTCTCTCCCCGTTAGGTATTCAGTGTGCTCTCATCATCTGCACAGTGGTACCTGCCAAGCCCTGCGATGACACTCTGTTAACAGGGCTGCAGGGTGCCATAGCGGACGACAGCAGAATCACTTCTTTCTTCCTTCAGCCCGCCACCGTCTGGTTAACTCTCTCACCTCCCATTCACTGTGTGCTAGCACGCACATGGGAAGGCAGCAGAAGTTAGCCAGACACATGGGACGGGCTACTTACTGTCTACAGATTATTCTTTAAAAATTACAAATGTGAAAACATTATTCTATGGTCACTATTGCACCTAATTATCTAGGATTTCCAGTATGATAATTCTCAGCCATTAGTAATATGTCTGTGCTATAGGTGAATTTATTTACAGGAGGATTAAGCTCACTGTGACATCTGAGTTTGTTACTATTGTGTCATATTTCCAAGGAACCAGACTATCAAGCTAAAAGCGATACGTTCTGTGCAATAGGTTATTTTCATTTACAGGGGGATTGAGCTCACTCAGGCACTTGATCTGTTTTTGCAACAAATGTCATGTTTCCAATGAATGAAAAATTATTTTCTAGGTTACAGAAGAAACATTTTGATACAACTGTGGCCACAAAATAAGTGCTACTATCTACGTGGAGCTCTTTTCTCTCTCTCTCCTTTTTCTTCCCAATAGGAAACAGATAATTGTTTATTGGAGGATATATTTATCAGCTTTCTTTACTGTTTGCTTAAATCTTCAGCATGATATCGATTGATTATACGTCCTCGTCAGATCTGTTATGTTTAATAGGGAATTACAAATAATTGTTTGCAATACAATTGAATACCTCTGTGGGGTCCCCTTTTTTCCTTTACCCTTCATTTTCCCTTAAACAGAAAACATTTACTGTTCTATCCTTGATAATACATGATTACTACTAGTGGCGCTCAGGCCCTATGTCTTCAATGAAATTGAACAATAGGGTACTTTATGAGTACGTTGGAAACTAAGACGTGATTGATAATTTGACACTAATAGCAATTGGTGTACCTAGTTCTCGCACTGTTTAGATACTAAAAATACAATTTTTCCTGTTCATACTTTAGGAAATATGTTGTAGGCAAGCAGCTCCGTTTGGATCACTAAAGTGCCACTGTGGTCATAAGATTATTAGTTTCTGACCACTTTTTTAACAAATATAAATTTTTCTATTACTGATTGGCTGTGAATTACCTATTTGTTATACAGTCTCTTATATTTTCACCCGTGGGTAAACCCGCATATAGAGGTCTGAATTATTAAAATATAAAACCTTTACTGTAAGGGAATTAAAATATCTACTTTTTGTTTTTTGATTTATTTTCTTTATTACTTTTAAATAAATAAAAATATACAGAAATATCTAAAAAATTACAAAAAAAAACCCTGTTAAGGAAAGGATAAACACTATATTTTATTTGAAAAATAATAAATGTTACGTTTTAAACAATAATAACATTAATATTTAAAGAGTGCCCCCACAAAGAGGTTTACTTCTCTGTTCCCTGATCCCTTTCTAGGAACAATTTTTTTCAGTGATTTATTTGTCATTTACCTCGGGGAGCACCACCAGCAGGTTGATTAAATCTGGATTATTTCCATTAACTACTTTCTTTATTGCTGGTTTAACATACATATTGTGATACCTTTGATTTACATTTACAATTGATTGTGCAGGAACATTCCCCCTCTTTATCTCTGGTACCACAACAGTTGGAGTTCCAAAGTTTGCCTTGCCATTGGTTAGAATCTAGACATGTAAGAATGGTCAGGCAATGAAGAGTCTAGTGAATCAGCAAATAGAATCCACTAATGAATATTCTCCTCTGGTTGAGCTGAGTTAAAAGGGGAATTTTTTTATTTTACAGCATACAGTACATTTCCAGCAATACGATAACAATACAAAGATATCTGCAAAGTCATTGGAAAATCTTATGCTGCCCGTCCCCGCCTCTCTCACACATTGTAAGCATTTCCTGCAGAATATACCTCCTGGGGTTCTTCTTAATGCAATTCCCAGTTATAAGGAAACAGGTCATAGGGGTAAATTTTCTAAAGCTTCTAAAACAGAGAATTGGTGACATTGCCCATAGCAACCAATCAGATGCTGGCTATCATTTTCTAAAAGGCAATAGAGAAATAATAGACAGCATCTGATTGGTTGTTATGGGCAACATCACCAATTTTCTGTTTTAGATTCTAAATTATGTTTATCTATCTATCTATCTATCTATCTATCTATCTATCTATCTATCTATCTATCTATCTATCATATCTACCTATCTAGTATCTAGTATATCTACGTATCTATCTACGTATCTAGTATCTATCTATCTATCTATCTATCTATCTATCTATCTATCTATCTATCTATCTATTATGGTCTGAACACATCCCCTTCTCATTAGAAATTTGCAGTCACAGGGGTAAATTTACTAAGTTGGGAGTTCTATTTAAGATCGGCTTTTGCCCATAGCAACCAATCAGATTCCAGGGGGTAAAGTTACTAAGGTGGGAGATTTTTAGAACTGGTGATGTTGCCCATAGCAACCAATCAGATTATATCTATTATCTGCTAGAAGCAGCTAGATAAATGGTAAGTAGAATCTGATTGGTTGCCATGGGCAACATCGTCAGCTCTTAAATTTCCCACCTTAGTAAATTTACCCCCCGGTATTATCTTCTAGAAGGTGCGAGATAAATGAGAAGTAGAATCTGATTGGTTGCTATGAGCAACATCCCATCTTAAACAGAACTCCCATCTTAGTAAATTTACCCCACACATTACTCATTGTTTCTAAATTGTTGAAACAATATTTATTGGTACATTATAGAAATTTGCACTTTTTACTAAGGCAATTATAATTCAGGCATATTTAGCTATTTCTAGTACACACCTGCAAGTACTGTAACTCCATTAAGCTTTCATTTGTGATTTTCTAGTGCCCATGTACGGTAGGTGCTAGTATTCCAATTGGCCATAGGTTGGTGCTCACCACTCCTTTGCCATTAAACTGGACCCACCAAGAACAAAAATAGACACATCGACATTTAAAAAACCCCAAAACCTATTACAGCCCATCTAACACACCTTCTACCAGTTTAAGCATATATGAAACAGACCAGAAAAACCTAATAAAATGCAGATGAATAAACTACAAATATGAACAATGGTAAATTGATATTGCACATACAGCCCTACAAATACATCTTGTCTTGGTAAATATTTATTTTCAATGCACAATAGATAAAGTGATGACTAATAATGCATAAATTACACTACTGCACAATATAATATGGATTAAATAGATATTACATGCATTAGCATCAATCTCACTTCGACCATTGTGCCTTACTCACCGCGATGTATTATATTAATAGGTGCAATAAAGCATACTTCAACTATGCAAGTCTGCAAGATATACATTTGGTTTGTGTCCGTATTTCACACTGCACTAGCAATGTCTGCTGTATACAAATAAATTATTATTATTAATTGGTTACTGAGGAACTATTATGGGAGCGCTGTAAATACAGCTTTTGCTGACACTGTGGAGAGTAATAAAAAGTAATTGTTTCTAAGGAAAGCATTTATGAGTCTCTAAATCATGTTTGTAAACAGTGCAGAAATTTAGCAAAAAAAAACAACGAAAGGCGCTTATAAAGCAGCCCGATCGCACACGCTGGATCTCAATTACACAGCACAATCTGTACTATAACTGCAAAACTGGGGGAAGGGGGGGCTAGCACTGGAAGTTGGGGAATGTCAACAGAGGTGGTGAGGGTGAGAGGTGCTCGCAGAAAGTTATTGGCTAATCTGGAAGCTCCTCAACCCCATGCTCAAATAGAACGTTTGATCAATCCCATCTGAGCAGCCCAGAGGCATTCAGAAGCCTGACAACAAAAGGTACAGTATGTTTTTAAAGAAGACATGAGTGGGCAGTGAGAGAGATAGTGGGGTAACTAGAGAGATATGACTAGGTCACTTCTTGACCCATTCCAGTCTGGCTTCCGTCCTCTCCACTCCACTGAAACTGCCCTCACAAAAGTCTGCAATGACCCCCTATCTGCTAAATCCAAGGGTCACTACTCTTTGTGTATTCTTCTTGACCTCTCTGCTACTTTTGACACTGTGGACCACCCTCTCCTTCTGCAAATTTTTCACTCCCTTGGTCTGCGTGATACCACCCTCTCTTGGCTGTCCTCCTACTTCTCTCACTGTTACTTCTCTGTCTCCTCTCATGGGTCCACCTCCCCCCCACTTCCACTAACTATAGGTGTCCCCCAAGGCTCTGTTCTTGGTCCTCTTCTTTTCTCTCTCTATACATTCTCCTTAGGAGATCTCATTAGCTCTTTTGACTTACAATATCATCTCTATGCTGATGATATTCAAATCTACCTTTCCTCCCCTGACCTCTCTCCTGCTCTCCTCACTCGTGTATCCAACTGTCTCTCTGCTATCTCTTCCTGGATGTCCCAGCGCTTTCTTAAACTTAACATGTCTATGGGGTATATTCAATTAGCAGCGATAACGGACTTTTCATGTAAAAAGTCCATTTTTCGCGCGAAAAAACAGACTTTTCCCGCGAAACGCAATTACAGCCTATTCAATTTTCCTGGAAAATTTATCGGTGATCATTTTCTCACTAATTTCACTTCACCTACTCTGAAGCCGGTGAAAAGTTGGGAAAAGTCACTATATTAACGTAAAAATGTTTGGATATGGTACAGAACTCCTGGGACACCCCCCTTAATGACTAATTAGGCACGTTGAGGTTTTTAATTATTTTTAATTGGCCAATAATGACATGTCATTTTTGGGGTGAAAAAGTACAAAGTGATGGAAATTGGGGTTCAAGGTATGGGACAGGTATGTTGGGGTGCTTTATGAGTGGGACAAGTGTTTTTAGGCTTGCAGATGGGAGTAATCGGTCTGTTTCCACTTTTTTTTTAAAGTACCCTAAAATGACCCAAATATATACTTATACCCATTTTCATGTACCCCAAATTTAATGAGAGCATTTATTTTGCTCAAAAAACTTGCTTTCTATCATTTTTTTGCATTTTTTTTAAAAAATGCATATAACAGCCATTTCACACAATTTAAGTCCCCAAAAACTCTCTAATGTGATCTCTAATACACTTCTCTTCTGTTTTCCTATGTTAGTTTAGCATTTTTTGGGGTACAGGCTGATTTCCCCATTTTCACCTGCACTTTTCACTGCAAGAATTTTCAGGTGAAACCCATTTGGAATTAAATTGGTTGAAAAACGGAGCGTTTTCGCGGCAATTTTTGCCCGATTGCCGCGAAAAATTTTCAGGTGAAAAATTGCAGCGAATTTGTGGATAATTGAATACCCTAGTAAGACTGAGCTGATCATCTTCCCACACTCCCTCACAACCTCACCTCCCACAATTTCACTATCTATAGATGGCACTACTATCTCCTCTAGCCCCCAAGTGCGCTGTATTGGAGTACTCCTTGATGCCTCCCTCTCCTTCAAACCAAACATTCACAAACCTGTCATTTTCATCTCAAAAATATTTCCAGGATCAGACCCTTTCTCACCCAGGATGCCACTAAGACCCTTATCCACTCACTGGGCATCTCCAGACTGGACTAATGTAATCTCCTCCTTTCTGGCATCCCTAACACATACATCTCTCCACTCCAATCTATCCTCAATACTGCTGCCTGGATCATCTTCCTCACCAAATGCACTACATCCACCTCCTCTCTTACTAGCCCTTTACTGGCTGCCCTTCCCCTTTAGAATCCATTTCAAGCTTCTGACACTCACTTACAAAGCCCTCACTCACCCCTCTCCCAGTTACATCACTGACCTTATCTCCCTTTACACTCCCGCCTGTCCTCTTAGCTCTGCTAATGAACACCGCCTCTCCTGCCTTCCGATTGCTTCCTCCCACTCCTACCTCCAAGATTTTGTACATGCTGCTCCCTTTTTCTGGAATTCTCTACATCTTCCCCTCAGTCTCTCCGCCTCTCTACAGAACTTCAAGCGGGCTCTCAAGACACACTTCTTCAACAAACCCAGCCGTCTCTCATCCTAAGCCTTCTGTGGCCCACGCTCACTTTCTACCTCATCTGTGTCACCCCTGTCTGTGTGCCCCTCCCCTTTAGAATGTAAGCTCTTACGAGCAGGGTCCTCTTCCCTCATTTGCTTTTACGTCTCTTACTTAACTTATCTTCTTTTCAGTATTCCCTTTAATGGCACCAAATCCTTAGGTTTTATGCCACCCTGATACTTATTTCAGTGCTGATTTCTGACGCAACTATGTCTATATACCCTACTTGTCCTATATAGTATTGAACTGTAAGTCACTGTCTTCATGTTTTGCTTATTTGTTTACCCTGTAATTGGGCGCTGCTGATCCCATGTGGCGCCATATATATAAAGGATAATACTAATAATAATAATAATAATAATAATAATAGAGGGAGAGGACAGTGAGGGATATAGAGATATAAGAAGGGAGAATGCAGTAAAAAGCGATTAGGATGCAATGAGAGATGTGTGGAGGGGGCAGTGAGAGAGATATAGAGGGGGCAGTGAGAGAGATATAGAGGGGGCAAAGAGAGATGTGTGGAGCGGCAGTGAGAGAGATATGGAGGGGGCAAAGAGAGATGTGTGGAGGGGCAGTGAGAGAGATATAGAGGGGGCAAAGAGAGATGTGTGGAGGGGGCAGTGAGAGAGAGATAGAGGGGGAAATGACAGATATATAAAGGGTGCGAGCAGTGAGTGAGCTATGGAGGGGCCAATGAAATAGATATAGAGGGGGCAGTGGGAAAAATATGAAGGGACAATGATAGATATATGAAGGGGACAATTAGAGAGCTATGGAGGAGGCAGGTTGAAATACAGTATATGGAGGGGGGCAATGAGAAATCTATAGAGGGGGAAGTTTGAGATATACAGAGGGCCAATGTTAGATATATGGTGGGGACAATGAGAGAGCTATGGAGGAGGCAGTGGGAAATACAGTATACTGTATGGAGGGAGCAATGAGATAAATACTGTACATATGGAGGGGGAATGAGAAAGCTATAGGGGCAGTGGGAGATATATGGAGGGGGCATTGAGAGAGATATGGTGGGGCAATGAGAAAGCTATAGGGGGGCAATGAGAGAGCTACAGCATAGAGGGGCAATGAGAAAGCTATGGAGGAGGCAGTGGAAAATACAGTATATGGAGGGAGCAATGTGAGAGATATGGAGGGGACAATGAGAGAGCTATGGCGGAGGCAGTGGGAAATACAGTATATGGAGGGAGCAATGAGAGAGATATGGAGGGGCAATGAGAAAGCTATAGGGGGGCAATGAAAGAGATACAGTATAGAGGGGCAATGAGAGCGTTATAGAGGGGGCTAAGAGATATAGAGGGGGCAATGAGAGATATCTGAATGGTGAGGCAGCGAGAGATCTACTGTATGGAGGGTATAAACTGATTAGTAGGATATAAATATTGGAATCACCCTAAAAGAGGAAGCTACTTTACATTGATTTATTTTAAACAATATTAATTTTTAAAGCATTCTTATATGTTTCTATACTGTATTTTAATTTTATTTATATAGCTGATTTTTCTCTCCTCTAACTACTGAGCCATATGACTTTAATTAACACAATATACTCAAATATATATGAAAAGTTTTAGGAACTTGTCAAAACTGAAGATCTTTGGGATACATTTATAATCGGTAAAAGTATGTTCTTGTAGCGAGCAGAGATCCTATGAGGAATATTACAGCCAGAGGTGGAACTATCGGCACTGGGGCCGCTGGTACATTGCCCCAGGGCCTGCCACAGTAAAGGGGCCTACAGCCGGCAGCATTACAATGAGTCAGTTTGACTCATTTTTATGTTGTCACAGCGCCGTGGGCCACCAGTCTCCAAATAACATTGGCTGAGCTGCTGTTTGCATGGAGGGAGAGGAGGGGCCCCTTGTTTCCCAGCTCCACCCCTTTTCTCCTTGTTTCTACTATATGATGGATTTCTCTGTGCCCTAGCCTGTCCTCCGCTCTGACTCAGTGCTGATGTAGTTGTGATTGTGAAGGGTTGGCTCTCTCAAGGATGTTGTGTTGAAGATGTAGCTTCATCTGCTCTCCTCCACCCACTTGTTAACTGCTCTCAGCAGTGTCAGGCAGTCTTCTGTCAGAGGAGAGCCCACATTTCTTTGTATGGAACACTACTTTTGTGTGGGCATAATGTGTAAAGAGGCACTACTACTGTATAGGCATAAAATGTAAGGGACACTACTACTGTATGGGCATAATTTGTAAATAAGGAGCACTACTGTGTGGTATATAAAAAGTAGGGGGTTCTACTCTGTGGCGTAATACATATAAGGAGCTCTACTGTGTGTAAGGAGTACTGCTGTGTGGCATAACATGTGTAAGGAGTAACACTGTGTGGCATAATGTGTATAAGTGACACTACTGTGTGGAGTAATGTTAATGAGGGGCTCTACTGTGCGGTGTAATGTGAATAAGGTTGCACTATTGTGTGGCATAATTTGAATTGGGGGTACTATTGTGTGACTATGCCCCTTCTCAATGAGACCACACCACCTTTTTGGGGGGGCACAGTATCCCAATTTGGACTATGGAGATCCCCAATCCATATTGCGGCAACTGGGCCCACTTTCTAGTTCCGCGACTGCTACAGCCAATCTCTTCAAGGCATTGATTCAATTGCGATGCTCACAATCTGGTGCTTGCATATGCTGCAGTTACGGTAACCCCAAGATCACCTATTTTAATATGCACCCTTATGGGGCTGAAAACAAACGTGATTTTGGGGTGCAATTGGGCAAAATTTGGGAGAATTTGTGTGCCGTTGAAGACATTTCAAAACATTGCAATAACAAATCATCAATTACATTGACCCAAAGACTCCTTTTGTTTAAAAGGACTACCCAAAAACACATGGTAGGGGAGCAAGATAATAGCAAAGTTATGGAAGAGTTTCGTCTGAATTAAAAGTTGCCACAGGATAGTTTCTTAGGCTGAAGTGCAAAGTTCCAGAGATACACTGATTTAGTTCAGCCATCCATCAGAATGCTCATCCAACCAGGATGTAGTTACATTGGTGGCAGTCGGGATCCCAGCGGTCAGGATACTGATGCCGGAATCCCAACCTCTAATAATGCCGCCAGCCGGAATCCTAGCTAATAGGGGCTATTCCCACTCGTTCTAAAATGACAGTTCAGTGAACCCTGCTGCATATGGGGCTCCAAAGCGGTTTCTCTGGCTATTAGCTGGTGGTCATAATTATGTGATTTGACTATGTATTTCCTGTTTTTGATCCCTTTTTAATGTTTGAATTCCTTTTTTTCATTTTCCGTGACAAAAGGAGAGACTCCTCTCTTTAAAATAATGCCCTAAATATAATGCAGCTGATAATTAGCTTTGGATATTGGACCTAATTCATAGTTGATCGCAGCAGCAAATTTGTTAGCAGTTGGGCAAAATCATGGTGGTCATTCCGAGTTGATTGTAGCTGTGCTAAATTTAGCACAGCTACAATCAGGCACTCAGACATGCGGGGGGGGGGGGGGGGGGGGGACGCCCATCACAGGTCTAGTCCGCCCCGCATGTCAGTGCCGGCCCCTCCGCACAAATACAAAAGCATCGCACAGAGGCGATGCCTTTGTATTTGAGGAGTAACTCAAAGCCAGCGCAGCTCCTGCGGCTGGCTGGGAGTTGCTCGTCGCTCCTGCTGGCCGCAGCGGCTGCGTGAGACGTCACGCAGCCGCCGCGGCCCGCCTACCCTCCCCAATGGTCCGGCCACGCCTGCATTGGCCGGACCGCTCCCCCAAAACGGCGGCTTAACGCCGCCGTTCAACCCCCTCCCGCCTAGCGACCGTCTCTGTCTCAGAGCCGATCGCTAGGTAACGAAAGCTGCCATGCGCCGGCGCACTGCAGAGCTGGCGCATGTGCAGTTCCGACCCGATCGCTGCGCTGCGACAAACTTCAGTGAGTGATCGGGTCGGAATGATCCCCCATGTGCACTGCAGGGGAGCAGATATAACATGTGCAGAGAGAGTTAGATTTGGGAGGGGTGAGTACAAACTAAAATCTAAATTGCAGTGTAAAAATAAAGCAGCCAGTATTTACCCTGCACAGAAACAAAATAACCCACCCAAATCTAACTCTCTCTGCAAATGTTATATCTGCCACCCCTGCAGTGCACATGGTTTTGCCCAACTGCTAACAAATTTGCTGCTGCGATCAACTTGGAATTACCCCCAATATCCCTTAGATTTACTCACAATTGTAAGTTTGGATTGAACTACATTATGGGGTCTATTTACTAAGCCTTGGGTGGAGATAAAGTGGACGGAGATAAAGTACCAGCTCCTAACTGTCATGTCATTGGCTGGGTTTGAAAAATGACAGGAGTTGATTTGCTGGTACTTTATCTCTCTTCACTTTATCTCTCTCCATGGCTTAGTATATAGACCCGTTATGGAGAGATTGTGACTAGGAATCTCACTTCCGCCTTGTTACTCCGACTCTTACCAGCGATTTCTGTTTGTGTGCTCAGTCGCCTGACTTTTTCCTTTGACACATGAGCAGTATGTGGAAATCAACGCATTTGTTTTAAGCCCTTAAGGGGGGTACACACGGAGAGATCCGTGCTTAAAATCTAAGCAATCTTGCTAGATTGCTTAGATTTTAAGAACGGATCTGCCGTGTGTATGCCCTCCAGCGATAGCGATGCGCGGCCCCGCGCTTCTCTATCGCTGGTGCTAGATTGAGCTGCATGCAGGCTCAATCTAGCGGGTCGCTCACTTCACCGTTGTGTGAAGTGAGCGCCCCCCCGTCGGCTTTCCCCCTCGCTCAGCACATCGCGCTGTGCTGAGCGGGGTGAGAGATGTGTGCTGAGCGGTCTGTGTTAAGATCGCTCAGCACACATCTCTCCCGTGAGTACCCCCCTTTAGTGTCAGGAAGCCCCCTGACTTCTCCTTACGCCAGTGATAGCAATCAAGCTTCCACAAAATTATTATTTTTTTTGATGATCTAAACAATACATACAGGTAATCCTGGGATTAGCTGCTGATTCTTCCAAAATGCCAGGGTCTCAATGCAGCGAGATTGTGATCTGAGCTATAATGTATTCATTCTCAATATAAGCCTTTTAGAGTGAAATGCTGACATTAGAAAGGAAGAGCAGACTGAACTTCTAACTAATTGCATTCTGCGCTAGGACTTATCTCGGACACCGGAAAGGCTCTTGTGCACCTTTTGTGAGATTTTATTTTAAACCTTCACACTTTGAAATTAATCAATCAAAAAAAAAGTAAAGTGAAAATTCTTCCTTTCCTCGCTTCCCTAGGTGGGCTACTTTTGTCTTATAGACCTCAACTCTAAAGATGAAACTGACTTTAAATTACAAATAAAACAAAAATTCTAATTAAAAAAAATTAAACATGCCATTCTCCAAATAATTATGCATTAATTGGGCCAGTAAACGTCTTTTTTACTCAGTTATCCAAAGAAGAAGGTAATTTGTGTTGTGTAACATAATTGAGCCCACTCTCCTTAATTATATTTATTTTCTATTTAAAACCTATTCCAAATGTATTTACCGCAGAACATTATCCCTTTTCACCCTTCAATAAACTTAGCAAGGTAATTTAGAGTAGAAGAGATTTGCAATGTCTGGTTTAGTCAATAGCTTGTGTTCTCCATTTGAATATCCTTTGTGACTTTCTATTTTCATTTGCCACTCCAGTAACATAAAACCATTTACAGACCAGCACTGTTTCGCTAAGTGCAATCACTTCATACTAGAATACTTTGGCCTCATTCCACGTAGAGAATAATCGTATGTTCAGTGAGAACTGATATTTAGAGAATGCCTGATTCTGGAAAATAGGGACCAGAGTCTCAAACAGAAATATTGACCAGGAAAAAGGTGGTCCCACAGGGGGCGGATTGGGATGGAAAACCAGCCTGGGAAATTTATGGAAGTAGCCCTAATGATGGGGCGGTCTGATGAGGGGGTGGGGTCTGTTGAGGGTGCCGGTATCCCTCCTCATAGGGCCTGATTGTATGCAATTGCGGCCTTCCTTCCTTGCTTTTACTGCAGTTGTGTCTGAGACCAGTGGTGTATTGGGAACTAAAAGTGGCCCTGTAAGATGTAGAAGTGGCTAGACATGGACAGCACAAGAGGTATAACATACTGTGTAGACATGGCAGCAATGACGCAACATCACTGGATGGCAGAGTTACTGTACTGCAGAGATGGAATAACAGAATGAATGGGGACAATGCAGTGTACTGAGTGCGGTGCGCTGCCTGTCATGTGGGGGGTGGCGCCACATGGCAACACACACAACAGGCCCCCCTGACACGCCGACCTACCAGGAATCTTCCTGGTGAGGCCTATGGCCAATCCACCCGGGGTGGGGGCATTTATGAATAAAAAAATAAAGGCACATAATACATTTTAAGTTCAGTTCTGCCTATCTTTAAAGTCTCAAGACACTGCTTGCCACTTCAGGGGGGCGGTGCCGGGCTGTCAGTCATAGGTCCCGCCCCTAAAATGCCATGATTCTTGGGAGGGGCTAAATGCAGTGAATGCATGTCAATAAGCCCCAGAGAATGTCCTCAGTTTGCCCGCTTCACTAGGAAGCGGGTGGGATACGGAAATGTGGCCACTTTTTTCCGTGGGTGTGGGGGACTGCCGGAAAAATCGGGAGTAGTAGGCAAGTATTCAATGGTCCTATCTCAGAGGTGCAACAGTATCATGTGCAGCTGTGATT
Source organism: Pseudophryne corroboree (assembly GCF_028390025.1). Taxonomy (NCBI): domain Eukaryota; kingdom Metazoa; phylum Chordata; class Amphibia; order Anura; family Myobatrachidae; genus Pseudophryne; species Pseudophryne corroboree. The sequence continues at coordinate 87,679,699 of NC_086445.1, read as the reverse complement.
TCATATGCAGCGGATTCATGAAAATATGCTAATGACTCAGCCACTGTCTTGAGGCCCACTCCGCCACTCACGTACATAAGCGGGAACATCAGACGCACATCAGTTGCTGCCTCAGAGCACCTCTCCTAAGATGCTTGAGAATGTAGTTTAAAAAAATAAACCCTTCGCCTGGTATACAAGCCTGCCTCTGAATGTACAAGGGCTGGGACACCCACTTTGTGTTACTGCAGCCATAATCATCAAAAGCACCATTGGGACTTGCACCAGCCCCCTGCCAGATGCAGAATCAATGTCAGAGTATGACATCCAATGGACGCGATTAAGCATCTTAGTTCATAACCTCTCCCGCGACACACCCGCGACACTCCCAAAACATGCTCATCAGACGGAATATCTTTGTGCGTCTGTTTACCCACCTCCCAGTCACCGCCCAAGAACGCCCAATACATTCCAGTAAGATTTGCAGCAGTGACACTTTATGTGTGACAGGCATTGATCCCAATGCGGTGACACTCAAAGGGTAAGCCTATGTAATTGCACTTTATTATGTTTGAACTGCCAATATTGGTCATCTCACTTTGATAAATAGATTATACAAAGGTCAGTGTTAGCAAGGGAGCAAGTAATGAGAAAAAATCAATACGTTAACTTTCACACACTGATAACCAGACCTCTTACTTTCTACACACTATTTCATAGAACAATAATTAAGGCTATGGTTAGGTTAGGTTAGGTTAGGTTAGGTATGGAGGCCACTTACTGCACTTAGAGCAAAGCAATAGCTTTCACATATCAGAGGTATTAAGTTACTTCTACTGTAAATTAGCATTGCCTTAATAAAGGGGAAACATGGTCTAAATACGTATTTGTGGATTATTTGCAAATTATTACTTTAAAATTAAATATCTATTCAAACTGCAATGGATCAAGAACCACTGCTTTATAACACAGATGACTCTAAATATCTAGAATCCTCCTGTTTTTCCAATGTCCATACAATTATTAAATCTTACTAGATCTCATCAGTGCCATGGGACAGAAGCTTCTACGGTAGTAACAAAGATGTTTCTCACCCTTACTTTGACTGTTATTTATGGATTGGGTATGAAATGTCTACATGATGAAAGTCTCCATGGTCAACGTCAACATTTATGACCATTTTGACATAATGAATGTTGACATGTTAGAATGTCGACATTCGTCATGGTGGCCCTGCGCTGACTTACAGATGTAACATCTCTCAGCTTACCCGTGATGCATATGCCCCTGCACATGCACTGCGGGTATGACTATTTGCACCCACGATCACACAATTCAAAGAGAATGGGCCGCAGGTGGAAATAGCTACAGCTTAGATGAGCGGGGCTACATTTGTACCTTCTTCTGGTGGCTGCAGTGGTTCCAGTGGCATCCAGTCTTGTCAGTCAAGTGACCATCACTCCTGGGTCAGACCTCTGATCCAGTACGTATCTGGCCGCTGTCCCTAAACCTAATCCCTACCCCTAACCCTCCCTCTAGTGTCTAACCCTAACTCGCTCCCATAGCCTAACCCTAACCTCCCCATACAGCCTATCCCTAACCCTTCTGGCTTAGGCCTAATCCTAATGTTGACATTCTGAGAATGTCGGCATTTTACCTGTCAACATTCTTGTTTGTCAACATTCTAATATTAAGATTGTCAAAATCATAACGGACAACATTGTGGTGTTGACATTATGAATGTTGACATTGTTCTTGTTGACCGTTTGATTACATCCCATAATTTATATATAGGACCACTGTAGCAGGAGCGGACCAGTGCATCATCAGGCCCCAGAGCAAAACCTAAATAGACCACTGTAGATTCTCAAGCCGCCAACTTTGCCAAAGAGCAGAGACAGAATTGCTTCTGAGCATGTGTCTGTCAAAACAGTACACTGCAGAGCTAGCCTTTGAAAAGTCCACCATCGATTGAAACCATCAATGGGTTAAACCATTGATGAGCTTTTCTACTGTGGGCGGTGGGCCAATCAGGAAAGGGGAGAGTCTGAATGTACTAACGAAGGGTGGAGCTAACTGGTGGGCCAACCTTAGAAGGAAGTGGGTCTGACAGGTGAACTGGGGTGGAGCTAAGGTCTGTGCCCCTATGCCAGAAAGGAAAAAAAATGCACACTCTCTTCCATCAGATCTCCGCCATCGTTAGCGAAACCATCAGCCATCGGTGACAAACTATCATTTCTCCAAGTACTGATGGTCATCAATGGGTCTACCATTGATGGTCTCTATCGATGATGCCTTCTGTGTTTTACATTGCCAATAAGGTAAGGTTTCTTGCATTGTTGGGAACTAATAATCTTGAAACAGCTTTAGGCAAGTTGAGCCCGGCCGCCGGCATACCATACTACACCCAGTTATTTGGTTCTATGACATACAGGTACATACTGTGTTTGATAATATTTGGCTATAAATTCTGGATGTGGGAAATTATGGATCATCTGTATACAAGTGACAGTTTTCCCAGTCTCTGCATAAAAATTACTAATAAAGTTTACTTTTGTCATGTTTTGGATCCTTTGATGCTGTTTGCAATAAATATGTATAAGTATACATTCAGTTGTCAGTGGTATGTTCATAGGTATCCGTTTGGATGGTCGACCATGTTAAGGTCGACAGTCAAAGGGGCGACCACTATTGGTCGACACTGACATGGTTGATGTGGGCATGTGGTCGACACATGGAAATGGTTGACACATGACAGGTCGACGCATGAAAAGGTCAACATGGCTTTAAAAAAAAAAAGTAAACATTTTTCATACTTTACCATCCACGTCGGCTACAATTGGTAACGGTAACCTGTGCCGAGTGCAGCGGTAGCGGAGCGATGCACCTTGCCTGCAGCATGGTGAGCGAAGCGAACTATGCAAGGGGACGCGGTACACTAATTAGGGTTCCTGGTCATGTTACGGCAAAAATGACACCAAATACAGTTTAAAAAATCCATGTCGACCTTCCCATGTGTCGACCTGCCCCGTGTTGACTATTAGTCCATGTCGACCAATAGTGGTCGACCTAATGAATGTCGACCTTAACATGGTCGACCATTCATACCGGAACCATGTTCATAGTACATTGATGGTGTTGCACTAAAACATACAGTAGTGTAGTATTCTTTTTAAGTGCGCTATAGTTCTCTAAAACAGTATTTCTAGTAGAAAAGCTCTGCCTATCTGTCCACAGCAAGCACGAAATCTATCATTAAAGTAGTTTTCTATCATTAAAGTAGTTTTAACAAACAGTATTGTCCAATCTATTTTATTGTAACACTTGAGTTTTCTCATAACCAACTACAGACTAAAAAAAATAAAAGTAGAAAATGCGTTCTTCTAAATAATTGCCACGCTGAAATATTCCGTCAGGAGCAATTACCAAAGGTGAGTACATGCCACTCATGGGTGTGGTTCAGTTTTTTTACAGTGTCTAGGTCGACAATGTTTAGGTCGACCGCTATAGGTCGACAGTCACTAGGTCGACATGGATGGAAGGTCGACATGGTCTCTAAGTCGACATGTGCTAGGTCGACAGGTCTAAAGGTCGACATGAGTTTTTTTTGTTTGTTTTTTGTGTCGTTTTCTTCGTAAAGTGACTGGGATCCCAAATTAGTGCACCGCGTCCCCTCGCATGGCTCGCTTCGCTCGTCATGCTTCAGGCACGGTGCCTTCGCTCTGCTACCACTTCGCTCGGCACACTTTACCGTTCCAATCGTAGTCCACGTGGATCGTTAAGTATGAAAAAATCCCCCCCCAAAAAAATGTGAAAAACTCATGTCGACCTTTAGACCTGTCGACCTAGCACATGTCGACCTAGAAACCCTGTCGACCTTCCATCCATGTCGACCTAGTGACTGTCGACCTATAGTGGTCGACCTAAACATTGTCGACCTAGACACTGTCGATCTTCAGACCGGATCCCGCCACTCATATATGTTCTGCTTCCTGCCTTCACCCAAACTATTTATACTTTACGCACACACGTGTGGCTCCAGTAAGTCTCCAACAGTCCTTAGTTATTTAAAAATGTACAAAAATGATTTTATTGCTTAGTTTCTAAAATATGACAAGTTGACATTTTCTTTAATTACAACCTCTGATGTGTTTAATAGCATAAAATTGGCCTCTGAACTGACAGCTATCCCTTTTAAAATCAATGGTTAGACTCTGGGGCACCAGTTTGGTCATCGGATCAATAGTAGAAAAAATATAGGCTGTCAAGACCTTTCAGCCTCTCATTGATTGTAATAGGGAACAGCTTGCAGCGTGAGTAATGATATCAGGGCTTAGATCCAACATAGCCGGACTTCTCATTGATTTCATCATAGGTAGATGAAACTTTGATGAATAGCCGTAGAATAATACAAACATCTAAAACTAACAAGTTTACATTGGCACATTACTGAGAGAGCTGAGTTTCTGTTATCCACACGTGCGAAATTCTCACCAGGGAATGAACTGGTGGAAAGAAAAGATTTTGGAAAATGCTTGTACTTTCTGCAATTCGTTCCTGAGTCCATCTGTGGCTGCAAGGGGAATAATAACACATTACCTGCTTCTCTATGTGGTTGCAGGAAACTTTGTTAATACTTGTCAGCTACATTAATGACCTGAGCCATTCATTAAGAGATGTGTCTACTGGTTAACCAGTGATCAAATATATGATGAGGAATGTTATTTCCCTGCTATCACTTCAATAAGCAACATAATCAGCTTAGTGTTGAGGTTCTCAAACGTGGTCCTCAAGGCACCCCAATGGTCCAGGTTTTAAGTTTATCCAAACTTCACCACAGGTGACTTAATTAGCACCACAGTCAATTTTATTTAATCATCTGTGCTGAGCCATGGGTATACCTAAAACTTGGACAGGTTGAGGTGCCTGGAGGGCCGCATTTGAGAACCTCTGGCTTACGGGAAGATGTGTTAAGCCTTGGAAAGTGATACATTTCACGGTGATAAAGTACCAGCCAATCAGCTCCTAACTGCCATGTCACAGGATGGGTTTGAAAAATGAAAGTTAGGAGCTGATTGGCTGGTGCTTTATCACCATGAAATTGATCACTTTTCAAGGCTTAGTACATCTGGCACGAGTGTGTTTAGCATTACTATCTTACAGAACTAAGGCAGCTGCAGTGATCGCAGTCTGAATTACTTTGTGGAGTCGCGTGTGCTGGGAGCCCAGTGAGATACTTTCAGCAACTCAGGGCTGCAATCGCCTCTGTCTGATTGACAGGCAGAGGCGGTTGCGGGGCGGGAGGGAGCGTGCCAACAGCCTTAGAATGCCGTTGGTGGGGCGCAGTACGGACAACGGAGGCGTGTCCGGACCATTGGGGGTTGGGCTGCAGCAGCTGCGTGACATCACACTCAGCCACTGCGACCCGGGACGCGGCGAATAGTGGCCTGCCAGCGTGCAGGACCTGCGCTGGCAGGGAACTTCTTGCCAGGTGTGAAAGCATTGCCGCCGTGCAATGTTTTTGCACCTGTGCAGGGGAGGGGGAAGGAGGGCCTGACATGTGGGGCGGACGAGCCCTGTGCTGGGCGTCCCCCTACATGTCAGAGTAAATGATCGTAGACGCGGCGAGTAGTGGCCTGCCAGCGTGCAGGTGCTGCGCTGGCAGAGAGCTACTCGTCAGGTACAAAAGCATCACGTGAGCTGCTCTTGTAACTGTGCGGGGGGTGGTGGTGGTAGGGCCAGACATGCGGGGCGGCCTAGCGGACTAGCCCTGTGCCGGGCATCCTCCCACATGTCTGTGAAACTGATCGTAGATGTGCTAAATTTAGCACATCTACAATCAGATCTGAATTAGGCCCTAAGATCATGAATTGAATTACTGATCATTAATGATCAGTGGGAAGTTTGTATGGTCTCCTCATGTTTGTGAATAAATATGTAAAAAAAAGAAAAAAAGGGGGTGCGCTATCAATAGCGGCTGGTATGGGGATGGTAGAACCCCTGGAATAATGTGGACAACAAGATAAAAAAGGTTACCAGCGCTGGCTGATCATGCTTATAACATATGTAAATAACAATCTATATTCCAAAAGGCTTAATAATTAAAATACCACATTTATTACACATGTACAGACATATAAAAGGATTAATATATGATAAGTGAATAAAATATTCGATAATATATGCCACAAGATGTCTGAATTATTTATATATCCACATTTGGCTGTTAGTAGCACTCAAGGGGACTAAAGTCACTGGAGATGTCCATCACTAATCGGTTATTTTTGCATAAAGCCGATAATTTTGCAGATGTAAGGTATTTACCAGTGATCCTGAAAGCAGATAATGTCCACCTGTTGTATAGCTGGGTCGGTTTCCTCTTTGGCATGGAGGATTGGATCCGAAAGGGTGGATGCTGCTAAAAGACTGTCCCGAATGGTGTACACCAGAGTGTCAGTGAAGCCAGTGGTAATGATGAATGTCCGGATAAATGAAATGAAGGAGCTATTTCATTTATGCGGACATTCATCATTACCACTGGCTTCACTGACACTCTGGTGTACACCATTCGGGACAGTCTTTTAGCAGCATCCACCCTTTCGGATCCAATCCTCCATGCCAAAGAGGATAACCGACCCAGCTATACAACAGGTGGACATTATCTGCTTTCAGGATCACTGGTAAATACCTCACATCTGCAAAATTATCGGCTTTATGCAAAAATAACCGATTAGTGATGGACATCTCCAGTGACTTAAGTCCCCTTGAGTGCTACTAACAGCCAAATGTGGATATATAAATAATTCAGACATCTTGTGGCATATATTATCGAATATTTTATTCACTTATCATATATTAATCCTTTTATATGTCTATACATGTGAAATAAATGTGGTATTTTAATTATTAAGCCTTTTGGAATATAGATTGTTATTTACATATTTTATAAGCATGATCAGCCAGAGCTGGTAACCTTTTTTATCTTGTTCTCCTCATGTTTGTGTATGTTTCCTCTAGGTCAGGCATTCCCAACCAGGGTCCTCAAGGCACACTAACAGTGCAGGTTTTAGTGATATCCAGGATTCAGCACAGGTGACTTAATTAGTAGCTTAGTTATTTTGATTTAACCATCTGTGCTGCAGCCTGGATATAACTAAAACCTGCACTGTTGGTGTGCCTTGAGGACTGTGGTTGGGAATGCCTGACCTAGGTCAACATTTGGTAAACTCAGCCCTCAAGACACACAAATAGTCCAGGTATTAAGGTTATTTATTCTTGAGCACAGATTGTTAAATTAAAATTACTTAGGTACTACATCACTTGTGCTCAAGCACAGATATATTTAAAACCTAGACTGTTGTCTTTTGAGTATCTTTTGAGAACCAAGTTTGAGAAACACTGCTCTACTGTTGGTCAGTGGTTTTCAACTCCAGTTCTCAAGCACCCATAACAGGTCACATGTTGTGGATTTCGATAATCATGCACAAGTGAGTTGTTCTATTTTGCTGGGTCAGGAACTATTCCACCTGCTAGCACAGACAGAAATTCTTACAACATGACCTGTTGGGGAGTACTTGGGCGTTGGAGTTGAGGGCCACTGTTCTAGGTACTCAAATTACCTCCCACACTCCAAAAACATACTGGTAGGTTAATTGGCTGCTGACCAAAAAAAATGAACCCTTGTGAACCCACGTGATAGGGAACATACAGAAGATTCTAAGCTCTACTGGGGCAGCGCTAGATGTGAATGATTGAAATATTCTCTGTTCCCTATGGACCAGTCCAACCCTGTGTGCGACCCTTGTCTTGAGCTAGACTGAGGCAGCTGTAGTGTGCGCACAGAGATTATACCAATATTTTATACATACCGAGTACAGGGATGATGAATGGGCCCCTAAATGTAATAGTAAGTAGAACTTTAAGGCAATGCTTGTAGTTCTGCAAATATGCACAGTTCAGCAATAGATAAAAATATGCTAAATAGCAATGTACTGTACAACTGGGAATGCACCTCCTTATGCGCTGGGCAGGGAAATACTGCAGCTAAATTAAAGTTCTTTACACTAACATTTCCAGAGTTCATAAATCATTCCCATTGACTTTTATCAATAAATAAACCACCTACAGTAGATATTAGCAATTTTATACTGCTCCACCTGCTTACATACCACATAAAGGGGCTCATTCAGGTGTGGTTGTTCTTCCTACTCCTGGGCTATGGGTCATTAGGTCAACACCACTTAGGTCGACCACTATTGGTCAACATGCATTAGATCAACATGGTCACTAGGTCGACATGGTCATTAGGTGGACCTGAACAAGATCCATATGGAAAAAGTTCGACATGAGTTTTTTTTTACCTTTTTTGGTGTTGTTTCCTTCGTAAAGTGATGGGGAACCCCAATTAGTGCACCGTGTTCCCTCGCATGCTTCGGGCAAGGTGTCTCACTCCACTACCGCTGCACTCGCACAGGTTACTATTCCCAGTTGTAGTCCACGTGGATCGTAAATTATGAAAAAGTTTTACAAATTTTTAAAAAATTATGAAAAACGCATATCAACCTTTTTCCATGTCTACCTAGTACATGTCGACCTAGTGACCATGGCGACCTAGTGACCATGTCGACACAATGCATGTCGACCAATAGTGGTCGACCTAATGACTGTCGACCTAAGTGTGGTCGACCTAATGACCGTATCCCCAATGCCTGTTGCAATGATCTGCTGTATGCAATTGCGATTATATGCTAATATGGTCAGAAGCTAACCCATGCAAAAGAACGCCCACTGCAATTGCATCTTTTGTGTATGGCGCTGCATGATAGCACAAATATCGGTAACATTGACGCACATCGGGTCGCCACACAGAGCCTGAGTACCTCTGAAGACGCGTCGGTCGAGCTGCTCTCCCAAGACGCACAGGCCTCTCCAGTAGCAAGTGTGATTGCAGCTGCCAATATATCTATGACCAGAAATCACCACCTGAACGGCCATGACACACCTGCGTTTGCATGACCACACCCCATTACCACCCCCAAACGCTGACTTCCTGTCACTCACTTTGCAACTTAAATCTTGCCGTGACCACACTTGCAAATCACTCGCTGCGCATCTGCACCATGGCTCATACGCATGCGCAGTGCAAAAACATCAATCGATATTCGTACAACCGTCACTTTGCATCCGCACCTGAATGACCCCCAAAATTGCCTGAAAGAGTATAGCAGTTTTGTTATCACACCATTTCTCTTACTATCGATAGAATTTTGATAGAATTTTGTCATAGACAACGTCACTAAAACTAATAAAAGCTGGAACTACAGTCATATATGTATATCATTTGCACATATCGGAATCTGCGCACAGAAAACAATCTGCAAAATTGATTTTCAAAATAAAGTTAGAAAATAGGCATTTTTCAGCATAAGACTTGACGAGTATACCAAGTGAGTAAAATCATATAAAATTATCTTTAATTGAATTACAGTATATTTAAAACCTCTTGCACATCACTTTATTAAATCTAAAATAATATACTTATTCTTGATTCATCATAGTCCAAAACAAATGGCCCACTAGCGCTAACAGCTGTAAAATATTAAATAAGGGGTCCGTTTGATGACCCTTCAATGGAAACCATCACAAGCTCACTGGCTTCGTGTGCTGGCTGGTCAGTGAAGAGTAGTCTCAGGGATTCCTGGCTTCAATCTCTTTGTGGCAATTATAGTTAGTTGTATATTTCCGTCATCAATAGAGATCAATAATAAATGACTTTTAAATCTCAACTGAAGTCATAAAAAGCAATTAACATTGCTAAGGAGCTCCTGGAAAATGGAACGAATGGCAAGATTATTTGAAATCCACCTGACAAATCCATCGGGATATGCAAATATTATTATTGCGCTTTTTAATTTTTTTTATCTATTTAAACAGGTATGAAAATGGACTTTTAGTAGAGCTTCTATGGGCCTGATCACTGTTGCGCGAAATCGTACAGCGGGGGATTATCGAATTACCGCGCATGCATATGCACCACAATGCGCAGGCATGACGCTAAAACAGTGAGAGGGTGGAGCTAAAATTTTGATCGCAAGGGCGTTTGCAAGGTGATTGACAGGAAGAGGCCGTTTGTGGGTGGTAACTGGACGTTTTCTGGGAGGGTCAGGAGAAACGCAGGCGCTCCCAAGCGTTTTCAGGGAGAGTGTGTGACATCAGCCCTGGGCGTGATCAGCCTGTTTGTATCACACTGTAAGAGTAAGTCCTGGGCTGCGCAGAGACTGCATAGAATGGAAAAATCATTCGATGGTGAGTGAGTTGCGACCAGATTTGCAGATATCCACTGTCTGGCGGAATTTTCGCATGCCGTACACATACATTCGCACACTTGCATGGAGCGGGTTTTTACTCTCTATGTGTGGCAGATATCTGATTGCAGATGCTGCAAAAACGTACCGCAGCGATCAGGTCTGAATCGGGCCCTAAATTTGCTTCTTATTTGTGAGTGAAAATTCAGCACCACGGACAGTTCCCGTATTAGTCAATATGCTTTGTGTTGTACGGTAAAAGTTAAGGGGGTAATTCAGACCTGTTCACTCGCTAGCTGTTTTTTGCAGTCCTGCGTTCACATAGTCTCCGCCCACTGGGGAGTGTATATTGGCTGTGCAAGTGTGCGATCGCATGTGCAGCCGAGCGGTACAAAAAAACTTTGTGCAGTTTCTGAGTAGCCCAGGACTTACTCTGCCGCTGCGATCACATCAGCCTGTCCGGGACTGGAATTGACGTCAGACACCCGCCCTGCAAACGCATGGACATGCCAGCATTTTTCCAACCACTCCCTGAAAACGGTCAGTTGCCACCCTCCTGTCTATCTCCTTGCGATCGGCTGTGCAAATGGATTCTTCGTAAAACTCATTGCACAGCAACGATCCACTTTGTGACGTGCCTGCGCATTGCGGTGCATATGCATGCACAGTTCTGACCTGATCGCAGCACTGCAAAAAACGCTAGCGAGTGATCAGGTCTGAATTACCCCCCAAGAGCAAGGTATGTTTTTTCCTTCTCTAAATGATATATGGTCATATTTATAACATACCGCATTTTTATGCTGATGTAATAAATATATTTTGCCCACATTCACAATGTGAAAATTAATATTTTCTCGCAAATGTATTAAAATACTCTTGCCACGTGACATGCTCCAATAACCACCCTTTCTGGAAGCAGGGTTATAGCATAACTGTAGCACATTTCCTCCGGGTTTGGAACCTGGCAGCCATTGTGTGTGTGTGGGCATCTGCCAGCGCATGCACCACTTGGGGGCTTGCAGAGAGGGAAATGGGGTTACATCTCTGTAAAAAATTGCAAAACAGTAGCTCATAGGCGACTACAAGGTAACAACATCTGGAGTTTTGCATACCGGAGCTTGGTAAATCCGGTAGCTAACAGCCCCCAGAAACGCCTATGGGGGCTGCAAATACAATCAGAAATGGAGTGACCTAAGCATATATCTCTCCATAATACATCTGGGGGATACTAAATATTTGCAGGTCTCCCCTCCCAAACAGCCACAAATAGTTCCATGTTTCTGCTTAAACTGTTTCAACATTTTCTGACGGTGGAGATAAAAAAAAAAAAAGTTTACTAATAATAATTTACTGACTAAAACATTTTTACCCAGCTGTGAACAAATCATTTTTCAGACACAGATTACTTGCCCAAGTAAGCTTACTGTCTGATTGCATGCCATTTCACAACAGCACTAAGCAGCTTATAAGGATCCAACAGTGAGATTCAAACCAGGGTCTCACACATCAGTTAGTATTATTGCTTACATACTGTATCATTGCTTACCCGTAAGAAGCCTATCCCTCTCTACTATAGTCACTAGGATTACTCCTGCTCACTCAGCACTTTCACCTTCTATTGTGATTTCCAATCTAAACCATGTAGCCCAGTGACAGTCTGCCTCCCTCTTAGTGTGCTAACTGGTTTGCGCAGGGTTACTTTGTCAGCTTGCTGTCACTGTATGCACTCTGTAACTCTTCCATGATCCACATAATACCAGAAATGCATAAAATATTGATATGTTATAATAAAATAATAATGATAATTATAAATATAAATCTATATACTTATTCTCTACAGTCTGTCTCATTTCCAACATGTATGCACATTGAGAGCTGAGACGAATGCCAAAATGGCTTCCACTGCTCGGGAAAAGGGACAGTCCCTAACTTAGCAGGGTGGGACTCAGAGGACGACTGCAGCACCAGGAAAGCTGTAAGGGGGTGGGATGGATGAGGGGAGAAGTGGTGTGGGACAGAGTGGGGTGTAGGGGCAGAGTGGGGTCAGTGCAGGGCGCTTATTTTTATTTAAAAATGATACACTGACTGTATTGTACAACACTACTCTCTAAGTGTTCCAGATTTCTAAAAGGCATTATACCCATCAGTTTATTACATATAGAGTTATGTGGTATTAATGATTCCTGCTCCCCACCAGCAGAATCTGTCTACTGAGGCATCTAGCAAACAAATGTGCCAGTGTCTTTTTCTTACAAAAAGCTTATTTTCTTATGAATTTTTTATATGGCACTTCACTGCTGGGCTGCAAACAAAAATCAACTCAATCCACTAAGAACCGGATTACATAACGAAGTATAGTGGAGTCAAGAAAACTTCTAATCTGAGAGTTATTTAGGTCTGTGACGCAGTACAGGACGAGATGGAGGGAGGAGGAGGTGTCCTGCGTTACTCAGTGTATGAAAGTATACATTATTCAATAGGAGAAACATAACAGGAATAGACAGTGCCCTTGGAAGTTGGAATGTCAAATATATATTGCATAGGGAATATATGTGTATGTAGAGGTAGAGAAATATATGATTAGGTCAAGCAGAGAAATGCTTTTGATACAAGGATTGCTCATCAAGCACATAACCTTCCAGTTATCTTGCAACAGCACTAAGATGGGACTTCTAAAGGCAGGCGGCAGAATGAAATAAATATTTCAAGTACATTAGATTTGTAGGATACGCGTAGCCTTGACAAAGGAACGAACGGTGAGTACAGAAGGAGAGGCGTCTGATAATATCTGATAGTAACAGGGTCAGTATCAGGGTAATATGAGGTTAGGTTTGTGTATAGGGACGTTTTGCAAAGCAACATTGATCACAGTAAGTGCAATGCATTCATTATTTTAACCCGGCTGTGTGTGGCTTCCATGAACTGTGCTGTCACATCATATCTAGTAGGGAAAGTCAGGAACAACTGTTGTGTATTCCCTTAAAGGTCCTGCATTGTTAAAGACACCTATTCAGCACTCTTGTGGGATCTTTTATCTTAAATGTTGTGAAATTCATTTTTTTATTTTTATCGTTTGGATGACCAGGCTTATGGGCCCTACACATTTCCCGATGCGCCGCCGAGGTGCCCGACGTCCGATACGGCCGACGAGCGACCCGGCGGAGGGGGGGCAGTGACGGGGGGAGTGAAGTTTCTTCACTCCCCCCGTCACGCGGCTGCATTGAAGTGCAGGCAAATATGGACGAGATCGTCCATATTGGCCTGCATGCACAGCCGACGGGAGACCAGCGATGAATGAGCGCGGGGACGCGCATCGTTCATCGCTGGAGTCTCCACACTGAAAGATATGAACGAGTTCTCGTTCATTTATGAACGAGATCGTTCATATCTTTCAGAAAATCGGCCAGTGTGTAGGGCCTTTTAGAGTCTGCTAAAACATTTGATCAGGAATTCTGATCAAAAGTTTTGGTTGTAACTACATATAGATGGTGCAAGGGGTCCCACTGCTATGGGGCACATAGGCTTAAAGGGGGGGGGGGGGGGGGGGCTGGATCCAGGGTATAAAGTTGCATACTAATTTCCCAGATTTGCCTGCCAAGCAATTGGGTCTGATCCATTGCACAGCCTGAATTGTGTGACATTACATTGTCAGTGAGAGGAGTGTGTCATGGATGTTCTAATGATAAGGGGGCACTGTAATGTGGCATAGTTTGAACTGGAGGCCACTGTTATGTGGAACAAAATGATCTGGAGGGTACTGTAATGCATACCTCCCAACTGTCCCGATTCCAGTGGGCCAGTCCTGCTATTGGGATACTGTCCCGCTGTGCCCCCCGCAGGCAGCAGTGTCCCGCGGATGGACGGGGGGGGGGGCCCTAGGGGAGGCTTTGATCACCTGCTGCTCTGCAAAGCAGGGAGTGATCTCTGAATAGATGCCGTGCACATCTATTCAGTATGGGGAGGGGAGCAGGGGGCTGCCCAGCTTCTACTGTGGGAGTATTGGGGGTACTGTGTGGCATAACGTGTACTGGCAGTCCTACAATGTGACATCATGTATACTAGGGAACTACTGGTTCATAAAATAAACTAGGGCACTACTCTGGGGCATAAAATGAACTAGGGCACTGTTATGGGACAGAAACTTAATAACTGCTACAGAGAGGTGTCTACCAAGAATAATTGGGACAGGGGCCCCTCCAACATGTTTCTATGGGGCACACAAAGATCTGTTTATGCCCCCGATCAGAATGCAAGCTCTCACAAGCAGGGCCCTCTTCCCTCATGTGCTTCTCCTTCTCTTACTGTTATACTATCATCCACTCCATGCTCCCTACAACGGCACCTAACCCTTGGTTTCTGCCACTCTGCTGCTAATAACAATAGTAAAAAATTGTCCATGCTGTGTTGTCCCAAACTGTACTTCTGTAGTCTCTCCCATGAGTCAGGGCTCCTGAAGGCAGTTCGTGTCCATGTAATAGGCCTGCTAGGGACAGTGGGATCCGGAGGACAGTGGGATCCGGAGGGCTGGGCCACTAGTGTAGGATGCCGAGACCTGAACGGTTCCTTATTAAGTAAGAGGGAGTGAGGCAGGGCCTAACCTCCCTGGTAGTTTATACTAAAGACAGTGATCTTTGTTTTATGTATAGCTTTGTTTTTGAGCTACCTGAATAAAAGGTATTTGTTGTTTTTGCACAAGCCTGGAGTTGGTCGTTGGTGGATTTTTGTAGCAGAGCACATTCTAGCAAGTCTCCTGTTACTATATATATAGGCAAGTGTGGCTAAAATACTGCAAAGTAAGAATGCTTTCAAAAATAGAAGTGTTGATAGTTTATTTTTATTAGTTAGAGAGCTCTAAATCAAATCAATGACCACCTTTTTCCTTTAAAAACATAAATTCTTCTAGGTACACTTGCAAAACAGGTGCTCTGTACAGATTAATCAAAATTTGATATGGCCCCCACAGAGCCCCGATCTCAACATCATCGAGTCTGTCTGGGATTACATGCAGAGACAGAAGGATTTGAGCAAGCCTACATCCACAGACAGGGCCGTCTTTTTGTATGGGCTCAATGGGCACTGGCCCAATGGCCCAAGGAGTAAATGGGCCCTAGGCTGATAGCTGAGGGTCCCCTCTTTCCAGGGGTACCAGAATTTTTAAAATCGACCCTTGGGAACCAGAGATATCGGACTTCAAAGCAGTGGTCCCATCCAAGCCTGTTAATTGCTCTTCCCAGCCAGGGTTCTGTCTGACTTAGAGTTTTTCTGAGGGTACAGTCCAAAATCTAGGACTCCCCCCTTTTGGTGGACACTGGCAGCTTGTCTCTACTATGCCCAGAACCAGAGATATCAGTCTTCCAGCAGCTGGTCCTTGCACCAGCTCCACACGCCTAATATGCAGTTTTATATTTTCATCAGTGGATTGCTCTGGCTTGTGAACTCTGATCCCCAAGTCCCCAGTACCTCCTGAAAGGTGGGACTCTCTAGTTTTTTTAATCTTATTCAAAGCTAAGAAATCTATTTCAGGAACTTGAGATATCTGCGGACAAGCAAGCTGCCCTCCCACCAGAAAATTATGAATATTAAGCCCACTCCACTATCCACCCCTCCCCTACGTATTAAACATCACCCTACCACCCTGGAAGTCATGTAACGGGGTCCCTTCATTCAGCCCAATGCCCCTTTCTACAGTCCTGTGTTCTCCCTCCCGCCCCATCTGTGCAGTAAAGGAGTAATTAGCAGAAATTACTGCTCCAGGTCCTACATGTTGAGCAGAAGATAGAAAACCCCCCTACCGCCCGCGGGACATCAAAGCTGCCACTGATAGCTCCCTCCACCCCTACCGCTGGAGTATGGGTAGGGGCCCTGGTGCATTGCTGTGCCCAGGGGCCTACACTGCTGTTAAGATGGCCCTGTCCACAGAAGATCTGTGGTTAGTTCTCCAAGATGTTTGGAACAACCTCCCTGTCGAGTTCCTTCAACAACTGTGTGCAAGTGTACCTAGAAGAATTGATGGTTTTGAAGGCAAAGGATGGTCACACCAAATATTAATTTGATTTAGATTTCTCTTACGTTTATGCATTTTGTTTATTGATTAAATAAACTATTCACACTTCTATTTTTGAAAGCATTCTTACTTTACAGAATATTTTCCACACCTGCCAAAAACTTTTGCAGAGTACTGTATATAATATACATACTTCATTTCTACATTTTATATGGGTTGCGGCTATAATGCCGGCGGTCGGGATCCTGGAGGTCAGAATGCCGATGGGGGCGAGTACAACAGAGCCCCTTGCGGGCTCGCTGCGCTCACCACAGGTTCTTTTCTCACTCTATGGGTGTCGTGGACACCTACGAGTAGGAATAGCCCCTGTTTGCTGGCATTGTAAGCGGTTGGGATTGCGGTGTCGGTATCCTGACTGCCGGGATCCCGACCACCGGTAAAGCAACGATATCCCTTTTATGCAATATACTCGTTTCTTTATTTGCTAAGGGCCTAATTCAGACCTGATCGCTAGGGTGCGTTTCTTGCATCCCTGCGATCAGGTATTCACCGCCTACAGGGGGAGGGGGAAATCGCTGTGCAGGAAAGCTACACATACAGAATTTGGTGCAGTCTCTGCACAGACCAGGATTTACTCTTCCAGTGCGATGATCGAGGCCGGAGCTGATGTCAGAAACCCTCCCTCCAAACGCCTGGTCCCTCCTGCGTTTTTCTGGACACTCCTCTAACACGGTCAGTTGCCACCCACAAACGCCCTCTTCCTGTCAGTCACCTTGCGATCGCCCATGCAATCACTTTTCTTGCACCATCCAGGCGCTGCCTGGGGCTCCACGGCGCTGCGGGCCGACACGCCTGCGCATTGCGGTGCATAAGCATGCGCAGTTCAGACCTGATTGCAGACTGTACGAATACGCAGCCTAACGATCAAGTTTGAATTAGGCCCTA
The DNA here is from genome assembly GCF_028390025.1 of Pseudophryne corroboree. Lineage (NCBI taxonomy): Eukaryota > Metazoa > Chordata > Amphibia > Anura > Myobatrachidae > Pseudophryne > Pseudophryne corroboree. Next base: position 87,662,467 of record NC_086445.1, on the reverse strand, counting down.
AGTGCATTACCCAACACAGTGTAAACATAGGAAAGCGATGAAAACAACATAGTTGGAAATCTGTGCCAGACTTGTTGAGCCACAATAAGAGAGAGAAGACATATTGTGGAAATGTCAGAATGCTGACACTAATATTCTGGTTAAAGTTTTCTAATTGTACTGAAGGGTTTCTATTGCATTGATCTTTCCTGCAATCACAGGCTGATTCAGATTGTGTGCTATTTGCATTCTCTCATCTCACCTGCCTTTCCAGTACCATGAATAAATCAGCAGAACAGATGGTGGAAGATTATCAATAAAAAGCGCTGTTAGCCTCAGTGTGAATCCACTATACTCAGGCAACATGCTTTTCTATGCCACCTGCTCATTTATTACATTCAAAATAACTTTTTCACAGTATACAGGGTGTTTTGTCATAGTGTGGATGAATAAATTATTTCTAGATATTTCACATCATTTCATTGCTTTATTATATGAGTTGGTGCATATGCCCAGATTTCCGGAAGACAAACGGTGCACACATCAAATAGGTTCTCTGTGTTAATGAAAATTACTGAATACAATAATATATTTTACTGTATGTCTACAAACAAACAAATGCAAAATCGTTATTGCGTGATGCGGTCAGTTGAAATCCCGGTGCTCAGAATTCCGAATGTGGCAGCCCAATGGTAAGAATCCTGATGGATCCCGATGGTAAATACTGGGGTTAGGGTTTGGTTTAGGCACTATGGGGAGGGTTAGGGGGATGCTGCGGGAGGGGACGGTTAGAGTTAGGCTGCAGGAGGGGTGGTTTAGGGTTAGACTACTGGAGTGGTGGGTTAGGATTACGTTTACAGATAAAATACTCACCGGGATCCGTAGGGATTTTGAACATCAGGATGCCACTATCATCAGGATTTCAGCCCCCAGAATATCGATATAATCTCTGTTATTGTTATCTGTTCACATCTTAATGGGAGCCAAGATGGGAGAGGAAATGGGTATTAAATACCAGGGCATGGGCTTATCTGGGACTCATTCAACTAAGGATAAGAAATGCCCCCTCCGTGTTGTGCACCATCGTTTTGTGGTGGTGCACCTATTAACCTCTTTTTTTTTTTTTCAGAATATGCATTGCCAAACCTCCCAGATTTGGCTGTGCCTCTTGTATTGCATGGGTCCATCATTTGTCTTGGTGCCCTGCACAGTTTAAGTGTAGTGTTGAGCAATGACAAATGAAATAAATTCTGAACGATTCTGGATCATATTAATGAATGAACTGCTTCAATATATGGCCAGGATTGGTAAGGTGAGACATGTCATGAATTTCAATAGTTTTCATTGGGGTCATTGGAATAGATGGAACAATAGATTCTGTTGTGCCAATAACTACTATTTCTCTATGTGAGGACACCTGTATGGTCAGTGAGGGCAGGAATAGAGATTCTTCAGGGGTTAAACGCATGGTAAATGGGACAGACTTAAAACTTAAAAAAAAAATTACTACTAGGACATAAAATAAGTTGCAAAAAAATGGTGAACTGCTCAATCAGATAGTGATGTCACTCAGGTGCTAAAAGGGAGGGATAATTCTGTGAAGGAAAAAACAATGGTTCCCTAATGCACACTGAGTGAATAATATTCCTACATAATAGGGACCCCCAGTGACGGAGAGGCCTTGTCGATCGGCCTGGGGGCTTAACCCTATATCTGCAGATATACGCAACCAAGATCTCCGTATTATCTGACTATTATGTAGGAATATTATTCACTCAGTGTGCATTAGGGAACCATTGTTTTTTCCTTCACAGAATTATCCCTCCCTTTTAGCACCTGAGTGACATCACTATCTGATTGAGCAGTTCACCATTTTTTTGCATTGTATTGAGAGGCATGAACGGGTCAGCATTAGGAGGGATTGCTGACTCTAGACTGCCATAGGGGGAAGTCAGGGGTATCCCCAGGTAAGCTGGCTCTCAGATGCTGTAGGAGCCATTACCATGTGGCCTTACACTGGGAATTCAACCCAGACATATTTGGAATTATTTATGGGGTGGGTGTGGGGTGTGGTGGCCCCTGTGTCGGTATCGCTGGGCTGCTTCAGGTCGGCACACCCTAACACTTTATTAACACTTATGAGTTTCCCTATCACTTTGTATATATTTTTGTATTATTTTAATCACACCACTCACATAGCACTTCTGTGCTTCTTATTAACCCTATTAACTCTCACCTGTGTGCTGACCTGGGGTAGCCGGCCTGTGCCGACATTATGGGGTCCTGCACCCCGGACCCATACCTAATATTAGGGACCCCCAGTGACGGAGAGGCCTTGTCGATCGGCCTGGGGGCTTAACCCTATATCTGCAGATATACGCAACCAAGATCTCCGTATTATCTGACTATTATGTAGGAATATTATTCACTCAGTGTGCATTAGGGAACCATTGTTTTTTCCTTCACAGAATTATCCCTCCCTTTTAGCACCTGAGTGACATCACTATCTGATTGAGCAGTTCACCATTTTTTTGCATTGTATTGAGAGGCATGAACGGGTCAGCATTAGGAGGGATTGCTGACTCTAGACTGCCATAGGGGGAAGTCAGGGGTATCCCCAGGTAAGCTGGCTCTCAGATGCTGTAGGAGCCATTACCATGTGGCCTTACACTGGGAATTCAACCCAGACATATTTGGAATTATTTATGGGGTGGGTGTGGGGTGTGGTGGCCCCTGTGTCGGTATCGCTGGGCTGCTTCAGGTCGGCACACCCTAACACTTTATTAACACTTATGAGTTTCCCTATCACTTTGTATATATTTTTGTATTATTTTAATCACACCACTCACATAGCACTTCTGTGCTTCTTATTAACCCTATTAACTCTCACCTGTGTGCTGACCTGGGGTAGCCGGCCTGTGCCGACATTATGGGGTCCTGCACCCCGGACCCATACCTAATATTAGGGACCCCCAGTGACGGAGAGGCCTTGTCGATCGGCCTGGGGGCTTAACCCTATATCTGCAGATATACGCAACCAAGATCTCCGTATTATCTGACTATTATGTAGGAATATTATTCACTCAGTGTGCATTAGGGAACCATTGTTTTTTCCTTCACATAAAATAAGTTGCAAGTATAATAGCAGCAGTTCAGGATTCCTTACTGAATAGGGCGCCCAAGAGCAGGACGTGAACTGATCGAATGATGCTCACATTCCATTCTCGCACAATCTTTTTGACCAGCTGCACCCAACCGCTTCAGAACTCCCAGTCAATTACTATAACTACAGACCTGCTACTGAGGTTTCCATCCACTTTGAAATTTTATCTTCAGCAACAATTATGATTCTACTGTACATTGCAGATCTCCTGGGAGTAAAGCTCGTAATGACAAAACAAGAATTTTATTTCTCAGAATTATGACTATTCTACGTTTTACGGTATAATCTAAACACAATATAAATAAAACTACAGAGTTAATTTTGCTTTGTTGCACTGTTTGAACAGTTAAGTTATTATTGGAAGTGCTCAGTGCATTTTGGATCAACATTTAATGAACTGATGTGATATAAGCATATTACGTACAGTGTGTGAGGCTTTATTTTATATTTGACACTTTGGCACAATAGTAACAGGCTGTAACTTCTGCAGCTGGTTTTCTAAGTGCAAATTATAAAGCCAGGAGAGTTGGATTTGTTTGTGCAATATGATTGCGGTGTCAAATATTTGTTATTGTTGTTTTTTTTCCTGGTCTTCATTTTAAATATTTTTTTTAAGACTTATGATAGGAAAACCAATTACAAATAGTCCAATCAGTCTATAAGGTGACTCACATATGCAATGAAGTGTGGAGTTGGGAAGGGGGATGGGGGTGAGGGAGTATAGCAATACTGGTCTCATTGGGTCTCCTGTTTTTTAAGAGACCCATCTTTTCTCAGCGTGCATACATTGACTTTATGTATCCAGCAGTTGGATCCATAAAGACTTAAAATTAAAAACACTAAGAAGAACTTGTCCACACATTGCAGGGTCACTATGTATATTCATGGATGGTACTTGGAATGAATGTCTACCGATAGTAAGTCCGAATAATGTAAGTAGACCATTTTCAAAAGGGTCAAAGTAAAACTGACCAGACATGCAATGGACCTGGTATGGGCGCAGACCCTTGTGTTTTGGTTCTAGATCATTGCTGTGTTTTGGTAAACCACTGTCAAGTGTTTTAGTTATAAATCTGGATTTCTTTAAATATTGATAAAAACAGCAAAAAACACATAAAGTGTGTGTTAGGATGTAGTGCTGCAACATGAACTGCAGCTCACACAGAGGAGAGCATACACTCTCCTGAAATCATGAGGGAGGAACTTACATGCAATCTAAGTCACGCAAGATCCATTTTTGAGATCCAAGATCCAAACTCGGTTCTACTCAGGGGTTAGAATCCCAACATATTTAGGTAAGTAGGCTAACCCAACCCCTTAGCCCCCTCCTACCCGCAGCCTTACCTTAACCATCCCCTCCTGCAGCCTATCCCTGACCCTCCCCATACTGCCTAACCCTATCCTCTCCTCCCACACCCCAACCCTAATCCTCATACTTACGTTCGGGATTGTGACCGTTGGGATTCCGTCGTCTGGATTCTGAGCGGTGTCGGGATTTGGATGCTGGCTCTTCTGACCGCTGTCATCCTGACTGTCAGTATGCCAACTACAGTACATCCCCTACTCAGAAACCCAAAGTGATCCGAGCCGGACCTTGGTTCAACTCAAATTCCCAAAATTTGTGTGTTTTAAATTTTCAGCAAAACCAGACAGCCCACCTCTAATAAGAAGCACAGTTACCCCAAATTGAATTAAAAGGGTATTTCAGATTGTCATTTCTTTGACCATGTTCTTCAGACTGAGACTTGGACAACTACGGTTCCAGCTAAATGCTGGTAATAGGGATTAATGATCTCTACAGACAATTCAGTTTCAAGGTGGTTTCTGTACAGATCCAAAAGAAAAAAAGTTTTTAAAAATCCTAAACATCTCTATTCCCCCATAACCCATAAACTAAACCTAATGCCAACCTTACCTTTAACAAAAGCTCCAATTAGGATGGTGCCGTTTATAAGACCTGTCTAGAAAATAGGCCTAAACTGCTAATTTAATGAAAATAGTACAATTTGATGTAGTTTTGTGGAGAGTTTAACAACTGGTGGTGAATGAGAGTGTTAAAAAAACTTGGATCCAATCTTGTCTTTCCACAACAAACTTGTAACCACCCTGTAGAATGTTGTGAAACTTAGAACAAGAACAACTATAGTTGAGCCCTAGTCTAAAACATGCTCTTTAAACCTATTCTCAGGTCCCACCGCAGTGTATATTTTATAGACCTCCTCAAAAGAGAAGAGATTAATTATTTATTAGCACAGGTACTGTATTTACATTTCCACATAGCAACCAGCACTATCCCACAGAATCAAGGAAATAATTATAACTCACCCCCAAGGAAGTCTTGGTAGATATACGTAAATCATTCTTTTGCCCCTGTGGGCTAGTGTGCATCCAGAACCGCTGTCACTTGTGTAGCATAGATATAGCCAGAGATAGACATAAATTCATCCTTCAATTTCCAGTTTATTAGCTCTCATTAGTGCAATGTATGGATTGACAGCTGTGCCTGCTCTAGAGTAGTACCTGGAAAGTACTGTATATCATGGCTACAGTGAGGTTAACTAGATAGAGCTCCAAAATCCCCCACCATCAATAATAATACAGATAGATCCTTCTTTAAACTTACAATCTAATATACAGATACTGTATCTATTCAGATACATCAGATTATTTTTACTATGCACTTAGATGTGTAATGTGTAATTGCATATATTTATTTATTTATTATTTATTAAGTTTCCAATATAGCGCAGCATATTCTGTTGTGCTTTACAAATAGAACAACAGTAATAGAACAAAACTGGGTAAAAACAGACACATAGAGGTAGGAAGGCCCTGCTCGCAAGCTTACAATCTGTAGGGAAATAGGCATTGATACACAAGGATAGATGCTACCTATTGCATAATGGTCCACCAGATTGTTAGGTTCTTAATGGGTTGTATGATATGATCACCCAGCAATATTGGCCAAGGGTCAGGAGGGTGTGAGAATAAAGAAAGACAAAATATGTGATGTTATGTGTACTGTACAGAGGAGATGTAATTAAATAGGGAGATAGTGAAGATTATGTGGGTGGGTCTGGAATTTGATAGGCTTCTCTGAAGAGGTGAGTTTTCAGAGAACGTTTAAAGGTTTGGAGACTAGAGGTAAGTCTTATTGTGCGTGGGAGGGCATTCCACAGAGTGGGTGAAGCACGGATAAAGTCCTGTAATTTTGAGTATGAACAAGTAATGCGTGTGGATGAGAGATCCAGATCTTGTGCAGAGTGGAGAGGTCGGGTAGGGAGATATTTTGAGATGAGTGAAGAGATGTATGTTGGTGCAGTTTGGTTAATAGCTTTGTTTGTAAGTAAAAGCATTTTATATCTAATATGGTAGAATACAGGTAACCAATGGATGGACTGACAGAGCGGATCTGCAGACGATGAACATCTAGCGAGGAAGATTAGCCTCGCAGCTGCATTCAAAATGGATTGTAGTGGTGAGATCCTATGTTTGGGAAGACCAGTCAGGAGACTACTACAATAATCATTGTGGGAGATAATGAGAGCATGGATTAGAGTTTTTGCTGTGTCTTGTGTAAGATATTGTCGCATTTTGGATATGTTTCTTAGATGTATGTAACATGATCTTGAGACAGATTGAATGTGGGGAACAGAGGACAGTTCAGAGTCAAGAATGACACTTAGGCGACGAGCTTGTGGGGTAGGGATGATTACTGAGTTATCAACAGTGATAGAGATATCAGGTTGGTAACTACTATTGGCCGGTGGAAATATAATTAATTCTGTTACCATATATGATACTATACTCTACTATAGTACAATTGGGCATACAAGAATGGATGGATTGGGTATGAAATGCCGGTGGTCGTGATGCCGGCGGTTACATGATCGGCCATGGCATCCTCACAGTGAGAATCCCGATACCGAACGGGGGTAAGTATTTTACCCCTCTCCTCTCCCATACCGTAACCATCTGGGGGTGTTAGCTGCGGCTAACCCTCCAAGGGGTGTCGGCTAAGGCCCAACCAAGCCGCTACCCCTAATGCCTAAAACCCACCACCACCCGGTCCTAACCCTGATACTGACATTCAGGATGTCAGCTATAGGTGTCCAAGCGCCAGTCTCTTGATGGGTGTCGGCAGGGTCGGACTGACCCACAGGGGTACAAGGGAAAGCCCTGTTGGTCCACACTGTCTGAGGGCCCACCACCTCTTCCAGATATCAGGTTGAAATCTGTGCACTTGAATTATACATACTGTATGTTACAATATACTGCACAGAACTACGGTATATTTTGTACAGTGCAGTACTGTTATTAATCTGGTACATTGCTATATATATATTTATCAAGAGGCCCAGACCATGAACTGTCTAATGGCTAGCCAAGACTCTGTGGTGGCTGGCCAAACTCCATCTGGAGGCTGGACACACCCTTAAGCACAATGCATTATCCTGGTGGGCCCTTCGTGACCCAGTCCGACACTGGGTCTCAGGATTCCGGTGTCGGTCACATGACCGCCAAACGCATCCCGAATGGATAATATATATGCAGTTTAAGGGCTCCACAATCAACAGCTTCAAATGGAGCCATTGGGGACCAGTAGCTGAGTACTTACCTGAGCCCCTTTACACATTCTGCACCTGAGCTACGTCTGGGAAAACTGTCAATAAATAACGCTATACTTCAGCATCATTCTCTGCTGAACCCTTCAAGTCATCAGTCTCTATTTCTAAGAGCGGATCTATCAATTGCATATGCATACCTTTAACTATGATTGACAACTGCCTGGCCATACCATGTGTTTAGGTCCCCAGACTGCCATTAGTTAAATGTACACTTGGAACCAGCTCATAGGATTAAGAAAACGGAAAACAAAAACTTCCGTTAGGGTGGGAGGAATTTGTTGTGATTGATTAGAAAATAACAACAGATGGGTATGTTAACACCATCTGTACTAGAAGATATACTGCAATGAGTAACATACCACTGAAAGATTAGCATTAAAAATAAGAGGGGGGAAGGGGGGCCGGCAATTAACATTTACGCAATGCAGAGGTTATGTTATTACATACAAATAATTAATTAACTGTACTTGTTAGGTGAAAATAAAGCCTAATTAATGGTTTAAATTCTGCCAATATTAGGCCTAAGCTTTCGATATTATTGATGTGTCAAATCTATACCTTACGGTTGTCATATTCATCATTGTCATCAAAGTTTATTAATTAGGTGCCATATGTTTGTCAGTGCTGGGCAGACAAGGAACAATTAAATCAAGCAAAATAAAGCCGCTAAATAATATACAAGAATGTACTATGGGGGTAATTCAGAGTTGATCGCAGCAGCAAATTTGTTAGCAGTTGGGCAAAACCATGTGCACTGCAGGGGGGGCAGATATAACATTTGCAGAGAGAGTTAGATTTCGGTGGGTTATTTTGTTTCTGTGCAGGGTAAATACTGGCTGCTTTACTTTTACACTGCAATTTAGATTTCAGTTTGAACACACCCCACCCAAATCTAACTCTCTCTGTGCACATGGTTTTGCCCAACTGCTAACAAATTTGCTGCTGCGATCAACTCTGAATTAGGCCCTATAACAATTTCTGGACAAGACAGTGAGGACAGTGTAAATTCTCAGGGCCGGTATAGACATACAGGTCAAACCATGAGCAAATTACAGAATGGTCATGAAGTTAGAGCTAGCACAAAAGATGTACAGAGTGTGAATAATACCATGTGAATAATACCATGTGAATAATACCATGTGAATAATACCATGTGAATAACACCATGGTTATTGCACGTGAACGCGCAGTAATCCGGGTTTATGTGCATTGTGAACGTGGGTCCTGACTAATTCCCGGGTGGTCTGACCCGGTATTTCAAGTTCAACCCGGGAATAAAGAAGGGTTATTCCCGGGTCAATACCGGGTCAGGCGCAAGTGTGAACGGTGTTAAGTGTTCCCGGGTCGATGCGACCCGGGACACTTCAACACTATTGGAGATGGCGGCGCTTGGAGATCATCTGATCTCCAAGCACTGCCCCCGCATGTGACCCGGTGACGTCATCGAAACGGCATATTGCCGTGTCGGGGCCGCCAGTCCCGGGTGCAACCCGCTAAAAGTCAGTGTGAACGCGGTATAAGTAAACAAGTGACCTAAGGTTCAGAGGGCCCTGCCCATGGGAGCTGACAGTTTTTAAAGATATCCAGAGGGTATAATCAAACTGACTGTGGTACTAATAAAGTCCTGGCTGTAACTAGGGTGGTGCGACATTTGCCATCACACAGGGCACTGCAAGGCAGGGGGCGCTGTTCTGCAGCACCTGACAATTTTCTGTTTTAATCTGTCTCACTTGCAAATTCCTCACGTCCTTAAGCAACTTCAGTCACACACTCCTTTATTTATTTAAGGCATATATTTCAAAATACTTTCATACTCCCCATACAGTGGCATATAGCTCTGTGTGTAAGGTGTCTGACTGCAAAATGAAAGGTCATGGGTTCGATACCTGGGTATGACAGTATTTTGAAATGTGTGCTTTAAATAAAGGAGGGTGTGGCTAAATGACAAAGAACCCTCAATTAAGTGCATAAATGTTGGTATAAGAGGATTTGTGTCCAAATTCATTTTCTTGGGAGTGCTCTGTAAGTATAGGTATTCTATAAATTCTATATTCAGTATATATCATGTGGGAAGGGGCATCATAGCAAGTACTTTCACTGGGTGCCAGGGCTCGTCTTATATCCCTCTTTGTAAATATGGGGGAGGGGCTGACGCCAATGCTTTTTCTTGCCCAGGGCACTAAAATGTCTAATTATGGCTCTGAATAAAGTCACCTGTGCTTAAGCATGGATAGCTTTAAAACCTGGACTGTTAGGCATACTTACCTACTTATCTCCTCTCCCAGAGAAAAGGAGTAGGTGGGTGGCGACTGGGGGCGGAACCAAGCTAAATGCATCATTCGGCCCTGCCCCCTCATGGAGAAATAAAAGTGATTAGCTCGTATTTGCATACAAGGGGGCCCCCACCTCGGAATCCCATTCTGCCCACTTCTCTAGGAAGTGGGTGGAATCCTGGAGGGTTGCCCACTCTTCAGGGGGCACAGAGGACTACCTGAAAACCGAGCGTCTCCTGGGAGAGTAGGCAAGTATGCTGTTAGGACTGTTAGAGACAATTTTGAGCATTTCTACAAATCTATCTGCAATATATGCAGGATTATATCATCTCACAAAACCTCCTATTTAATAGGGATTCAGCTTATTAAGGGGCATATTTAACAATATTATGATTTTTTTTCTGTTAAGTAGCATTCCTTATCAACGCATATATCAGCAATAATACAATATAATAATATGGTATTTACAAAATATTTCCAAGGTTAATTAACCAGTGGTGTTGGTTAATTGATAGATAGCAGATACAGCTGTACTCACTGTTACATGTACATTAGTGATGGAACGGAGCTTGAGCAGATTGGGGTTTCATATACAGTAGCTCACCAGCCGGTGACTGTATACTGCAAATGGTAGTGGTGCACGGATGCTGGAGCTGCTTTATAGAAAGTCTTTCATAGGAGCTGAGCAGAAAATGCTGTCTTCCACCATGTCACTACACAGTCACACAATCTCAAGATGGCTACCGTACAAGCTCAGGCATAATCTCATCTGCCATCTTGGAATGGGGCATGAAGCCTCCCTACAGGACAGGAAGACTGGAGACTTCTCATTCAACAATAATAAATATCAGTATTGAATAAAAAATGTGACAAGCCTAATAAAACATCCATTTTCAGATGACTAGCTGCAAGTTTAGTTCAATATATATGCCCCTAAATATTCTTTACCGCAAATGCATCATACAAACACGTTTTTCTTAATACAGAATTGCAGAGTCACAATATATATGTTTGGGAAACTTTGATAAGGTTTGTTTCACAGTTGTGAAGAGTTTACATTACCCAAAAAAATATCAGTTTACTAAAAAGGTTTGCAAAGATTAAACGGGCCTTGGCCATATTTCACATAAAATATTTTTAAGTGCTGTGAAGTGCAATTGTTTTTTAATGGATACAGAGCCACCTTTCCTTTAGGTGTTAAACTCCCCAGCGAGAGAAGCAGTATATTGTTTTTATGTTATATTCACACTTCTTTAGTAGGATCTGAGCTGAATTTCATATTTCCTGCCTCTGCTGGAAATCAATTGGCTTTTTATATGAATTAAAGCTACATGTCGATTGCGGATGTGCAATCTATTCTTCTTTTAAGGTTCTGCAGTTCTGTTTAGTCAGTGATTTCCACTGGTACTTAACTGGTATTCTGTACCATTAATATTATGGTCACAATTATCTTCAACATATAAGTGTTAGCTGAAAATGGAAGTTTAGAGATATACAGTATAGCGCATTGCAGGGAAAGCTACTTCTGCCTTAAGGGCAATTAAAGTACAATAATCAATACATCATCTTTGTTATCTGGTAGTCAATTACATGGAAAAAAAACATTTTAGAATCCTACAGTAAGAAAGGACATATAGAATTGTTGAATGCATCAACATTTTAGGGCCCAGGCGCCGTTCTTTCAGGATGTCAGTATACCATGGAAATTGCTAAATATTTTTACCAGTCTTCTACACCAATAGTGGCAAAATAAATGATCATTGAATTAATCTTTGAGGTGTTGAAGTACATTTTACTGGTCTCCAACCTACCCAAAGACAGACATTTACTGTCTCCGTTATTACTTAAATCGGGGATTCTCAAACTTGGCCCTCAAGGCAAGCTAACTGTATCTAAATCACACCAAGCGTCTCGTGCCCTGTGGCGCAAAAAGAATGAGGCACCACTGCCTGCCTGACAACTTATTTTAACTTGTCTGGACAGATACAGTGAGCCCTAACTCTCCACCCACAACCGCTACACCAGGGAAGAGAGTTGCTCTCAGACTTGGAGGATGCAAATAGTACACAATGAGAGTATACCTTCAAATAATAACTAGCAGTCTGTGCAGGTAATGGCCTGTAGCAGAATCAAGTTACTCAAGTGGATGTCATCCTAAGATGCAGTCAGTAGCATGTTTGTGGGTAGATGGACAGAATTCGGTCAAGGTGGTTATGAGTTATCAGTATTTAGGTAAAAAGGCAGGGGTCAGCACACAATTAGTATAATTCTGGTATACAGTATATGCAGTGGTCAGTCCATGTGGTAAACGGATAGCAGGATCGGGGTACATGGATAGAGGGTCACAACATGGAGCAGATCTGAGGTTAAGGCAGGCATGGGATAACTCATGAAATGCTATAACCAACCATGATGTCCCACCTCAGCAACCATATAAAGCAGCAGGTACCAATCAAGATGCGGCATAAGGCAAGCCTTCAGCATAGAAGAGAGCATAAAAATATAATGTGACCACCACAGTGCATCGGGTAGGTGTGGCCTCTGGCACCAAGCAACCACTACTAACTTTACTGCTTTTAGACCAAAATCCCAGGTCTGACCTGGGATTTTGAACACGGTTTCAAGCCGCTCGCATCAGGCTATTCCTGTCCCAGAGTGCGACTAAACGTATTATCCGCTCACTAGTCATCTCATGGCTTGAATATTGCAACAGTCTCCCCCTCACTGGCCTCCCACTCTCCCATCTCGCTCCACTCCAAACTGTTCTCAACTCCGCAGCTAGACTTATCTTTCTCTCCTGCCGCTCCACATCCGCCACTCCTCTTCGACATAACCTACACTGGCTCCCATTCCCCCACAGAATCCTCTTCAAACTCCTCACCCTCACATACAAGACCCTCTCTGATTCCACTGCACCATACATCACCAACCTCATCTCCATACATACTCCCGCCCGCCCACTCTGGTCGGCTAATGACCATTACCTCTCATCTACAGTACCTTGGTCACTACATCCCATGAGCGAATCCAAGACTTTGCCCGTGCTGCCCCTCTTCACTGGAACAAGCTCCCTTGCTCTATTAGATTCTCCCTGACATTGCAAAGCTTCAAACGGGCTCTGAAAACCCACCGCTTCATCAAAACGTACACATCCACATAACCTAATCTTGAGGCCGCTCTCCCATCCTAATGCCTTGGCCGTGCCTCACTTACTCCCTGACACTAGGCCACCTTCTGCTTGCTTGTACCTCATGTCACCTCTCTCTCTTCCCCTAGATTCCAAGCTCCTTGGAGCAGGGCCCTCTTCCCTCCTGTTCTCACAGCTCTTTTCTCTTGCACCTCAATTACAGCTCTCTCCTACTCAGTGACTGTCTATACCTGCATTTCCTTCTGCTCATGACTGTTCATCTCTTCCAACGGCTGCCCGCCCCCCAGTTCTTTGCATCCTTACATCTCAGCTGTATTGTGTACTGAGAACTGTGGTGCTAATTGTTACCTGTGCTCTGTTTTTCATTTTCTGTGATGTTAAGTTCTGTTTACCCTGTATTGTTCTAATGTGTTTTTATGTACGGTGCTGCGAAACACTTGTGGCGCCTTATGAATAAATTGTAATAATAATAATAATAATAATAATGTACTTACTCTTTTCACACTGCAGGATCGACCCGGGTTATGCCTGTGTCGTCTCCTTCCACACTGGACCCGTGTCTGCCAGTGCGTTATCTAAAGTGGAAGCTTGGAGATGACATCATCTCCAAGCGCACCTTCTCCTCCAATCAGCTCATTTTAGGCATGACCCAGGTCATATGACCCAGGGTAAAGCCTATCAACTGCAGGTTCTGGGAATATCCCAGGTTCAAATCCTGGGGCACACAACCTGGGATGACCCTTTCACCCCGACACCTGTGTTCCCCTGGGAATATCCCAGGTCAGAGTTATGGTGTGAAAAAGATATGTGCAGTCTGTCTCATGTTCTAAACACTGACTACATGAATGTAGACTGGATTTGTCGACCATCTGCAAAATATCCCCCCAAAAATACTAAACTCTACATTTATTTATTTTTTTGAGAAATTGAATCTGACAAAGCAGCTGGTGGATTATAACAAGAAGCATTAAAATAAAATGGTTTGCATTATTTATTTTTTTTGCATCAGAAATATAGAACTTTAAAAAAAGAAAGAAATCTTTTATGCATTTTTATGACGTAAAACAAAATTTCAATCTCAAGATGTTGCAAGGTGTTTGATAAAAATATTAAAATATGTTCCTTTGTTTGGCCGTAGCATGTGTTCAATACATGTGCTACCAGCCATGTAATGCCCATCTGTTTTCAAATGTTCTAGATTGCAGAAATGAGGTACAGAAGACTAACTAATTATTGAACTGTAAAAAAGAAAACAGATTTATCCCAGATGTTCAGCAGATTTTACTAAAATTGTGCCTTTCGTTTCTCTCCTGCAGGAAAGATAAATGTATATTATAAGTTTCAGACACATTTAAAATGTGGTTTTGCTAAAAATAAAGGTATGTTCTTGTATGTAGACGAACAAAGAGTAGGTACATCAGTGAGGGATTAGTGATATACAGCCGCTGTCATGTATTTTTCAGCCAAGTCTAGCTGGGCAGTACTCAGAATAGACCAAGCTCGAACTACAGTATATACAGGAAGCTATAAAAATAGCCATTCAAACCGACTGCATGGTAAAGCAGAGCCAAATGTAAAGCTTTGTCATTAATGTGTACAATGTGTACTGTAAATGGGGAATTGCATCATGCTCAGTTTAATACTGCGGCGTAAGGACATGTAGGAAAATGGTAGCCCTTTAATCTCATCAATGGAAATATGGGGGAGATGTATCAAGTAGTGTAAAGAGTGGACAAGTGGAAAAGGTGCCCATAGCAAACAATTATCACGGAGATAGCATTAATCAAGTACATCCTATAAAATGATGTAGAAAAAGCTGTCCACTTCTCCACTCTTTACACTGCTTGACGCATCTCCTCCACCTATGAGCTGTAATCAAGGTGGGTTCTCAGTACAGTGGGGGTCATTCCGAGTTGATCGCTAGCCGCCGATGTTCGCTGCGTAGTGATCATTTAAAAAAATGGCAAAACTACGCATGCGTATGGGGCACAGTGCGCAAGCGGGGCGTGCGGGTACAAAGAGCATCAATGTTTTTCACTGCTTCTTGCGACAATTCCATTCGCACAGCCGATCGCAAGGAGATTGACAGGAAGTGGTGGTTGTGGGTGTCAAATGAACGTTTTCTGGGAGTGTTTGGAAAAACGCAGGCGTGTCCAGGCGTTTGCAGGGCGGGTGTCTGACGTCAATTCTGGGACCTTCGTCACTGCAATCATTGCACAGAATAAGTAACTACAGGGCTGGTCTTGTTCTGCACAAAATGTGTTTGTACTCGCTCGGCTGCACAGGCGTTCGCACACTTGCAGAGCGAAAATATACTCCCCCGTGGGCGGCGACTATACGTTTGCACAGCTGCTAAAAGTAGCTAGCGAGCGATCAACCGGAATGACCCCCTGTGAACACTAGACCTTCTGTTTCATGAGCCCCATTGGACAGATAATTGCCAGCAACACCCACTTTATAACTACATAACAAAGGTTTTAACTTGCGTAGACCCGGGCCCATTGCTTGGTACCCAGGGCAACTGTAGTGCCTGTCATTCCCCAAAATATGGAAGAAAATACTGTAAGCAAGCAATTAAGGCAAGGAAACCAATGGGTACATCTGCCCTGCTACATTGTACATATATGGTAGTAGGGATCTCCACCTACTGTAAATGCTTTTTTTCCCTAGAAGTCACAAAAATAAATAAATAACTAGAATTTGATTGGTTTCTATGGTACCTCCACCTGTTCTCTTTAAAAGGTTTGATACACTTTTCCACTAGGGCTCAATTCAATTAGCCATGAGCAGGGCAAAGTGTTGTTGCAACGACATGGAAATGCCGATAATTGCCCCTTCTACCCCATCTCACCTCTGACTTGCAGATTTTTGTGTGCAGCCCTACGCAAACACAAACCCGCATGTCAGGGTCTACCGTAAGTAGCTTACTCATGCTGCTAATTGAATTGACCTCTTAACGTCTCACTGCTTCACGTGCTAGCCCCAACTACTGCAAATGTTACACTACTTTCAGGTTCTGTCTCTAAGCTGATAGCAGCTTATTCTCTCCCTACTCCTTTGCATTATACTTGTTATACTTGAACGAATAGTTTACCATAGAGAAGATCAAGTTCTAAGATACTATCGCACCATAGTCTACTATAAATGGCATTATTAGGGTTAGGGTAATCCAGAGAACTAGCAAATAGAGACGCCATCAAAGAATGTAAGCATTACATTCCATGGGGCAGCACAGTCATACAGTGTTTGGCATTGCTGACTCACAACATTGGGGTGATGAGTTTGATTTCCGACAAGGCCCAATCTGTGTGGAGTTTGTGTGCTCTCTCCACATTGTCTTGGGTTTCCAGTCCACCCGTACCCCAAAAATATACCGGTAGGTTAAATAGTTGCTAACTAAAATGTGTTCTATGTTTGCATATGCGTGTATTTAATTGTGCAGGGTTGCAAAGGCATATCCGGGCAAACACTGGATTTCTATAGGGGGTGTCCAAATGCAATCCACAGTCTCCTGCTCTGAGGAACTTTGAAGCAAATGTGGGAGTCTGGTGGAGTAAAAAAAAAGAACCTAATACACACCTAGTCTTTCTATACAATGGATAGTGTATGGAATACAGTATTAATAATCAACATTATGAGAAGGTCTATAGTATAGGCTGTATAAAACATATTTACCTAATATAAATAACATAAGTGGTCAGGAAAAGGTTAAACATCCCATAATATATAAATATACAAACATAATAGAACCAGTAAGAGACAGAACTGCACTCTCCAAGCACACATTCTCCCACCTCATGGTAAGGAGCCTGTCTCTTCTTCCTGGCAGCTACTCTCTGGTCCAGTGCACTGATCCACACACACAGCAAACTGGGTAGAAGAAGCTGCAATCACTGCGCATGTGCAGCAACTCCACTTGGTCTCTCAAACTGCATGATGTGGCAGCAGCTCTATGTACTATTGGTATTGTGGTGTGGCTATAATTTGAGCCTCTGGAAACTAGAAACCCACTATGCGTTTGCCTATGGCTGTGGGTATGCTCCTTTAAAAAATAAATAAATCAGTTTTAAATAATATGCGCACAACTGCTTGCTGTCTACGGGAGTATTTGTGTATCATCCCCCTTCCCCAACAGCTGACCTGGGCCCCCTGAACAAGCCTGGGAGTGAGTATTTAGTACCACTACCCCCTCTTTCTAAACACACAAGTGCTCGTGTGTTAAGAAATTTAGAGTGTAAGCTCCAGTGAAACAGGGACTGATGTAAATGACAAACATAGTTTGTACAGTGCTGCGCAATTAATAGGCAATAGAAATAACAATGGTAATATCAATGTTTATTTAGATTGGCTATAGTAATGGGTTCAGTATGAGCTGCCGATGGAAGGGATGCCGGCAGTCAGTATACCGACAGCGGCATACCGTCCATTGCAAATCCTGACAGCCCCCCATTAAGTGCCCTAACCCTCATCTTTTCACTACCCTAACCCTTTCTTGTGGGCGCCTAATCCTAACCCTCCCCGGTTGTGCCTAACCCTAACCTTCCCTGCTAGGTGCCTAACCCTAACCTTTCCTTTCCCGCTGCCTAAACCTAACCCTCCCCGCTTGGTCTCTAACCCTAACCCTCCCTTCCCCACTGCCTAAACCTAACCCTCCCCGCTTGGTGTCTAACGCTAACCCTCCCTTCCCCACTGCCTAAACCTAACCCTCCCCGCTTGGTGTCTAACCCTCCCTTCCCCACTGCCTAAACCTAACCCTCCCCGCTTGGTGTCTAACCCTAACCCTCCCTTCCCCACTGCCTAAACCTAACCCTCCCCGCTGGGTGCCTAACCCTAACCTCCCCTTCTATGTGCCTAACCCTAACTTTCCATCCCTGGTCCCTAACCCTATCCGTTCCGTGACTGCTCACTAACCCTAACCCCCCTTCTGCTGCCATTGGCCAGGCTAATGTTGCTATAATAGCGTCACCCAGCTGCTGTAGATTTGTCAGCTGCATATTAATGTTGCAGATCTCTTGTCCCATCACATCCCAAAAGTGATCTGTTATACTGAGATCTGGCGGTGACTGTAGAGGCCATTGGAGTACATTGATCTCATTGCTATTGTTCATTGAACCAGCTTGAGACGATGTCTATGTTATTAACAACTGAACCTCTTAACCATTCCCATAGCTAGCAGGTGTACATGTGTGCCTAATGCAGTGGCCACTGAGTGTATATACACCTAGATATTTATAATGTAAAAAAGTTAATATAAATGTTCTTTTTATTTCCTTCTTCCATTCTGATTCTATGATTGCAATATATAATTAGCCCACAGAGCTACTGTTGATTGGGTGGTTGATGGATGATTTGTTTAGTATTTGGGCAAAGTAAGAGCGGGGAATAAATCCAATCGCCTGAAGGTGTTACGGTGTAAACATGCCAGCCAATGAGTGTTCCAACTTCCAACAGCACTTGTACAACTTCCAACCTCAATGCCTTGTTACCAAGTAATAAAGACATGTGTTTTGACAGCTAATATATATAGTCCTGTGCTACCTAGAGCCACCAGAGCCTTATAACCCATAGTTGCCACTGACAGCAGTCTTGAGTGCTTTAAAAATGAGAGACCTAGGGCATTTTACAGACGCAGTCGTAACATAAAAGACATGATTGTGCACGTGGACATTTCCAATTTCACCACTTTGCCTTTATCTACATCTACTTTACTAGCCAAACATCCCAGCAGCAACAACTGCCTCAGTTACACCACCTGTAAAAATATGATCACTGGCCCCTCTTTCAGGCACCCTCAACTAGACAGGACGTATAGGATTAAACATGTCCTTTTATATTTATATATATATATATATATATATATATATATTTATATATATATATATATATATACAGGTTGAGTATCCCTTATCCAAAATTCAAAATCACACATTTTTGGTTCCCCTACTGAGATAATGACACATATATATATATATATATATATATATATATATATATATACATACTGTATATAGTATTATATATCTATATAATATATGTATATATACACATAACATATAATATATATGTCATTATCTCAGTAGGGGACCCAAAAATGTGAGATTTTGAATTGTGGATAAGGGATACTCAATCTGTATATAGATAGATAGATAGATAGATAGATAGATAGATAGATAGATAGATAGATAGATAGATAGATAGATAGATAGATAGATAGATAGATGGTGTGTGTGTGTGTGTGTGTGTGTGTGTGTGTGTGTGTGTGTGTGTGTGTGTGTGTGTGTGTGTGTGTGTGAAGATATAGGGGGTCATTCCGAGTTGATCGCTCGCTACGGATTTTCGCAGCAATTATGGCAGATATGCTAATCTGTGCATGCGTATGCACCACAATGCGAAGGCGCGTCATACAAGTACAAAGAGCTTTGTGGTTTTGCACAGGTTCTAGCAACGCTTCCAGACGCACTGGCGGATGCAAGGATATTGACAGCAGGAAGTGGGAGTTTCTGGGTGTCAACTGACCGTTTTCTGGGAGTGTTTGGAAAAACGCAGGCGTGGCTGGGCGTTTGCTGGGCGGGTATCTGACGTCAATACCGGGACCTTCGTCGCAGCAATCATCGCACAGAATAAGTAACTACAGGGCTGGTCTTGTTCTGCACAAAATGTGTTTGCTGCCGCTCTGCTGCACTAGCGTTCACACTCCTGCAAAGCGAAAATACACTCCCCCATGGGCGGCGACTATGCGTTTGCAAGGCTGCTAAAAGTAGCTAGCGAGCGATCAACTCGGAATGAGGGCCATTATTGAGAGAATTAGAAAAATGATGAGATTGATGAGATCTGCGTGATTACACTTCGGCCGTCCTAAAAATAATAATTTTTGCAGATAAATCCCTTCATATTTTTACTAGACAAACCTAAACATAAATATTAAATAGAAATTAACAAATACATTTACAGAGCATTCCTTTAAGGTACACAACATGATTTGGGGACATTAGGTTTTATTACAATGTGTATAGCAAGTAAGCAAATATTTGTAGTTTGTTTTACAATTGTCGTCTTTAGCCACCACTGTGTTCACTCCTAGGAACGTACAGCTAGACAAAGACAGATGTTTCAGTACATTCTAAATATTCTATTACTGTGCGGTAAACAGCCTCCAACTTCTAGGAATAAGCTGAGTGTTCCTGGCGTTATGTACCCCACACAATGACAGAGACTTGCACAGTATGACAAAGGGCAAAGTAATGGGAGTGGTTGATGCTCTGTGAAGTCATTTATTTCTACAGCCACAGGAAAAATATAACAAAGGAAGGAAGATGAATTAAAATGGTCTGAACCACTGGAGTATTTATAATGGGTCCACACCGCATTTCATGCACCCATTCTTTTTAATACCCTCCGGAGTCCCACGGTGCAGCAGCAGCGATCCAGAAATCGTGCATGCGCAGTAGAAAAATCACAGGGAAAATGGGTGCCGCACCATTTTCCTGGAGATCTGCGCATGTGCTTTAGGCTCTGGGACAACGCTAGGTCCCTAGTGCCCTAGGGACCCTAGTGCCTAGAGTCACAGTGCTGTCAGCTAGAGAGGAGGTGGCCCAGACTGATCCTGCACACGGGCCTCCTCCTCTCTAGAAATGCCTCTGGCCTGAACGTACTATTAAAAATACTGTACAGGTTGAGTATCCCTTATCCAAAATGCTTGGGACCAGAGGTATTTTGGATATCGGATTTTTCCGTACTTTGGAATAACTGCATACCATAATGAGATATCATGGTGATGGGACCTAAGTCTAAGCACAGAATGCATTTATGTTACATATACACCTTATACACACAGCCTGAAGGTCATTTTAGACAATATTTTTTTATAACTCTGTGCATTAAACAAAGTGTGTCTACAGTCGCACAATTCATTTATGTTTCATATACACCTTATACACACAGTCTGAAGGTCATTTAATACAATATGTTTAATAACTTTGTGTATTAAACAAAGTTTGTGTACATTGAGCCATCAAAAAACAAAGGTTTCACTATCTCACTCTCACTCAAAAAAGTCCGTATTTCGGAATATTCCGTATTTCGGAATATTTGGATATGGGATACTCAACCTGTATTTACATAGGGTAGATTGCCCTTCTAGATTTTATGTTTCACTTTTGCCTTTGACTTTCAGTTGTAGCAAAAATATAGAATATCTCAGCAGATACAGGTTGAGTCTCCCTTATCCAAAATACTTGGGACCAGAAGTATTTTGGAAATGGGATTTTTCCGTATTTTGGAATAATTGCATACCATAATGAGATATCATGGAGATGGGACCTAAATCTAAGCACAGAATGCATTTATGTTTCATAAGCACCTTATACACACAGCCTGAAGGTCATTTAATACAATACTTTTAATAACTTTGTGTATTAAACAAAGTTTGTGTACATTGAGCCATCAGAAAACAAAGGTTTCACTATCTCAGTCCAACTCAAAAAAATCCGTATTTCGGAATATTTGGATATGGGATACTCAACCTGTATATAAAAAGAGAAAGAATATTTTGTCAAAAAATGGAAATAGCAGAGATCTGTTGTTTTTGCATAATCAAATCTAGATTACAGACAATGGCCCTCATTCCGAGTTGTTCGCTCGCTAGCTGCTTTTAGCAGCATTGCACACGCTAGGCCGCCGCCCTCTGGGAGTGAATCTTAGCATAGCAGAATTGCGAACGAAAGATTAGCAGAATTGCGATTAGAAAATTCTTAGCAATTTCTGAGTAGCTCGAGACTTACTCCTACACTGCGATCAGCTCAGCCCGTTTCGTTCCTGGTTTGACGTCACAAACACGCCCTGCGTTCGGCCAGACACTCCCCCATTTCTCCAGCCACTCCCGCGTTTTTCCCTGAAACGCCTGCGTTTTTCTGCACACTTCCATAAAACGGTCAGTTTCCGCCCAGAAACCCCAGCGGTTTTAATCCTGATGGTTAGAATCCTGACAGCAGAATCCCAACAATCAGAATTCCAACAGATCCTGGAAAGTATTTTAACCCTACTACCCATACCCCTAACTCTAACCCACCCCTCTCGCAGCCAATACCTAACCGTCCCCTCCTGCAGCCTAACCATGATCATCCACCTAGTCTCTAACCCCAAAACTAACCCTAATCCAGATACTCATCTTGGTCATCCATCAGCATTGTGAGTATTGTGATGCTGACCATCTTAGTATTCAAAATATTTCACTGATGTTGTCTTACACATTCCTATATACTATGCTGTAAACTTCTAGAACCTAGCTAGTCATGGTCTTTCCTATCCCCTAGCACTGGACATACTCAGTAGGCTTATTCTGAGGACATATGTAGGAAAAATGCAGGTACTGTACTTGCATTGGCCAGAAATAAAAGGAATTACTGTAGGTTGTAAGTCACAGAAGAGGTATTGGCAGGTAGCAATCCAGGAATAGTGAAGGTCAAGGCATGCAACAATTCAGAGAATGTCCAGAATCCACGCAAAAAGTCAGGGTGCTCAGCAATCTAAAGAATTCTCCAAGTCAAAGCGAAAGGTCACAGCAGACAGTATTTCAGAGAATGGTCAGTGTCCAGCCAAGGTGAATTAAGACAGAAATGGGCAGTAAAACAGACCCACTGTTCAAGGTCACTGAAGCTATCATGGGCATTAAGATATAAGGTTGCCAACACTATAAAATAAAAGGACTGTTGCCACCACCCCAAAAAAAAAAAAAACACTCCTAGGAAACCATGTCACTGCAGCCAGAGTCACTGCAGTGCAAACACATGCACATGCGAATATGGGCGATGCTCACCAGTACATCCTGCCGAACTGAATCGCCCCCTGTAACTATAAATGTATAACTATAAATATTTTCAACAAAACATTAGGAATATTGATTACCAAAGCATGGGAAATAAAGACGGAGGCTTAGATGTACTAAGCAGTGGAAAGAGTGGAGAAGTGAGCCAGTGGAGAAGTTGCCCATGGCAACCAATCAGCACTGAAGTTACATTTATTATTTGCTTACTATAAAATTAAACATAGCAGCTGATTGGCTGCCATGGGCAACTTCTCCACTGGCTCACTTCTTCACTTTTTTCACTGCTTAGTACATACCCTATAAGGAGTCTATTTACTAAGCCCTGGATGGACATAAAGTGGATGGAGATAAAGGGGGAGATGTACAGTACTAAGCAGTGATAAGAGTGGAGAAGTGAGCCAGTGGAGAAGTTTCCCATGGCAACCAATCAGCATTGAAGTTACATTTAGAATTTGCTTACTATAAAATTATACAGAGCAGCTGATTGGTTACCATGGGCAACTTCTCCACTGGCTCCATTCTCCACTCATCACTGCTTAGTACATCTCCCCTAAAGTAGAGTGCAAGCCAACCAGCTCCTAACTGTCTCTTTTCAAACACAACCTGAGACATGCCAATTAGGAGCTGAATGACTGGTACTTTATCTCCTTCCACTTTATCTCCATCCAAGGCTTAGTAAATATAACCCTAAATTTGGAATGGTAGAAATAATGACATGACTGACATCTCAGAACACTTAAAATGAAATAATCAAATACCATTGTGGACTAATTAATGATTTTCCATAGATTCTTTATTGTCAGATTAGTAATGTGCTTTACGCTGCAATGTGTGGATGCAACATACACAATAATATGTAGGAATGGATATGTTGTCCTCACGAAACGCGTAAACCAACATTTGTAGAATATTTTGAATACTAAGAAAGATTTGGTGACTGAAGGAAACATTTTTGGGAGATCAGTGATTGTAATCTGAGTAGTGTGAGGGCTGGAGATGGAGAGTCTGGGAATAATATAAGGTAAAATGACTGAGGTCCTCTTGCTAATCTTGTGTAGGTGCATTTGCTGTATAAAGAAAATACAGCATCCATTTGGGATTAGCAAAGAGTTACAATTCACAGACTGACTGCGGTAGCATGTATTTAATCACATATTGAGGCTGGGGCTAATTACGTGTGTAAATGACATTGTAATACATATTTGATTATGATATAAGCTTTCGCTTGTTGACAGTTAATTATCTCCCCCTGGCAATATGTGTCTGTATTCTAGGATAAGCGCAGGAAGAGATCAGATTCCATGTAACGCTATACAACTGTGTATCTACAATGTATGTGCGCTTGTCAATTCAAGTTTAACAAAAGTATATCTGAATGCAAGATATTTTTTGTGGATAAGGTAGGACTCTCCCCTGTGATTGCTTCTATGTGTGTTTGTTATAACTATCATTGTATATTCTGCTCACTGATAGACTCACAGAATAACAGCGTGGTTTAGTTTTGGGCAAACCTCTTGCTCAGTACTATCCCAGGATCCTGATTTCATGTAATGAACATACTGTATGTCATGCACAATATGTATGTATCTATTGTTGAACCAGGGCTATTTCTACCAACAGTAAAAAATGCACACACACCCCCACCCCATAGACGTAAAAAAGGTGAGGGGGCATGGCCTCACTAAAATGGTCGTGGTCTCACTTAAAAAAAATGGATGTGGCCTCACAGGAAAAGACTACTTTACACCGTTTTTGACCCTGGAACAACAAACCTTGGCGACCGCAAGAAGAAAAAATTCCACCATATTAAGCACCACACAGTAATGCCCCTTGCACCATATTATGCCACACACCGCAATGCCCGTGATACATTATGCCCTACAGAAAAGCTTCTAATTACTTTTAAAGTACCTGCTCGTTGCCAGGGGTTTCACCCGCTGGGTGTCATGCTCGTTGCCAAGGGTTTCATGCGCTGGGTGCCATGCACTTTTCCAGGGGTTTCACGCTCTGGGTATCATGCTCGTTGCCAGGTGTATCATGCGCTTGGTGTAATGCTCATTACCAGGGGTTTCATGTGCTTGGTGTCATGCTCGTTGCCAGGGGTTTCATGCATTGGGTGTCATGCTCGTTGCCAGGGATTTCATGTGTTGGGTGTCATGCTCGTTGCCATGGGTTTGATTTCATGCTCTGGCATCCATGCTCGTTGCCAAGGGGAATGATTGTTGCCAAGGGGACTGCTCATTGCCAATGGGGTGTTAGTAACGCCGTGTTACATATTGGCTGGCTTAGATTTCCAGCTCCCGCCGCCCCCCTCCTCCCTCTTCCCCTATACTACTCTGCTCGTGGGGGTGGAGTTTCACAAAATGATGCGTTTGCATCATGACATCATGATACAGCAGCATCACTCCGTGAAACTCTGCCCCAACAAGCGGAGTACTATGCTAAAGGTAGGAGGGGGAGCAGAAGGAGCCACCAAAGTGCTGTGGCGGGCGCACTGTGCGATCGCACGGCTCACCCACCGCAACAAATGGCTCTGTGTTGAACTACTAAGTAAAGATTATGCACTTGACAAATTCAAAATAACTAAATAGTTGCATGATCATATAATTAACCGCTTTGTAGAGCTCCATCTGACATATGTTTAACAGTTTAGGAGATTATGTTTTGTTTACAGGGGATCCTGTCAGGATCCCGGCATTTGGGATCCTGGCAGTTTAAATACCAATGCCAGAATCCTGACACTACTCGGAATGCCAACACTGGAATCCCGTCATTGATCACTATCCCGATGCCGGGATACAGAGCGGCAGGATCCCAAGCGATGATTACATGGGCTGCAATCGGTATTTTCACAGAGAGCATCCCATCTGTCAGGATCCTTATACCAACCCATTTACAGCCATAGATATCAGTACTGAAATAAAAACATACCCTGAATCACACATTAATCACACAATTTGGATTTCAAATAATGTGGTGATTATTACTATTTTCATTACATATGACAAGTTGTAATACTGTATCTGTTTTTTTCAGTGCAGGCTGTAAAGCGGTCTGTCTGCAAATCTCCACAGGATTATTGAGAGATGCAGAAGTGTGTCTTTATTACCTGCAAACATGCTGAACAATAATATGGCTCAGGGACATAAGTTTAACCCAAGTGCCCGGAGACAAGTTTGAGCTTGGTAACTCTTCTTTCCAGATCCCACATGCGGGTCCTACATGGGGGACCGAGAATCCCCACTGGATCTCGTCCCACATCACACAAACACAGCTGTTCGATTGTCCCTCCCCGATTCCCTCTCACACCACACACAGCAGCCGTGTCTCCTCCCCCCTCCCAGATCACAGCCGTGGCTCTAGTATGTGTCCCCCGGACCTCCTTCTCGCAACTGATACACCGCCCAGCCCCTCCCACAGCAGCGGCAGCCAGGTACACAGTGGCTCCAGGATCCCTGCCGGATAGCCGCCTCCCTCACCGCTAAGTAACAGCTCATTACTGCTTCGACTGTCCCAGCAGTGCTTTTCAATTACTGTAAATAAGGTGATATGAAAAAGGTGATGATAAACGAGTTTAATTTAAAATGCAACCTTTTTTTAAGTCCCCTTTGACACCCCCTGCCACCGGGCTTGCACACGCCTAGGGGACTCGAAACTTTCAGCACTTTGAACACTGTCACAATTGAAAAGCTAACACCATTAAATAGATTTTAATACTTTAAACAAAACAGAAACAAATTAAACCTACCATCTAAAGGCAGGTTTAAAAAATAATGTTCAAACTAACTTACTTTAAACTAAAATAAAAACAGCATTTGATAGTCCTTAAAACTGAGTGATGTCTGAATTTATGCATTTAAATAAGTCAAACATGTGTCAGCCTGGGGGTAATTTTCTTAGTATGTGGTAGAACATTGAAACATTTTTTTCAAGCCCAGCACTCAGAACACATTCAACATTTTCACCAAATGGAAAAGTCATAACAACTATTTACTTAAAATGATAATGGATTTTATGCTTCATGCTGAACAGAATCTCATCACACATTAGGGATACTGAATCCACTGTTAAATGAATATTACATTATACAATTGAGCTATAATATTTGTGCATGTTATGTATTACTGTGTGCTATTTATTATATAGGAACAAAGAGCTTTTACATCAATTTGAAGCATGCTATTTCTCTCTGGGAAATCCAGTTTAGGAGGTACCAGGTGCAAGAGCGGGGGAGTGTGATGACCAGACTAAGGAATTAGGTGAATAGCTCATTGAGTTCTATTGAGACCCGTGGAGCTCAGGGCTACATGATACCACATGCTTTGCACTCAAGCGGTCTATTGAATCCACAGATTAAATGCACTGATCCCCATGGGTTTTAATGAGGAACTAGAGTTCAATGAGCTATTAGACTAAATTTTTAGTCTGGTGATGACATGATATTTGTCATCATGGCCCAACCCCCTGATGTTCAGTGCCTTGACCTATGTTATCAAGCAGTGTGGACCTTGATGAACTGCATCAACATGCTACTTCCTCAATAAATTCACTAAGAAAAGACAGCATCTTGGAATTCCAGGAACCCACAAGAACTTCTCAAAATTGGGGAGTCTTCAGGACATTCCGGGAGAGAAGGCAAGTATGATTTCAGCAGATGTTTTATAGTTATTGTCTACTCTCAAACATGAATTATGTATTAGGCAGAGAGAGGTTTTCAAGTAGATGTTGAATATTGTAGACGTGGTATATCGTCATTGGCTACCTGTGGTTTTCATCCAATAATATGCTGTTACACCTTGAAATATCATATTCCCTCCCCATAACTGGGCAGCCATAATACACAGTAAGTGAGCTTTACTGTGTGTAGTTAGAATGAGAAAACATTTTAGGAAATGTAGACTTTATAAAATTAAGTGATAATATGTGTAAACTATGCCCATGAAGTACCTGTTTGCTAAAAATGACTAATAACAGCATTTTTGGGGGTTATTCAGTGTCAGACTGGGGCATGAAGAGCTATGGAAACATTGTACCAAATATACATTTATAAACTCCTCAAGTTCCAGGAAATGGTAAGTACCAAGATGGGTTGTTATCCTTGTACCAAGATGGGTTGCTATCCTTGTAGCAAAATGTTCCAATGCATTTCATCCCTTTTCTAGGACTTCATCAGGGAATATCTATCTAGTTGTCCATTTTGCTAGGACAGGGGCCTGATGACACGTTCCACTGTTAATCATGTCATTATAATCATGGCTCTCCTTCATGATTAAACAAATAGTGATGATTTGTGGCTCTGAAAATACAGGATTTGTTGTTGAGTCGGAGCACATGAATTCCTCTTTGCTTACTGCATCTATATGTATGAGTTTTAATCATTTTTCAAGCAAAAAATAAAAATAAAACATGAAATCGGCTTCATAATTGCAGCTGTGCAAAACTGAAGATGCTCTAATTACTATATTATCAATCAGTGAGAAAAGTATTAAATACAGATAGTGTATGAAAATGTTTTAAAGGCTGTCTGCAGAAACTGTTTTTAAATATGTTTTTATTTAAATAAAAAGTTTATTTTTTTAAACAAATCATTTCTTGTTAAATGTGTTATTTTTGTCTAGTTTGAAAACAGTTTATTTATTTGTATTACCTTTACTTTTCCCCTGAGATCTGTTCAAATACATTCAAAATAACGAATCAACAAAATTAAATAAAGACATTTTCTACATTTTATTTTAATGCTATTTGAGCATTTCAAAAACTATAAAAAGGTGTCACGCACTGTATGTATAAGTTAACTGGCTTCCCCAAAGAAAGGGCACCCTTTCTTTGCAAAAACACTCACCCTTTCTTGACGAAATCACCCGCCGACCCTAAAACATGAAACATTAGATTGTGCAAATTGTGAAAATGCTGACATGTTCTCTAGGCGACTCCCTCCTCTGCTCTGTTGTTCATGAATGCTACACATGCTTCAGATTGACATATTCTGTAATTATCAATATTATCACTAACTGTATAGGTAAAAAGATTTATTGAGTTTCTTTGAAATATATGGTAATATATTTCACATCAAAATTGTTACTGTGAAAAAGCACTTGCTGCCCTGCTCCTGTTCTGTAATTGGTGCGGCCAATTAACCACGTTCGGTTGTTGATTTAAATTTTCCCTGCACCTTGCATGTATATATAGGTATCCGGACTCCAGGTCGACAGCACAAAGGTCGACACACCTTAGGTCGACCCCAATTGGTCGACACACCATAGGTCGACATGGACAAAAGGTCGACATGGACAAAAGGTCGACATGGAAAAAGGTCGACATGAGTTTTTCACAATTTTTTTCTTTTTTTGAACCTTTTCATACTTAACGATCCACGTGGACTACGATTGGAACGGTAAAGTGTGCCGAGCGAAGCGAAGGCACCATGCCCGAAGCATGGCGAGCGAAGCGAGCCATGCGAGGGGACGCGGTGCACTAATTGGGGTTCCCGGTCACTCTACGAAGAAAACAACACAAAAAAAACATAAAAAACTCATGTCGACCTTTTTCCATGTCGACCTTGTTTCTGTCAACCTTTTGTCCATGTCGACCTTTTGTCCATGTCGACCTAAGGTGTGTAGACCAATTGGCGTCGACCTAAGGTGTGTCGACCTTTGTGCTGTCGACCCTCAGTCCCAGACCCGTATATATAAATGTTCATCTTAGTTGGATGCTGAAGAAAGACGTTATTTTTTGGATTCTTTTTTTTCATCCAATTCCTAAAAGTATAACCTGTAATTTCCCTTTGGGGCAGTGCCAGCAGACTGCTATATACTGTAGAGAACAAGCACTTACTGTAGGTCATAGCTATCAGGATATTAGTGTAATTTTTATGAGAGGATATAATATTACCTGCTGTTCTGAAGTAGACAAGCACATTAGCAAACAAAATGGATTGGATCTGTCAAAAAAGTGGATGGGTTTTGTTTTATATGATACAGTAGTGGTTGCATACAACAGTTGACTCTGACAGACACAATTGAAGCTCCTCATTTAACCAAACTTTCCCAGCATTCTCTTGTATCTATCACATCTCTTTGGTGACTGCTGGTATCTTTAAGGCTACGCCAACAAGACAGGTGAGTCTCTTCGTAATATATCATTCCACTAAAGGGAAAGAGAGGACAGTGAAAGTATCAAAGAGCTAAGGGATTAGCTACTGGGCCCAGTTGGTATATTTGACAAATAAGTAGCCCTCACAGACAAATATTGGGGCTGTTTTTGCAGTCAAAAACAGGGGAACATTAATATTTGTGGGTATCCCCCAATCAATGGGTGTTTTTGAGGTATAGCCAGCAAATATCTGCTGATAAATATGCCCCATACTACAGTAAATAGAACAGAGACAACCTCAGAAGAAAAAGGTTTGGACTATATGAGTTAAACCAATCTAAAACCCCATGAATTCCCTATAAAAGCCACTCCTTTTTATAAAAAACATATTTTTAATGCATTGTCATGCTCTAATTGGTGTAACGTGTTGGGTATGAGTTACCGAGGGTCGGGATGCTGGAGTACAGTATACCAATGCCGGCATCCCAACATTTGAAATCCCAACAGGTGTGAGCTACCTAAGTTCTCCCTTACCCCCTAAACCTAACCCTCCCTTTCCATAGCCTAACCCTAACCTCCCCCTTAGTGCCTAACCCTAACCTCCCCTGTTGTTGCCTAAACCTAACCTCCCCTTCCCCACAGCCTAAACCTAACAATCCCACCTTAGTGCCTAAACCTAACCTCCCCCTGGTGGTGCCTTACCTTAACCTCCCTCCCCACAGCCTAACTCTAAAACTGCCCATGCATCTACAGATTTATCTTCCAATCTGGCTGGTTGGAACGAAAATCTGGTAATGGATGGGAGCAAATGACAGATGACCATTTGAAATGGTCAAATGTCATTTGCTCCCATCCATGTCATTTGCTCCCATCCATTACCAGATTTCCATTCCAACCTCTCCCCTCCCGCAGTCTAACCCTAACCTCCCGTGGTGGCGACTAAACCTAACCCTAACACACCCAACCCTAAACCTAAGCCTCCCGCTATACTCATGGTCAGGATGCCGGCTGTCGGGATTCTGGTGTCGGTGTCCTGACCTTTCCAGTATTTCGGAGTCCGTACTCTGACGGGTGTCGGTATTCTGGCTGCCAGGTTCCCGACAGCCGGCATCTTGACCGGATCCCGGTTAAACCATTGATTGAGTTTTGCTCAATATTTGCGCCCCCTGGAATAGGGAGACTTGATGTTCTGCCTTACACTGTCTTTTCCTGTTTCCTGTTTACATTTAGGGGTAGGAAGGAATTGCTCTTTGCTTTGAATACTATTTTCTATTAGCCACATAAAAATTGTATTTGACAACATGTTCCTTACGCAACACAGCTGTCTGTAAGTCAGATCCTGCAACGGAAATCTCATTTCATAGCAGAGGCATTAAATGACGTGAGTTGCCTTTCTCACCTTCAACTTCGAGATTTTAGAAATGAAAGCGCAGTACTGTGTACAATGGTTAGCAAGTCCCAGAATATATGGCTTTATGCTGTCACATGCACATATGTGGAAAGCGGCAGGATGTACTGTATTATGAAATTGATTTTCTTCCTTTTTTTCCTTCCATCGTATCCTTGAGAATAGTCTTGTAGATCGTTTATGAAAGTATATAAGAATGAAGAACAGGTTTTATGTTTCAGTGTCAAGATGAAGTGTAAATCAGACACAATGAAAAGAGCGAACAATACAGAACGGAAATGTGTTACAAATATTAGAATTTCAGTCTTGTCAAACCGCTATTAATTTACATTCCATTTTTTTTTATCTGTGCTCAGACCTCCTGTTGATACTAATTGCTAACTCCACTCTGAAATGTCTGACTAAATCTGAAACAGGATACAACACAAACAAAGCGGACAGAGTACTCCCCCAACCTTCAATGTTATATTCAATTATTTGTTTTTCAACATCACAACAGGATTTCAATTAAATATTTGAAAAAAGACAGAGCAGTTACTTCTGGGAAATATCAATTGCGGCCCTTTCAGTGGAATGATGGCTTGTTTACATACCGCATCGGTGAGTAGCTGGGAACTCTTAACTGTTTTCTAAATAGAACATCACATGCAGAGTCGAAGGTAACTATCTTGCATTGTTGTGCCCCAGTGGGGGTGAAACAGGTTGTTAAAGGGGATGTAGCACTGGCCTGTGTATTGCTTAAAATCATACTTACCTACTTTTAAAATGTAAGCAGAAGGACAAGCAGGTGGGCTGTGATGGATGTGGGGCCCCACCCACTCATGGCAAACTGCCACGATTAATGCTCATTTGAGTAAGGGTGGGGCCTAAATGACGCGATTAACATAGAATTTGAATCACTAGGCCCCGCCCCCTCCGCACAAACCTGGATTCCTATCACTGTTCTGTACCTTTACTAGGAAGTGGGCAGAAGGTGGGAGAGATGCACACACTTTTCCGAGGCTGCGGGAGACTGCCACAAACATCGGGAGTCCCCAGCAGGACCTGGGAGAGTAGGCAAGTATGCTCAAAATACCTAATTTAAGTCTTGGACTCATTGCGCAGTAACAGGGATTTACTGCGGCCTGTGCCCGTCATGC
This sequence comes from Pseudophryne corroboree, assembly GCF_028390025.1. Lineage (NCBI taxonomy): Eukaryota > Metazoa > Chordata > Amphibia > Anura > Myobatrachidae > Pseudophryne > Pseudophryne corroboree. The sequence goes on along the minus strand of NC_086445.1, from coordinate 87,629,814 downwards.
CCTCTGAGCGCATGATGTCATGCAGAGAGGTGGAGCCACCAGCGCTGGGAATTATAGCACTGCACAGAGCATCCTTAGGATGCTCCAGGGGGCTGTAAGAGTTGCAGTGTGCACGTCTGGAGCGTCCAAAGAGCACTCCGGCTGCAATACAGTAGCGAGGCGGCACTGCTCGTACACCCCTAGTTTCGGTCCAGATCAGTCTCAAAGGAATACTATGCTAATAGCATTTCATAACGAGTTGCTAATTTATATATTATGAAATTGGAGCAAATTATGAAATAGCTACAAAACTTTTTTCTTTTTAATATACATAATCAACTTGACAACTGTTCATTTAATTGTGTTTGATTTCTATGTGTGGATTCCGAGTTATAAAAATATGTTCTCTGTTAATATTTTCCTTCGAAACATGATTTACAGGATGCAGAGCATTACAGCTTGACAAAGTATTTTACAATGGTCCTTTCTCCACCACAACCCCTGCCAAGGGTGGGGGGTTCATACCAGGGGCCCAGAGGAGAAATAACACTGGTGCCCCCCCTCCTTACTTTCAAACACCCCAACAGACAGGGCCTAATTAAAGGTCACATGGGTCTATTGTGAGAAGTAGAAGAGGCGTGGCCAGTGCTGTATGGGTGTGGTCAGTGCTATATAAGTTTGTACTAATTATTGAGGCATGACCCCCTCCCCTCGGCCATTTCATGAACACTGCTTCTGCCAAGATCATGTAGGCAGACAACAACAGTCAAATGTATGCATTACAATTCTTTACCATTTGTCAATGCTAAATAGCATTAGGGCCTATAAGAAATGATCTGTAAAGCATACAGACAATTTACTCACGGAAAGTAAAACACCGGCCCTATAACTGTCACCAGAGATGTTCTTAAATGACAAGTCCAAAGTTTAGCTGAGAACAAAGTTAGTTCAGATTATCATCATGTGATAAGTTTCAATCGAAACCTATAAACCTACTGTATGAACAAGTAGAAACTATAGAGAAAGAGTCCTGGCGCTGAATAGACATAGTGTAGAGGTTTCTTTCTATCATTAACTGATGATGGGTAAATTGTTCTATGCAATCACTGTCATACACAAAATATTAAAATCACGTTTATTTTCTCCTATTCTGCAAGAAAGTTACGTTGATGATTAGTTGTCAAAAGTAAAAAATGACAATTATCAGATAGTCTTTGGGCATCTAGCAAGCATGCCCTGTGTAGCATCAATAATAAAGTCAGTATCAGTAATGAGCGGCGTCACCTAGAAACATTTTTTATATAGTACATATGGGGATATCCCTCTTCTTACCTATTATATTAATATTGTATTTATTTTCATTTTAATTGTGCAATTTTATGTACAAATATTTATCTTTTTGTTGTTGTAGAGTCTGGTGTATATAGTCATATAACTCTCTTGTCTATTAAGCACCAGCACTCTTTTCTCTGTGGCTTGCAACTCTCTCATTTGGTGGGAGTGGGGACCCTCCTCAGATCAGAGTGGGCAGTAGAACACATACACAGCCGCATATATACACACACATACTGCATGCACATTCACACACTTTGCCACATATACAAACACACACACCTTGCCACATATACAGTACATACGCAGATACATATACACACATTGGTGGTCATTCCGAGTTGTTCGCACGTTATTTTTTATTTTTTTCGCAACGGAGTGATTAGTTGCTAATGCGCATACGCAATGTCCGCAGTGCGACTGCGCCAAGTAAATTTGCTATGTAGTTAGGTATTTTACTCATGGCATTACGAGGTTTTTTCTTCGTTCTGGTGATGGTAATGTGATTAACAGGAAGTGGGTGTTTCTTGGCTGAAACTGGCTGTTTTATGGGAGTGTGTGAACAAAACGCTACCGTTTCTGGGAAAAACGCGGGAGTGGCCGGAGAAACGGGGGAGTGCCTGGCCGAACGCTGGGTGTGTTTGTGACGTCAAACCAGGAACGAAACTGACTGAACTGATCGCAGATGCCGAGTAAGCCTGGAGCTACTCAGAAACTGCTCAGAAGTGTCTATTCGCAATTCTGCTAATCTTTCGTTCGCAATTTTGATAAGCTAAGATTCAGTCCCAGTAGGCGGCGGCTTAGCGTGTGCAAAGCTGCTAAAAGCAGCTTGCGAGCGAACAACTCGGAATGAGGGCCATTGTCACAAACACACACACACAGCCACATATACACACATATTGTACATTGCCACAAACACACACATATACTCACCCATACTGTATGTACAGATACACATGGCCACATATATACACACACATTGCCACATATACACACACAGACACATATATACGCACACATATTGTAGGCACATACACACACAGACACATATATAAACACACTCACATTGCCACATATACACACACAGACACATATACATAGACATTGCCACACATGCACAGCCACATATACACATACACATGGACACATATATACACACATTGCCACATATACACACAGACACATATATTTATATACATACACACACACACACACACACACACACACTGTATGCACATACACACAGCCACATATATAAACACACACACATTGCCACATATATACACACAGACACATATACATATACATTGCCACACACATACAGCCACATATAAACACACACACAGCCACATATAAATGCACAGACTGTACCCCAAGCACTAAGCTAAGCGTCATGCCTGAGCTCGGTGGAAGGTGCTGTATAAAGTATGAATGTAGTGGCTGAGCAGTGCACCGGAGGCAATGGAGAAGGTCAGGGTGTCCCTTCAAAACAAGAGCCCGGCGGCAACTGACTCTATTGTCTCTGGTACTTCCACCACTGCCCCCTGCAAACCAGACTTGCTGGACTACTTTAACAATTGCTCATTATAATCCCACATATCAGATCAATTCCTTGCAGTGTACCTTCTTTATAACACCAAATACTGGCATAGTCACTGGGAGATTACATGGGACTGAAATCCCCAGGAGTCAAGAAATTTGTCCAAAAGAAAAAAAAATTCTAAACTGCTAATCTTTGTCCATCATTGGTGACCTTATATTCAATCTGTATGGGTGCAATGTGGTTTGTAGAAAATACTAGGGCTGGATTCATATGTAGCATAGGTATAGGCAGATCCGGGGGGGGGGGGGGGGGTCTCTGTCAGGTTTAATAAAGCCAGTGGGAACTAGGACCCACTGCGGCTCTAACAGCAGGTCCGTCCAGCAATATGACTACACAAATGCAGCAATGCCCTAGACTCAGCAGAGCAGCCCGCACACAAAGCCGGTTAGTGTAAACGCACTCCCAGTGGCCTGGGGGAAGGGGTCTAGCTTGATGCATAGAAGGGTGCTGGCTGGATGTACAGAAGGGCAAGCCTGGCTGAATGCACAGAATGGGGGACCTGACTGGATGCAAAACAGAGGCCTGGCAGGATGCACAGAAGGGGCATGGGTGGATGCACACAAGGGGGGCTGGCTGGATGCGCAGAAGGGGGGGCTGGCTGGATGCATAGAATGAGGCTGGCTACAGACACAGAATGGGTCTGGCTGGATGCACACAAGGAGGGCTGGCTGTATGTACAGAAGGAGGGCTGGCTGAATGCACAGAAAGGGGGATCTGACTGTATGTAAAGAAGAGGCTTGGTTGGATGCACAGAATGGGATATGGCTGGATGCACTGAAGGGGTATGGCTGGATGCACACAAGGGGGGCTGGCTGGATGCACACAAGGGGAGGGCTCGCTGGACACCCAAAAGGGGGCTGGCTACAGATACAGAATGGGGCTTGCTGGATGCACAGAAAGGGGGCTGGCTGGATGCCCAGAAGGGGTCTGCCTGGATGCACGGGGGCTGGCTGGACACACAGAATGGGGAGTTGGTTGGAGGAACAGAAGGGAGCTGGCAGGACACACAGAAGGGGGACTGGCTGGATGCACACAAGGGGGACTGGCTGAATGCATACAGTAGAATGGGACTGGTTACAAACACAGAATGGCGCTGGCTGAATTCACAGAAGGGAGCTGGCTGTATATACACAAGGGGGACTGGCTGGATGCACAGAAGGGAGCTGGCTGTATATACACAAGGGGGACTGGCTGGATGCACAGAAGGGGGCTGGCTGTATATACACAAGGGGGACTGGCTGGATGCACAGAAGGGAGCTGGCTGTATATACACAAGGGGGACTGGCTGGATGCACAGAAGGGAGCTGGCTGTATATACACAAGGGGGACTGGCTGGATGCACAGAAGGGAGCTGGCTGTATATACACAAGGGGGACACTGGATGGATGCACAGAAGGGGGCTGGCTGTATATACACAAGGGGGACACTGGCTGGATGCACAGAAGGGGGCTGGCTGTATATACACAAGGGGGACTGGCTGGATGCACAGAAGGGAGCTGGCTGTATATACACAAGGGGGACTGGCTGGATGCACAGAAGGGGGCTGGCTGTATATACACAAGGGGGACGGGCTGGATGCACAGAAGGGGGACTGGCTGTATATACACAAGGGGGACTGGCTGGATGCACAGAGGGGAGCTGGCTGTATATACACAAGGGGGACTGGCTGGATGCACAGAAGGGAGCTGGCTGTATATACACAAGGGGGACACTGGCTGGATGCACAGAAGGGGGCTGGCTGTATATACACAAGGGGGACTGGCTGGATGCACAGAAAGGGGCTGGCTGTATATACACAAGGGGGACTGGCTGGATGCACAGAAGGGAGCTGGCTGTATATACACAAGGGGGACTGGCTGGATGCACAGAAGGGAGCTGGCTGTATATACACAAGGGGGACTGGCTGGATGCACAGAAGGGAGCTGGCTGTATATACACAAGGGGGACTGGCTGGATGCACAGAAGGGAGCTGGCTGTATATACACAAGGGGGACTGGCTGGATGCACAGAAGGGAGCTGGCTGTATATACACAAGGGGGACTGGCTGGATGCACAGAAGGGGGCTGGCTGTATATACACAAGGGGGACTGGCTGGATGCACAGAAGGGGGCTGTCTGTATATACACAAGGGGGACTGGCTGGATGCACAGAAGGGGGCTGGCTGTATATACACATGGGGGACTGGCTGGATGCACAGAAGGGGGCTGGCTGTATATACACAAAGGGGACTGGCTGGATGCACAGAAGGGGGATGGCTGTATATACACAACGGGGACTGGCTGGATGCACAGAAGGGAGCTGGCTGTATATACACAAGGGGGACTGGCTGGATGCACAGAAGGGAGCTGGCTGTATATACACAAGGGGGACTGGCTGGATGCACAGAAGGGGGCTGGCTGTATATACACAAGGGGGACTGGCTGGATGCACAGAAGGGAGCTGGCTGTATATACACAAGGGGGACTGGCTGGATGCACAGAAGGGAGCTGGCTGTATATACACAAGGGGGACTGGCTGGATGCACAGAAGGGAGCTGGCTGTATATACACAAGGGGGACACTGGCTGGATGCACAGAAGGGGGCTGGCTGTATATACACAAGGGGGACACTGGCTGGATGCACAGAAGGGGGCTGGCTGTATATACACAAGGGGGACTGGCTGGATGCACAGAAGGGAGCTGGCTGTATATACACAAGGGGGACTGGCTGGATGCACAGAAGGGGGCTGGCTGTATATACACAAGGGGGACGGGCTGGATGCACAGAAGGGGGACTGGCTGTATATACACAAGGGGGACTGGCTGGATGCACAGAGGGGAGCTGGCTGTATATACACAAGGGGGACTGGCTGGATGCACAGAAGGGAGCTGGCTGTATATACACAAGGGGGACACTGGCTGGATGCACAGAAGGGGGCTGGCTGTATATACACAAGGGGGACTGGCTGGATGCACAGAAAGGGGCTGGCTGTATATACACAAGGGGGACTGGCTGGATGCACAGAAGGGAGCTGGCTGCATATACACAAGGGGGACTGGCTGGATGCACAGAAGGGAGCTGGCTGTATATACACAAGGGGGACTGGCTGGATGCACAGAAGGGAGCTGGCTGTATATACACAAGGGGGACTGGCTGGATGCACAGAAGGGAGCTGGCTGTATATACACAAGGGGGACTGGCTGGATGCACAGAAGGGAGCTGGCTGTATATACACAAGGGGGACTGGCTGGATGCACAGAAGGGGGCTGGCTGTATATACACAAGGGGGACTGGCTGGATGCACAGAAGGGGGCTGTCTGTATATACACAAGGGGGACTGGCTGGATGCACAGAAGGGGGCTGGCTGTATATACACATGGGGGACTGGCTGGATGCACAGAAGGGGGCTGGCTGTATATACACAAAGGGGACTGGCTGGATGCACAGAAGGGGGATGGCTGTATATACACAACGGGGACTGGCTGGATGCACAGAAGGGAGCTGGCTGTATATACACAAGGGGGACTGGCTGGATGCACAGAAGGGAGCTGGCTGTATATACACAAGGGGGACTGGCTGGATGCACAGAAGGGGGCTGGCTGTATATACACAAGGGGGACTGGCTGGATGCACAGAAGGGAGCTGGCTGTATATACACAAGGGGGACTGGCTGGATGCACAGAAGGGAGCTGGCTGTATATACACAAGGGGGACTGGCTGGATGCACAGAAGGGAGCTGGCTGTATATACACAAGGGGGACACTGGCTGGATGCACAGAAGGGGGCTGGCTGTATATACACAAGGGGGACTGGCTGGATGCACAGAAGGGGGCTGGCTGTATATACACAAGGGGGACTGGCTGGATGCACAGAAGGGAGCTGGCTGTATATACACAAGGGGGACTGGCTGGATGCACAGAAGGGAGCTGGCTCTATATACACAAGGGGGACTGGCTGGATGCACAGAAGGGAGCTGGCTGTATATACACAAGGGGGACTGGCTGGATGCACAGAAGGGGGCTGGCTGTATATACACAAGGGGGACTGGCTGGATGCACAGAAGGGGGCTGGCTGTATATACACAAGGGGACTGGCTGGATGCACAGAAGGGGGCTGGCTGTATATACACAAGGGGGACTGGCTGGATGCACAGAAGGGAGCTGGCTGTATATACACAAGGGGGACTGGCTGGATGCACAGAAGGGAGCTGGCTGTATATACACAAGGGGGACACTGGCTGGATGCACAGAAGGGGGCTGGCTGTATATACACAAGGGGGACTGGCTGGATGCACAGAAGGGGGCTGGCTGTATATACACAAGGGGGACTGGCTGGATGCACAGAAGGGAGCTGGCTGTATATACACAAGGGGGACTGGCTGGATGCACAGAAGGGAGCTGGCTGTATATACACAAGGGGGACTGGCTGGATGCACAGAAGGGAGCTGGCTCTATATACACAAGGGGGACTGGCTGGATGCACAGAAGGGAGCTGGCTGTATATACACAAGGGGGACTGGCTGGATGCACAGAAGGGGGCTGGCTGTATATACACAAGGGGGACTGGCTGGATGCACAGAAGGGGGCTGGCTGTATATACACAAGGGGGACTGGCTGGATGCACAGAAGGGGGCTGGCTGTATATACACAAGGGGGACTGGCTGGATGCACAGAAGGGGCTGGCTGTATATACACAAGGGGGACTGGCTGGATGCACAGAAGGGAGCTGGCTGTATATACACAAGGGGGACTGGCTGGATGCACAGAAGGGAGCTGGCTGTATATACCCAAGGGGGACTGGCTGGATGCACAGAAGGGAGCAGGCTGTATACAGTGTACACAAGGGGGACTGGCTGGATGCACAGAAGGGAGCTGGCTGTATATACACAAGGGGGACTGGCTGGATGCACAGAAGGGGGCTGGCTGTATATACACAAGGGGGACTGGCTGTATGCACAGAAGGGAGCTGGCTGTATATACACAAGGGGGACTGGCTGGATGCACAGAAGGGAGCTGGCTGTATATACACAAGGGGGACTGGCTGGATGCACAGAAGGGAGCTGGCTGTATATACACAAGGGGGACTGGCTGGATGCACAAAAGGGGGCTGGCTACAGACACAGAATGGGACTGGCTGGATGCACAGAAGGGAGCTGGCTACAGACAAAGAATGGGGCTGGCTGCATGCACAGAAGGGGGCTGGCTGTATATACACAAGGGGGACTGGCTGGATGCACAGAAGGGAGCTGGCTGTATATACACATGGGGGACTGGCTGGATGCACAGAAGGGAGCTGGCTACAGACACAGAATGGGGCTGGCTGCATGCACAGAAGGGGGCTGGCTGTATATACACAAGGGGGACTGGCTGGATGCACAGAAGGGAGCTGGCTGTATATACACATGGGGGACTGGCTGTATGCACAGAAGGGAGCTGGCTGTATATACACAAGGGGGACTGGCTGGATGCACAGAAGGGGGATGGCTGTATATACACAAGGGGGACTGGCTGGATGCACAGAAGGGAGCTGGCTGTATATACACAAGGGGGACACTGGCTGGATGCACAGAAGGGGTCTGGCTGTATATACACAAGGGGGACTGGCTGGATGCACAGAAGGGGGCTGGCTGTATATACACAAGGGGGACTGGCTGGATGCACAGAAGGGAGCTGGCTGTATATACACAAGGGGGACTGGCTGGATGCACAGAAGGGAGCTGGCTGTATACAGTATACACAAGGGGGACTGGCTGGATGCACAGAAGGGAGCTGGCTGTATATACACAAGGGGGACTGGCTGGATGCACAGAAGGGGGCTGGCTGTATATACACAAGGGGGACTGGCTGGATGCACAGAAGGGAGCTGGCTGTATATACACAAGGGGGACTGGCTGGATGCACAGAAGGGAGCTGGCTGTATATACACAAGGGGGACTGGCTGGATGCACAAAAGGGGGCTGGCTACAGACACAGAATGGGGCTGGCTGGATGCACAGAAGGGAGCTGGCTACAGACACAGAATGGGGCTGGCTGCATGCACAGAAGGGGGCTGGCTGTATATGCACAAGGGGGACTGGCTGGATGCACAGAAGGGAGCTGGCTGTATATACACAAGGGGGACTGGCTGGATGCACAGAAGGGAGCTGGCTGTATATACACAAGGTGGACTGGCTGGATGCACAGAAGGGAGCTGGCTGTATATACACAAGGGGGACTGGCTGGATGCACAGAAGGGGGCTGGCTGTATATACACAAGAGGGACTGGCTGGATGCACAGAAGGGAGCTGGCTGTATATACACAAGGGGGACTGGCTGGATGCACAGAAGGGAGCTGGCTGTATATACACAAGGGGGACTGGCTGGATGCACAGAAGGGAGCTGGCTGTATATACACAAGGGGGACTGGCTGGATGCACAGAAGGGAGCTGGCTGTATATACACAAGGGGGACTGGCTGGATGCACAGAAGGGGGCTTGCTGTATATACACAAGGGGGACTGGCTGGATGCTCAGAAGGGGGCTGGCTGTATATACACAAGGGGGACTGGCTGGATGCACAAAAGGGGGCTGGCTGTATACAGTATACACAAGGGGGACTGGCTGGATGCACAGAAGGGAGCTGGCTGTATATACACAAGGGGGACTGGCTGGATGCACAGAAGGGGGATGGCTGTATATACACAAGGGGGACTGGCTGGATGCACAGAAGGGGGCTGGCTGTATATACACAAGGGGGACTGGCTGGATGCACAGAAGGGAGCTGGCTGTATATACACAAGGGGGACTGGCTGGATGCACAGAAGGGAGCTGGCTCTATATACACAAGGGGGACTGGCTGGATGCACAGAAGGGAGCTGGCTGTATATACACAAGGGGGACTGGCTGGATGCACAGAAGGGGGCTGGCTGTATATACACAAGGGGGACTGGCTGGATGCACAGAAGGGGGCTGGCTGTACATACACAAGGGGGACTGGCTGGATGCACAGAAGGGGGCTGGCTGTATATACACAAGGGGGACTGGCTGGATGCACAGAAGGGAGCTGGCTGTATATACACAAGGGGGACTGGCTGGATGCACAGAAGGGAGCTGGCTGTATATACACAAGGGGGACACTGGCTGGATGCACAGAAGGGGGCTGGCTGTATATACACAAGGGGGACTGGCTGGATGCACAGAAGGGGGCTGGCTGTATATACACAAGGGGGACTGGCTGGATGCACAGAAGGGAGCTGGCTGTATATACACAAGGGGGACTGGCTGGATGCACAGAAGGGAGCTGGCTGTATATACACAAGGGGGACTGGCTGGATGCACAGAAGGGAGCTGGCTCTATATACACAAGGGGGACTGGCTGGATGCACAGAAGGGAGCTGGCTGTATATACACAAGGGGGACTGGCTGGATGCACAGAAGGGGGCTGGCTGTATATACACAAGGGGGACTGGCTGGATGCACAGAAGGGGGCTGGCTGTATATACACAAGGGGGACTGGCTGGATGCACAGAAGGGGGCTGGCTGTATATACACAAGGGGGACTGGCTGGATGCACAGAAGGGGCTGGCTGTATATACACAAGGGGGACTGGCTGGATGCACAGAAGGGAGCTGGCTGTATATACACAAGGGGGACTGGCTGGATGCACAGAAGGGAGCTGGCTGTATACACCCAAGGGGGACTGGCTGGATGCACAGAAGGGAGCAGGCTGTATACAGTGTACACAAGGGGGACTGGCTGGATGCACAGAAGGGAGCTGGCTGTATATACACAAGGGGGACTGGCTGGATGCACAGAAGGGGGCTGGCTGTATATACACAAGGGGGACTGGCTGTATGCACAGAAGGGAGCTGGCTGTATATACACAAGGGGGACTGGCTGGATGCACAGAAGGGAGCTGGCTGTATATACACAAGGGGGACTGGCTGGATGCACAGAAGGGAGCTGGCTGTATATACACAAGGGGGACTGGCTGGATGCACAAAAGGGGGCTGGCTACAGACACAGAATGGGACTGGCTGGATGCACAGAAGGGAGCTGGCTACAGACAAAGAATGGGGCTGGCTGCATGCACAGAAGGGGGCTGGCTGTATATACACAAGGGGGACTGGCTGGATGCACAGAAGGGAGCTGGCTGTATATACACATGGGGGACTGGCTGGATGCACAGAAGGGAGCTGGCTACAGACACAGAATGGGGCTGGCTGCATGCACAGAAGGGGGCTGGCTGTATATACTGTACACAAGGGGGACTGGCTGGATGCACAGAAGGGAGCTGGCTGTATATACACATGGGGGACTGGCTGTATGCACAGAAGGGAGCTGGCTGTATATACACAAGGGGGACTGGCTGGATGCACAGAAGGGGGATGGCTGTATATACACAAGGGGGACTGGCTGGATGCACAGAAGGGAGCTGGCTGTATATACACTAGGGGGACACTGGCTGGATGCACAGAAGGGGTCTGGCTGTATATACACAAGGGGGACTGGCTGGATGCACAGAAGGGGGCTGGCTGTATATACACAAGGGGGACTGGCTGGATGCACAGAAGGGAGCTGGCTGTATATACACAAGGGGGACTGGCTGGATGCACAGAAGGGAGCTGGCTGTATACAGTATACACAAGGGGGACTGGCTGGATGCACAGAAGGGAGCTGGCTGTATATACACAAGGGGGACTGGCTGGATGCACAGAAGGGGGCTGGCTGTATATACACAAGGGGGACTGGCTGGATGCACAGAAGGGAGCTGGCTGTATATCACTGACCTGGTTTGGGAGTGTTGTGGACTCGGGGCTTCTTCCGATGACCGGGAAGAGGAACCGCCACTGGGTCGTAGTAGAGATGGCCGGATGTAGGTCTTCCTCATGCAGAACTAAGACGGCAGGCGGGAGGCCCAGAGGAATTCTTGTAGGTCTCCTGTAAGACAAGACTTGTAGAAATAATGAAGGCTGGGGTACTGAGATATTGGAGACACTGTGGTATTGAAGGCACTGAGGTACTGGGAGTACAGGGAGTGCTGGGAGACCCTTGGAGGCACGGAGGTGTTTGGAGGCACGGAGGTGCTTGGAGGCACGGAGGTGTTTGGAGACACCGAGGTGTTTGGAGGGACGAGGTGCTTGGAGGCACGAGGTGCTTGGAGACACGGAGGTAACTGGAGGCACGGAGGTGCTTTGAGGCGCGGAGGTGCTTGGAGGCACGGGGTGCTTGGAGGCACGAGGTGCTTGGAGGCACGGAGGTGCTTGGAGGCACGGAGGTAACTGGAGGCACGGAGGTAACTGGAGGCACGGAGGTGCTTGGAGGCACGAGGTGTTTGGAGGCACGGAGGTGCTTGGAGGCACGGAGGTGTTTGGAGACACCGAGGTGTTTGGAGGGACGAGGTGCTTGGAGGCACGAGGTGCTTGGAGACACGGAGGTAACTGGAGGCACGGAGGTGCTTTGAGGCGCGGAGGTGCTTGGAGGCACGGGGTGCTTGGAGGCACGAGGTGCTTGGAGGCACGGAGGTGCTTGGAGGCACGGAGGTAACTGGAGGCACGGAGGTAACTGGAGGCACGGAGGTGCTTGGAGGGACAGGATGCTTGCAGGGACAGGATGCTTGGAAGCACAGGATGCTTGCAGGGACAGGATGCTTGGAAGCACAGGATGCTTGCAGGGACAGGATGCTTGGAAGCACAGGATGCTTGCAGGGACGAGGGAGCTCTGGATCATAGCTTCCACAGGAGAAACGAAGATACTCAGGCATCGGATCTCTGCCTGGTATCTGATTTTAAATTCCCCGCCCTAGCCTGATTGGCGGAGCAGGCAGGTGACGTCAGACCTGCTCCGCCTCCTTGCCCTTGCTTGTGATGGCGGCGCCCTTGCTTCCGGGAAGCCGCCGGAGAGCAGCGCCGACCCGCCGCTGAAGCCGGAGACTGACAGGGGAAGAGAGGCGCCGGGCAGACCAGGCCACCCGCAGGGACAAGCGCGGTCGCCGCTGCCCGAGGTTCGTGACAGTACCCCCTCCTCCAGGAGTGGCCCCTGGACACTTCCCGGGCTTAGTCGGATGTCTGGAGTGGAAGATCCGAATCAGACGAGGAGCCGTTACTTCAGTAGCCCCAATCCAACTTCTCTCCTCAGGTCCATAACCCTTCCAGTCCACCAAGTACTGTAATTTTTTATGAAGATAACGAGAGTCCAGAATAGCTTTGATTTCAAACTCCGCTCCAGCTTCTGCCACTACGGACGTTGGCCTTGGGAGTGCTGAGTGGAATCGATTCAGTATGAGGGGACGGAGTAGAGAAACATGGAAGGCGTTAGGTATGCGAAGATGGGCAGGCAAACCCAATTTACAGACCACAGGATTTAAGACTTGTAGCACAGGGTAAGGACCGATGAACCTTGGAGCGAATTTCATGGTGGGCACCTTCAACCGGAGATTCCGTGTGGACAGCCATACCCTGTCCCCAACTTTATATTGAGGTGCGGCTTGCCGTTTCTTATCTGCAAAGAACTTGTACCGAACAGAAACCTGCTTAAGATTAGCATGAACCTTTCTCCAAATTTGTCCAAAGTGTCGTAGAGTGGACGCTACAGCAGGAACCTCTATTATCGGAAGGCTTGGAAATTCCGGAACACGGGGATGGAACCCGTAGTTGACGAAAAATGGTGATTCCCCAGTGGAAGAATGAAACAAATGGTTATGGGCAAACTCCGCCCAAGGCAACAACTCCACCCAGTTGTCCTGTGAAGGAGAGAGATACAACCGAAGAAAAGTCTCTAGATCTTGATTGACTCGTTCCGTTTGTCCATTTGTTTGGGGATGATAAGCCGACGAAAACTTAAGTTTAATGTGTAGAGTTGAACAAAGGGCTTTCCAAAACCTGGCGGTGAACTGTACTCCACGGTCAGAAACAATCTCTTGTGGCAACCCATGCAAACGAAAATGTTCTCGGATAAACAATAGAGCCAGTTTCGGTGCTGTCGGAAGACCAGTCAAGGGCACAAAGTGTGCCATCTTCGAAAAACGGTCAACGATAACCCAAACGGTGTTGCAACCCTTGGAACAGGGCAAGTCAGTGATGAAGTCCATGGAAATGTGAGTCCAGGGTCTCACAGGGATAGGCAGAGGACGAAGTAACCCTGCAGGAGGCAGACGAGGAGATTTATGTTGTGTACATTGGGGACATGAATTAACGCAATCTTGTACATCCTTCCTCATGGTGTTCCACCAGTAAGACCTTTGCAGAAACTTGTACATCTTCTGAGCGCCGGGATGACCGGAAAACTTGGAGTTATGGACCCACCGTAGTATTCCTGGGCGGAATCTAGCTGGTACGGACATTCTTCCAGGAGGAGGAGCTGGAGTAGTTAAAGCAGCAGAGACAGAAACTGGATTCAGAATTAAACCCCGCTCCGGAGGTTCATCCTCGTCTGTGGGAACCTGTGAACGGGAAAGCGCATCTGCTTTAATATTGAGAGTCCCGGCACGGTACTTGATAATGAACGAGAATCGGGAAAAGAAAAGTGCCCATCTCGCCTGGCGAGGATTCAAACATTGTGCGGATTTGATGTACAGTAAATTCTTGTGATCCGTGTAGATGGTAAACACATGTTTAGCCCCTTCTAGAAGATATCTCCATTCTTCCAAGGCAGATTTGATTGCCAAGAGTTCCTGGTCTCCAATAGAGTAATTTCGTTCGGCTGGAGAGAATTTACGAGAGTGGAAGCCACACGGATGTAATTTCTTATCAGAGGAATGCTGGGAGAGGACAGCCCCCACCCCGACTGAAGATGCATCAACTTCTAAGAAGAAGGGTTCCTCGAAATTTGGTTGTTGGAGAACTGGAGCCGTCGTGAAAGCTAACTTTAAGCGAGAAAAAGCTACAATGGCTTCCGGAGGCCACAAACTAGGATTAGAACCCTTTCTCGTCAGGGCAGTAATGGGTGCAACAATGGTGGAGAAACCTTTAATGAATTTCCTGTAGTAGTTCGCAAAGCCCAGGAACCTTTGTATTGCTTTCAGGGAAAGAGGCTGAGTCCAATCACGAATGGCCGACAACTTTTCCGGATCCATGCGAAGCTCCGTCCCCGAGATGACATAACCGAGGAACGGAATAGATGTTACTTCAAAGGTACATTTGGAAAGCTTGGCGTAGAGATGATTCTCTTGTAAACGGTGTAGCACCTCTTTGACTTGAGTCCTGTGTTCGACAAGATTCTTGGAAAAAATCAGTATGTCGTCCAGATATACCACAACGCTCTGATACAGCATATCACGAAAGATTTCGTTGACGAATCCCTGGAAAACCGCGGGAGCATTACTAAGACCAAACGGCATCACCAAGTATTCGTAATGCCCATCTCGGGTATTAAAGGCAGTCTTCCATTCATCCCCCTCTCGGATGCGTATAAGATTATAAGCTCCTCTCAAGTCGAGTTTTGAAAAAATGCGGGCACCACGAACCCTATCAAATAACTCTGTGATTAGTGGCAAGGGGTATTTATTCTTAATAGTAATGTCGTTTAGGCCGCGGTAGTCGATGCATGGTCTCAACCCCCCGTCCTTTTTCTTCACGAAAAAGAAGCCTGCACCAGCAGGGGAGGAAGAGGGGCGAATGAATCCCTTGAGCATATTGGACTTAATATACTCCGACATGGCTTGAGTCTCGGGAAGAGACAGAGGATATGTGCGACCACGAGGTGGCGTCTTCCCTGGGACAAGGTCAATAGGGCAGTCCCAAGGCCTGTGAGGTGGTAACAGGTCAGCAGCTTGTTCCGAAAATACGTCCTTGTACCCTTGATATGCCTCCGGAATGTGCTCTTCATCCGTTTTGGAGGTAACACGGAGCGGACAAACAGGAGTAAGACAATTAGTGTGACAAAAGGAACTCCAGGACAGAATTTGTGACGACTTCCAATCGATGTGGGGGTTATGACTTTTCAGCCAAGGCATTCCAAGAACCAGATCATGGGGCATTTCTGGGATTACCAAGAGTTCCAAATCTTCCTGATGTAGAGCCCCGACCCGCAGCTTAACTGGCCCCGTGCGCCACATTATGAGACCTTTGGAAATTCTAGTCCCGTTGATAGCCGTCAGTGAAATTGGCCGCTCGATAGGCCGTAACTTTAAACCCAAACTTTGGGCACAGAAGGAAGAAACGAAGTTCCCTGCAGCTCCGGAATCCAATAGGGCTTCACAAGACCTGGAGACTGAATTGGAGACTAGAGTTACTGGAAGCAAGCAGTCCGAAGTTGGAGAAGCTTTTGTCGTAACTCCCAGCTTGACTCCTCCGGAACAAGCTAGGTCTGCCCGTTTCCCGGACGGACTTTACAAGATTTAAGAAAATGATCTGCGGCTCCACAGTAAAGGCAGAGTTTACCCTCACGACGACGCTGTCGTTCTTCCGGAGACAGTCGGGAGCGGTTAATTTGCATGGGCTCATCTGAGCTAGGTGAGGCCACCGGCCTAGGAGTAGGATTCCGGAACCTGGAACGATCCGAACGGTTACGTTCTCTTCCACGCTCCTGCATCCGAAGATCCACCTTGACGCAAAGGGAAATCAAATCTTCTAATGGATCCGGCAGATCTCTAGTAACCAGCTCGTCTTTCAGCCGGTCGGAAAGACCGTTCCAGAAGGCAGCTCTCAGGGCATCATTATTCCAGCGTAGTTCGGAAGCAATGGTCTGGAAATGAACCACGTACTGGCCCACGGAACGGGCGCCCTGCCGAACACGGAGCAAATCGGAAGAAGCAGTGGTCATTCTGCCGGGCTCGTCGAAAATCCTTCGAAAGGACGAGATGAAGTTGGTGTAGTTGGAAACCATGGGATCAGATCGTTCCCATAATGGAGACACCCAATCCAAAGCAGAACCTTCCAACAGAGAAATAATATATGCTACCTTGGACCGGTCTGTAGGAAAGTTGTGTGCAAGTAGCTCGAAATGTACCTCGCACTGGTTCAAGAAACCACGACAATTTTTGGGATTCCCATTATAGCGGGACGGAGTAGGCAACTGAAGGCGTGGAGTGACACCGGCCGATGGTTGAACATTGCTGGCAACGGCAACTGGTGCGACTGCTGGAACAGGAGCCGGAATTACTGAGGCCAGAGACGCCTGAATCTGATCCAGACGCCCGGACAACTGCTGGAGGTACTGCATCACCTGACCTTGTGCTGCTTCCTGACTTTGCACTCGAGAAGCCAGGTTCTGGATGGCACTAGAGTCCGTGTTCCGATCCCCCGAGTCCATGAGGCCTGAGTATACTATCACTGACCTGGTTTGGGAGTGTTGTGGACTCGGGGCTTCTTCCGATGACCGGGAAGAGGAACCGCCACTGGGTCGTAGTAGAGATGGCCGGATGTAGGTCTTCCTCATGCAGAACTAAGACGGCAGGCGGGAGGCCCAGAGGAATTCTTGTAGGTCTCCTGTAAGACAAGACTTGTAGAAATAATGAAGGCTGGGGTACTGAGATATTGGAGACACTGTGGTATTGAAGGCACTGAGGTACTGGGAGTACAGGGAGTGCTGGGAGACCCTTGGAGGCACGGAGGTGTTTGGAGGCACGGAGGTGCTTGGAGGCACGGAGGTGTTTGGAGACACCGAGGTGTTTGGAGGGACGAGGTGCTTGGAGGCACGAGGTGCTTGGAGACACGGAGGTAACTGGAGGCACGGAGGTGCTTTGAGGCGCGGAGGTGCTTGGAGGCACGGGGTGCTTGGAGGCACGAGGTGCTTGGAGGCACGGAGGTGCTTGGAGGCACGGAGGTAACTGGAGGCACGGAGGTAACTGGAGGCACGGAGGTGCTTGGAGGCACGAGGTGTTTGGAGGCACGGAGGTGCTTGGAGGCACGGAGGTGTTTGGAGACACCGAGGTGTTTGGAGGGACGAGGTGCTTGGAGGCACGAGGTGCTTGGAGACACGGAGGTAACTGGAGGCACGGAGGTGCTTTGAGGCGCGGAGGTGCTTGGAGGCACGGGGTGCTTGGAGGCACGAGGTGCTTGGAGGCACGGAGGTGCTTGGAGGCACGGAGGTAACTGGAGGCACGGAGGTAACTGGAGGCACGGAGGTGCTTGGAGGGACAGGATGCTTGCAGGGACAGGATGCTTGGAAGCACAGGATGCTTGCAGGGACAGGATGCTTGGAAGCACAGGATGCTTGCAGGGACAGGATGCTTGGAAGCACAGGATGCTTGCAGGGACGAGGGAGCTCTGGATCATAGCTTCCACAGGAGAAACGAAGATACTCAGGCATCGGATCTCTGCCTGGTATCTGATTTTAAATTCCCCGCCCTAGCCTGATTGGCGGAGCAGGCAGGTGACGTCAGACCTGCTCCGCCTCCTTGCCCTTGCTTGTGATGGCGGCGCCCTTGCTTCCGGGAAGCCGCCGGAGAGCAGCGCCGACCCGCCGCTGAAGCCGGAGACTGACAGGGGAAGAGAGGCGCCGGGCAGACCAGGCCACCCGCAGGGACAAGCGCGGTCGCCGCTGCCCGAGGTTCGTGACACTGTATATACACAAGGGGGACTGGCTGGATGCACAGAAGGGAGCTGGCTGTATATACACAAGGGGGACTGGCTGGATGCACAAAAGGGGGCTGGCTACAGACACAGAATGGGGCTGGCTGGATGCACAGAAGGGAGCTGGCTACAGACACAGAATGGGGCTGGCTGCATGCACAGAAGGGGGCTGGCTGTATATGCACAAGGGGGACTGGCTGGATGCACAGAAGGGAGCTGGCTGTATATACACAAGGGGGACTGGCTGGATGCACAGAAGGGAGCTGGCTGTATATACACAAGGTGGACTGGCTGGATGCACAGAAGGGAGCTGGCTGTATATACACAAGGGGGACTGGCTGGATGCACAGAAGGGGGCTGGCTGTATATACACAAGAGGGACTGGCTGGATGCACAGAAGGGAGCTGGCTGTATATACACAAGGGGGACTGGCTGGATGCACAGAAGGGAGCTGGCTGTATATACACAAGGGGGACTGGCTGGATGCACAGAAGGGAGCTGGCTGTATATACACAAGGGGGACTGGCTGGATGCACAGAAGGGAGCTGGCTGTATATACACAAGGGGGACTGGCTGGATGCACAGAAGGGGGCTGGCTGTATATACACAAGGGGGACTGGCTGGATGCTCAGAAGGGGGCTGGCTGTATATACACAAGGGGGACTGGCTGGATGCACAAAAGGGGGCTGGCTGTATACAGTATACACAAGGGGGACTGGCTGGATGCACAGAAGGGAGCTGGCTGTATATACACAAGGGGGACTGGCTGGATGCACAGAAGGGGGATGGCTGTATATACACAAGGGGGACTGGCTGGATGCACAGAAGGGAGCTGGCTGTATATACACAAGGGGAACACTGGCTGGATGCACAGAAGGGGGCTGGCTGTATATACACAAGGGGGACTGGCTGGATGCACAGAAGGGGGCTGGCTGTATATACACAAGGGGGACTGGCTGGATGCACAGAAGGGAGCTGGCTGTATATACACAAGGGGGACTGGCTGGATGCACAGAAGGGGGCTGGCTGTATATACACAAGGGGGACTGGCTGGATGCACAGAAGGGAGCTGGCTGTATATACACAAGGGGGACTGGCTGGATGCACAGAAGGGGGCTGGCTGTACATACACAAGGGGGACTGGCTGGATGCACAGAAGGGGGCTGGCTGTATATACACAAGGGGGACTGGCTGGATGCTCAGAAGGGGGCTGGCTGTATATACACAAGGGGGACTGGCTGGATGCACAAAAGGGGGCTGGCTATATACAGTATACACAAGGGGGACTGGCTGGATGCACAGAAGGGAGCTGGCTGTATATACACAAGGGGGACTGGCTGGATGCACAGAAGGGGGCTGGCTGTATACAGTATACACAAGGGGGACTGGCTGGATGCACAGAAGGGGGCTGGCTGTATATACACAAGGGGGACTGGCTGGATGCACAGAAGGGGGCTGGCTGTATATACACAAGGGGGACTGGCTGGATGCACAGAAGGGAGCTGGCTGTATATACACAAGGGGGACTGGCTGGATGCACAGAAGGGGGCTGGCTGTATACAGTATACACAAGGGGGACTGGCTGGATGCACAGAAGGGAGCTGGCTGTATATACACAAGGGGGACTGGCTGGATGCACAGAAGGGAGCTGGCTGTATATACACAAGGGGGACTGGCTGGATGCACAGAAGGGGGCTGGCTGTATATACACAAGGGGGACTGGCTGGATGCACAGAAGGGAGCTGGCTGTATATACACAAGGGGGACTGGCTGGATGCACAGAAGGGAGCTGGCTGTATATACACAAGGGGGACTGGCTGGATGCACAGAAGGGAGCTGGCTGTATATACACAAGGGGGACTGGCTGGATGCACAGAAGGGAGCTGGCTGTATATACACAAGGGGGACTGGCTGGATGTACAGAAGGGAGCTGGCTGCATATACACAAGGGGGACTGGCTGGATGCACAGAAGGGGGCTGGCTACAGACACAGAATGGGGCTGGCTGGATGCACAGAAGGGGGGCTGGCTGCATGAACAGAAGGGAGCTTGCTGGAGGACTGTAACTCATGTGTGTCAGCCAAGGTGCACAGACTGTGGAGAGGAGGCAGCCGGCCTCCATCACTTGGACCACCCACCTGGAGGATGCTGTCATCAATCGGGAGACAAGACCCACGGCATGGCAAGCAAGTAAGGATCATGGCCTTGTTTAATAATGTATGCATCTCATGCCCCCAGTGTGATGAAAATGAGGGGTGTGGCTTGCAAAGATGGCATGCCCCTTGTATCAAGTCTTCACCCCTTTTCTGGGAGCGTGCATGCTTTTTACCTGTCTCCACTAACCACCCCTCTTTCCCCTATTATGGTTCCCCCTTGTCATTTTATTCTGGATCTGACCCTGAGCATAAGTACATGTATAAATTACATGTGATCATTACATGGACAGATCAAGATAGACTGCATGACTGGACATCCATTGCCGTTTATGTCCGGACCCCACCGCCTTTTGCTATAACGCACATGTTGGCTTGTGTCCCTGGCCCCAGGCTTACAGTATAAAAGAGACAGAGCTGTATCTTGCTTATTCCGAGTTTACTATAATAACTAATTCAAGCCTTTTTGAAAACATCTCCTTGAAACCTTCCTATTAAAATGTTTTCCGGGAACGGAAAAGTCCTTGGTGCTAGTTGGAATCTCAAGCTATAATGAAACCATTTTGCTAAAATGTTTGCTACTCGGCAATGTGCACTGAAGCACTACAATGTGGAAAGATATGATGTTAAAACAAAAGAGGTATCAATGCAAATGGACACTAACTCACTTATTAACGATTAGTATTGATGATGCGGAGGAGCCGACAGGAGTTTTATGTGCTTTCATCAAAAATTAGATGGAGCCTATTTAAATGTTTTAATTGGTGGAAGAGAAATGGATTTGCTTTTATCAAATCAATATTACTTAGACCAAGTATCAATTAAACTGACAGGGATTCTTCTAGTGAATGAAATAGAGGGTTTAATTACATCCGATCCCCTGATACATCTATATTATGTAAAGGAGCAGATAGGCAGTACATTAAAAGAATAATCCCTCAGTAAGGTTATGCTAAATTGTACCACAATGTATCAGCATATATCCATCAGCAGATTATATAATATACACCGTGGACATAAAATAATTTAAGGTCTGGCAAAGTCTAACAATACCGGAGACGTGTACTGATTGTTTGTATTACAAAGTAGCGCCCACGTGTCAGAAATTCTGTTCTGATGATTCAGATTAATTTTGGCTGAAAATTCACAAAGTTTGATTTTGTTTGGTTGTTTATTCTGCTTGTGAATCACACTTTACTGTGGGGGTGATTCAGATCTGATCGTAGATGTGCTAAATTTAGCACAGCTACGATCATTTAGTCTGATATGCGGGGGGACGCCCAGCACAGGGCTAGTCCGCCCCACATGTCAGGCCCTACCCCCCACCACACAGGTGCAAAAGCATTGCACGGCGGTGATGCTTTTGCACCTGGCAAGAAGTTCCCTGCCAGTGCAGGTCCTGCAAGCTGGCAGGCCACTACTCGCTGTGTCCCGGGTCGCAGCGGCTGCGTGTGATGTCACGCAGCCGCCGTGGCCCGCCCCCCAGCCGTTGGCACGCCCCCTTCCATCCTGCAACCGCAGTCCTGAGATGCTAATAGTATCTCACTGGGCTTCTGTGGTGAGCACGCGCAGTGCAGCCACTGCACGTGCGCACTTCAGCAAGGGCTTCAGACTGCGATCATTGCAGCTGCAGCGATCCAGTCTGATTTAGGCCCTGTGATTGGCACTGATTTGCCAGATACCAGCCCAAATGTACCCCCTCACCCATCTCACACCTTCTGTGAGACATCTACAATTCCAATAGGAACAGCAAAGAAAGTAGCAAGAGCAAAGGAGGGAATTTAATAGTCAAAATAATTTTCCTTTTATTTAAAATTCAGTTTTGTTTGTGTTACAGAATTCTATTTTGTGTTACTTTAATGTAAGTGTATTTTTTTTACAATTAGAACGAAGAGGAACCTGAACAGAAGCCAACTTGTCCCTTGACCAGAGGTTATCAGGACCTTTTGATGATGGGTCCATCCTGCCTTGTGTCAGTGGTTTAGGCTGTTGGTTGCTTTGTATTGAGAAAGCAATTAATTTGCCCCTTTATTACCAATTAAGAAATACTACCACATCTTACCTAAGTGTTGCCGCTGACAAAGTGCATCCCTTTATGGCTGCAGGCTACCCATCCTCTAATGGTAACTTCCAGCAGGATAAGGCACCATGGATGGGGAAAGGTAGCAAACCTTTCAGAAAGATAAAGTGAAGAAGTTGCCCAAATAATCTTCAGTCATGTTATAGACTGTTCTAGAAGCTGTAGCACTTGCTGAATTTATGCCAAAGAGAATGCAGCGTGTTCTGGGGTTATAGTGGTACCTTAAGGGGAACCTACTGTAATAAAGGGATCTATAAAACCGCGATGCTCTATATAATAACTTCACATTTTTATTGGTGAATAAAACAAATAGATAAAGTGAGTAATACTGTCCTCAATTATGATAATCCTTCTCAGATACCTAGCTAGCTGCAGTCAAAGGGATGGCAGCACCTCATTATTGGCCACATTAGAGTCAATCATGGAATCTATAAGAAATAAATAACAGGGCGCCTCCTCGTGCAACCTTTGATGAAGTTAGCTTGGCATTTGGTTGTATATGCAGATAAATCAGCAGAAGTAATAATGCCACTGTATAGGACATTGGTACAGCTTCATCTGGAATACTATGTCCAGTTCTGGAGCCCATATCTCCAGAAGGATAATAATACATTAGAGATTGTACAAATAAGGGCAAATAAAATGGTGCATGGCCTACATCACAATACTTACCCATAAAGGCTAAAAGATCTTAACATGTATAGTTAGGAGCAGAGAAGGGAAAGGGGGGAACATGATAGATACTTTCAAATATAGCAAGGGTTTAAATAAAGTCCAGGAGGGAAACATTCTTCAAAGGTAGAGAAGTATTAGAACACAAGGACATGTACTGAGACTGGGGGGAGGGAGGTTCAGGGGAAAGTTGAGTAAAAATTACAGTACTTCACAGAAAGGGTAGTGGACAAGTGGAATAGTCTCCCATTAGAAGTGGTAGAGATTAATACAGTAGGGCAATTTAAACATGCTTGGAATAAACACAAGGATCTCATTACAAAGAAGTAAGGATAAAATGGGGTTTGATGTAATAATATGGTTAAAAAAGGGCAGACTAGATGGGCCGAGTGGTTCGTATCTGCCATCAAATGTTATGTTTCTATGTTTCAGGACAAAACACATTGGTCATCATTGAATTGAACCTACTGGCTAGTGATAAGTCATGTCCTGAGATGCAGTGTTGGACAAACTTTGAGATACTGTAAGTCTTTATTTTTTCATTTTGTATATATGTTTTTTTATACTCTATATACAGTATATATTATATGTTTGGTTCGGCATATTACAATATAGCTTTGTCTCTTATATTTTATTAAGTGGAACCCAAGAAAGAAGGTGGAAGGAGTCTGGGAAGATCTGTCATTGCTACCGGATCAGATAAGCTTTATATTATTAACATTTGGTAAATTTTTCACTTAATGCATGGATTTTATTATGTGGATTGTTTTGAAGACATTGTGTAGGCGGCACCCTTATTATTTATTTCTTTACTAGTTACCAGCGTGTCAAAATGACGGCACAACATAACAGTAATGATAGCGCCGCCAGCTGTGCACGCCAAAATGGAGAAGCAATCGAATTGCTCCATCAGGCACCATCTAAAGGCCACCAGCATTCAAAACACCATAGAGCTGTGGAGAAGCGTCAGCCTTTTATTACATAGGATTCCCAAAAAAATCTCAGAATTGTGGCTAATGCCTTAACATTTGGCATACAAAAATATCTCTAATTGTATAATCATTACGTGGTGATAAGCTACAGTGTTGCTTGAGCATCTTTTGACTGTGCAAACCTTGTTTAATATTGTGCCCTCTCAATTGTTGAAAGTTTTCCTCTTCTTTTGCGATTTCCTTTCCAAGCTGCATTCAGCAGTTTAACTTACTGTATGTATTCGCTTAGGTATCAGTTTGTTTTTAGACCTCTAACATAATCCATTGAGACACGGCGTCTAAGTTATTCACCTGTGTACTATTTGTTAGAAAAACAACCGCTAAGTTTTCGCTGCTAGCAGAACCTGAGTTGAATTTTATTTTGACAGATTTCATTACAACATATTGTTGACACACTGTAAAAGCAGCACTTGAAATCCATACAGGATTCAAACTCTTTAAATATGTTCTGTGCTGAACTTTTGAATAGGCCTAAATGATTCAAATCTTGAAAGGGTGGAGGTAGCCTCAGATTTGTATTCATCTCTCAATACACTAAGAAGCTACTGTACAGTCACAGACACAAGTTAATACAGTTTATGAAGCTACTTTTTACAATAGTTCAATCAATCAATCAATCAATCAATCAACCAACCAATCAACCAACCATCGCACAACTGTAAATACATAAAATAAGAAGGCTTTGGCAACAAACGTAACTACTGTATTTCTGAATGTACTATAGTAATTAAAATGTATATATACATACAGGTTGAGTATCCCATATCCAAATATTCCGAAATACGGAATATTCCGAAATACAGACTTTTTTGAGTGAGAGTGAAATAGTGAAACCTTTGTTTTTTGATGGCTCAATGTACACAACCTTTGTTTAATACACAAAGTTATTAAAAATATTGTATTAAATGACCTTTAGGCTGTGTGTATAAGGTGTATATGAAACATAAATGAATTGTGTGAATGTAGACACACTTTGTTTAATGCACAAAGTTATAAAAAATATTGGCTAAAATGACCTTCAGGCTGTGTATATAAGGTGTATATGAAACATAAATGCATTCTGTGCTTAGATTTAGGTCCCATCGCCATGATATCTCATTATGGTATGCAATTATTCCAAAATACGGAAAAATCCCATATCCAAAATACCTCTGGTCCCAAGCATTTTGGATAAGGGATACTCAACCTGTATACTCATTTTTGTGCAGGGTTAGCTGAGTGACAGTATGTGTCTTATAAATAATGCCCCTACAGTATTGCAAGTAACATTAGAAGCTGAACATTTTTTTAGTGACTAGGGGGTCTATTTACTAAAGCCTTGGGGACAGATAGAGAGAGATAAAGTACCAGCCAATCACTTTCTAACTGCCATGTTACAGACTGTGCTTGAAAAATGTCAGGAGCTGGTTGGTTAGTACTATGAGGTCTATTTACTAAGCATCGGAGAGAGATTAAGTGGAGAAAGATAAAGCAACAGTCATTCAGTTCCTAACTGTAATTTTTCAAACACAGGGGTAGATGTATTATAGACGCACATATCATGCAGGTAATAACGCTTCTTTACAGAGATGATGCAGGAAGAGGTAAGTGACAAGGAGGTCTATTCATGAAGCAGTGAAAAGTATGGAGAAGTGAGCCAGTGGAGAAGTTGCCCATGGCAACCAATCAGCATTGAGGTAACATTTATAATTTGCATACTATACAATTGTACGGAGCAGCTGATTGGTTGCCATGGACAACTTCTCCACTGGCTCACTTCTCCACTCTTTCACTGCTTCATGAATAGACCCCAAAATGTATTAACATCTCGGATGCCAGAGCAGAGGAGTGAATACTGCCCTCTCCGGTGATCCCCATCAGAATCCCCCCCCTCCCCCCCCCAGTGCATCAGCCTAGTGGTGAAGCACTCTGTCTCTCCTCCCCACCAGCTCACTTGGCATGCAGGAGATTTCTCAACCTGCAGCAGTCGAAATCAATAGCTGCAAGTGTTTGGATGGCCGGTACCGCTGATCGTTCATACATTGCCCACAACACTGGTGCGCTATCTTACAGATAGCAGTGCCAATACTCGCAAAGACACACAGCGCCCCTGCCATGTAGCACTAATCTCCTTCTTCATACATGAGGAAGAAGCGGTATTAGCGCACATAACGGCGCTGATATCACTTCTCCCCATTATAGAAGATCATACAGCTAGCCTAGAGCCTGTAACATGACAGTTCGGAGTGGATCTCCTGGTACTCTCTGTCCATTTTCTCTCTCCCCAAGGCTTAGTACATAGTCTCCATTATCTCTCTCCACTTTATCTCTCTCCAACGCTTAGTAAATAGAACCCTAAATTCACTATAAACTACAAACCACATAAGAAATGTATTTTGTTTGCTGTTGCAAATTTCATTATAAACCCATGAGCCCTCATCCCCACCACGCCCTCCGCAGCAATGTAATCTAGTTGCTCGGCCATACAAATGTGGGAACTGCACTAAGGGGGTTATTCATCCTTTCTTTTGCGTGCTGGGGGCCGCCCATCGCAGGGCAAGGCTGCCCAGTGGCAGCCGCAGCTAGGCTTTGTATGCAGGAGGTCCCCCACCATTTTTTAGACCGGAACGGCACGCAGCTGCCCCGAAAATGTCGCTACCCTGCCCCCGTTTTTGACACGCCGCCCCTGAATAACCATCTAAATAAACAGATTCCAATACAAAAAGATCTACCAAACAAATGGAGGATCGGCCGCTTTCAGGTGCTGTGTCTCTAATGCTGCTGCTATAACAACTTGGGGGTAGTCACACCCCAACCATACATCAAAAGAAACCAAGAAAATAAAAATAGCAGCGCTAATGGAAGTATTATATAATGATTCTAATGCGAAGGATTGAGTGAAAAAAAGTTCTTCAATTTAATAAGACATAAGTTTAGGCCTCAATAAAAAAATTGGATACACGATCCAAACATAACAATTTAAAACAATGGAAAATAATAAAATTAGCATATATGGGTCAATAAATTGTAGCTGCCCGTCACATTAATATCCGTTCCTATTATTGAATCTGGAATATATAGCAGATGAAAACAGACTGATAATGCAGTCACACCAGTACACATTACCCGAAGACCGCTAGAGGTGTAGTCCCTTAAGAGTGTCTCTGATATTTTTACTCAAAACCAGCCAGGTTTGGGATCCTCATTTAGTGCGGTGTCCTCTTCATAGAGATGGGGTAGATAGTGTTCCTGGTTGTTGGATGTTTGTCCCGTTTTTTCTGCAGATGACAAAGTCCAGTTTGGTCCGGACATATCCGAACATATCCGGACCAAACTGGACTTTGTCATCTGCAGAAAAAACGGGACAAACATCCAACAACCAGGAACACTATCTACCCCATCTCTATGAAGAGGACACCGCACTAAATGAGGATCCCAAACCTGGCTGGTTTTGAGTAAAAATATCAGAGACACTCTTAAGGGACTACACCTCTAGCGGTCTTCGGGTAATGTGTACTGGTGTGACTGCATTATCAGTCTGTTTTCATCTGCTATATATTCTAGAGATGAGCGCCTGAAATTTTTCGGGTTTTGTGTTTTGGTTTTGGGTTCGGTTCCGCGGCCGTGTTTTGGGTTCGAACGCGTTTTGGCAAAACCTCACCGAATTTTTTTTGTCGGATTCGGGTGTGTTTTGGATTCGGGTGTTTTTTTCAAAAAACACTAAAAAACAGCTTAAATCATAGAATTTGGGGGTCATTTTGATCCCAAAGTATTATTAACCTCAAAAACCATAATTTACACTCATTTTCAGTCTATTCTGAATACCTCACACCTCACAATATTATTTTTAGTCCTAAAATTTGCACCGAGGTCGCTGTGTGAGTAAGATAAGCGACCCTAGTGGCCGACACAAACACCGGGCCCATCTAGGAGTGGCACTGCAGTGTCACGCAGGATGTCCCTTCCAAAAAACCCTCCCCAAACAGCACATGACGCAAAGAAAAAAAGAGGCGCAATGAGGTAGCTGTGTGAGTAAGATTAGCGACCCTAGTGGCCGACACAAACACCGGGCC
The DNA here is from genome assembly GCF_028390025.1 of Pseudophryne corroboree. NCBI lineage: Eukaryota > Metazoa > Chordata > Amphibia > Anura > Myobatrachidae > Pseudophryne > Pseudophryne corroboree. Next base: position 87,601,484 of record NC_086445.1, on the reverse strand, counting down.
CATCTAGGAGTGGCACTGCAGTGTCACGCAGGATGGCCCTTCCAAAAAACCCTCCCCAAACAGCACATGACGCAAAGAAAAAAAGAGGCGCAATGAGGTAGCTGTGTGAGTAAGATTAGCGACCCTAGTGGCCGACACAAACACCGGGCCCATCTAGGAGTGGCACTGCAGTGTCACGCAGGATGTCCCTTCCAAAAAACCCTCCCCAAACAGCACATGACGCAAAGAAAAAAAGAGGCGCAATGAGGTAGCTGTGTGAGTAAGATTAGCGACCCTAGTGGCCGACACAAACACCGGGCCCATCTAGGAGTGGCACTGCAGTGTCACGCAGGATGTCCCTTCCAAAAAACCCTCCCCAAACCGCACATGACGCAAAGAAAAAAAGAGGCGCAATGAGGTAGCTGTGTGAGTAAGATTAGCGACCCTAGTGGCCGACACAAACACCGGGCCCATCTAGGAGTGGCACTGCAGTGTCACGCAGGATGGCCCTTCCAAAAAACCCTCCCCAAACAGCACACGACGCAAAGAAAAAAAGAGGCGCAATGAGGTAGCTGTGTGAGTAAGATTAGCGACCCTAGTGGCCGACACAAACACCGGGCCCATCTAGGAGTGGCACTGCAGTGTCACGCAGGATGTCCCTTCCAAAAAACCCTCCCCAAACAGCACATGACGCAAAGAAAAAAAGAGGCGCAATGAGGTAGCTGTGTGAGTAAGATAAGCGACCCTAGTGGCCGACACAAACACCGGGCCCATCTAGGAGTGGCACTGCAGTGTCACGCAGGATGTCCCTTCCAAAAAACCCTCCCCAAACAGCACATGACGCAAAGAAAAAAAGAGGCGCAATGAGGTAGCTGACTGTGTGAGTAAGATTAGCGACCCTAGTGGCCGACACAAACACCGGGCCCATTTAGGAGTGGCACTGCAGTGTCACGCAGGATGTCCCTTCCAAAAAACCCTCCCCAATCAGCACATGATGCAAAGAAAAAGAAAAGAAAAAAGAGGTGCAAGATGGAATTGTCCTTGGGCCCTCCCACCCACCCTTATGTTGTATAAACAAAACAGGACATGCACACTTTAACCAACCCATCATTTCAGTGACAGGGTCTGCCACACGACTGTGACTGATATGACGGGTTGGTTTGGACCCCCCCCAAAAAAGAAGCAATTAATCTCTCCTTGCACAAACTGGCTCTACAGAGGCAAGATGTCCACCTCATCATCACCCTCCGATATATCACCGTGTACATCCCCCTCCTCACAGATTATCAATTCGTCCCCACTGGAATCCACCATCTCAGCTCCCTGTGTACTTTGTGGAGGCAATTGCTGCTGGTCAATGTCTCCGCGGAGGAATTGATTATAATTCATTTTAATGAACATCATCTTCTCCACATTTTCTGGATGTAACCTCGTACGCCGATTGCTGACAAGGTGAGCGGCGGCACTAAACACTCTTTCGGAGTACACACTTGTGGGAGGGCAACTTAGGTAGAATAAAGCCAGTTTGTGCAAGGGCCTCCAAATTGCCTCTTTTTCCTGCCAGTATAAGTACGGACTGTGTGACGTGCCTACTTGGATGCGGTCACTCATATAATCCTCCACCATTCTATCAATGTTGAGAGAATCATATGCAGTGACAGTAGACGACATGTCCGTAATCGTTGTCAGGTCCTTCAGTCCGGACCAGATGTCAGCATCAGCAGTCGCTCCAGACTGCCCTGCATCACCGCCAGCGGGTGGGCTCGGAATTCGGAGCCTTTTCCTCGCACCCCCAGTTGCGGGAGAATGTGAAGGAGGAGATGTTGACAGGTCGCGTTCCGCTTGACTTGACAATTTTGTCACCAGCAGGTCTTTCAACCCCAGCAGACTTGTGTCTGCCGGAAAGAGAGATCCAAGGTAGGCTTTAAATCTAGGATCGAGCACGGTGGCCAAAATGTAGTGCTCTGATTTCAACAGATTGACCACCCGTGAATCCTTGTTAAGCGAATTAAGGGCTCCATCCACAAGTCCCACATGCCTAGCGGAATCGCTCCGTGTTAGCTCCTCCTTCAATGTCTCCAGCTTCTTCTGCAAAAGCCTGATGAGGGGAATGACCTGACTCAGGCTGGCAGTGTCTGAACTGACTTCACGTGTGGCAAGTTCAAAGGGCATCAGAACCTTGCACAACGTTGAAATCATTCTCCACTGCGCTTGAGACAGGTGCATTCCACCTACTATATCGTGCTCAATTGTATAGGCTTGAATGGCCTTTTGCTGCTCCTCCAACCTCTGAAGCATATAGAGGGTTGAATTCCACCTCGTTACCACTTCTTGCTTCAGATGATGGCAGGGCAGGTTCAGTAGTTTTTGGTGGTGCTCCAGTCTTCTGTACGTGGTGCCTGTACGCCGAAAGTGTCCCGCAATTCTTCTGGCCACCGACAGCATCTCTTGCACGCCCCTGTCGTTTTTTAAAAAATTCTGCACCACCAAATTCAAGGTATGTGCAAAACATGGGACGTGCTGGAATTTGCCCATATTTAATGCACACACAATATTGCTGGCGTTGTCCGATGCCACAAATCCACAGGAGAGTCCAATTGGGGTAAGCCATTCCGCGATGATCTTCCTCAGTTGCCGTAAGAGGTTTTCAGCTGTGTGCGTATTCTGGAAAGCGGTGATACAAAGCGTAGCCTGCCTAGGAAAGAGTTGGCGTTTGCGAGATGCTGCTACTGGTGCCGCCGCTGCTGTTCTTGCGGCGGGAGTCCATACATCTACCCAGTGGGCTGTCACAGTCATATAGTCCTGACCCTGCCCTGCTCCACTTGTCCACATGTCCGTGGTTAAGTGGACATTGGGTACAACTGCATTTTTTAGGACACTGGTGAGTCTTTTTCTGACGTCCGTGTACATTCTCGGTATCGCCTGCCTAGAGAAGTGGAACCTAGATGGTATTTGGTAACGGGGGCACACTGCCTCAATAAATTGTCTAGTTCCCTGTGAACTAACGGCGGATACCGGACGCACGTCTAACACCAACATAGTTGTCAAGGCCTCAGTTTTCTGCTTTGCAGCAGGATGACTGCTGTGATATTTCATCTTCCTCGCAAAGGACTGTTGAACAGTCAATTGCTTACTGGAAGTAGTACAAGTGGGCTTACGACTTCCCCTCTGGGATGACCATCGACTCCCAGCAGCAAAAACAGCAGCGCCAGCAGCAGTAGGCTTTACACGCAAGGATGCATCGGAGGAATCCCAGGCAGGAGAGGAATCGTCAGAATTGCCAGTGACATGGCCTGCAGGACTATTGGCATTCCTGGGGAAGGAGGAAATTGACACTGAGGGAGTTGGTGGGGTGGTTTGCGTGAGCTTGGTTACAAGAGGAAGGGATTTACTGGTCAGTGGACTGCTTCCGCTGTCACCCAAAGTTTTTGAACTTGTCACTGACTTATTATGAATGCGCTGCAGGTGACGTATAAGGGAGGATGTTCCGAGGTGGTTAACGTCCTTACCCCTACTTATTACAGCTTGACAAAGGGAACACACGGCTTGACACCTGTTGTCCGCATTTCTGTTGAAATACCTCCACACCGAAGAGCTGATTTTTTTGGTATTTTCACCTGGCATGTCAACGGCCATATTCCTCCTACGGACAACAGGTGTCTCCCCGGGTGCCTGACTTAAACAAACCACCTCACCATCAGAATCCTCCTGGTCAATTTCCTCCCCAGCGCCAGCAACACCCATATCCTCCTCATCCTGGTGTACTTCAACACTGACATCTTCAATCTGACTATCAGGAACTGGACTGCGGGTGCTCCTTCCAGCACTTGCAGGGGGCGTGCAAATGGTGGAAGGCGCATGCTCTTCACGTCCAGTGTTGGGAAGGTCAGGCATCGCAACCGACACAATTGGACTCTCCTTGTGGATTTGGGATTTCGAAGAATGCACAGTTCTTTGCTGTGCTGCTTTTGCCAGCTTGAGTCTTTTCATTTTTCTAGCGAGAGGCTGAGTGCTTCCATCCTCATGTGAAGCTGAACCACTAGCCATGAACATAGGCCAGGGCCTCAGCCGTTCCTTGCCACTCCGTGTCGTAAATGGCATATTGGCAAGTTTACGCTTCTCCTCCGACAATTTTATTTTAGGTTTTGGAGTCCTTTTTTTTCTGATATTTGGTGTTTTGGATTTGACATGCTCTGTACTATGACATTGGGCATCGGCCTTGGCAGACGACGTTGCTGGCATTTCATCGTCTCGGCCATGACTAGTGGCAGCAGCTTCAGCACGAGGTGGAAGTGGATCTTGATCTTTCCCTAATTTTGGAACCTCAACATTTTTGTTCTCCATATTTTAATAGGCACAACTAAAAGGCACCTCAGGTAAACAATGGAGATGGATACTAGTATACAATTATGGACTGCCTGCCGAGTGCAGACACAGAGGTAGCCACAGCCGTGAACTACCGTACTGTACTGTGTCTGCTGCTAATATAGACTGGTTGATAAAGAGATGTCTATGTAACTATGTATGTATAAAGAAGAAAGAAAAAAAACCACGGTTAGGTGGTATACAATTATGGACGGACTGCCTGCCGAGTGCAGACACAGAGGTAGCCACAGCCGTGAACTACCGTACTGTACTGTGTCTGCTGCTAATAATATAGACTGGTTGATAAAGAGATGTCGTAGTAGTATGTATGTATAAAGAAGAAAGAAAAAAAAACCACGGTTAGGTGGTATACAATTATGGACGGACTGCCTGCCGAGTGCAGACACAGAGGTAGCCACAGCCGTGAACTACCGTACTGTACTGTGTCTGCTGCTAATATAGACTGGTTGATAAAGAGATGTCTATGTAACTATGTATGTATAAAGAAGAAAGAAAAAAAAACCACGGTTAGGTGGTATACAATTATGGACGGACTGCCTGCCGAGTGCAGACACAGAGGTAGCCACAGCCGTGAACTACCGTACTGTACTGTGTCTGCTGCTAATATAGACTGGTTGATAAAGAGATGTCTATGTAACTATGTATGTATAAAGAAGAAAGAAAAAAAAAACCACGGTTAGGTGGTATACAATTATGGACGGACTGCCTGCCGAGTGCAGACACAGAGGTAGCCACAGCCGTGAACTACCGTACTGTACTGTGTCTGCTGCTAATATAGACTGGTTGATAAAGAGATGTCTATGTAACTATGTATGTATAAAGAAGAAAGAAAAAAAAACCACGGTTAGGTGGTATACAATTATGGACGGACTGCCTGCCGAGTGCAGACACAGAGGTAGCCACAGCCGTGAACTACCGTACTGTACTGTGTCTGCTGCTAATATAGACTGGTTGATAAAGAGATGTCGTAGTAGTATGTATGTATAAAGAAGAAAAAAAAAACACGGTTAGGTGGTATACAATTATGGACGGACTGCCTGCCGAGTGCAGACACAGAGGTAGCCACAGCCGTGAACTACCGTACTGTGTCTGCTGCGACTGGATGATAAATGATATAAAAAATATATATATATCACTACTGCAGCCGGACAGGTATATATTATATATTATATAATGACGGACCTGCTGGACACTGTCTGTCAGCAGAATGAGTTTTATTTTTATAGAATAAAAAAAACAACAACACACAAGTGAAGTCACACGACGAGTGTTTAACTTTTTCAGGCAATCACAATATAAGTATACTACTAACTATACTGGTGGTCAGTGTGGTCAGGTCACTGGTCAGTCACACTGGCAGTGGCACTCCTGCAGCAAAAGTGTGCACTGTTTAATTTTAATATAATATTATGTACTCCTGGCTCCTGCTATAACCTATAACTGGCACTGCAGTGCTCCCCAGTCTCCCCCACAATTATAAGCTGTGTGAGCTGAGCAGTCAGACAGATATATAATATATATAGATGATGCAGCACACTGGGCTGAGCCTGAGCAGTGCACACAGATATGGTATGTGACTGAGTCACTGTGTGTATCGCTTTTTTCAGGCAGAGAACGGATATATTAAATAAACTGCACTGTCTGGTGGTCACTCACTATATAATATTATGTACTCCTGGCTCCTGCTATAACCTATAACTGGCACTGCAGTGCTCCCCAGTCTCCCCCACAATTATAAGCTGTGTGAGCTGAGCAGTCAGACAGATATATAATATATATAGATGATGCAGCACACTGGGCTGAGCCTGAGCAGTGCACACAGATATGGTATGTGACTGAGTCACTGTGTGTATCGCTTTTTTCAGGCAGAGAACGGATATATTAAATAAACTGCACTGTCTGGTGGTCACTCACTAGTAAACTCTCTGCACTCTCTACACTTCTACAGTACTCCCCCTAGTCCTAAGCTCCAGTAAATCTCTCTCTCTTATAATCTAAATGGAGAGGACGCCAGCCACGTCCTCTCACTATCAATCTCAATGCACGTGTGAAAATGGCGGCGACGCGCGGCTCCTTATATAGAATCCGAGTCTCGCGAGAATCCGACAGCGTCATGATGACGTTCGGGAGCGCTCGGGTTAACCGAGCAAGGCGGGAGGATCCGAGTCTGCTCGGACCCGTGAAAAAAACCATGAAGTTCGGGCGGGTTCGGATTCAGAGAAACCGAACCCGCTCATCTCTAATATATTCCAGATTCAATAATAGGAACGGATATTAATGTGACGGGCAGCTACAATTTATTGACCCATATATGCTAATTTTATTATTTTCCATTGTTTAAAATTGTTATGTTTGGATCGTGTATCCAATTTTTTTATTGAGGCCTAAACTTATGTCTTATTAAATTGAAGAACTTTTTTTTCACTCAATCCTTCGCATTAGAATCATTATATAATACTTCCATTAGCGCTGCTATTTTTATTTTCTTAGATTCCAATACAAGCATGGTCTCTAGCACTTCCAGTAGGACAGTGGTTCTCAACTCCAACCCTCAAGAACCACCAACAGGTCATGTTTGGAGGATTTCTGTCTGTGGAAGCAGGTGGGATATTTACTGACCCAGGAAAATAGATTAACTCACCTGTGCACAATTAAAGGATTCCTGAAAACATGACTTGATGGAGGTGTTTGAGGACTGGCATTGAGAATTACTGCAGGAGAACAATGACTCAACAAAAGGTTTAACTTTTACAAAGAGGACACCCAAGTTGGGTAATTGGTACGAAACTGCCAAGAGCATTTTAAACTTCTATTTGAGGTATCTTGTAACATTTACTAAATCAAATTGTCTAACTCAGGGCTGGCCAAACCGGTCCTCGAGATCTACCAACAGTACACATTTTCCAGACCTCCTAGCTGGTGCACAGGTGTAGTAATTACTAATTAAGATGTGCTGCATTCATTTCTAACTGACAATTCTACAGATCTCCAGGAGGCCTGGAAAACATGAACTGTTGGTAGATCTCGAGGACCGGTTTGGCCAGCCCTGGTCTAACTCAATGCAATAAAAAAAAGAGTTTACATATGAATAAGGCCATTATTAATACAGTATATAACCTACCTGTCCAGAGTGTTTGCTCACTTGCTCACTTATACCCCTTTCACACTGCCAATGCCGGATCCCACCCGGGAATTGGAAACGGGTCCTACCCGGGTGGGATCCGTCATTGGAGACTAGTGCTAGCTTCCCTGACCCGGCAATATGCCGGGTGGGTTGCCATAGCGACGGGGGTGCGGGGCCGGCAGCATGGGCAGAGGTGGAGGCGGTGCTGGGAGATGAGATCATATCCACGCCGCCTCTCCCTGTTGTAGTGAATGGGTCCCAGGAGTCCGTATACGCTGCCGTTGACCTTGTATTCAACCCGGGAATAACACTGCTCTATTCCCGGGTTGAATTGCCGGGTCAGGTGAATCGGGATTTCGGCAATGGCGCTTTAACACCGCACGCCGACCCGTGTCGACCCAGCAATATGCCAGGTCGATACCTCGTTATTAGTGCGGTGTGAAAGGGGTATTACTGTGTTTATGTGAGACGTGTCATCCATATATGTAATACCTGTAAGTCTGTGATTGGTTGGCCATGTTACAGCTTAACTAGCCAGTCATAGGTTAATTCATTGTTTTTGTGATTGTGCCCTGAGTCCATTATGTAATCTGACGCTTGAAACAGTAATGTGGGGCCTTCTTGGAAAGACAAGGGCCATCTGTGAAGTCACATGAAAAATATCTTGTAGCTCATCACCATTCATGTGTAAGATAAGAACAGCTAATGTGGGAGATATATCAAAACTTGGAGAGAGAGATAACGTAGAGAGTTTTAGGTGTCTATTCATGAAGCAGTAAAAAAAAGTGGGAAAGTGAGCCAGTGAAGAAGTTGCCCATGGCAACCAATCAGTGTTGAGGTAACATTTACAAAGTGCATTCTATAAAATTATACGTAGCAACTTTTTGGTTGCTATGGGCAACTTCTCCACACTTTTCACTGCTTCATGAATAGACCTCAAAGTACCAACCAAACCGCTTCTGTCATTTTTCTAGCACAGCCTATAAAATGACAGTAGTTGATTGATCGGTACTTTATTTCTCTCCACTTTATCTCTGTGAAGGTTGATACATCTCCCCAATGTATGTTCTGTTGTTACGAGATTTTGCACATTTTCACTTGGCTGATAATTATTTCCACATATATGTTTTTCATTGATGACTTCAAAGTACACAACCCACCCTCACAGTAAAACCCTTAAAAATGATCGCCACCATTCATGTACTAAGAAATGAATGAATCCATCTAAAGTTATTAGTGTGTACATATTTATATGTATCAGCACGTAATGATTAAAGGCATGACAGGTCTCATACTGTATATACTTATATTTATTAAATAGATCTATCCAACCCGCAGCTATTGCTGCAAGAGACGATTTTGGATTAATGTTCAGCAACACACACTGTAGACGTTTTTTTAATTTACGCCCAGTAGGGAATTCAGACGTGTGTTGAATTTAGGTGCATATTTTGTATCTCATACTTCTAATTGTAATTCATACATTTCTTTCATTCTGCGCCAACAAACAAAGAATTAAAAATATAAAGTGTTGGATTAATTAACACCCGGGTGACATATGGGTCAGGAACGCAAAGAAAAAATGCTGACAAGCACTGTCTGAGAGCACAATTAAATAAAGTTTTGTGCTTGTAGATTGACGGATTCATACTCGGAAAACTACGGTATTCTCAAGACTTTGGAGGTCATTCCGAGTTGTTCGCTCGCAAGGCGATTTTAGCAGAGTTGCTCACGCTAAGCCTACGCCTACTGGGAGTGAATCTTAGCATCTTAACATTGCGAACGATGTATTCGCAATATTGCGATTACACACCTCGTAGCAGTTTCTGAGTAGCTTCAGACTTACTCGGCATCTGCGATCAGTTCAGTGCTTGTCGTTCCTGGTTTGACGTCACAAACACTCCCAGCGTTCGCCCAGACACTCCTCCGTTTCTCCGGCCACTCCTGCGTTTTTTCCGGAAACGGTAGCGTTTTTTCCCACACGCCCATAAAACGGCCTGTTTCCGCCCAGTAACACCAATTTCCTGTCAATCACATTACGATCGCCAGAACGATGAAAAAGCCGTGAGTAAAATTACTAAGTGCATAGCAAATTTACTTGGCGCAGTCGCAGTGCGGACATTGCGCATGCGCATTAAGCGGAAAATCGCTGCGATGCGAAGATTTTTACGGAGCGATCAACTCGGAATGAGGGCCATTGTACTGTATGCTTATTACATACTGGGGCACTGCATTCGCAACAGGTGGACGAATAAAGGCCCTCATTCCGAGTTGTTCGCTCGGTAAAAATCTTCGCATCGCAGCGATTTTCCGCTTAATGCGCATGTGCAATGTCCGCACTGCGACTGCGCCAAGTAAATTTGCTATGCACTTAGTAATTTTACTCACGGCTTTTTCATCGGTCTGACGATCGTAATGTGATTGACAGGAAATGGGTGTTACTGGGCGGAAACAGGCCGTTTTATGGGCGTGTGGGAAAAAACGCTACAGTTTCCGGGAAAAACGCAGGAGTGGCCGGAGGAATGGAGGAGTGTCTGGGCGAACGCTGGGTGTGTTTGTGACGTCAAACCAGGAACGACAAGCACTGAACTGATCGCAGATGCCGAGTAAGTCTGAAGCTACTCAGAAACTGCTACGAGGTGTGTAATCGCAATATTGCGATTACTTTGTTCGCAATTTTAAGATGCTAAGATTCACTCCCAGTAGGCGGCGGCTTAGCGTGAGCAACTCTGCTAAAATCGCCTTGCGAGCGAACAACTCGGAATGACCTCCAAAGATCGGAGTGTCATGGAGAGATCATATCTCAGCTAAAGATAGGACAGGTTCTAACAATCACCGTACACATTAGAAATAAAATGATAGTTTTATAACTATGGGACCACTTTTGCCAATATTTTCACACACGTAAATATATTAAGGGCCAGATTTATCAAGCCTTGGAGAGTGATAAATTGCACGGTGATAAAGTACCAGCCAATCAGCTCCTAACTGTCATGTTACAGGCTGTGTCTAAAAAATGACAGTTAGGAGCTGGATGGTTGGTACTTTATCACCATGCAATTTATCACTCTCTAAGGTTTGATACATCTAAGCCTATGCTCCCTAAAGGTTGAAGTCTGTCGTTCGACCCCCTTTAATAAATACTTAACAATTAAAACCTTATCCACATAAAATAACGGCACATGACCACAGGAATGGGTGTTTAAAAAAACTTGATCTCATTTACTTTGATATCTAATGGGCCCTACACACTGATAGATCCGCCGCTGAGCTGCCCAACAGCGGATACGGCCGACGAGCGACCCAGCGGCGGGGAAGCAGTGACGGGGGGAGTGAAGTTCCTTCACTCCCCCCGTCACCCGGCTCCATAGCAGTGCAGGCAAATATGGACGATCTCGTCCATATTGGCCTGCATGCACAAGCGACGGGGCACCAGCGATTAACGAGCGTGGGGCCGCACATCGTTCATTAGTTCTTGTTCATTAATGAACGAGAACGTTCATATCGTGCAGTATCATCTGCCAGTGTGTAGGGCCCATAATAGAATTCTTAAAATTGTTAGTATGGCGGTGGACAAAAAGAATAAAAACAAAAAAAGACATTGACTTGCATATATAAAATTCTTCAATTATTGGTGCTCAAATCTGCCCACCCGACAAAGCACTCCCCCGGATGGGCAGGGATCCAATTCCAGGTTAAGACAATAATCATAGCCAGATTAAGGAAGCATACAGGGCATACTGTACCCCAGGGCACCCTCTGTCAGGGGGACCCCCAGTTGGAGCACACTGACATCACTAGCTCGCTCTCTTGTGCAGCAGCAGAACAAGGCAGCCAGAATGTGAGCAGTACAGGCTGAGGCACAGGATTATCAGGTTTCATGAGATACCAATGGAGCTTCCTGACCAGAGGAGAGATAGAAGGGGTGAGAGAGCTGTAAGTGACCCAGGATTCCCAGCTTCTCCTCTTTCCCACCTGGGTGTCTGGGTCTTGTGTAACCTGCTATCTAAAGAGAGCATGCAGATCTAGAGAGAGAGACACACACAGAGTCCTCCTGAGCCCTGTCCCAGTGTGTAAGTAACACATAGGCTGCTGCTATTGCAGACCCTCCAACATGACCCGCCCCACTAGTTACAAAATGCTCTGTTTCTGGACTTCCCTCTTAATTTATGATTGCCAGGAACCTGTGTTGAACTAGTTAAATGATAAGAAAGCTGTTTCTTCACAGGTGATGGCAATAATAAATTAAGAGGGAAGTCCAGAAACAGAGCATTTTGTACCTAGTGGGGCATGTCATGTTGGAGGGTATGCTATTGCTTTCTTGAAAAATAAATTATAGATTTTATTTTTCTATGTGTGTTTTTTAAGGTTGTTTAAGTTGTCTTTGTTCCATTGCAGAAAAACTTAATAAAATAGTTGTCTCTCAATTAGGTGGCACTTTTAACAGTAAACAAATATTAGTTTAAATCTAATATACACTATTGGTTTACATTTACTAATATACACAATCCATGCTTCCAACATGACCCATTCCAGGAGGGATAAAATGCCTGGACTTCCCTATTAAGTTATGATTGCAATCACATGTGTTGAAATACCTTTCCTATCAGTTAAATAGTTCAACACAGGTGAAACCAATCATATGTTAAGAGGGAAGTCCAGGCACAATGTAATATACACCACCCTTCCCCTGGGCACCCCTGTCTTAAGTGCCCCGGACCCCCCAAGGCTTAATCTGGCCCTGACAATAAAGTCCTAAGGCCCTCATTCAGGTTGGATAGCAGAAGTACAAAAATCCCAATTGAGCGATTTTTGTACTTCTGCGCATATACGGTGGCCACAACGCACGTGCGCAAAGTAACAAAGTGCGATTGCATCCATCAGGGATGCGATCACACTTTAAGTGAAAGCGGCGGGCGTTTGGGAGGTGGCGACGGAATGGTGCATGGGAGTGGTCCAGCCAATGCAGGTGTGGCTGGACCGTTTTCAGGTTGCCGCTGCGTGACGTCATAGTAATATGGATGAAATAGTAATATGGAGACATACTAGTTTGGGTTAATGTTGTAACATTTAATTTCCACATTAATGCGTCCATTAGAAAGATCTATATACTGTAAGTGCCAGTATACAGTAGGAGAGGAATAAGAACAAGACTACCACTTGTAGATCTTGCCAATGTTATCCCAGATAATTCTCTCTAACAGAATGTCTAATTTGAGTATTATAATTCAAGATAAATTACATTTTCTTTCAAATAATATTACCCACCGGGGCAGTGAGGGGGGTGGGAAAAAAGTGCATTTTTTTGGGGGTGCCTAGGGGGACGTAACCATGTCACCCTCTGGTAGCAAAGTGGCATAATGCAGCTGGGGCAAAGGGCTCCTGATGCTCCAATGAGTAAGGCAACAGCCCCACGTGCTTGTCTCACTACCTAGTACCTCATACATTCCTAGTACTGTGCCCTAGTACTGTTCCTCATACATTCCTAGTACTGTGCCCTAGTACTGTTCCTCATACATTCCTAGTACTGTGCCCTAGTACTGTTCCTCATACATTCCTAGTACTGTGCCCTAGTACTGTTCCTCATACATTTCTAGTACTGTGCCCTAGTACTGTTCCTCATACATTCCTAGTACTGTGCCCTAGTACTGTTCCTCATACATTCCTAGTACTGTGCCCTAGTACTGTTCCTCATACATTCCTAGTACTGTGCCCTAGTACTGTTCCTCATACATTCCTAGTACTGTGCCCTAGTACTGTTCCTCATACATTTCTAGTACTGTGCCCTAGTACTGTTCCTCATACATTCCTAGTACTGTGCCCTAGTACTGTTCCTCATACATTCCTAGTACTGTGCCCTAGTACTGTTCCTCATACATTCCTAGTACTGTGCCCTAGTACTGTTCCTCATACATTCCTAGTACTGTGCCCTAGTACTGTTCCTCATTCATTCTTAGTACTGTGCCCTAGTACTGTTCCTCATACATTCCTAGTACTGTGCCCTAGTACTGTTCCTCATACATACCTAGTACTGTGCCCTAGTACTGTTCCTCATACATTCCTAGTACTGTGCCCTAGTACTGTTCCTCATACATTCCTAGTACTGTGCCCTAGTACTGTTCCTCATACATTCCTAGTACTGTGCCCTAGTACTGTTCCTCATACATACCTAGTACTGTGCCCTAGTACTGTTCCTCATACATACCTAGTACTGTGCCCTAGTACTGTTCCTCATACATTCCTAGTACTGTGCCCTAGTACTGTTCCTCATACATTCCTAGTACTGTGCCCTAGTACTGTTCCTCTTACATTACTAGCACATTTTTTTATAAGTGGGCTAATATATGGAGTGAGGTAAGGAATGAGGAGATCATAAATAAATGTCTATGCCTAGCTACAGTATATCTTGACACAGACAGATAGATAGATAGACAGAGAGATAGATAGATAGATAGATAGATAGATAGATAGATAGATAGATAGATAGATAGATCCGTGGACAGCACGGACGGACGCGGCGTCTGCGGCGGTATCGGACAGGTGAGTGTAATCCTGTCAATGATTACCTGTTGCACTGGGTATAAATGTGTTGTACGTGTATATGTATTCATGTATGGTTTGTCCCTGAAGACGGGGCTTGTTCCCCGAAACGCCGTAGGACTGCAATAAAAGTTCTTCATTCTGCATAATCTCGACTGCTGAGTGCTGCTGATTTCCCCTTCTACTAGATAGATAGATAGATAGATAGATAGATAGATAGATAAATTTGGCACAGCGAATGTGGTGGAAGATTCCCGGTGGGTTGATGGGAATGTGGGGCCTGACCGCCCCCACCCCCCCTCTCCAATTGACATGTGAAGGGTGGTGCTGCCACCATGGTTACATGGTTATACCTCAGGTGCATGGGCATGTGAGGCCACTTCTACAAATTTTTCCAGGGCTACTTTCAGTTCCCAATCCGCCCCTAGATAGATAGATAGATAGTTAGATAGATAGATAGATAGATAGATAGATAGATAGATAGATAGATAGATAGATAAACAGCCCATCTTTGCACGCCAAACCGCATCTTCTAGTGAGGGGCATCTTTTTTATTTCTCTTTTGCAAAATATGCGTCTTAGTAGCAATGCAATGTGGCTAAGACGCATGCATAGACTGTGCTGATATACAGTGTGACACTTGTATATCTGTGTGTGACTGTGTCTCTGAACCTGTATACAAAGTGCAGCAATGTAGCAGCCGCAGCTTTTTTCCAATACAAGTTCTGTACTGCTGTGTATACAGACTCCGTCACACACTATATAAGTGTCATATATTACATTAATCAGCGCGGTCTCCTTGGGCGTCCTAGTCGCATTGTACTGTAACTAAGTTGCATTCCCGTGAGCAGAGTTGCACAGGACCTGGCAGCTCACTAACGCCAGGCATCTCGCACTGCATGGCGTATTGAGGATGGATGAGGACACATCTGTATATAGCTCACAAAGAGGTGACTTCTATTTGAACATTCATCTATGGGCTGTTCCATGTGCCGTAACAAGGTATATACTATATACAGCCATTGTATGTTAGACCTTGTATTTCGTCACACTTCAGTATCTTATAACATTCCACCTCACAGCTCAGAATTCCGGATAATTAAATTCATTCCAATTGCAAGTCAAGAGGTGACAGGTCCAATTTCTATTGCGTTTCAAGGCTTATTTGGTCCATACCCATGAGCATCAGTCAGTAGTGAGTTAAACAAGGATCACAATTTCCCTATGAGTCATGTGTGTGTTGTATGTGCTATTATATATAATATGTTTAACTATTTGTTTGCTGACTTTCTATTCTGGTGTTCAAATTATAAGATTGTATAGTAGTTAGTTGTCAGGTAATGTTTCCCCTGCACAGAGCAGTCAGACATTTCATGGGCTAAACTGACATATTTGCAAATAAGTGTAACGAAGATCTCTGGATTCTATTATTATGTGGAATTTAAATCTGGTTACGGTTATCATTCAGAGTGCTGGGGGAAACAAATGGCTTTTTTTTTTTTTTTTTAAACTAAAATACCTGCCAGTGATAAATCGTGCAAAGGGAAACATTGCAGCCAATCAGAGTCACCTATTTTTTTTAGTATATTTAAAAAATAAACATCTCGGTACTGTAAAGCATACCCTCCAACTGTACCTTTTTGGCAGGTACAGTACCTTTTTTCTATGGTCTGTACCGATTTTTGACTCTCCATTTCTCCTTTGAAAGTATAGGAAAAGGGGCGTGACCACGCCCCTTTTCCCGTGGTCATGCCCACTTTCATGATTTGTACCATTTTTTAAGTGTAAAATGTTGGAGGGTATGGTAATGACATACACACATTATCATCTGTACCCAGTATTAATGCTCCCCAATAATATATACATACTGTATAGTACTCTGGTGATTCATGGCCTGATACACAGATTTATGTTAGAGGCACCGGCTCTGCGTCTTTGTACTCAGTGGCTGTGCTAAAATATGATGTCCTCTACTGGCTTCCGCAGGTCCAAAGACGCAGCATGGAATCCACCACATGTACACCGGGTTGTCATTGGAAATCTGAGTAACCCGAGGACGCAGTCACTGGTTTCAGCACGCACAGAAACCGATCGCCCTCCTCGACGCAAGTGGCTGCAGACTGTCACTTCCACGATGTCTGCAACCAATATGTCAGGCCATGATCTGTACATACATAGTGTGGTTCTTACTCATGTGCAGATCATTAAACACCATAGATTTGCGTGAATATCGGAACTACGTAAATCTCTGAATCGGGCCCTCAGTTTGCTGAAACACTTTTCAACTCAACTGATGTTGGCATGTCCTCTTTCACTGTCACGGGGCCATCATTTTCTTCTTTGCCCGTGGTTCATGTCAATATCAGTCTCAGTGTACTCACTCAGAGCTTTGCGGTAGAGGTCTTCACTATCTAGACCTGTTTCGGCGGTTCCTTGCTGTACAAGATGGCCATGGTGTCCGCATCTTTTACTAGGCCTGGCGGTGTCCTATCTCCGTCTGCGATGACTCACACTCGCTCTACCAGCTCTCTGCTTCCCGGTAGCACCCTGCTGCTTCTGCTCTGCAGCGCTGTTCTCACCACCCAGCGTGACCATGCGGTTAGCATCCGTTACTAGTCTCCCACTCCTCACTCAGCGTGTCCAGCAGAGCCACATGAACACCATTGATTCCGAGGACACATGTCATTGGCCAGATGACAACTTTAGACTTTATATGTGCTCCGTCCTTATAAGCCAATGTATTCTACTTTTTTCAGATACTGTTAAGCAACTACTGTGTTAGAACTAATTCCAACTACTTCTTATTATCTTTTAATTATAGGGTGTCACAAGCAATAACTGGTAATAAATAATAATAAATTCCGTAGCACCATACAAAGGTGAAAGAATGTATAACAGCAAGCATAATTACAGAGAGTACTGTAAAGAAACTGACACACTACAGTGTAGGGGTGTAGTACGGCTGACCGGCGGTCAGGAGACCGCCGGTCAGCTTACCGATGCCGGGATCCCGGCGGGGAGGGGCGAGTGCAGCAAGCCCCTTGCGGGCTCGGTGGTGATCTACTCTCGCCACAGGTTCTATTCCCACTCTATGGGTGTCGTGGCAAGCCGACCATCGGGATAGTGAGGGGTCGGGATGGTGGAGGAGGTCATGTGACCGTCGGTCTCCCGACCGCCGGTCACATGAATACCACCCCAGTGTAGCAGTATGAAGGTAAATGGCAATAGTGAGCCATGGACTCTGTGTGGGGTACCCAGGTAAGATAGGCAGGTGTGAACACACCCACTAGCTTCAGAGCGGAGTCAGTCTGGGAAAAACGGCTGCAGTCAGGTGAGGCTGCTGATGGAGAGTGCAGACAGACCAGTTTGGGACTGGACAGTCAACAGAGCCAGCAACAGAAATCTTGGGGCTGATAATTCTGGTGCCCCCCCCCATTGACCCACCCCACCTATCGACATCCCCCTTCTCCTTGACCCCCCATACACACAACCCTCTCCTGCCTGTGTCAATACATATATCAGCAAACCTCTCACCCATGACCCCACCCTTTACAGTACTAAAGTCTGTGTAAGTTGTAACCCAATCATCGCCATAGGGACTCACCAAAGCCAAGCTCCATATACTGTATAAACATCCAAATGGTCCAATGCAAAATGAAATTAAGTAAAAATAAACTGTGACTTGACTTACCACACCACTACATTCTTAGTGTTGTTGTCACTGTCTTTGCATACCACTACATTCTTAGTGTTGTTGTCACTGTCTTTGCATACCACTACATTCTTAGTGTTGTTGTCACTGTCTTTGCATACCACTACATTCTTAGTGTTGTTGTCACTGTCTTTGCATACCACTACATTCTTAGTATTGTTGTCACTGTCTTTGCATACCACTACATTCTTAGTATTGTTGTCACTGTCTTTGCATACCACTACATTCTTAGTGTTGCTGTCACTGTCTTTGCATACCACTACATTCTTAGTGTTGTTGTCACTGTCTTTGCATACCACTACATTCTTAGTGTTGTTGTCACTGTCTTTGCATACCACTACATTCTTAGTGTTGTTGTCACTGTCTTTGCATACCACTACATTCTTAGTGTTGTTGTCACTGTCTTTGCATACCACTACATTCTTAGTGTTGTTGTCACTGTCTTTGCATACCACTACATTCTTAGTGTTGTTGTCACTGTCTTTGCATACCACTACATTCTTAGTGTTGTTGTCACTGTCTTTGCATACCACTACATTCTTAGTGTTGTTGTCACTGTCTTTGCATACCACTACATTCTTAGTGTTGTTGTCACTGTCTTTGCATACCACTACATTCTTAGTGTTGTTGTCACTGTCTTTGCATACCACTGCATTCTTAGTGTTGTTGTCACTGTCTTTGCATACCACTACATTCTTAGTATTGTTGTCACTGTCTTTGCATACCACTACATTCTTAGTGTTGTTGTCACTGTCTTTGCATACCACTACATTCTTAGTATTGTTGTCACTGTCTTTGCATACCACTACATTCTCTGTGTTGTTGTCACTGTCTTTGCATACCACTACATTCTTAGTGTTGTTGTCACTGTCTTTGCATACCACTACATTCTTAGTATTGTTGTCACTGTCTTTGCATACCACTACATTCTTAGTGTTGTTGTCACTGTCTTTGCATACCACTACATTCTTAGTGTTATTGTCACTGTCTTTGCATACCACTGCATTCTTAGTGTTGTTGTCACTGTCTTTGCATACCACTACATTCTTAGTGTTGTTGTCACTGTCTTTGCATACCACTACATTCTTAGTGTTGTTGTCACTGTCTTTGCATACCACTACATTCTTAGTGTTGTTGTCACTGTCTTTGCATACCACTACATTCTTAGTATTGTTGTCACTGTCTTTGCATACCACTACATTCTTAGTATTGTTGTCACTGTCTTTGCATACCACTACATTCTTAGTGTTGCTGTCACTGTCTTTGCATACCACTACATTCTTAGTGTTGCTGTCACTGTCTTTGCATACCACTACATTCTTAGTGTTGCTGTCACTGTCTTTGCATACCACTACATTCTTAGTGTTGTTGTCACTGTCTTTGCATACCACTACATTCTTAGTGTTGTTGTCACTGTCTTTGCATACCACTACATTCTTAGTGTTTGTCATGAATCTGCATTCTCCATCGCATCACTACTGTGGAACTACAGGTTCCAGCAGTTCATTTCTGTTCCAGTTCTAGTTTTCAGTCTACTGCAGCCTGGAGTACACAGTGCTTCAGCTAACTCACAGCTGATCTGAACACCTAATCCAGCGGGGTGTGTTCTCACAGATGCAACATCCAATCATCACAGACCAAGGGGTATAAACTCCAGTTCCTGGCTCAGTCTCATTGCCTTGGACAACATGTCACATTCTGTTAACAGGCGGCTCCTGTTTGCAGTCCTCTGTCTGCAGAGATACCCCTGTGTATTGGACCTGTGGAACTACAGGTCCCAGCAGTTCCAGTTTCCAGTTCCAGGTTCCAGCCTTGGACAACACGTCACATTCTGTGAACAGGCGTCTCCTGTTTGCAGTCCTCTGTCTGCAGAGATACCCCTGTGTATTGGACCTGTGGAACTACAGGTCCCAGCAGTTCCAGTTTCCAGTTCCAGGTTCCAGCCTTGGACAACACGTCACATTCTGTGAACAGGCGTCTCCTGTTTGCAGTCCTCTGTCTGCAGAGATACCCCTGTGTATTGGACCTGTGGAACTACAGGTCCCAGCAGTTCCAGTTCCGTTCCAGTTTCCAGTTCCTGTGTTCCAGTCTTCATTGTTCCAGTTTGCTTCAAACTCCAGCCACAGTCTGCTACACCAATCTGCAGTAGAGACTTTCCTCAGGTGTGTTCTCAGCCTCTTCACCTAATTACCAGCATTCCACACTGTGCATTGCCTTTAGCACTTAACATCTTGCTGTGTTAGGACTGTCTCCTGCTAGGGCCTTGCTTGGCTTAAAGACGTATGCTTCTACAGAGACTGTGTGCTTTGATGGCTATTCGTTATATACCAGAGTTTTGTTTGCTGCATCTGATTTCATTATTGCCTTATCATTTATATCAAGTTTCAAGTTCATCTTCATTGCTTATTTGTTACCAGTGACTTTTGAAATATTCATTTATCGGATTAAGTTATTATTCATTGTTCCTGTCATCGGTTATCCCTGTGTGATAATAAATATCAAGCGCACATGCGCGGAACTTTTTGTCCGTTTCCCAGTTTCCTCTATCACTCTTACACTGACCCACTAGTGCCCCCTCCGGGGACATACTAAATCAGAATCCTGACAGTGTTGTCACTGTCTTTGCATACCACTACATTCTTAGTGTTGTTGTCACTGTCTTTGCATACCACTACATTCTTAGTGTTGTTGTCACTGTCTTTGCATACAACTACATTCTTGGTGTTGTTGTCACTGTCTTTGCATACCACTACATTCTCGGTGTTGTTGTCACTGTCTTTGCATACCACTACATTCTCGGTGTTGTTGTCACTGTCTTTGCATACCACTACATTCTCGGTGTTGTTGTCACTGTCTTTGCATACCACTACATTCTCGGTGTTGTTGTCACTGTCTTTGCATACCACTACATTCTCGGTGTTGTTGTCACTGTCTTTGCATACCACTACATTCTCGGTGTTGTTGTCACTGTCTTTGCATACCACTACATTCTCGGTGTTGTTGTCACTGTCTTTGCATACCACTACATTCTCGGTGTTGTTGTCACTGTCTTTGCATACCACTACATTCTCTGTGTTGTTGTCACTGTCTTTGCATACCACTACATTCTTAGTGTTGTTGTCACTGTCTTTGCATACCACTACATTCTCGGTGTTGTTGTCACTGTCTTTGCATACCACTACATTCTCGGTGTTGTGGTCACTGTCTTTGCATACCACTACATTCTCTGTGTTGTTGTCACTGTCTTTGCATACCACTACATTCTCTGTGTTGTTGTCACTGTCTTTGCATACCACTACATTCTCTGTGTTGTTGTCACTGTCTTTGCATACCACTACATTCTCTGTGTTGTTGTCACTGTCTTTGCATACCACTACATTCTCTGTGTTGTTGTCACTGTCTTTGCATACCACTACATTCTCTGTGTTGTTGTCACTGTCTCTGCCTGTGGTGCCACATCATACTGTAGGAAGGACTGCCAGCTAGGCCAGGGGAGATGTCTGTAGCCTAGGGAGCAGAACTGGATAGTGGTGGGGCTACTGCCTGAAACTGACTCTGGACAGTGCACTGCTTGGGTGGCTATTCTTTCTGATCAGCTGCCTCATCTTCTTCAGTATCCCGGGCAGTGGCAGCACCAACAAACGGGTTAGGGCCGGCACAGCATCATACGTAATGAGCTGGATTATAGGGTACAAGTATACATTATGTTTACTTTATTTTCAGCACTGTCCTCTGTTTTGTCTAGTTACATTTTTAACTCATTATGCTTCTTTCCCAATGCCTATGGTGCATCCAAATTAACAGGATCCTGATGTCTTGGTACTGTAGTGTATAGAACTGGTTTGACTTATTCAGGGCGTAGAATAATTGGGGGATGGCCTATACAAGGCTGGATTAAGGGCCACATAGGCCTGGGGCTAAAAATGTTCAAGGGCCTATTATGAGAGGAAGAGGAAGTGTGCCCAGTGCTGTGTGGGTGTGCCCAGTGCTGTGTGGATGCGGCTAATGTTGTGTGGGTGTGGCCAGTGCCTTGTGGGTCTATATACCACACACAATATCAGCCCCAAGGTCTCCCTAAATATGTGAAAGTAGAATCATTTCAGGTGGAAAATAGAAATACGGTTTTAATACTGTATCTACAGCCGGCTATGAGGCCAGCTGGGCAGCTGGTCCTCATCATCATTTTGTGATGAGTTGGACCTTTGTTTATGTGGAGACCCGGAGCTGGCCCACCATTGGCACCATTGTTAATCCTATAGGTCATTTCAGAGTGCTAGTATTTCATTTCAAAATTATTGGAAGCCCGAAATAAGAGCAAAACAGCTCACAATAAGCAAAATCTTATTGGGATAACACTGGCTACATTTCTACTTACACTGCTATTGCTTCCAACTGTATGTGCAATGGGCTTGTGATATCCTTGGTAAGTTATATACATTGTTTATGGCACAAAACCTTAAAAGTATGAGCGATGCCTAGTTAAAAAGGTCACAATTTATTTTAGGGTATGATGAGTGATATGTCAGCTTCCACTCAGTATGATACATGAAAATGTATGTAGAAGAGGCTCGGGTGCTGAATTAAGTAGGTGTCTGTGTTTTCTTGAATATTTATAGACATAACTATAATGTAATATATTGCACAGTATCTCCATTCTCCTTGTAAAAATATTAAATTACATAATAAACAAGCTACAACCCTCATGTTATATACTACAGGGGAATGTGTAAAGTCCATATATTTTTGCACTGCATGAATTATCGCCTGCAAATTTATGCCACATCTATAACTCTGTAACAGGTTTCTTTACTATCCACAGGCGTGAACTAAAAAAAAAAATCAGTGAGATGAATGGAGTTTAGCAACAATTAATAAATATAATTTAACAGGATTCAAAGAAATGTGCAAATCAATATTTGCAATATGTAAACATTTGGAGTGGCAATAAAACACAGTAATATAATATTAAGCTGTTACTCTGCAATGTATCATATAAAAATAAACATTCATTAAAATAAATGAATGCATGTGTTTGTTTGTTTGTTTGTTTGTTTGTTTATTAATTAATTTGTTTTGGGGTATTTATGTCTGTGCTTAAAGTTGCCGTAGTTTGAAATCTCCATACGGCATGGTATTTTGTTTTCCAGACAGTAAAGGCCCATATAGACGGGCCGATGCAGGAGAGATCTGTGCTGAGCGTGGGTGGGGAGACGGGGGAGGGGGGGGGGGGGAGGGGACGCTCACTTCACCCAGCGGGTGAAGTGAGCGACCCGCTAGATTGGCCTGCATGCAGGCCAATCTAGCACCAGCGATAGCGATGCGCGGGGCTGCGCATCGCTATTGCTGTTAGGGCTACACATGGAGCGATCTTGCTGAAAATCTAAGCAATCTAGTCAGATTGCTAAGAATATCGCTCCGTGTGTACCCCCCTTTAGAGTACAAGACGCCTAATGGTCACACAATACAGAGTGCATAGGGACATATTCAGGTTTGCTAGCAAACCAAAAAAGCACACTAATGGGCAGGGTCGGATTGGCCCACAGGGGTACCAGGGAAACCACCGGTAGGCCCCACTGCCTGAGGGCCCACTCCTTCCACTAAGGATCAGGTTCCAGACTGTGCACTTGTATTATACATGGTAGATATGTTGCATTACACTGCACTAAACTATTGTGTATTTCAAGCCTCTGTGGAGGCTGGCTACACCCCCTTTGTAGGCTGGCCACACCCCTAAGTATGGGCCCCTATAACTGTATTCCCCCGGTGGGCCCTTCATGACCTAGTCCGACACTGCTAATGGGCAAAACCATGTTGCACTGCAGGTGGGGCAGATGTAACATGTGCAGAAAGAGTTAGATTTGGGTGGGGTGTGTTCACAATAAAATCTAAATTTCAGTGTAAAAATAAAGCAGCCAGTATTTACCCTGCACAGAAACAATATAACCCACCCATATCTAAGGGCCTACTTCAGACCTGAACGCTGTTGAGCGAAATCGCAAAGCGGACAATTATCGAACAACTGTGCATGCGTACGGATCATTATGCGCAGACGCAATGCCTAACTGTGAAAAAATCCTGCCTCTTTTTTGATCGCTAGGCGTACGCAGAAGACTGACAGGAAGCGAACGTCTGGGGGTGGTGACTGGCCGTTTTCTGGGAGTGTCAGGAAAAACGCCGGCATTCCCAAACGTTTTCAGGGACGGTTTGTGTTGTCAGCTCCGGCCCGATCAGACTGTTTCTTTTGCACTGTAGGATTAGATCCTGGGCTACGCACTGACTGGAACAATCATTTGAGAGTGAGTGAGTTGCGAACAGATTTGCAGCTGACAGGCGTTTGCAAAGCTTTTCGCATGACATACACAGATTTGCACGGGGGTGGATTTTCACTCTGGCTGGGCGGCGACCATCCAATTGCAAACCTCTGCAAATTTGCAGAGGTTCAATCAGGGCTGAATTAGGCCCCAAATCTCTTTGCACACATTACATCTGCCCCACCTGCAGTGCGACATGGTTAAAGGGTATTCAACATATTTAAACTGTGTCCGTGATTTTCTGGACAGTTAGCATCAGACAGTTCCATGTCTGAGCATTTGTGTAAGCTGTGCACCATGTACAGTTCATTTACCGACTTCACCCCAGGCAGCGGAGCTGCAATATAGGATAATTCACTCAGATGCTGGAAATGTCATACTGATTAGGTCTCCTTATACTGTAGAGTGTTCCACTAAGCCTTTTACAGTTTAACTTAGTCATATATTGGAGTGGGAATACACTTATGGAATAGGTTAAAGATATCATTAACAGGGGCTCAAATGTTCCGTCTGCAGGAATATATTTATTATATAGGAAACTTAGGTACTGTGTTGACAGCAATGTTTGAGGAGATGCAAAAGAAAATTATATTTATTGTATTTCTTTAAAATATTAGATGTTTTGCTATTTGTTCCTTAATGTACAGTACCACCTATTTTCTCAGTTCCAGTGCTGGAGTAAGTATAGCTGGATAGTAGGATGTGAGCATAGCAGGGTCATAATATTTAATTAGAGATGTTCCTGGACCACCGTGTTTTAGTTATAATTCATCATTGTGTTTTCATTTTGGCAAAACCACCCTCAAGTGTTTTGGTTCGGATTCAGGTTTTGGTTTGGTTTAAAATCGATAATCATTAATAAAAAAAAAAAAATCTAATGAAAATCAATAAAAATAGTTAAAATCGTGTAATTTTTGCAATTCAAAACCTGAAATTCTGATTTAGAATCCGAATTTCCGAACCGCAGGATTATCTGAACTGGGACTCTGTGGGAAATGTGGCCCGGATTTTGATTTGGTTCGGACCCAAAAAATTTGGGTGGATTCGGATTTCTGGAGTACCGAACGCACATCTGTACATTTAATGTGTCCCCTATTAGAAAGTCTAGGGACTTCTAATGGGTTTCCTCCCACAATCCAAAAGCATACTGGTAGGTTAATTGGCTCCCAACAAACATTAATGCTAGCGTGAATGTGTGTGCGTGTACATGTAGGTTATGTAGATTCTATGGGGCAGATGTATTAACCTGGAGGAGGCATAAGGAAGTGATAAAACAGTGATATGTGCAAGGTGATAAAGGCACCAGCCAATCAGCTCCAATATGTAAATTAACAGTATGATCTGATTGGCTGGTGCCTTTATCACCTTGCACATATCACTGGTTTATCACTTCCTTATGCCTTCTCCAGGTTAATACATCTGCCCCTATATTCTCTGTAAAGCGCTGCGGAATATGTGTGCGCTATATAAATAACTGGTAATAATAATAATAATAATAATAATAATAATAATAATAATAATAATTGCATGTGTAGTATAAATGTACCCGGTTATGTCCACATACAGTACAGCCTATCAGTTTTCAACTGACTTGTTCCGTATTATCATTTAACTGCCATGTTTACCTTTAGGATCATGCAAAGGATCCTGGAGAACTGGCGGATTGCAGTACCAAAGGTGAGTAGAACAGCGTCAGTGTCATAAATTAGTCACCTCCGGTTGAAACAAAGGGGGTCATTCCGACCCGATCGCACGCTGCGCTTCATCGCAGGCGTGCGATCAGGTCATAACTGCGTATGTGTTGTGGCCGCATTGCAGGTGCGTCATTGCCCGGCGACGGCCGCCACCAGGCAGCGACGCTGCTAGCACAGAAAGCGGTCGCTTTCTGGTAGTGGTGCGGCAAACGCAGGCGTGTCCAGGCGTTTGGAGGGCGGATGTCTGACGTCAATTCCGGGACCATCAACGCTGGATTCATCGCACAGGATAAGTAACTCATACACTGGTCTTGTTCTGCACACAACTTGTTTTGCATAGCAGGGCTGCACAAGCGATCGCAACCTTGCTATGCAAAAATACACTCCCCCATAGGCCGCGTCTAGTTGATCGCACGGGCTGCAAAAAGTTGCAGGATTCGAGCAACTTGGAATGATCCCCATAGTTTTAGCTTTTGTTGGATTTTTTTTTTTAACTTTCGAAAATTCATATCGGAAATGTAAATGTGCTTGTTTAAAGCATTTTTATTTTTATCTTAATTGGATTGTTTGTGATTGACCAAGCGCAGTCTCCATCTCTATCTTGGAATCCTGTGTAGCCTTGTTAGGCCGCTCTTGACAAGCTCCACATGACAGTTCTGGGATTTACAGGGAATAGATCAGTTTATCTAGACAGAAAGATAAGTACGTTAGCCTCCAATGATAATGCTAATTTTGATTCATGGGCAGCCAGGCTTATCCCTGCGACTCATGTCCCTTTTCTTTCAGTATTGATGACTCATTCCAGGAAACTTCAGCTGAGGCAATGGCTCTCTCCATACCCCCCCTTCATTGAAAATGGTCAAAGCTGAGCTACTTTCCATGGAATACTGTTATAGACGTACAGCAAAGGACGTTGTCAGATTTCATAAAAAAAATGGCACCTGTACCTCTACGGTTTACCCACAACAGGCAGTACGGATGGTGTAATGGTTAGCATTACTGCCTCATAGCACTAACTTCATGGGTCACCATGGCCCTTACTGTGTGGAGTTTGTATATTCTCCCCGTGCTTGCGTGGGTTTCCTCTAAGTACTCCGGTTTCCTCCCACATTCCAAAAATTTACAGTACTGGTAGGTTTGACTGGCTCCCACCCAAAATTAACCCTAGCGTGAATGTATCTGCATGTACAGTACATGTGAAAGGGAATATAGATTGTAAGCTCCACTGGGGCAGGGACTGATGTGAATGGCCAAGTATGCTCTGTAAAGCGCTGCGGAATATGTGTGCGCTATATAAATAACTGGTAATAATAATACAGTAAAAAAGTGGCATTAATAAAACAGTTAACTGCCTGTAAAATATGTACTAGCAGTTATACAATATATGCAGAAGTTCAAGTGATTATGTACAAGTCTGTAGGCTGTGATTGCGTCGCATTGTTAAGAGGTGTTATATATCTGAATTATGCAGTGACTGGCTATTGTTGTCTGGTTTGTGAATAGGAGTAGGATGCTGTAGCATTGGCAATTATAACAATTACATGCTGACTGCAATGTCTTTATGTAACTAAGGGGCACAATTAAAGTGCGACAGTGTCCAAGAGGAAACATCAGTAGGAACCAGCATGTCCGTTGTGCACAAAATCGCAGCTGTGTATGCAACTTAATGCACCCCTGAATCAGGCCTTGTAATTAAAGGTGCCTACCTTGCTGCACCCGCCTCCGGGAGGCTGCAGCGTGGTAGGCTAATAAGGGTGTGTCCGGCAGCAATGTGGGCGGTCCAGGGCGTGGGCGCCAGGGAAAGTGAGTAGTCCAGGGGCGTGACATCATGATTGCATTATCGTGGCCCCACCCTTGCTAGAGAGTGCCGAGAAAACAGGCACTGTACAGGGGGGAGGGGCTGAGCTACGATGACGCGATTTAGCACGTATCGCATCATCCTATCCCCCTCGGATTGCCCACTTGTTCTCTGCTGTGGGCGGCAGAAGGGGAGTGCGGGGGGCTGCCAGCAAAAGCGGGAGACTTGTCCATCTTTCCAGGGGGCGGGAGGGTCACCCAATTTTCGGGAGCCTCCTGGCAATTCCGGGAGGGTAGGCAAGTATGCCCCTAATCCAGCATGTTTATCCCCCCCCCCAACCCATCCAGTTTTGCTCCTAACTTGTCCCCCATCTGTCCTATTCTTCTTTCTTCTCTATTCTTTTGTCTTATTCTCCTCTTCTATTTTTATTTCTGTCCCTACTATATAAAAGTAAACATTTTATTGAACTGCAGGTTTAGTTCATCCTCTAGCTGTGTTCTATTATTATTCCACTTTTGGACGAAGTTTATTTCTACTTCTGTGTTTATTATACTCACTTTTGAAGTTTGTATCATCGAAGGATGACTAATGCGATGCAAAACTTAAATCTGTCTGTACAGTAATTACTGTTTCCCTGTATCTGTGAAATTCTTTATACTTCTAATCAGTATTTTTGCATATATACTTCTATTATATTTTGCCTCCTATACTCTGAATAAAAATGGATTTTCTAAAAAATAAATGATGCTTAAATATTGAGAGGTTATTTTACCAATATTGCACATTTTTTTATTTTAAATGTATTATTGAATAAAATGTATTCTTCCTAAATACAAGACTATAAATCCATCATTCTACAATGCCTATGTCATACTCCAATAGAGCCTTGACGTCCATGCACTGAATATAATGCTGCGTGACAGTCGGGTCAGTCAGATTGATTGATGCACCTGTGTTTAGACGACGATACTCTAAACTTTGGACCGTGGCTGGGAATCACAGTCATAGCGGGAGATATCGTACACTGAATGTGAGGGGAGATGTGCTGACATTTACATTGAGGTCTGAGGATGGGACAGAGGCGCCTTTATCACCTGCCAACCATTGCTGTGAGATTACAGCAGTTGTATAGCCGCTCAGCGCTCTTGTCAGACACTCCTGTCACTGCTCCTTTCCTCCTGGACTTGATAGTTATTTCACACACACACACATGCTGAGTAAGAAAATAAACAGCTTGTCTAATAGACATCCAGGTCACTTATAAGGCCTCAGAAACACATATGTTTAAGCTGCTTTGACTAGAGCACTTTTCTGCTATCACTCTATCTCCAAGCGTTTGGATTTCCCTATACGACCTATACTACAGAGTTTCCAAAACACCGCCTTTGCAGTCCAGGTTTTAAGGATATCCATGCTTGAGTCGAGATGGCTAAATGACATTGACTTAGGTACAGCATACCTCATAACTGTCCTGATTTTAGAGGGACAGTCCTGTTTTTCTGTCCCACCCATGAGGCCGCAGTGTCCCGCGCTGGGGAAGGGAGTTGGGAGGCCCCCTGTCACTGCTTAGCAGAGCAACGTCTATTCAGTGGAAGCGAGGGGCTGGTGGTGTGGCTAACAGCTCACAGAGCGCTGGGCATGCCCCCATAGTGACAAAATAAGGAGGCGTGGCTTGTGGTTGCGGCATTCTCATGAGGCCACACCCCTTTTGCTGAGGCACTCCCCCTTTTTCAGGCGCACCTATTGCTTGAGCAGGGGTCCAGATTAGGCACCACAAAAAGTTGGGAGGTATGGTACAGTACTAATTATTAAGGCACAAGATATCCTTAAAACTTGGACTATATAGTGTAGTCAATCAGAACATAAAAAGGCTCCTTCAGTGCTTGGGCCAGGAGGCAATGTTTCCACTGAGGCTGAGCCATCACAGGCAGCGCATCAGGGAGTGCGTAGTTCAAACTACAGTAACCTGGCAACCTATGCTCCAGCCCCGGTATTCTGTAGGTGACCTCTCCCCCTCTCACTGGTATCTTCTGCTGGCACTCCTGGCATCCGCAGGTGAACACTTCCATTACCTTTGTGAGTTCCGCAACTGTTCAGGAAATGAATGTTCTCTTCTTGTAGGCGGCAGTGTCAAGTTCCCCGATGGGGAATTGTGACCAACAGTAAGCCACAGACTGAGTAATACTGCAGGCTCGAGAGGTCCTGGGATGCAAGTGATACTTCACTTCATTCTGTCGATGCGCTGGCTGTTACATCGGAAATGCTCTCCCCCCCCCCCCCCCCCAGGGTGTCATGTCTACTCTCCAGGCGGAAGTAGCAGAGGTAACTAAGCTATTTAGGAAGCTGAAGACCAAGAAAGCACCAGGGCCAGATGGCGTATCCCCATCTGCCCTAAAAACATGTGCCGCTCAGCTGGCACCAGTCTTCACGTCCATTTTCAACAAATTGCTTGGTACTGATGTGGTCCCAGCTTGTTTCAAGCGCTCACTTATTATCCCAGTGCCGAAGAATCCTTCCTCTTCCGGTAACCTGAACAATTACATACCAGTAGCACTAACATCGGTGGTGATGAAGACGATGGAGCGTCTGGTATTGACTCACTTAAAGTCCACGGAGGGCTCCCTCCTAGACCCTCTGCGGTTCGCCTACAGGGCAAATAGATCGGCTGAGGATGCAGTGAATCTGGGCCTGCACTACATCATGCAACATTTAGATTCACCAGGAGGCTATGCGAGGGTCCTGTTCGTGGACTTCAGCTCCGCATTCAACACTATCATCCCTGGTCTGCTGCAATTGAAAATGCGCAGTTTAGGAATACTAGAAATACTATGGTAAATTTCCTGACAGATAGATAGCAGCGAGTCTGAATGGGGAAATTCATCTCCGGCGTCAAGACAACTAGCACGGGTGCTCCCCAGGGGTGTGTTTTTTCTCCCTTGCTCTTTTCTCTCTACACCAATGACTGAACTTCTGGAAACTCCTCAGTGAAACTCCTTAAATTCGCGGACGACACTACGTACGGAGAGGAGACCGCTTATAGAAGGGAGGTCGAGCGGCTAACTACTTGGTGCGGTACAAACAATCTTCAGCTAAATACATTTAAAACGGTTGAGATGATCGTTGATTTTAGGAAGCTTCCCCCTACACTTTCCCCACTCACAATTGCGGACTGCGCAGTAGCTGTGGTAGAATCCTTCAGATTTTTAGGCTCCGCAATCGCCAAGGATCTGAGGTGGAGGACTAACATAGAGCGCATTGCGGGAAAATCCCAACAAAGACTGTACTTCCTACGCCAACTAAGAAAGCTCAATCTGCCGCAGGAACTTCTGATCCTCTTCTACTCGGCAATCATTTAATCTGTTCTCTGCACCTCCATAATAGTGTGGTTTGGCTCGGCCTCAACTAACGACAGGAATAAACTACAACCAATAGTAAGGGCCGCGGAAAAAATCATAGGGGCAAATCTCTCGGCAATCGAGGATATCTACCAGACTAGGGTTAGGAAACGGATGGAAAGGATCATCGATGACCACTCCCACCCCACTCATGACCTGTTGCGGCGGCTGACATCAGGAAGATGGTAAAGCCTGCCGCTCGTGAGAACTGCTAGACAGTGACACAGGAACAGTTTCTTTCCCCAAGCGACTACTGTATCTTGATCAACTCGACACTTGCTTAGTCTATTAATTTTCGCACTTGAACCATGTATTCAAGTATCCATTATGTTCCCTTATCTATGTTTATGTCACGTTGTTGTTGTTTTCTTTTCTTCTTTTTCCCTTTTCTTTTTTCTGTCTGAGAGCTGTGGTTATCGGAAATAATTTCCTTGTGTATTATGTACTGATATACTTGGCAATAAAGATGATTCTGATTCTAATAGAAGAAATCATAGTACCATATGAATAGGGCTGTTCACATAATGATGCTCATTTAGGACGAGATGCATTAATGGCAAAAATGCAGTAAAACCTCTGAAAATTGCATTTTCTGAAGTTTGCCTATGGGGGTCATTCCGAGTTGATCGTAGCTGTGCTAAATTTAGCACAGCTATGATCGTTAACTCAGACATGCGGGGGGACGCCCAGCACAGGGCTAGTCCGCCCCGCATGTCAGTGCCGAACCCCCTCCCCCCCCGCACAAATACAAAGGCATCGCACAGAGGCAATGCCTTGTATATGAGTAGTATCTCCCAGCCAGCGCAGCTCCTGCGGCTGGTAGGGAGTTGCTCGTCGCTCCCGCTGGCCGCAGCGGCTGCGTGACACGTCACGCAGCCATCGCGGTCCGCACCCCCAACTGTCCGGCCACGCCTGTGTTGGCTGGACCGCTCCCTCTAAATGGCGGCTTAACGCCGCCGTTAAGCCCCCTCCCGCCTAGTGACCGCCTCTGTCTTAGAGGCGATCGCTAGGTAACGAAAGCTGCCATGCGCAGTTCCGACCCGATCGCTGCGCTGCAACAAACTGCAGCGAGCGATAGGGTCGGAATGACCCCCATTATTCCCAATGCACAGCAAAACTTTCCAGAGCTTGTGCCTGATACACATTTATAGATGACGCTGCCTAATAGAAGCCCATACCTCCCAACTGTCCCGTTTTTTGGGACTGTCCCACGCGTGGGCCGCAGTGTCAAGTGATGGTGGTGGTGGTGGTGGGGGGGGGGGGGCAGTTGGGAAGATCCCTGTCACTCACTGCTCTGCTGTAGACTATACAAAATGATGATGATATTAATGACTGCCAGCAGCTCTGTCTAAACCACTTATGATTGGCTGATTGTGTATTGGGGGTAATTCTGAGTTGATTGCAGCAGGAATTTTGTTAGCAGTTGGGCAAAACCATGTGCACTGCAGGTGTGGCAGATATAACATGTGCAGAGAGTTAGATTTGGGTGGGTTATTTTGTTTCTGTGCAGGGTAAATACTGGCTGCTTTATTTTTACACTGCTATTTAGATTGCAGATTGAACACACCACATCCAAATCTAACTCTCTCTGCACATGTTATATCTGCCACACCTGCAGTGCACATGGGGGGTCATTCCGAGTTGTTCGCTCGCAAGCTGCTTTTAGCAGCTTTGCACACGCTAAGCCGCCGCCTACTGGGAGTGAATCTTAGCTTATCAAAATTGCGAACGAAAGATTCGCAATATTGCGAAAAGACTTCTCTGTGCAGTTTCTGAGTAGCTCGAGACTTACTCTGCCAGTGCGATCAGTTCAGTGCTTGTCGTTCCTGGTTTGACGTCACAAACACACCCAGCGTTCGCCCAGACACTCCTCCGTTTCTCCAGCCACTCCCGCGTTTTTCCCAGAAACGGTAGAGTTTTTTCACACACTCCCATAAAACGGCCAGTTTCCGCCCAGAAACACCCACTTCCTGTCAATCACATTACGATCACCAGAACAAAGAAAAAACCTCGTAATGCCGTGAGTAAAATACATAACTGCATAGCAAATTTACTTGGCGCAGTCGCACTGCGGACATTGCGCATGCGCATTAGCGACTAATCGCTCCGTTGCGAGAAATAAATAACGAGCGAACAACTCGGAATGACCCCCATGGTTTTGCCCAACTGCTAACAAAATTCCTGCTGCGATCAACTCGGAATTACCCCCATTGACCCTTATGCCAGCTGCTAGTACTTAATGAGCATTACAGCTATATGTCATGCTGTGTCCAACTTTTCACATTTCTTATTTGATATTGCCGAAAGCCATCAGATTTTTCAATTTCATTTAACTTTATTTGTGATAAATTTCATTTTGTATTTAAAATGCAACTTTTGTTTCTTGTAATAACTGTCATGATAATATTCTGTTTTGTGTATATTATGACGCTTGTACCCATGTTATATTCCACAGTTCGCTTTTGTAATATATTTTATAACTAAAAACAGAAATTGGTAAAAAAAAATTCTACAGTTTAGCTTTCAATATAAAATAAGTTGTCAGTTTTGATCTGAATGATTATACCAATGTATTAGGTACATTTTCTGTATAAAGCAACATCTGCCATACTAACAATTAGCTATAGATCTGAATATGCAGGAGAATCAGTGGAGGTTTTACGGCATTAGACCCTATGTGGCAGTAGCCCCATTTACATAAGATTTCTGGAACAGGGCTTTCTGCCAATACAATCTATAGAGATGGATCCATCTGTTTAAAAGATAAGCCGGACACACATGCCTAGGGGGACTTAATGGAATGATTAATGTGGAAATATTACAATCAGTCAAAGCATTCACGGCTTTTTTGGAGCGGTAGGCGGTTGCAAATACCGCTAGTCGGGATCCCGGAAGTCACAATGCCGACGCCAGAATCCCGACTAGTGGTGAAATGCCGGCGCTGGAATACAGGCGCCACAGGCTTTTCTATCTCTGTGGGTGTCCGGAGCGTGGAGAGTGCAGCGGGTCCACCATGGGCTTTCTAACACTCGCCCCGCTGCCAGCATACTGGTGGCCGGGATCCCGCTGTAGGTATACTGATGGCCAGGAACCCGCTGTAGGTATACTGATGGCCAGGAACCCGCTGTAGGTAGACTGATGGCTGGGATCCCGCTGTAGGTATACTGATGGCTGGGAACCCGCTGTAGGTATACTGATGGCCTGGAACCCACTGTAGGTATACTGGTGGCCGGGATCCCGCTGTAGGTTTACTGATGGCTGGGAACTCGCTTGTAGGTATACTGATGCCCAGGATCCTGCTGTAGGTATACTGATGTCCGGGAACCCGCTGTAGGTATACTGATGTCCGGGAACCCGCTGTAGGCATACTGATGGCCGGGAACCCACTGTAGGTATACTGATGGCCGGGAACCCGCTGTAGGCATACTGATGGCCGGGAACCCGCTGTAGGTTTACTGATGGCTGGGAACCCGCTTGTAGGTATACTGATGGCTGGGAACCCGCTTGTAGGTATACTGATGGCCGGGAACCCGCTCTAGGTATACTGATTGCTGGGAACCTGCTGTAGGTATACTGATGGCCGGGAACCCGCTGTAGGTATACTGATGTCAGGGAACCCGCTGTAGGTATACTGATGTCCGGGAACCCGCTGTAGGCATACTGATGGCCGGGAACCTGCTGTAGGTATACTGATGGCCAGGAACCCGCTGTAGGTATACTGATGGCCAGGAACCCGCTGTAGGTAGACTGATGGCTGGGAACCCGCTGTAGGTAGACTGATGGCTGGGATCCCGCTGTAGGTATACTGATGGCTGGGAACCCGCTGTAGGTATACTGATGGCCTGGAACCCACTGTAGGTATACTGGTGGCCGGATCCCGCTGTAGGTTTACTGATGGCTGGGAACCCGCTTGTAGGTATACTGATGGCCAGGAACCCGCTGTAGGTATACTGATGGCTGGGAACCTGCTGTAGGTAGACTGATGGCCGGGATACCGCTGTAGGTATACTGATGCACGGGATCCCGGCCGCCGGTATTTCATACTGAAACCTTTTAAACACGGCTTGTATCAAAGCTTTTAGAGAAATAAAAATGGGGAGAAATAAAGTACCAACCACTCCTGTCATTTTATAGGCTGTGTTTGAAAAAACACTGGAGCTAATTGGTTATCTCTTTCCACTTTATCTCTCTCCAAGCTTTGATAAATCTCTCCCAGTGTTCCATAAACATTTAATTGAAACTGGCATAACTTTGCAGGGGTTGGGATTGTTTTGCCGGCAGTCGGGATCCCGGAGGTCAGTATGGCGACCTCGGAATGCAGGCAGGAGGGGGGGTGCGAGCGTAACGGAGCCCCTTGCGGGCTTGCTGCACTCGCCATGCAGCGGGCTCGATGGCTCGCTGCGTACACCACAGGCTCTGTTCCCGTTCTATGGGTTTCACCCATGATTGGGAATAGTCCCTGTGTGTCGGCATTGACAGCGATCGGTTTCCCGGCGTCCTGCATCCTGACCGCCGGGATCCCAACAACCTGTTATGTGACCGCATCCCTTTTGCAGAACTGTAACTTCCATGGGAAGATCTTCACTAACAGGAGGTCCACAATGTACCTAGGAGGTCAATGATTTAATCACTGCTAAATCAAGAGGTTGTTACTCTTATCCTCTTGGATCTCACTGCTGCATTTACAGGGCCATTTCTAGACAATATGGCTCCAACTGCGAACAGTAAAAATGTTGGGCGTAGCCTCACTGAAAGGGGCGTGGCATTGCAGGAAGAAACTACCTTATACCCAGTTAGTGAATGTTAGTGAATAACCCATGCAATAGACACTGAAGTGAGGGCCTCACAGCCCCCCCCCCCACCCACCCACCCCGACCACAAACCCTGGCATCACAGCTCCCCCAGCCACAAGCCTGGATATATTATAATATATGCAACTGTCCCGATGTTCCGCTATTCAACACTGTCCCGCTGTAATGCACGTAGGCCGCAGTGTCCCGCGGGCAGCTGGTTATCACTGAATACATGCCGGGTGCAGGTGCACAGCATCTAACCGTGCAGGAAGGAGCTGCCCAGCTGATCAGGGAAAACTAGGCACACACCCAAAATGACTAAAATGGAAGTCACACAATGAGTACCACGCCCCCTCCCAAGGACCGCCCTGCTTCAGTATCTTACAAAGTTGGGAGGTGTGTATATATATATATATATATATATATAAAAATAACATTAGTATTAGTAATATTATTGTGGAAATTAGCTGACGAGGCACTGGCATTGGATCAGGGACAACCCCTTTGATGGCCCTAATGAGGAAGGCATTATCCAGAGTGAACTGGAGGCTGCGGTAGTCGGTGCTGGTCAGGTGTTCTGAGAGCTGAACGGTGAATGAGAAGTTGAGGCCCAGCGTGATCTCCCGCTACCAGCTCTGGGGGTTCATGTCAAAAGCAGTGGGGCTGGGTGCCCTGGCCAGGGAGGACTTCCAACTGTGACCCAGGACTCCAACATTGAAGCTCAGTATTTACCGCTGTGCCGTTATGCTTCCTCAGTGGTAGCTTCCACAGTGTGTGGCACTTTATATTGTACTGGGCAGAGACACGGCATCAGAACATCAGATCCGCCCCTCAGTGCAACCTGACAGGCCAGTCATTCTCTATCACCACTGCTGGTTTTTAAGAAATTACTTGCTACAACACATGGGGAGCAAGGGCGGGACCCCAGTTCCAGCAGACCCCTAATCCGCCCCTGATGATGGGGATTTCCCTGCTGCCCCTCCTATAATCCAGCTCTGGTGACAGCAGCTAGCAGGGCTTGGGGGCGCCCTGTGCATTTGACACTGTGGAGCGCACTATTCTTATACAAATGCTACATTGATTTACCTACAGTAGGTATTCATGCTTGCCTACTTTCCCGGATTTTACGGGAGAATCCCAGTTTTTTCGAGTAGTTCCTCGCACCCCTGCAAGAGAAAGCAAATCTCCCGCATCTCGCCCGCTTCCTAGTGAAGGGGGCATGATGGGGATATAGGAATAGTGGCACTGTACAGAGGGAGCAGGGCTAAATTATATGAATTGCATCATTTTAGCTCCACCCCTACCTGAGAACCCTATTCTTCCTATTTCCCTACAGACTGTAAGCTTGCGAGCAGGGCCCTCTTACCTCTCTCTCTGTCTGCTATCACATTGTCTTGTTTTTATTACTGTTTTATTCCCAATTGTACAGTGCAACGGAAAATACCGGCACTATATAAAAACTGCTAATAAACAGCTATATAATTATGTTGAATGGGAGGTTTTGATTGAAGGTGACACCTGATTGCGATGATTATTACTAGGTTTCAGTACCTCCAATGGGGACCACTGATTTTATTCACCATAAATCTAGGACATAAACATATTTTTATTTTGAATCCTCAGTGGTTTATTTAGTGACACAAATTGAAACAGTTTCTGTTGATTTTACATAACAACCTTGATGGTGCCCTATGGGAGAGCAGACTGGCTATTTCAAGACGCGTTCTATGCTGTAATGCAAGGGGAATGTTTCAGCGCTGCCATTGAGGTCAGTGGGAATGTAAAAAACTGAGCTACATTCATATTGTTCTATTTGTGACAATCACAGTAACAAAACATACACAGGAACAACATAAGTGTTTGACTATGAAGGGTATAGTGACCTTTTCCACAAGCGGCATAGTCAGTAGACATGGGTTCTTTTATATCATTTGACTGACAAATGTCTGCATTGTTTTCATTCTTCTTGTCCTGGGAGTTTATTAAACAAAACAAAAAATGATTTTTGAAAAGAATAAACGGCTAATAATGCTGTATTGCTATTGTGTAGAATGTAAATCTTGCTATGACCTAGATTTTGCTAGAATGCGCAGAAAGGCGAATTCAATTGCATGATTACTGTTTAGTTTCTCATGTCTGGTAACCCACAGCTACTAAAATTATATTTTTAATTAAAATGCAGTTAAGACTTCCTATAAAAGCGACAGCTCTACAGAATTTAGTTTTTCAAAAACTATCTCCGGGGATTTTATTTATTTATTTGTTATGTATTAATAATTGAACTTTATTCTCCCAATTTATAGAAAAGAGGGAACCCCACTACCATGAAATACTCTAGTCCATCAGTCCCTCCCTATGCTGCGTTGGTTGAGGATTATAGACTGGAAGAACGAGGGGTGATTCAGAGGTGGACGTTAACGGAACGCAATGCCAATGTTGGCGCAGTTGTGTCAATATTTATCCCTATGGAGCATGCGTTACACTGACTACGCACAAAGGTGCTAATTCTTATATGATCGCTGGTATCAGAAATGGAGCAGTCAAGAGATTCACATTCCTGGGCGATGACTGGGAGGTGACCCGAAGCAAATGCCAAAAATATCCACCGTATGGGTGTGTTATTGGAGTGTTGTAGACACGTCAGTGAAAGCGGGCTGAATTCTCGGTCACATATCCACTTCCACAGTGGCCATGTTCAGACAGAGACACTACCAGTTTTGATGGTGAATGTGATGATGTGCCGATGGTTGGCTGTCTAGAACCTCCGGCAGTGCTACTGCGTACAGTGGAGCAGAAAATTGGCATCGCAGTGCTTGCCCTACCGCACCAGGCTAAAACTAGCATTCGCATATTATGGCACCAGTGACTCCACCAACAGACTCTGGAGCAGATGCAGCAACTTCCAACTCTGAGTCAGGCCCCAAATATGTAAAGATTTCAGTGGGAATTTGTCAATGAGGCAGATTGGATGGCTTCTTGTCCAATCAGCTGTAGCAACTGCCCTACACTTGTTTTTCTTTGAAAGCCTCTGTTTTAGTAGCCATAGAGCTGGCATGTGTGAGATTCTCCTTCATCACAGGAACCTCAAACAGCTTCTCTTGAGTTCTCCTTTGAAGTCATACACAATGAGCCTCTCTGCAGCTCTGCAAAAGTTTTCCAGCCGCGATTGGAGGTCTTATGCCAGTATCTGTCCGTATTCACATGGATCTCTGTGTCCGAACCATCTCCATCCAGTGTCGTCCTTACCTTTATGACACCCGGTGTGGTAGAGGAGGGTCCCTGCTTGCCGTAGACTCTGCAGGAGGGGGCGTAACATTGCATCCTGATTCCCGTTTCCATCACTTCGTGGGTCCAGAAGATGCAAGCTGTCCCCGGAGACTGCTGTGGCTGCAGTGTCGGCTCCTACACTGTGACAGGAGCCGGGTGCTGCATGCAATGTTACAGTGCAGCACCGTCCGGCTCCTGTCACTGCACAGGAGCCAGCATTTTGGCGTCACCCGGGTGTGGCATGCACCCCCGTAGTGATGCCACTGACCCTGTTCCTCTGTTCATTATAGCAGCTGTTAACACTATTATTGGTCCTTAAACTTACCCCACACTAGGTGTAGTAGATACAACAGAAAATGCCATCCAATTGGCATACACTCAACTCAGAATAGAACGCAACTCTTGTTACAAGACCATGGCACACCCTTGACATTCCCATGCCACTCCCATAAGACCGTTATCTTCATGTGTACACCCAATTGTCGGCCAGTTGACAACCAGAAATTTCATTGAGAGCAACATCTGAGATATGTCTGATTCAGAGATACGTAAAGATACATATGTTGTCTACGATACATCCCCAGTTTACTAAACCTCATTAGATACCGCTGTATTCAAACTAATATATAGGTCACTCAACTGTTGAAAACAGTACCATGTATTCAATTATTGAGGGTCTTTTAATGCTTATCCATTTGTGGGAAACTTCTTCTCACAATAAACATACCACCTCCAAGTTACTTGAGGCGTCAACAGCTCTTCTAGGGAGAGATGTATCAAGCCTTGGAGAGAGATAAAGTGGAGAAGTTGCCCAAGGCAGTCAATCAGCATATGTCAGGAGCTGATTGGTTGCTAGTCCACTTTATCTCTCTCCAAGTCTTGATACATCGCTCCTCAAAAATCCTTGTTGAAGCACTATGATTGAGCCATCACTCAATTATAGGTAAGGTCCCCAAAGGGGTAGAGACAGAGCCAAATTAACGGGGACGGGGGACTGCGGGGGAGTGACAGGGGCACCTACACACAGAGGGCCCCCACACTCAGTGGTCGCTGCAGCCACCACCACCTGCAGAAACGGGTACATTGGCGTGGGATGTGGCCAGCCAGAGATGAGCAGGAGAGACGCTATCTCCCAGGATTGGTGCTCTGCTGCTGCAGCTACGTTCACGGATTCGGGCTCTCCACAGTGTGGAGTGTGGAACAGTGTGGATCTCCTGGCAGGGAGCCGCTGAGGTAGGCATGTGTGTATATTTTTATGTGTGTATATATATATATATATATATATATATATATATGTACATATGGACTTGCACTTTGGTAGATGAACATAGCACTACACAGGAGCTTATATATTTTTCATTAGATTTGTCTGGAAGCTCACCCAAAGCCGGATATCTTTTTCCAAATATGAATGGAGTTTTCCATCGTCTAAATTACGACTGTATAATTTTTAAAGTTGTACCACAAACCATTTTATTGATCGGTCACTTCTAATCGAATTATTGTTATTGGAAAGATTATATAGCTGTACAGACCACCCCTCTGAAGAAGTCCTTATAGGACAAAACATGTCAGGGTTGAGGAGAGCAATACCCCATCAAAAACTGTATTAACACAAACTCATTGTCAGAGATTTATATCTGTATGCTGAAAGGGTTTGCCTCTATATCTGTTAAGCACAAAGTAAGTTTTTAATACATTTTGTATAAAGACAATCGGTCATTTGTACTAACTGCTGGTGTAATTTTAGTAAGTGGATTTGAGCGCCCTCTGATTCATTTTGTGATTGTATATTTTTATATTATATATATATATATATATATATATATATATAGGAGCCCCCACAACTTTGTTGCCAAGGGCCCCCACAGACCTTAATCTGGCCCTGGGTAGAGGTGGCAGTAATATCTGAATAAGGAGGTGCTGTCCAAAGGCGACAACCTCTTT
Source organism: Pseudophryne corroboree (assembly GCF_028390025.1). Taxonomy (NCBI): domain Eukaryota; kingdom Metazoa; phylum Chordata; class Amphibia; order Anura; family Myobatrachidae; genus Pseudophryne; species Pseudophryne corroboree. Next base: position 87,560,538 of record NC_086445.1, on the reverse strand, counting down.
CATTTTTAAATTTTTATAAGAAAACATGTAAAATGAACGGCTAAAAAGGCGCAACATGTTCTTCATGTATTCCAACAATAACGTATGCCGCTCTGTAATGCATGTCAAGTTCTTAGGCATAATAGCATTAAATACAGTCATTACAAGCACAGACGCTATAATATTATGAAATGTATTAGTTCATAGACCATTTGAAATTACCTAGCAAAAGCTTTGACCTTCTGAATTATCTGGACCGGATAATGGAATTATTTAGCAAAGTAAGACACTTGTTGGGCATTTATGTTCATCACTATAGTCAGCTTATATCACAGGGATTTTTAATTTGCTGGAAGAAACACATGAATACATTTGTGTAACCAGGTTTGTTTTGTGGGTTTTATGTTGTTATTAGAGATGTGCACTTGAAATTTTTCGGGTTTTGTGTTTTGGTTTTGGGTTCGGTTCCGCGGCCGTGTTTTGGGTTCGACCGCGTTTTGGCAAAACCTCACCGAATTTTTTTTGTCGGATTCGGGTGTGTTTTGGATTCGGGTGTTTTTTTTCAAAAAACACTAAAAAACAGCTTAAATCATAGAATTTGGGGGTCATTTTGATCCCAAAGTATTATTAACCTCAAAAACCATAATTTCCACTCATTTTCAGTCTATTCTGAACACCTCACACCTCACAATATTATTTTTAGTCCTAAAATTTGCACCGAGGTCGCTGGATGACTAAGCTAAGCGACCCTAGTGGCCGACACAAACACCTGGCCCATCTAGGAGTGGCACTGCAGTGTCACGCAGCATGGCCCTTCCAAAAAACACTCCCCAAACAGCACATGACGCAAAGAAAAAAAGAGGCGCAATGAGGTAGCTGTGTGAGTAAGCTAAGCGACCCTAGTGGCCGACACAAACACCTGGCCCATCTAGGAGTGGCACTGCAGTGTCACGCAGGATGGCCCTTCCAAAAAACACTCCCCAAACAGCACATGACGCAAAGAAAAAAAGAGGCGCAATGAGGTAGCTGTGTGAGTAAGATAAGCGACCCTAGTGGCCGACACAAACACCTGGCCCATCTAGGAGTGGCACTGCAGTGTCACGCAGGATGGCCCTTCCAAAAAACACTCCCCAAACAGCACATGACGCAAAGAAAAAAAGAGGCGCAATGAGGTAGCTGTGTGAGTAAGATAAGCGACCCTAGTGGCCGACACAAACACCTGGCCCATCTAGGAGTGGCACTGCAGTGTCACGCAGGATGGCCCTTCAAAAAAATACTCCCCAAACAGCACATGACGCAAAGAAAAATGAAAGAAAAAAGAGGTGCAAGATGGAATTGTCCTTTGGCCCTCCCACCCACCCTTATGTTGTATAAACAGGACATGCACACTTTAACCAACCCATCATTTCAGTGACAGGGTCTGCCACACGACTGTGACTGAAATGACGGGTTGGTTTGGACCCCCACCAAAAAAGAAGCAATTAATCTCTGAAGCTGAACCACTAGCCATGAACATAGGCCAGGGCCTCAGCCGTTCCTTGCCACTCCGTGTGGTAAATGGCATATTGGCAAGTTTACGCTTCTCCTCCGACAATTTTATTTTAGATTTTTGAGTCCTTTTTTTACTGATATTTGGTGTTTTGGATTTTACATGCTCTGTACTATGACATTGGGCATCGGCCTTGGCAGACGACGTTGCTGGCATTTCATCGTCTCGGCCATGACTAGTGGCAGCAGCTTCAGCACGAGGTGGAAGTCGATCTTGATCTTTCCCTATTTTTGGAACCTCAACATTTTTGTTCTCCATATTTTAATAGGCACAACTAAAAGGCACCTCAGGTAAACAATGGAGATGGATGGATACTAGTAAACTTATGGATGACGAGCGACTGCCGACACAGAGGTAGCTACAGCCGTGGACTACCGTACTGTGTCTGCTGCTAATATAGACTGGATGATAATGAGATAAAATTAAAATATATATATACATCACACTAGTACTGCAGCCGGACAGGTATATATTATGTAATGACGGACCTGCTGGACACTGTCTGTCAGACTCAGCACTGCAGACTCCTAAAGTAAGCTACTAGTATCAAGAAGATAGGAAAAAAAAAAACCACGGGTAGGTGGTATACAATTATGGATGGACGAGCGACTGCCGACACAGAGGTAGCTACAGCCGTGGACTACCGTACTGTGTCTGCTGCTAATATAGACTGGATGATAATGAGATAAAATTAAAATATATATATATATCACACTAGTACTGCAGCCGGACAGGTATATATTATGTAATGACGGACCTGCTGGACACTGTCTGTCAGACTCAGCACTGCAGACTCCTAAAGTAAGCTACTAGTATCAAGAAGATAGAAAAAAAAAAACCACGGGTAGGTGGTATACAATTATGGATGGACGAGCGACTGCCGACACAGAGGTAGCTACAGCCGTGGACTACCGTACTGTGTCTGCTGCTAATATAGACTGGATGATAATGAGATAAAATTAAAATATATATATATATCACACTAGTACTGCAGCCAGACAGGTATATATTATGTAATGACGGACCTGCTGGACACTGTCTGTCAGACTCAGCACTGCAGACTCCTAAAGTAAGCTACTAGTATCAAGAAGATAGAAGAAAAAAAAACCACGGGTAGGTGGTATACAATTATGGATGGACGAGCGACTGCCGACACAGAGGTAGCTACAGCCGTGGACTACCGTACTGTGTCTGCTGCTAATATAGACTGGATGATAATGAGATACAATTAAAATATATATATATCACACTAGTACTGCAGCCGGACAGGTATATATTATGTAATGACGGACCTGCTGGACACTGTCTGCAGAATGCGTTTATAAAAACACAACACGACGAGTGTTTAACTTTTTCAGGCAGACAATCACACAATATACTGGTGGTCAGCAGACAATCACAATACTGGTGGTCAGTGGTCACTGGTCAGTCACACTGGCAGTGGCACTCTGGCAGCAAAAGTGTGCACTGTACTTAAAATATGTACTCCTGCTATAACTGCTCCCCAGTCTCCCACTGGTCAGTCACACTGGCAGTGGCACTCTGGCAGCAAAAGTGTGCACTGTACTTAAAATATGTACTCCTGCTATAACTGCTCCCCAGTCTCCCCCACAATTAAGCTGTGTGAGCAGTGAGCACTCAGCACAGTCAGATAATGATATACAGTATTACATATGATGCAGCACACTGGGCTGAGCACAGATATGGTATGTGACTGTGTCACACTGTGTATCGTTTTTTTTCAGGCAGAGAACGGATTAATTAAACTGGTGGTCACTGGTCACACTATCAGCAGCAAGTAGTACTCCTCCTAATAATATGCTCCCCAAAATTTGTGTCTCTCTCTAGTCTAAACGGAGAGGACGCCAGCCACGTCCTCTCCCTATCAATCTCAATGCACGTGTGAAAATGGCGGCGACGCGCGGCTCCTTATATAGAATCCGAGTCTCGCGATAGAATCCGAGCCTCGCGAGCATCCGACAGCGGGATGATGACGTTCGGGCACGCTCGGGTTAACCGAGCAAGGCGGGAAGATCCGAGTCGCTCGGCCCCGTGTAAAAAAACCTGAAGTTCGGGCGGGTTCGGATTCCGAGGAACCGAACCCGCTCATCTCTAGTTGTTATATCTTTATACTGTACATTTTATATTATTTTTCATGTGCATTATTCTGAATTTATTCCACCGCAATCCTACTAGATTTTTTTATACACGGTTGAGTCACATTATTATGACCAGCTCCTACATTTGACGCCGGCAGCGCGTAGCCTATGAAGTACATCATGTGTCGTGCTCTGGTTTGGTGGGTATATAAGTTGTGAGATAGGCCGTCTAAACAGATATCACTCGTTGCTGTCATGGGTAAAAGGGCGATTTATCCGAGTTGCAAAAACGGATGATTATCGGCTTACAGGCTGTTTGATAATTGAAACGTTATTTTCTTTAGAAATGACGACATTCTTCCACACAATGAAAATGTAGATTTTAAGATGCCTAGTCAGTATGCTAATTATCAGGACCCTGCTAATTACGTTTTCTACTCGCGGCGAGCGCCGGAGCAATTCATTATTGGTCCAATGCAGAGACAGATGATATAAAAATCAGATGTCCCCCCGCAAATCTTTCCACCACTACTTTAGGAGCTGTAAAACTTGGATTCGCGCAAAAATCCCTCTTCATGACTGGGGCTGCTTCCAATAGTTAAGCAGCGGGGGTGCAGGAACAAATGTCTTCTAAAGTGAAGCTCTAAGCTTGACTTTAGAAGTTCCCCATACTTGTGATGAATTTAGGTCCCCATACTAGTGTATGGACAGCGGGACAGATTGGGACTGAAAGGTAAGCAGGAGATATCACAGATATCGCAACTCCTGCATTACCTTTATCATGAATAGCCCTGACAATTTACACAAAAGTACAGATGGGTCCTCCGTTATCTTGGTTGTTTCTGCACCTAGACGGAGGTTTAGTCACGCCCAGGTGATAGCTTAGGTTGCTGAGTTTAATCACGGACAGGCGCGTTGAGGCACGATTACATACTCAGTATGCAATAAACATCTCTACCACTAGATGGCTAATGCTCCACTAATCCAGTGCTTTAGTTCGAATAGCGGTGGATTGATCTACAGTGCAAGCTCTGGCAAATGGTCAGTGACGACTGTAATGTTAATATACAGTCCTGTACTGCATACTGTACACACAGATGTTGACTAATGGTCAGACGGAGAGAGTAAAAAAATAAAAATAAAAAATAGTTTATACAGATGCAAACGAACGTATTAAGACACTTGTCAATTGCCGTGTTACCGCATGTGAGCGTCCAAGTCCCGTAGACAAAGCAATACAGTAAAAACTGTTAAGTTTCATCCACAGTCATTTTGTATAAATTGATGATGAATAGACACCTAAATGTGCACAATATAAAACATAGACACATTGTAAAATGTTTCCTCAATTTGAAAAATTCCAACACTCAAAACGTTAAAGTTTTCAAACATTACTTTCACCGCTACTATATTTGAAGGTATATTTCTTACTTTAACACTATTGTGGAATGGTTTCACAAACTAGTAATGTTTAAAAGCTATGAATTGTTGAGGTTTGCGTGGAATATTCAGACCAGCGGTCACACTTATCACTGTTTTTCTGTTCTAAAGCTGCACAGATTCTGTATGTTATGGTTTGATCATACAATTTAGTTTTCAATAAAATTATTCAGAAACCTAGGAGTAACACAATCAAACTCGTTATGCTCAGAACAGATTGAGTTGAAAATGTCTATGTTAATGAGATTGAATTATGAACTGTAATCACACAATTCTTCAGAGTCTTCGCTGCATTGTAGAGGGGCTACCACAGTAGCCAGGAAAATACTGATGAGCAGGGTGTAGTCTATTGATTGTTATTTGTCTATGCAATTGAATTCATTTCCAAACGAGTATCACAAAACTTGCATATTAAAAATGGAATTGAATAGCAGGGGGGCGGGGGTTGGTGTGAGTGTGCAGAGTGATCAGCAGCTACCCTTGTTTAGGAAATTTTACAAATTGCACCTATCAGGGAAGGACATAATCAGTGCTGGATTGCAAGGACTACTGCACATAATCAAAGCAGGATTGAGGACACACACAGGCATATTAACGGTATGCATTGCTACCTCAGTCGGTGCCACCGGCACCGCTGCAGAGAAAAATAGGAGGGCATGCAGGTTGGGGACGCTGCCCCTTATACGGCGCATCATAGTCCTCTAAAATGTTCCCTTTAGCTCTGTCTGAGAGCATCTTATCATTGTCCACGCCCAGTATACCCCTGTCTGCATCTGATATCTGTCATTCCGGCTATTGAAATACATCCTAGCCCTAAGCCACCCCACCCACAACTTAACCCTAACTGTCCCCTCCTGCAGGCTAATCCTAACCACCCCCCCCTTACCCACAGCCTAACCCTTTCCCTCCCTCTAGTGACAAAACCTAACCCAGTACTTACCATCAGGATCTATCTGGATGCATTCTGACCACTGGGATTTAAACCTCCTAGATCCTGACTGCATCCCTTTGCTGCATTTATTGTACTGTATTCAAAATATGGAATTAGTCCCTTAGAACATCATTCTTATCATCAAGCAGAAAAATGGAGACGATTGTGTGTTCCATTGTATGTATCGCTTGAAGCCTCATAACAGGAATACCAATTTGGTGGTGCACCTCAATGAAATAAACTCTAAAGCTCCTCAGACAATAGCGATTCAGTAATAGTATTTGATCATGAAAACACGAATATATTAGAGACTCTCCAGCAAGTCTTTAGCTGTAGATGGCTTGTTGTTTCCTTTCTACAAGTATTAATTCTAACTGTTGTCTTTTCAATGATCAAAGTGGTTCAAGGAAGTTTAAGATACTATTCTCCTCCAATCCAAATAGTCCATTGTGTTCAGGTGATGATCATCCATCCAAAATAAAACTACATGACTATAACACTGCAGGTCTTGTCATTTCCACTAAACCGTGACCATTCCCTTACTAAGCTTTTCCTTTCCAAAATAGACCTAATAGTAGATTTTACAAACATAAGTTGGCTTGTTTTCATTATTTAGATACACTCTGTAGCAGGGTGTATCTAATGCTACAGTACCTGCTGTTGAGATAAAAAATATTTTGAGTGGTAAAGGGGATTGTATACAGTCGTCTTTATTAGAGATGAGCGGGTTCGGTTTCTCTGAATCCGAACCCGCCAGAACTTCATGTTTTTTTTCACGGGTCCGAGCGACTCGGATCTTCCCGCCTTGCTCGGTTAACCCGAGCGCGCCCGAACGTCATCATGACGCTGTCGGATTCTCGCGAGACTCGGATTCTATATAAGGAGCCGCGCGTCGCCGCCATTTTCACACGTGCATTGAGATTGATAGGGAGAGGACGTGGCTGGCGTCCTCTCCGTTTAGAATTAGAATAGATTAGAGAGACACTTGATTTACTAATTTTGGGGAGCATTAGGAGTACTCAGTAGTGTACAGTGCAGAGTTTTGCTGATAGTGACCAGTGACCACCACTTTTATTTATAATCCGTTCTCTGCCTGAAAAAAGCGATACACAGCACACAGTGACTCAGTCACATACCATATCTGTGTGCACTGCTCAGGCTCAGGCCAGTGTGCTGCATCATCTATTATCTATCTATATATAATATTATATATATCTGTCTGACTGCTCAGCTCACACAGCTTATAATTGTGGGGGAGACTGGGGAGCACTACTGCAGTGCCAGTTATAGGTTATAGCAGGAGCCAGGAGTACATAATATATTATATAGTGAGTGACCACCAGACACACAGTGCAGTTTATTTAATATATCCGTTCTCTGCCTGAAAAAAGCGATACACACAGTGACTCAGTCAGTCACATACCATATCTGTGTGCACTGCTCAGGCTCAGGCCAGTGTGCTGCATCATCTATATATATTATATATCTGTCTGACTGCTCAGCTCACACAGCTTATAATTGTGGGGGAGACTGGGGAGCACTACTGCAGTGCCAGTTATAGGTTATAGCAGGAGCCAGGAGTACATAATATTATATTAAAATTAAACAGTGCACACTTTTGCTGCAGGAGTGCCACTGCCAGTGTGACTAGTGACCAGTGACCTGACCACCAGTATATAATATTAGTAGTATACTATCTCTTTATCAACCAGTCTATATTAGCAGCAGACACAGTACAGTGCGGTAGTTCACGGCTGTGGCTACCTCTGTGTCGGCACTCGGCAGCCCGTCCATAATTGTATATACCACCTAACCGTGGTTTTTTTTTCTTTCTTTATACATACATACTAGTTACGAGTATACTATCTCTTTATCAACCAGTCTATATTAGCAGCAGACACAGTACAGTGCGGTAGTTCACGGCTGTGGCTACCTCTGTGTCGGCACTCGGCAGCCCGTCCATAATTGTATATACCACCTAACCGTGGTTTTTTTTTCATTCTTTATACATACATACTAGTTACGAGTATACTATCTCTTTATCAACCAGTCTATATTAGCAGCAGACACAGTACAGTGCGGTAGTTCACGGCTGTGGCTACCTCTGTGTCGGCACTCGGCAGCCCGTCCATAATTGTATATACCACCTAACCGTGGTTTTTTTTTCTTTCTTTATACATACATACTAGTTACGAGTATACTATCTCTTTATCAACCAGTCTATATATTAGCAGCAGACACAGTACAGTGCGGTAGTTCACGGCTGTGGCTACCTCTGTGTCGGCACTCGGCAGCCCGTCCATAATTGTATATACCACCTAACCGTGGTTTTTTTTTCTTTCTTTATACATACATACTAGTTACGAGTATACTATCTCTTTATCAACCAGTCTATATATTAGCAGCAGACACAGTACAGTGCGGTAGTTCACGGCTGTGGCTACCTCTGTGTCGGCACTCGGCAGCCCGTCCATAATTGTATATACCACCTAACCGTGGTTTTTTTTTCTTTCTTTATACATACATACTAGTTACGAGTATACTATCTCTTTATCAACCAGTCTATATATTAGCAGCAGACACAGTACAGTGCGGTAGTTCACGGCTGTGGCTACCTCTGTGTCGGCACTCGGCAGCCCGTCCATAATTGTATATACCACCTAACCGTGGTTTTTTTTTCTTTCTTTATACATACATACTAGTTACGAGTATACTATCTCTTTATCAACCAGTCTATATATTAGCAGCAGACACAGTACAGTGCGGTAGTTCACGGCTGTGGCTACCTCTGTGTCGGCACTCGGCAGCCCGTCCATAATTGTATATACCACCTAACCGTGGTTTTTTTTTCTTTCTTTATACATACATACTAGTTACGAGTATACTATCTCTTTATCAACCAGTCTATATATTAGCAGCAGACACAGTACAGTGCGGTAGTTCACGGCTGTGGCTACCTCTGTGTCGGCACTCGGCAGCCCGTCCATAATTGTATATACCACCTAACCGTGGTTTTTTTTTCTTTCTTTATACATACATACTAGTTACGAGTATACTATCTCTTTATCAACCAGTCTATATTAGCAGCAGACACAGTACAGTGCGGTAGTTCACGGCTGTGGCTACCTCTGTGTCGGCACTCGGCAGCCCGTCCATAATTGTATATACCACCTAACCGTGGTTTTTTTTTCTTTCTTTATACATACATACTAGTTACGAGTATACTATCTCTTTATCAACCAGTCTATATATTAGCAGCAGACACAGTACAGTGCGGTAGTTCACGGCTGTGGCTACCTCTGTGTCGGCACTCGGCAGCCCGTCCATAATTGTATATACCACCTAACCGTGGTTTTTTTTTCTTTCTTTATACATACATACTAGTTACGAGTATACTATCTCTTTATCAACCAGTCTATATATTAGCAGCAGACACAGTACAGTGCGGTAGTTCACGGCTGTGGCTACCTCTGTGTCGGCACTCGGCAGCCCGTCCATAATTGTATATACCACCTAACCGTGGTTTTTTTTCTTTCTTTATACATACATACTAGTTACGAGTATACTATCTCTTTATCAACCAGTCTATATATTAGCAGCAGACACAGTACAGTGCGGTAGTTCACGGCTGTGGCTACCTCTGTGTCGGCACTCGGCAGCCCGTCCATAATTGTATATACCACCTAACCGTGGTTTTTTTTTCTTTCTTTATACATACATACTAGTTACGAGTATACTATCTCTTTATCAACCAGTCTATATTAGCAGCAGACACAGTACAGTGCGGTAGTTCACGGCTGTGGCTACCTCTGTGTCGGCACTCGGCAGCCCGTCCATAATTGTATATACCACCTAACCGTGGTTTTTTTTTCTTTCTTTATACATACATACTAGTTACGAGTATACTATCTCTTTATCAACCAGTCTATATATTAGCAGCAGACACAGTACAGTGCGGTAGTTCACGGCTGTGGCTACCTCTGTGTCGGCACTCGGCAGCCCGTCCATAATTGTATATACCACCTAACCGTGGTTTTTTTTTCTTTCTTTATACATACATACTAGTTACGAGTATACTATCTCTTTATCAACCAGTCTATATTAGCAGCAGACACAGTACAGTGCGGTAGTTCACGGCTGTGGCTACCTCTGTGTCGGCACTCGGCAGCCCGTCCATAATTGTATACTAGTATCCAATCCATCCATCTCCATTGTTTACCTGAGGTGCCTTTTAGTTGTGCCTATTAAAATATGGAGAACAAAAATGTTGAGGTTCCAAAATTAGGGAAAGATCAAGATCCACTTCCACCTCGTGCTGAAGCTGCTGCCACTAGTCATGGCCGAGACGATGAAATGCCAGCAACGTCGTCTGCCAAGGCCGATGCCCAATGGCATAGTACAGAGCATGTCAAAACCAAAACACCAAATATCAGTAAAAAAAGGACTCCAAAACCTAAAATAAAATTGTCGGAGGAGAAGCGTAAACTTGCCAATATGCCATTTACCACACGGAGTGGCAAGGAACGGCTGAGGCCCTGGCCTATGTTCATGGCTAGTGGTTCAGCTTCACATGAGGATGGAAGCACTCAGCCTCTCGCTAGAAAACTGAAAAGACTCAAGCTGGCAAAAGGCAAAGCACCGCAAAGAACTGTGCGTTCTTTGAAATCCCAAATCCACAAGGAGAGTCCAATTGTGTCGGTTGCGATGCCTGACCTTCCCAACACTGGACGTGAAGAGCATGCGCCTTCCACCATTTGCACGCCCCCTGCAAGTGCTGGAAGGAGCACCCGCAGTCCAGTTCCTGATAGTCAGATTGAAGATGTCAGTGTTGAAGTACACCAGGATGAGGAGGATATGGGTGTTGCTGGCGCTGGGGAGGAAATTGACCAGGAGGATTCTGATGGTGAGGTGGTTTGTTTAAGTCAGGCACCCGGGGAGACACCTGTTGTCCGTGGGAGGAATATGGCCGTTGACATGCCAGGTGAAAATACCAAAAAAATCAGCTCTTCGGTGTGGAGGTATTTCACCAGAAATGCGGACAACAGGTGTCAAGCCGTGTGTTCCCTTTGTCAAGCTGTAATAAGTAGGGGTAAGGACGTTAACCACCTCGGAACATCCTCCCTTATACGTCACCTGCAGCGCATTCATAATAAGTCAGTGACAAGTTCAAAAACTTTGGGTGACAGCGGAAGCAGTCCACTGACCAGTAAATCCCTTCCTCTTGTAACCAAGCTCACGCAAACCACCCCACCATCTCCCTCAGTGTCAATTTCCTCCTTCCCCAGGAATGCCAATAGTCCTGCAGGCCATGTCACTGGCAATTCTGACGAGTCCTCTCCTGCCTGGGATTCCTCCGATGCATCCTTGCGTGTAACGCCTACTGCTGCTGGCGCTGCTGTTGTTGCCGCTGGGAGTCGATGGTCATCCCAGAGGGGAAGTCATAAGCCCACTTGTACTACTTCCAGTAAGCAATTGACTGTTCAACAGTCCTTTGCGAGGAAGATGAAATATCACAGCAGTCATCCTACTGCAAAGCGGATAACTGAGGCCTTGGCATCCTGGGTGGTGAGAAACGTGGTTCCGGTATCCATCATTACTGCAGAGCCAACTAGAGACTTGTTGGAGGTACTGTGTCCCCGGTACCAAATACCATCTAGGTTCCATTTCTCTAGGCAGGCGATACCGAAAATGTACACAGACCTCAGAAAAAGAGTCACCAGTGTCCTAAAAAATGCAGCTGTACCCAATGTCCACTTAACCACGGACATGTGGACAAGTGGAGCAGGGCAGGGTCAGGACTATATGACTGTGACAGCCCACTGGGTAGATGTATGGACTCCCGCCGCAAGAACAGCAGCGGCGGCACCAGTAGCAGCATCTCGCAAACGCCAACTCTTTCCTAGGCAGGCTACGCTTTGTATCACCGCTTTCCAGAATACGCACACAGCTGAAAACCTCTTACGGCAACTGAGGAAGATCATCGCGGAATGGCTTACCCCAATTGGACTCTCCTGTGGATTTGTGGCATCGGACAACGCCAGCAATATTGTGTGTGCATTCAATCTGGGCCAATTCCAGCACGTCCCATGTTTTGCACATACCTTGAATTTGGTGGTGCAGAATTTTTTAAAAAACGACAGGGGCGTGCAAGAGATGCTGTCGGTGGCCAGAAGAATTGCGGGACACTTTCGGCGTACAGGCACCACGTACAGAAAACTGGAGCACCACCAAAAACTACTGAACCTGCCCTGCCATCATCTGAAGCAAGAAGTGGTAACGAGGTGGAATTCAACCCTCTATATGCTTCAGAGGTTGGAGGAGCAGCAAAAGGCCATTCAAGCCTATACAATTGAGCACGATATAGTAGGTGGAATGCACCTGTCTCAAGTGCAGTGGAGAATGATTTCAACGTTGTGCAAGGTTCTGATGCCCTTTGAACTTGCCACACGTGAAGTCAGTTCAGACACTGCCAGCCTGAGTCAGGTCATTCCCCTCATCAGGCTTTTGCAGAAGAAGCTGGAGGCATTGAAGAAGGAGCTAAAAGGGAGCGATTCCGCTAGGCATGTGGGACTTGTGGATGCAGCCCTTAATTCGCTTAACAAGGATTCACGGGTGGTCAATCTGTTGAAATCAGAGCACTACATTTTGGCCACCGTGCTCGATCCTAGATTTAAAGCCTACCTTGGATCTCTCTTTCCGGCAGACACAGGTCTGCTGGGGTTGAAAGACCTGCTGGTGACAAAATTGTCAAGTCAAGCGGAACGCGACCTGTCAACATCTCCTCCTTCACATTCTCCCGCAACTGGGGGTGCGAGGAAAAGGCTCAGAATTCCGAGCCCACCCGCTGGCGGTGATGCAGGGCAGTCTGGAGCGACTGCTGATGCTGACATCTGGTCCGGACTGAAGGACCTGACAACGATTACGGACATGTCGTCTACTGTCACTGCATATGATTCTCTCAACATTGATAGAATGGTGGAGGATTATATGAGTGACCGCATCCAAGTAGGCACGTCACACAGTCCGTACTTATACTGGCAGGAAAAAGAGGCAATTTGGAGGCCCTTGCACAAACTGGCTTTATTCTACCTAAGTTGCCCTCCCACAAGTGTGTACTCCGAAAGAGTGTTTAGTGCCGCCGCTCACCTTGTCAGCAATCGGCGTACGAGGTTACATCCAGAAAATGTGGAGAAGATGATGTTCATTAAAATGAATTATAATCAATTCCTCCGCGGAGACATTGACCAGCAGCAATTGCCTCCACAAAGTACACAGGGAGCTGAGATGGTGGATTCCAGTGGGGACGAATTGATAATCTGTGAGGAGGGGGATGTACACGGTGATATATCGGAGGGTGAAGATGAGGTGGACATCTTGCCTCTGTAGAGCCAGTTTGTGCAAGGAGAGATTAATTGCTTCTTTTTTGGGGGGGGTCCAAACCAACCCGTCATATCAGTCACAGTCGTGTGGCAGACCCTGTCACTGAAATGATGGGTTGGTTAAAGTGTGCATGTCCTGTTTTGTTTATACAACATAAGGGTGGGTGGGAGGGCCCAAGGACAATTCCATCTTGCACCTCTTTTTTCTTTTCTTTTTCTTTGCATCATGTGCTGATTGGGGAGGGTTTTTTGGAAGGGACATCCTGCGTGACACTGCAGTGCCACTCCTAGATGGGCCCGGTGTTTGTGTCGGCCACTAGGGTCGCTAATCTTACTCACACAGCTACCTCATTGCGCCTCTTTTTTTCTTTGCGTCATGTGCTGTTTGGGGAGGGTTTTTTGGAAGGGCCATCCTGCGTGACACTGCAGTGCCACTCCTAGATGGGCCCGGTGTTTGTGTCGGCCACTAGGGTCGCTAATCTTACTCACACAGCTACCTCATTGCGCCTCTTTTTTTCTTTGCGTCATGTGCTGTTTGGGGAGGGTTTTTTGGAAGGGACATCCTGCGTGACACTGCAGTGCCACTCCTAGATGGGCCCGGTGTTTGTGTCGGCCACTAGGGTCGCTAATCTTACTCACACAGCTACCTCATTGCGCCTCTTTTTTTCTTTGCGTCATGTGCTGTTTGGGGAGGGTTTTTTGGAAGGGACATCCTGCGTGACACTGCAGTGCCACTCCTAGATGGGCCCGGTGTTTGTGTCGGCCACTAGGGTCGCTAATCTTACTCACACAGCTACCTCATTGCGCCTCTTTTTTTCTTTGCGTCATGTGCTGTTTGGGGAGGGTTTTTTGGAAGGGACATCCTGCGTGACACTGCAGTGCCACTCCTAGATGGGCCCGGTGTTTGTGTCGGCCACTAGGGTCGCTTATCTTACTCACACAGCGACCTCGGTGCAAATTTTAGGACTAAAAATAATATTGTGAGGTGTGAGGTATTCAGAATAGACTGAAAATGAGTGTAAATTATGGTTTTTGAGGTTAATAATACTTTGGGATCAAAATGACCCCCAAATTCTATGATTTAAGCTGTTTTTTAGTGTTTTTTGAAAAAAACACCCGAATCCAAAACACACCCGAATCCGACAAAAAAAATTCGGTGAGGTTTTGCCAAAACGCGTTCGAACCCAAAACACGGCCGCGGAACCGAACCCAAAACCAAAACACAAAACCCGAAAAATTTCAGGCGCTCATCTCTAGTCTTTATACCTCCTGGCACTATTGCAGCTTTATCTTCCCACATCAGTGGTTCTGATGTGTTCATCAAGAGAAACGACAATGAAATAGTATTCTATGTTGCATTGCAGCTATCTCCAAGCTGTATACTGTCCCAGTCTGACTGAAGAGATTATCCTTCAGGGTAATATTAGATATACTCTGCTAGTTCTAACCAACAAAAACAGTCAGACACAAGGTCTTTGGGTCTTTTAAGTCTAGTCTAGGTATAAAAAAAAAGTCAAAGGCGATCTTATCCTTTATGGATTAGTTTAAAAAAAATAAAGTTTTTCCCCCTCCGTGAATGGAAGGCAAATCATACCTCTGAATGCACAACTTTAACAAGAACAGAAAAGTTAGAGAAGTATTTGTGTAAAAGGAACTTGCCTGGACAGCTTCAGGTTAAAAATTTAAAATGTAATTTTATCAATAAAACAACAGAGAAAGCAAGACCAATAACTCTGTCTGTAGTGCAGTCTAATACCACATCCGATGGCTATATATGAAGTCATTGCACCTAATACTGTACTGTAAATGACAAAGAAAGTGGGAATAAAAATTCATTCAAACATTAGACTACTAGTACCCCGGCCCTAACTATAAACACCCACCTCTCTTTTTTTCTCTAACCTAGTTGTCCCCCATTTCTCTCCTGCACATAGGGGGTCATTCCGATTTGATCACACGCTAGCAGTTTTTAACAGCCGTGCAAACGCTATGCCGCCGCCCACTGGGAGTGTATTTTAGCTTAGCAGAAGTGCGAACGAATGTATCGCAGAGCGCATGCAAAAAATTTTTTTTTGTAGTTTCAGAGTAGCTCAAAACCTACTCAGCGCTTGCGATCACTTCAGTCTATTCAGTTCTGGATTTGACGTCACACACCCGCCCAGCGTTTGCCCAGCCACGCCTGCGTTTTTTCTGGCACGCCTGCGTTTTTCCAAACACTCCCTTAAAACAGTCATTTGACACTCAGAAACACCCACTTCATGTCAATCATTCTGCGGACACCAGTACGACTGAAATGCATCGCTAGACCCTGTGCAAAACTACATCATTCGCCGCATACGTATGCACAGAACTGCCATTTTTTAGCCAAATGCAGCTAGCGATCAACTCGGAATGACTCCCCATGGTATCCAGTCACATGGTCCACAGAAACCATTTTGACATTCATAATGTCAACACAACAATATTGACATGCTTCAAACTGTCAACATCCCCAGAATGTCACATGTTCACAATGTCGATATCTGAAATGTCACCATGTGAAATGTCAACATCCTGGGGATGCCGACGGCAAGGGTTAGCGGGAGTTTAGGGTTAGGCCCTAGGGGAAGAGATAGGGTTAGGGATTATGGAAATACAAACTAAACCGTCAGTCCCCCAGAGGTCTGACCCGGATGCGATGGTCACATGACTGGCAGGACCTGGAAGCAGCACTGGAGCTGCTGGGAGAAGGTACGTAAGAGGCCGCTAGAATGCCAGGGACGGTTTGTTGACAACTCATGATCACCAAATATTATTTGTGTAGGCATGATGAAAGTCGACATGGGTATTGTCAACATATGAAGCATATCGATATGCTGCATGTTGACAGTTCAAACATGTCGACCTGCTGACTGCCGACAAATCCTACCACACCACTTTCACACTGGGGATAAGAAAAAAGTAAACACTACATTTGTGTGCTGTAGAGCGGCAGACATTTTCTAGTTGCACACATCCTCCTAGCAAACAAACTACAGCTCTTCAGCACGCAGGTGTTGTTATCAACAGCTAATTTATCCCTACTTTATTGATCCTGGCAAAAGCAGGGCCAAGGGATCTCTCCTCTGCCTGCCCGCCAGTGTGCGCCATTAACCTATTATGTATGTCGATCTCAGGATATGCCATCCTTAATTAGTATACAGGTATATACACTACATACATACCTCCCAACTGTCCCACTTTGGGTGGGACAGTCCTATTTTTCCCCACCCGTGGGCTGCAGTGCCCCACCAGTGGGGTGTGTGTGTATGGGGGGGAGGGGTGGCGGGAGCAGCAGGTGACAGTCTCTGGGGGCAGCCCAGCATCTTTAGGATTACAGGGCACCCCCCCCCCCAAGAGTGATCAAATGGGAGATTCTGTGAAGCCACACCCCTCCCAAAAGGCCACACCCCTTTTAGTTACAAGGTCCCGATTCCGTCAACACAAATATTGGGAGGCATCGTTGTTTCCCTCTGGTGGCTCCTCATCCTACATCTCTGGCCCGACTTTAGGGAGATTTCCAGCTCTCAGGAACCCAGGGGTCCACTCATTATTTTGGCAGTCTCATGTACATTCCGCGAGAGACAGCAAGTATGGTCATAAAACTAATATTTACCCACGAAGTGTGTCTATGTTACCATTTCATTATTGTGAATTCAGAAATACCTTTAGTGGAAGCTTCTTTGAATCCCAGTAGCAGCTTTCTGGATCTCCAGTTAAAAAATAAATAAATTATACTGTGCTGTAATTAAAGGACTTTTTTGTTCCCTCTGTCTGTTACCCATAATTCTTTGTTACAGGCAGAGCCGGATTAACGGCGGGGCGGAAGGGGCGGTCGTCCCAGGGCCCCCACACAAGGGGGTGCTTCACTCACAGCAGTGTGAAGTCTCGCGTCTCACAACTGCAAAAAAACATTGGAGAAGGAGTACAGCATTTACCTGTCTCCTCTCCGTCCTCCTCGGCAGCTGAGACGTTCCATGACAGCTGCGGCCGCCGAGGAGCTTCACTCACTGCAGTGTGAAGTCTCGCGAGATTTGACATTATCCTGCGAGACTTCACACTGCAGTGAGTGAAGCTCCTCGGCGGCCGCAGCAGTAAAGGAACAGCTCAGCTGCCGAGGAGGACGGAGGGGAGACAAGTAAATGCTGTACTCCACTCCGATGTTTTTTTTTGCAGTTGTGAGGACAGTGTGTGGGGGCCCCACAAATCTGTTGCCCAGGGGCCCCCACGGACCTTAATCCAGCCCTGGTTACAGGCAACACCACATGTCGGATAATTTGTGGATGTCCTATTTAGATGCTGTGTGAAAATACTGCTAAAGTTTACTGGGCATATATCTAGTCATATTAATGTTTGTTTTCCAGCACCAGTCCAGATATTAATGTCAGCGGCTTTTAATAACAAACAAAAATCCTCTTTAATTTATTTTCTTTTAAAACTCATCTATTATTCCTGCTGACAAATGACATCGAGCTGTTTACAAATAAGCTAAATGAACGCGTCTATGCTCATTACATAACAAGAGACCTGTTCCGTAGGGAATTGTTCGGTACTGCGCAATAACCCATTGATTGTGCTGAAAGTAAGTAACGCTCGTTTGTCATGCTTATCATTCAATATTTCTATTTCCTCTTCAAATTCACTTGATGAAATTACAATCTGGCTTAATTGGCCTTTCCAGATGCCAAGGCTATCACCTCCCACACTGCCATGGTTTAAAGGTGCCCCTCTGAGTGGAGCATGGCACATTTACAAAACGCTAAAAGATCCAGACGACAGCATGACACAGAATGTAATGACTGCTGCAAACAGGAGGACTGTCCATATCTAGGGGGGAAAATGCTGTGTGTAGCAGCTGGTGTGAAAAACAAATATCAAAGTAGCCCTGGCATGATCAAAGACCTAAATCGCTGCATTGTTTGTAGGTCTGAAAAAGCAGTTTCTAACCTAAATCATTTACAGGGCAAATGCCATTTGTTAATACATACCTCCCAACTGTCCTGGATTAAGTGGGACAGTCCCGATTTAAGGGGACTGTCCTACCACTCTGTTAGTATGCAGGGCTGTAACTAGGGGTGTGCGGGCGGTGCTATTGCATAGGGCATAGGGTGCTCAGGTGGTACCATCGCTGCCCCATGGCACTTGCAAAAATGCTTGATTGTAAAGTCACTGTGTTTGTAGCCAGTAGCGGAAACTAGACGTTTGGGGGCTGAAAGGAAAACAGAAGCTCCACTCTTCCGGCGGTGGCCGGATATTCAGATCACGTGTTACATAGCCAAAATGACAATCTACTACTGGTGCACATATCCCACATCTCACAGTGGATATAACATAATATATATGGTTTTTAAACATCTTCCAGCACCTTTTTTGTATTTTAGGAATTCCAAATGTAATGATATTGATAGCATCAGCACTACGTCAATCACTCATTCGTCTACAGTAGGTTACAGTACTAAATAATCCACTTCCTGTAATTTCAACAGGAAATGAACCCTTTATTTGGTATTTAAGAGTAAGCACCATCAGTTGGCACACACCACTATGCCTTGAGAAAGAGCTGCAGGCAAGTCAAAACGCATTGGTGGCACTTGTGTGATTGTATTGGACAAGACACCAGAGGGAAAATCACTCATCCATCCCCTTGAAGATTTCCGGGGATCCCAGGGTTCCAGTGATCGGTCCCTGTGCATACCATTCTGGCATGAACCTTATCTATTCCCATTTTGGGATTTGATTATTGATGAAAATTTGTTTACCTCATGTAAGGGTAATATGTATTTTTAATATTTGGCTTAATAAAATTAACCCATATTTTTGAAACTATAATATCTGCATGCCTATATACAGGTAATTTGGTAATACAGATAGTTTTTTCCTGCCTGAATAAATTACCATATATTACTGTAAGCATATTTGTGATTCCTATTGTGTTTTAATGTCCAAAGAGATACACAATTTTCTCCTTTGCTGACCATCGATTTCTGGGTCCATGTTGATGACAGGACCTACAGTTTACTTGGGCTGCCCGTCATGCACCAAGAGAGTCCAAAATTGTCTTTATATGTTAATGCAGAGCTACTTGAAGCATTCAAGGGATGGTCCGCAAATGCTGCCTGTGGACCTGACCAGAGCATCCATAGAACTTTACTTATCAGAAGCGGTGGCCCTACCCTCTGGGTGTAACATCATGACATCACAAGTCTAGCGGGCAGGGTCTGCACAGGGCGCATGTGCAGCATTAATGGCTGGTTTTAGGGGAGGGAAAGAGGGCACGTTGAGGAGACTTGGCCACCCCAAATGAGATGTTGCCACATTTTTTATTATTTCCCCCAACCATACGGCTTTTTTCGTGAGAGTCTCAATTTTGGAGCTGTGTCCCGGGCCCCTGGATCAGAAAGGTTCTCTGATTCAAGGAGGGGGTGGAGGGCGTTGTTTTGTGTGCAGTGCTGCAAGTGTCTCATGTGACTTTAAAAACTGGATTTTTAATTAGAAAAAAGTAAATCCCATCAGAGACCTGGAGACGATATGCCTAATCGGAAATGTTCACATCGCTACAGTGACAAAACCAAAACCATGTGCCACACCCCTCTGTCCCGACTCCCAAACGCAATCATTTTATCGATGGAAGGTATGATAAAAGAGTAAAATAAAACACGGACACATCTGTAAACTAATAAAGTATTAAGAAGTTCAAAAAGCTAAAGCCAACTCACAGCCAATCAGAGCATTGCAGTATTAAGTGTATATACAACCAGGAGCCAATACCAGTATTTGACTATTCACAGGGGCAGACAAATTTTAGCCAATCAGAGCATTGTAGTATTACAGTGTATATACAACCAGTAGCCAATTACAGTATAAGAGCATTTACAGGGACCGAACAATTTTAGCCAATCACAGCATAATAACATTCACAAGACAAAACCTATATACAGTATGCGGTTCGCACTTCTTGGCGCATCAGAAATCCTTCTGAACGACACAGAAGAAAACTTTTCTTAATCTATAATAGTTCATAACAGAGAACATTGCTGTTAATGAGGGTGTCACACATTTACCTTTATCACTTTCCCAAGAAAAAAAAACCAAGATACTGAAAATACAATTGATATGAATCATCACTTAATTAGCGGAGATAACACTGGAAAAATGTGGTCACATACGCTGCACTGAATGTGAAAGATACAAGCGAGAGAAAAGGAACATTTATTAATTGAACCATTAAGAAATATCCTTTATTTTAATTAAAGTCCTTCATGCTTTGACATTCAGCCAGATTTATTGTGACTAATGAAAAATAATGCAATACTATTACTAGCTAGTCCCAATGTTGAAATGCACTTGCAAATTTAATTAATACATGCACTGTCAGACCTCGTTTACATGCCACGTCTATGAGACAATGTAATAAATCCGGCACATTTCTATAGACCTTAATGCCTTTTTTATATATATAATTGACAAGGCTAAAGAATGCCTGCTGGTTCACCATTAACTTGGAATATGGGGAATGGCACGTTGATAAGGATATTGTTCTGAAGACAGCAGAGTCTTAATACACACTGTTGCATGAGTTATTTTATTTTCGGTTTTAAGAAGTTGCAGTTCATTTTTTAAAAAGCTAACAAAGAAAAAAACGTAACTTTGTTCCAATATTTTATTTTTTCCACCACGACAGATCAGCCATACTCATCTGCGTAGATGGTACTGACCCAGAGCAGAAATATTTACTAGTTTGTTGGTCCACTCTATGCATGCACCAGCATTTTCATATACAGTATGCACAGGCTGCTATATGGAAAAACTATAGAACTTAAATAACAATTATGGGGTACAGTGTCAGAGCGGGGCATGAAGGCCCCACCGGGAATGCAGTGGTAGTGGTCTACATTTAAGGGTTCTTGCAAGCCACCATAGGGAGGTCAACCATTGCATGCAAATAACAATTTTCTTTTATAAAGGAAGAGACAGGGCTGTCAAGACCACCCACTTTGATTGGCACTAGGGTGAATCTTGGTGTAGTTTTAACAGAAAGAAATTAAGCACCCAGGTTCATCCATGATCCTACTCTATGAAGTTACTGACACTCTAGTCATAGAGTAACAATATATAACTGGAGTGTTTGGTCTGGAACCTGAACCTGAGAGCAGGGGGTGTGTGGCCCTTTGGTAATGGGGCCAACCTGGGATTTCCCTGTACCCCTGTGGGCCAATCCGACCCTGCTGGGGTATGCCAACGTTTTAATTTTTTTTTTTAGTTTACTAAATATATGTCCTTGCAATTCAGTTATATGTGTTTATTCTGAGAACTTCTCATATTCATTTAAAAAAAAATCAATAAAATGTTAGAAAAAGAGTCACCACTTTTTGGGGCATAGCAATGAATTATTGGGAATTTGGTCTTGATCATTATAATTTTTTATCACGATAATAGAAAATTAAGGATCTCAAGGATTTACCAATATTCACATGCAGGGGCAGGGCCACCGGTAGGGTTAGGCCCATACTTGCAATGCATGAAAGTTAATTAGATCATTTTACTTTTGCATTCAGGACCCAGATGCACTATTGTTCTTACACAGTCATCAATCTACAGCTCCCTGTACTCGTAAATTGTGTGATCTATTGGCCTATAGACTGATGATGGGTTAGCTACCAGGCCAAGAACGGGAATGTTTTGCAATCTGGAGCTTTGAAAATTCAGCCTTTTAGCATAGATTTTGGTGGGGGACACTTTGGAGTTTGTGAACAGTGTGTGTGTGTGTGTGTGTGTGTGTGTGTGTGTGTGTGTGTGTGTGGTGGGGGGGGGGGGGGAGGCAGCAGATACTGTATCTCCAGTATGTATATTTCTTGCAGTTCCCCATACACACTCCCTGGTGAATCTTAATATTTTGGGTACCCACCATCCCCTGGAAATACATATATATATATATATATATATATATATATATTTTTTTTTTTTTTTTTTATATATGGGTTTATCATTTATAGCACTGTGTAATCCATACATACTGTATACATGTTGTGTTTTTAGAAACAATAAAAAGTGCAACTAAAGCAAAATCAATGAGGGCTTCAGTTAAGAGTTCTATGGTATATACCCCTCAGTCATAGACTTTCTTCTGTATGTAACATCAGCTTCATTAAAATCGACACCCATGGGTGGATCCCAGAAAGCTAGATAGACTGGCTCACTGGGGAGCAGCGGCCATGAACATTGTATTTGTGACTGTATGGCTGATCGGGTATTGGAGCATTGACAGTGAAGGGTAACACTTGCAAATGCAATGTAATACACTGTTTAAATGGTGTATACTGGGAACTGTATACATTTACATTTCCAAGGGCCCTTGGTAGACTTCACCTACAGTATAATCATCAACAATAAACTATTATACTGGATAAATTACGTTCTTACTAAGAAACATAAGACTAGGAGATAATTCAAGATTAATGTTATCTTTGCTCTGCCTGGGCAGTAAATAACCCATAGGGGTAAGGAAGCAATTCCATCATAGATTGCTCCCAGTTGCTACAGAAAAATTAACTATGGCCCGGTATTGGGGAATTCAGACACAGTTATTCAGCTGCTGATCTAGTTGATGGTGAGAACTTGCTCTCTTTTGCCCAAATCACCAAGCAGCACAGAATGGATAGCAAGCAAGAACATATCCTTTAATTACCTACATACAGTATATATTTTATACAATGGAGTCGTTGCAACAAATGTGTGTACCCTGTGCATTCTACTCTGAACAACACTGCATTGGGCATAAATTATTAAACCGGTTTCCAGAACCAAAAGTCTACATGCACTAAATAAGTAAATGGATGTTTGCAACTCATTGCTCACAAACGTGGATTCCATATGCATTTGTAATAATAGGGACACAACTCTATGTCATATATTCAACACAGGCATGCGTGAGGCACCTGCTATAGACGACGGAGAGGTATAAGCAGAGGAGAATGAAACGCGACTGATTCACCATAAAAACATCTGTCTACCGCTAAAATCGACAATTTCCGTAACAGATATTGAACTTCATTCCGAGTTGATCGCTCGCTAGCTACTTTTTGCAGCCGTGCAAATGCATAGTCGCTGCCCAAGGGGGAGTGTACTTTCGCTTTGCAAGTGTGCGATCGCATGTGAAGCCAAGCGGTGTGGAAAAGTTTTTTGTAGTTTCTGAGTTGGTCTGAACTTACTCAGCCCTTGCGATCACTTCAGCCTGTGCGGTCCCGGAATTGACGTCAGATACCCGCCCTGCAAACGCCTGGACACGCCTGCATTTTCCCTACCACTCCCGGAAAACGGTCAGTTGACGCCCATAAACGCTCTCTTCCTGTCAATCTCCTTGCAATCAGTTGTGCGAATGGATTCGTCGCTAGAAGCATTGCACAGCAACGATGCTGTTTTGTACCCGTACGACATGTCTGCGCATTGCGGTGCATACGCATGCGCAGTAGTAACCTGAACGCTGAGCTTCAAAAAACGGCAGCGAGCGATCAACTCGGAATGAGGGCCAATATGCAGCAAGAAAGATAATACCAAGACATATAAACAGTCAGTGCGATATAAACAGTTTTGTATATTAGAATAGAAATAAAAACATTCAACTTACCCCTTACTGTAGGTGCCTTTAAGCAGAAGCCTTCTGAAATGAGGAATCAAACAGGCAGATTCTGTACATTTCAGCAAATATTATCCTAGAAAAACAAAAAAAAAAAACAATATAAAATATGAAAACTTGTAATTTCATCGCTTAGATGAGTTTATCATATTGCAAACTATTATCAGTCATAAGATATGATTTACATGTTAATTCTAATTGTACTGACTTTCCATATTTAGAACTGTTATCTTACTACATAACTTTTTTAGATATGAGAAATGTTTATTATGCTGATTTCTGATCTTGTATGTATAAACGGCTTATTTGAAACCATCTAGACACACTTGGATAATGTTACATAAAATACATTGGTACAAGAAACTAGGAAAAATATTCTATATACTGTATTTCCAAAACTTATATAATTTAATGAAACAAAAAAAAAAAAATCAACTGAATTATGCTGCTGCTTTCATTGATATTTTGATAACACTATTCCCGGTAAAACATGGGGTCCGAAAAATGGCTGTTTTTCGGATCACCGATTTTTTTTTACAGCCTATCCAGATGGATCACCTGTAAAAAAAAAAAAATAAGAATTTACTTACCGATAATTCTATTTCTCATAGTCCGTAGTGGATGCTGGGAACTCCGAAAGGACCATGGGGAATAGTGGCTCCGCAGGAGACTGGGCACAAAAGTAAAAGCTTTAAGACTAGCTGGTGTGCACTGGCTCCTCCCCCTATGACCCTCCTCCAAGCCTCAGTTAGGATACTGTGCCCGGACGAGCGTACACAATAAGGAAGGATTTTGAATCCCGGGTAAGACTCATACCAGCCACATCAATCACACCGTACAACCTGTGATCTGAACCCAGTTAACAGCATGATAACAGAGGAGCCTCTGAAAAGATGGCTCACAACAATAATAACCCGATTTTTGTAACTATGTACAAGTATTGCAGACAATCCGCACTTGGGATGGGCGCCCAGCATCCACTACGGACTATGAGAAATAGAATTATCGGTAAGTAAATTCTTATTTTCTCTGACGTCCTAGTGGATGCTGGGAACTCCGAAAGGACCATGGGGATTATACCAAAGCTCCCAAACGGGCGGGAGAGTGCGGATGACTCTGCAGCACCAATTGAGAGAACTCCAGGTCCTCCTCAGCCAGGGTATCAATTTTGTAGAATTTTACAAACGTATTTGCTCCTGACCAAGTAGCTGCTCGGCAAAGTTGTAAAGCCGAGACCCCTCGGGCAGCCGCCCAAGATGAGCCCATCTTCCTTGTGGAGTGGGCATTTACAGATTTTTGGCTGTGGCAGGCCTGCCACAGAATGTGCAAGCTGAATTGTACTACAATTCCAACGAGCAATAGTCTGCTTAGAAGCAGGAGCACCCAGCTTGTTGGGTGCATACAGGATAAACAGCGAGTCAGATTTTCTGACTCCAGCCGTCCTGGAAACATATATTTTCAGGGCCCTGACAACGTCTAGCAACTTGGAGTCCTCCAAGTCCCTAGTAGCCGCAGGCACCACAATAGGTTGGTTCAGGTGAAACGCTGAAACCACCTTAGGGAGAAACTGAGGACGAGTCCTCAATTCCGCCCTGTCCGAATGGAAAATCAGATAAGGGCTTTTACAGGATAAAGCCGCCAATTCTGACACGCGCCTGGCCCAGGCCAGGGCCAACAGCATGACCACTTTCCATGTGAGATATTTTAACTCCACAGATTTAAGTGGTTTAAACCAATGTGACTTTTTGGAACCCAAAAACTACATTGAGATCCCAAGGTGCCACTGGAGGCACAAAAGGAGGCTGTATATGCAGTACCCCTTTTACAACGTCTGAACTTCAGGGACTGAAGCTAGTTCTTTTTGGAAGAAAATTGACAGGGCCGAAATTTGAACCTTAATGGACCCCAATTTCAGGCCCATAGACACTCCTGTTTGCAGGAAATGTAGGAATCGACCCAGTTGAATTTCCTCCGTCGGGCCTTACTGGCCTCGCACCACGCAACATATTTTTGCCAAATGCGGTGATAATGTTTTGCGGTTACATCCTTCCTGGCTTTGATCAGGATAGGGATGACCTCATCCGGAATGCCTTTTTTCCTTCAGGATCCGGCGTTCAACCGCCATGCCGTCAAATGCAGTCGCGGTAAGTCTTGGAACAGACAGGGTCCTTGCTGAAGCAGGTCCCTTCTTAGAGGTAGAGGCCACGGATCCTCCGTGAGCATCTTTTGAAGTTCCGGTTACCAAGTCATTCTTGGCCAATCCGGAGCCACGAATATAGTGCTTACTCCTCTCCATCTTATCAATCTCAGTACCTTGGGTATGAGAGGCAGATGAGGGAACACATACACTGACTGGTACACCCACGGTGTTACCAGAGCGTCTACAGCTATTGCCTGAGGGTCCCTTGACCTGGCGCAATACCTGTCGAGTTTTTCCCAACGGTTTATAATCATGTGGAAGATTTCTGGGTGAAGTCCCCACTCTCCCGGGTGGAGGTCGTGTCTGCTGAGGAAGTCTGCTTCCCAGTTGTCCACTCCCGGAATTGCTGACAGTGCTATCACATGATTTTCCGCCCAGCGAAAAATCCTTGCAGCTTCTGCCATTGCCCTCCTGCTTCTTGTGCCACCCTGTCTGTTTACGTGGGTGACTGCCGTGATGTTGTCCGACTGGATCAACACCGGCTGACCTTGAAGCAGAGGTCTTGCTAAGTTTAGAGCATTGTAAATGGCCCTTAGCTTCAGGATATTTATGTGAAGTGATGTCTCCAGGCTTGACCATAAGCCCTGGAAATTCCTTCCCTGTGTGACTGCTCCCCAGCCTCGCAGGCTGGCATCCGTGGTCACCAGGACCCAGTCCTGAATGCCGAATCTGCGGCCCTCTAGAAGATGAGCACTCTGCAACCACCACAGGAGGAACACCCTTGTTCTTGGTGACAGGGTTATCCGCTGATGCATCTGAAGATGCGACCCGGACCATTTGTCCAGCAGGTCCCACTGGAAAGTTCTTGCATGGAATCTGCCGAATGGGATTGCTTCGTAGGAAGCCACCATTTTACCCAGAACCCTTGTGCATTGATGCACTGAGACTTGGCTCGGTTTTAGGAGGTTCCTGACTAGCTCGGATAACTCCCTGGCTTTCTCCTCCGGGAGAAACACCTTTTTCTGGACTGTGTCCAGGATCATCCCTAGGAACAGAAGACGAGTCGTCGGAACCAGCTGCGATTTTGGAATATTGAGAATCCAATCGTGCTGCCGCAACACTACCTGAGATAGTGCTACACCGACCTCCAACTGTGCCCTGGATCTTACCCTTATCAGGGAATCGTCCAAGTAAGGGATAACTAAAATTCCCTTCCTTCGAAGGAATATCATCATTTCGGCCATTACCTTGGTAAAGACCCGGGGTGCCGTGGACCATCCATACGGCAGCGTCTGAACTGATAGTGACAGTTCTGTACCATAAACCTGAGGTACCCTTGGTGAGAAGGGTAAATTTGGACATGAAGGTAAGCATCCTTGATGTCCCGAGACATCATGTAGTCCCCTTCTTCCAGGTTCGCAATCACTGCTCTGAGTGACTCAATCTTGAATTTGAACCTCTGTATGTAAGTGTTCAAAGATTTTAGATTTAGAATCGGTCTCACCGAGCCGTCCGGCTTCGGTACCACAACAGTGTGGAATAATACCCCGTTCCCTGTTGCAGGAGGGGTACCTTGATTATCACCTGCTGGGAATACAGCTTGTGAATGGCTTCCAAAACTGTCTCCCTGTCAGAAGGAGACATCGGTAAAGCCGACTTTAGGAAACGGCGAGGGGGAGACGTCTCGAATTCCAATTTGTACCCCTGAGATATCACCTGAAGGATCCAGGGGTCTACTTGCGAGTGAGCCCACTGCGCGCTGAAATTCATTGAGACGGGCCCCCCACCGTGCCTGATTCTGCTTGTAAAGCCTCAGCGTCATACTGAGGGCTTGGCAGAGGCGGGAAAGGGTTTCTGTTCCTGGGAACTGGCTGATTTCTGCAGCCTTTTTCCTCTCCCTCTGTCACGGGGCAGAAATGAGGAACCTTTTGCCCGCTTGTCCACGAAAAGACTGCGCCTGATAATACGGCGTCTTCTCATGTTGAGAGGCGACCTGGAGTACAAACATGGATTTCCCAGCTGTTGCCGTGGCCACCAGGTCTGAAAGACCGACCCCAAATAACTCCTCTCCTTAATAAGGCAATACTTCCAAATGCCGTTTGAAATCCGCATCACCTGACCACTGTCGTGTCCATAACCCTCTACTGGTAGAAATGGACAACGCACTTAGACTTGATGCCAGTCGGCAAATATTCCGCTGTGCATCACGCATATATAGAAATGCATCTTTTAAATGCTCTATAGGCAATAATATACTGTCCCTATCTAGGGTATCAATATTTTCAGTCAGGGAATCCGACCACGCCAACCCAGCACTGCACATCCAGGCTGAGGCGATTGCTGGTCGCAGTATAACACCAGTATGTGTGTAAATACATTTTAGGATACCCTCCTGCTTTCTATCAGCAGGATCCTTAAGGGCGGCCATCTCAGGAGAGGGTAGAGCCCTTACAAGCGTGTGAGCGCTTTATCCACCCTAGGGGGTGTTTCCCAACACACCCTAACCTCTGGCGGGAAAGGATATAATGCCAATAACATTTTAGAAATTATCAGTTGTTATCGGGGGAAACCCACGCATCATCACACACCTCATTTAATTTCTCAGATTCAGGAAAACTACAGGTAGTTTTTCCTCACCGAACATAATACCCCTTTTTGGTGGTACTTGTATTATCAGAAATGTGTAAAACATTTTTCATTGCCTCAATCATGTAACGTGTGGCCCTACTGGAAGTCACATTTGTCTCTTCACCGTCGACACTGGAGTCAGTATCCGTGTCGGCGTCTATATCTGCCATCTGAGGTAACGGGCGCTTTAGAGCCCCTGACGGCCTATGAGACGTCTGGACAGGCACAAGCTGAGTAGCCGGCTGTCTCATGTCAACCACTGTCTTTTATACAGAGCTGACACTGTCACGTAATTCCTTCCAACAGTTCATCCACTCAGGTGTCGACCCCCTAGGGGGTGACATCACTATTACAGGCAATCTGCTCCGTCTCCACATCATTTTTCTCCTCATACATGTCGACACAAACGTACCGACATACAGCACACACACAGGGAATGCTCTGATAGAGGACAGGACCCCACTAGCCCTTTGGGGAGACAGAGGGAGAGTTTGCCAGCACACACCAGAGCGCTATATATATACAGGGATAACCTTATATAAGTGTTTTTCCCCTTATAGCTGCTGTATTGTTTATACTGCGCCTAATTAGTGCCCCACTCTCTTTTTTAACCCTTTCTGTAGTGTAGTGACTGCAGGGGAGAGCCAGGGAGCTTCCCTCCAATGGAGCTGTGAGGGAAAATGGCGCCAGTGTGCTGAGGAGATAGGCTCCGCCCCCTTATCGGCGGCCTTATCTCCCGTTTTTCTATGTATCCTGGCAGGGGTTAAATGCATCCATATAGCCCAGGAGCTATATGTGATGTATTTTTTTGCCATATAAGGTATTTTTATTGCGTCTCAGGGCGCCCCCCCCCAGCGCCCTGCACCCTCAGTGACCGGAGTGTGAAGTGTGCTGAGAGCAATGGCGCACAGCTGCGGTGCTGTGCGCTACCTTATTGAAGACAGGACGTCTTCTGCCGCCGATTTTCCGGACCTCTTCTGCTCTTCTGGCTCTGTAAGGGAGACGGCGGCGCGGCTCTGGGACCCATCCATGGCTGGGCCTGTGATCGTCCCTCTGGAGCTAATGTCCAGTAGCCTAAGAAGCCCAATCCACTCTGCACGCAGGTGAGTTCGCTTCTTCTCCCCTTAGTCCCTCGATGCAGTGAGCCTGTTGCCAGCAGGACTCACTGAAAATAAAAAACCTAATTTAAACTTTTACTCTAAGCAGCTCAGGAGAGCCACCTAGATTGCACCCTTCTCGTTCGGGCACAAAAATCTAACTGAGGCTTGGAGGAGGGTCATAGGGGGAGGAGCCAGTGCACACCAGCTAGTCTTAAAGCTTTTACTTTTGTGCCCAGTCTCCTGCGGAGCCGCTATTCCCCATGGTCCTTTCGGAGTTCCCAGCATCCACTAGGACGTCAGAGAAAAACCCTTTTCCCTAAAGCACACAGGTTCAGTGAAACCTGTGTGTTTTCGTGTGAAACAACCCCGTTTTCGTACGAAAATGGGTCTGTTTCCGAGGATTTTGCTTCGCCTGCTGGAGGCAGGTGAAACAAAATCCCCAATAAACCGGCACGTGCCGCTATTTATCGGGGCTAATTAGCTAGCCCCTGACGGGACTTATTGGATATCCCCCTTAGGTAATTTACCGGGGCTAATAGTCCTGCCGGGGGCTAGCTAATTAGCACCAATAAGCCGCGGCAATGCTCTGACCTAAAGAGCTTACACTCTTTACGTGTGCATGTTGTAAAACAGGTAATGTAAAGAACTTTTTTTTACTGGTTGTAATATTTCAGCATTTAGCAGACTTAAATAAATTTACTTTACTGCATTTCCATTCCAGAAAATCATTACACAAGAACCTATAGTAGTACCATGTAGACACATTCGGTTACTTAGAGAATAAAATATGCCAGTTGCATGAAATATTATATTTAATCCTACAGCATAACTGCCGACGTTGCCAACAGGTAGTTTGGCACAAAACAGACAACACCACAATCTCACCAAACAACGTGCTTTATTTTTTTTTGACCTTTTGGTCACTGAAAACCGTGACTACCACTAAAAAATAGTGACAGATGGCACATAAGTATTTGGAAGAAGATTTACATACAGTAGCCACTACCTAACTCAAAGTGGCAGTAGAACAACACTGACGCTGTGATGGGGTGTGGATCATAGGGTCGACAGTAACTAGGTCAACAGTCATTATGTCGACCACTATTGGTTGACAGTGACTAGGTCGACACCTGAAATAGGTCGTCAAGGCCATTAGGTCGACATGATAAGGTCGACATGGGGAAAGGTCGACATGAGTTTTTTAAATATATTTTTGGTGTCATTTTCTTCGTAAAGAGACCGGAAACCCCAATTAGCGCACCATGTCCCATCGAATGGCTCGCTTTGCTTGCCATGCTTCGGGCGAGGTGCCAAGTGCAGGTTACTAATCCAATCGTAGTCCACGTGGATTGTAAAGTATGAAAAAGTTACAAAAATTAAGAAAATATGAAAAACTCATGTTGACCTTTTCATGCGTCGACCTTTGCTATGTCGTCCTAGCTACCATGTCGACCTAGTGACCATGCCAACCTAATGCATGTCGACCAATAGTGGTCACCCTAATGAGTGTCGACCTAAGTGCTGTCGACCTAAAGACCAGATACCTTGTGATCCTAGTATCTTGTCATGTGCTTGCTGGAACAAAATATCTTTATGCTACAATTGAATCAACAGTTTACACAGCAAAGTAATGTGAGATAGTTCACGGTAACATTTGCACTTCATTCTTCAGTCGTAGGTTTGAAGCACAGAAAGTGTGAAAATGTCAAGAAAGTACACAGCTGCAAAAACTCAAGATGTAAGGAAACTTGTAGAAACTTGTAGAAGTAACAAAGTTTTCGTAGTTTAAAACTTGTAGGCGTAACAAAGTTTTTGTAGTTTAAGAGAAACATGTAAAACAAAATAATTATTATGTTTAACTCAAATCTTATATTCTTAAACACTTGGACAAGAAGAAAAAAAATCATGCAAGTTGGGTTTCATGACAGAATAAAGCCATTTCACAGGGGTGCAGAGTTAGGGAGATGAAACCTTTATGTTTTGCTTATAGTCTTTAATTAATGTTTCTATAGATAGATCTAGACTCAGTGGTGTAGGTCTGGTGCTCTGAGGCTTACCTACATACTGTAGGACTAGAGATGTCCGGATTGGTTCTCCAATCTACTTGACTTATGTTGATTCAAACCAAAACCCAGTCCAGACCCCCAAGGAGATCTGATCCGAACTGAGTCCCCATTCCAATCTTCCTGTGTTTCGGAATTTGGATTTTTTTTATTGATTTTTATTAGAGATGTGTGGGTTCGGATTTACCTGGATCTCAAAACAACATCTTATTGGCTCTCGGATGTCATTTTTTTTGGATAGCCAACAAGAAAAATCCAGATACATCCTAACTTGCGTTAATTTTCGCGTTAAAAATTGATTAAATCTGTTTGATTATCAATATTGTTTATTGGTTTTAAACTAGCCAAATAAGAACCAAAACACTTGAGGGTGGTTTTGTCAAACCAACACATGTTTTAGAAACAAAAACAAAACATGTGGTTTCAAGCACATCTACATAGGATCTCCAAGTACATCTCCAAGGACATACTGCAGGATCATATTTAGGATTCCATCGTTCTATCATGATGCAGTAATTTCTATTTGGCTACTTTCAATAGTTTGGAGGTGACCCTTTTTAGCAATTCCAAACAAGTATTCTGCAGATAATAATTCATTTGTCCACTTGGGGCAATATTGTCTTCAGTTTGAATTTCACAAAAGAGCAACATACTGCAGAAGCTTTCAGCATTCCTTTGAAATAAAAGTAGAAACTCAGACAAAATCTGGAAGAAGAAGAACAAGAGGAGGAGGAGGAGGAAGAAAAGGAGGAGGCAGAAGATGAGGAGGAGGAGCTTTCACCATTCATTTGAAATAAATGTAGAGACTCAGACAAATTCTGGAGGTAGAAGGAGAAGAAGAAGAAGAAGAAGAAGAAGAAGAAGAAGAAGGAGGAGGAAGAGGAGGAGGAGGAGATGTCAGCATTCCTATGAAATAAAAGTAGATACTCAGACAAAATCTAGGAGAAGAAGAAGAGGAACAATAGGAGGAGGAGGAGTAAGAAAAGGAGGAGGGGAAGAAGGAGAAGATGAAGCATTCCTTTGAAATAAAAGTAGAGAAAATCTGGAAGAATCATTTAATAGATCAAGAAACTGCAAACAGTAGGTGTAGTATTTGATGTTGATTATAAAAAGTAAAGACATGTTTTGTTAAATGCAAGAAAGCCAACATGTTTTCCAATATCAATTTCTTTGCTTACCTCCTACTTTGAGCCATCAATGCTCGTAGGGGGTAATTCAGATCTGATCACTGGGCTGCTAATTTTGCTGTCCTGCGATCAGATAGTCGCCGCCTCCAGGGGGAGTGTAAATTTGCTGTGTAAGTGTGCTATCACAAGTGTATGCCGAGCTATGAAAATTTACTTTGTGCAGTCTGTGCGCAACCCAGGACTTACTCCTCCAGTGCGATGAGAACAGGCTAATCTGAGCCAGAGCTGACATCAGACACCCTCCCTGAAAACGCTTGGTAATGTCTGCGTTTTCCAGACACTCCCTGTAAATGTTCATTTGCCAACCACAAACGACCTCTTCCTGTCAATCACCTTGAGAACGCCGGTGCGATCGGATTTTTTGCACCATCCCATCGCTGACCTGCGATGCCCGTTGTTGTTGCCGGACGTGTGTGCGCATTGCGGTGCATACGCATGCGCAGTTAGGACCTGATCACCCACGGTGCGAAAACGCACAGCAGCGGTCAGATCTGAATGACCTCCATAGTCATGTTATAATCATTGTAAAGCTATAGTTGTCCATTGAAGATAACCTGTACTGCATTGTGCATTCACGGTACAGTAAATGACGTATGATTGTAGACAGGGCCAGAAACAGAAATCTTGGGGCCTGGCACAGTCATATTTCTGGGGCCCCCTCAAATTATTATTTTTAGATATATGTATACATATATATACCACTATTGCATTTGATATTGAGGAGAGTGCCTGATTTGAAGTGGTGGATATTCGGTACAATTGCACCTGTACAGAGCACCCCGTTGTTGGATCATATGGTGAGAGTGCGGAACTCTGGATCTATATATAGTAGTGATGTGCACTGGAAATTTATCGGGTTTTGTGTTTTGGTTTTGGATTCGGTTCCGCGGCCGTGTTTGGATTCGGACGCGTTTTGGCAAAACCTCCCTGAAAATTTTTGGTCGGATTCGGGTGTGTTTTGGATTCGGGTGTTTTTTTACAAAAAACCCTCAAAAACAGCTTAAATCATAGAATTTGGGGGTCATTTTGATCCCATAGTATTATTAACCTCAATAACCATAATTTCCACTCATTTCCAGTCTATTCTGAACACCTCACACCTCACAATATTATTTTTAGTCCTAAAATTTGCACCGCGGTCGCTGGATGACTAAGCCAAGCGACCCAAGTGGCCGACACAAACACCTGGTCCATCTAGGAGTGGCACTGCAGTGTCAGACAGAAATGGCAGATTTAAAAAATAGTCCCCAAACAGCACGTGATACAAAGAAAAAAAGAGGTGCACCAAGGTCGCTGGATGGCTAAGCTAAGCGACCCAAGTGGCCGACACAAACACCTGGCCCATCTAGGAGTTGCACTGCAGTGTCAGACAGGATGGCACTTCAAAAAATAGTCCCCAAACAGCACATGATGCAAAGAAAAAAAGAGGTGCACCAAGGTCGCTGGATGGCTAAGCTAAGTGACCCAAGTGGCCGACACAAACACCTGGCCCATCTAGGAGTGGCACTGCAGTGTCAGACAGGATGGCACTTCAAAAAATTGTCCCCAAACAGCACATGTAGCACACATATGGATAGTATACTTGACGACACAGAGGTAGAGCAATGGACTACTGTACCGTACTGCTCTATATATACTGGTGGTCAACAAAATTCTGCACTGTCCTCCTACTATATACTGCGCACAACTAAAATGCAGCACAGGTATGGATGGATAGTATACTTGACAACACAGAGGTATAGCAATGGACTACTGTACCGTACTGCTATATATATACTGGTGGTCAGCAAAATTCTGCACTGTCCTCCTACTATATATTGCGCACAACTAAAATGCAGCACAGGTATGGATGGATAGTATACTTGACGACACAGAGGTAGAGCAATGGACTGCTGTACCGTACTGCTATATATATACTGGTGGTCAGCAAAATTCTGCACTGTCCTCCTACTATATACAGTGGCAAACGCAGGATTTGCATGGGGGGGTTTCCAGAACTGGGCGGAGCCAATCACGGGGGAGGGGACTGAGGTGACCCAGTATATGCTGGGTCCGTAAATCTAGTGTGTCTGTGTGTGTGTGTGTATATATATATATATATATATGTAAAAAAGAGATAGTACAGTGCCACTTGTGAGGTTAAAATCTCAGTAAAAACTATACGATTGTGTTTAAAAACTTCCGTTATAAAAGCTTTACGCCCACTTAACCTTAAAAAGGTGTCAGCCCACCCCTAAAAATACAAAACTGGTATGGTAATGTTAAAAAGGTATAAAATTGGGGGGATAGGGGTACCGGCGACGAGTGTGGCTAAAAACTATGTTTTTAAAGCTTAAAGTTAGGAGCCAAAAAATGTTTCTTTTAAAATTTAAAATTTTTTAATATATATGAGAGTAAAAACAGTTTCCAAGAATGGTTAAAAAACAAGCATAAAAAAACTTTTTGTCCATAAATAAGCAGTAAAAATACACTTAAAAGGATAGGAATTCAAAAAACTTAGCTTGTAAAATGTGGGTGGTCAGTATAGGCCCAACGCGTTTCGTCTCAACAGACTTCTTCAAGGGGTGAAGAAGTCTGTTGAGACGAAACGCGTTGGGCCTATACTGACCACCCACATTTTACAAGCTAAGTTTTTTGAATTCCTGTCCTTTTAAGTGTATTTTTACTGCTTATTTATGGACAAAAAGTTTTTTTATGCTTGTTTTTTAACCATTCTTGGAAACTGTTTTTACTCTCATATATATTAAAAAAAATTAAATTTTAAAAGAAACATTTTTTGGCTCCTAACTTTAAGCTTTAAAAACATAGTTTTTAGCCACACTCGTCGCCGGTACCCCTATTCCCCCAATTTTATATATATATATATATATATATATATATATATATATCTACACACACATATATATATATATATATATATATATATATATATACATACACACACACATTCATATACACGGGTGGTCTTCAGTATGCCGGCGGTCGGGCTCCCGGCGACCAGCATACCGGCGCCGTGAGCCTGACCGCCGGCATACCGACACTTATTCTCCCTCGTGGGGGTCCACGACCCCCCTGGAGGGAGAATAGAATAGTGTGGCGCGCGTAGCGTGGCGAGCGCAGCGAGCCCGCAAGGGGCTCATTTGCGCTCGCCACACTGTTGGTAAGCCGGCGGACGGCCTCCCGGCGCCGGTATGCTGGTTGCCGGGAGGCCGGCCGCCGGGAGATCGTAGTGAACCCATATACAAATATACATAGCATATTAAACATGCATACATATATATATATATATATATATATATATATACATACACACACATACAGTACACATATATATACACATGTGTATATATATATATATATATATATATATATATATATATCATATGTGTGTGTGTGTGTGTGTGTGTGTTTATATGTATGTATGTATGTATGTATGTATATACATGTGTATATATGTAGGCACATGGATATATATGTACTATAATTAAAATAAAGTAAACTTTTATTGCACTTACATGTGCCACCAGGAAGACAGCAGGCTGCAGAGGACGCTAGACAGTCATTAATAATACTCATGCAGCTTTTTTTAGTGGAGGGGGGTTTATGGGTACTCGGAAACCCCCCCTGGGTGCGCCACTGATATACTGCGCACAACTAAAATGCAGCACAGGTATGGATGGATAGTATACTTGACGACACAGAGATAGAGCAGTGGACTACTGTACCGTACTGCTATATATATACTGGTGGTCAGCAAAATTCTGCACTGTCCTACTATATACTACAATGCAGCACAGATATGGAGTGTTTTTCAGGCAGAGAACGTAGATATTTTCAGCACACTGAGCACATATATTTGCAGCACACTGAGCACAGATATTTTCAGCACACTGAGCACAGATATTTGCAGCACACTGAACACAGAAACTGAGAGAACGCAGCCACGTCCTCTCGCTATCATCTCCAATGCACGAGTGAAAATGGCGGCGACGCGCGGCTCCTTATATAGAATACGAATCTCGCGAGAATCCGACACTGGGATGATGACGTTCGGGCGCACTCGGGTTAACCGAGCAAGGTGGGAGGATCTGAGGCTGCCTCGGAACCGTGTAAAATGGGTGAAGTTCGGGGGGGTTCGGATCCCGAGGAACCGAACCCGCTCATCTCTAATATATATAGTGCAACTGAATTTGCTGTGCTATATAAGAAACGGTTAATAAAGAAATATATATTTATCTTTACACATCTCCTATATAATAGCCCAGATCTGTGACTCTGTGCCTGTTTGTATAATGCTGGGTGTGGCTAGGAGCTCTCATTGGGTTAGCAGCAGGTCTATCACACCCAGTCCACAGCTGATTGGGTGAGAAATACCCTCCCACACAGGTTACATCCAATGGGAGGCTCTGCCCTTTGTCTGCTGTGTGTTCCCAGAGCAGGATTAACAATGGGGCTGATGGAGCTGCAGCTCCAGGTCCACACCCCAAAATAGGCCCACTGCATCTGCAGCAGCATACCCTGCAACAATTTACACATAAAAATCGGTACAAATTTGAAAAGGGGGCGTGACCCTTTTCCTATACTTTCAATGGAAGTTTGGAGAGCCAAAAATCGGTACTTACCATAAAAGAAAGTACTGTAGCTGCTAAAAACGTACAGCTGAAGGGTATGCCACTGCATTTGCAGCAAGTCTCTGCGCTGTAGCTAGGGAAAAAACCCAAAACCTTTTACTGCAGTGTCCTATGTCCTGCTGCCAGTCCGCCTGCCCCCTCCAGCATCAACAATCCCCACTCCCTAGCCGCGGCGCAGGTGGAACAAAAGCTGCTGCGGCGACCGCCATAGATGTGCATGAAAGTGGCGTAGCAGAAGGCTTTCATAGCCCTCCCTGCGCCGCATACTCTCTGAACCCCAGAGCCTCCACTGCACGTGATATCACAGAAGTGCCTCCACACCACAGCCGCGCCCAGATCCCCAGAGGCCCTGACTCCGCAACACAGCACCTGGGCTGCCGGCCTGGAAGCCTCGAGATGGCTTATGTAATGGATAGAGTGGGTGATATCGCGGAGGGTAATGTTTGGACGCTGAATCAATGTAAAAGGTGACAGTGCTGTGCAGTGCAGTGGGTGTGCAATGTCACTGACACTGCACAGCACTCTCACCTTTTACATTGATTCAGACAGTCAGTCAGTTCTGCCAGCCAGTGACTATTGTTAGCGCTGGTGTCCCAACATTACAGGGAAGCAGACGCACTGAATAAACTACAGCTCCCAGCAGCCATTAGCGCCGAAGTATTCTGGCGCTAAGGGCTGCTGGGAGCTGTAGTTTATTGAGTGCATCTTCTTCCCTGTAATGCGGTGCGTTGGGACACCGGCGCTAACAATAGTTACTGGCTACTGTGCGAGTCTCCGGGAGAGCCACTGCCAAAGGGAGGACAGCAGCTTAGCTGCTTCCAGGAGGAGAAGCAGGAGAGGCATTACCCGCCCCTCCCCCACTCGCAGTACCTCCGGGCCCCGTCCGCGGCACCCTCTCCACCGCCCACGGTGGCTCCAAACATCCACCACACAGCACCCGCCCCTCCGCCACTGCGGCACAACCACACCACCCCACCCGCAGCACTCCCGCAACTGCTCCTCCCCCACCCGCGAGACCATAGTATCCAACACATGCTGCATAGAAGGGTTGCGCTAGTACCATCTTAACTCTGTGTTTCCACATATATAAATATGTACAGTATATTTGTCCTTCCTCCTCCACACACCACAGTCTGTATCTCCCCAATGACTCCATGCTGAATTCCCAGATCCCTCACCCCATCCCAAAGCCCTGTATCCCCTCACCAATCCACTGTTACCCCGGGGAGAGAGTCACCTGTGCTGCACTCCCAAGTATCCAGTCCCTCACACCGCACAGCAGGTACCATGCAGCCCTCACACCCCACCAGAAGAGACCGGCGAAAGGTATGGGAATCCTGCCTAGCGGAGCATCTGCCATGTCCCGTAACTGCCTGCAACCGAGCTGGAAGAGTGGACGCACACCGCATACAGCTCACTGCCCTATTTGGACAAGACAGCTCACATCCCTGCTGGGCACTAAGCGGTGTATCTTTGGGGCCCCTCTGGTCCTTGGGGCCCAGTACAAGTGTCCCCTTTGATCCCCCCCTGTCACCGGCCCTCATTGTAGATGCCCAGAAAAGCTCATCTTTGGTCTTACCACTTCCTATATGTACAGTATCTGGCACAGTATAATATCGCTGCACAGGCACTGCCTGCTGTCTCATATAGTAATGCTCAGACATGTTAAATGTACTGTTTTTACCTTAACATACTGCACATTTCTGTAATTTAATCCACAAAGGTGCGAAGACCCTAAGGCTTTCTGTATGTAATGTGCTGATTTTGTGTTATGTATTTCTATTTTGTGTTATGTATTTCTATACTAGTGTCTACATCCTTGAGAAAGATTCAGACATTTTATCTGGTTGTAATCAGTATTTAAATGTTAGGCTCATAAAGCACAGCATCAGAAGGCCAAATGTTTGCACCCTTTTCAAACATAAGCCAAAACCCTTGGGTTTTTTGCTGTGAACGCACATTGAAACAGGTCTGGCTTATATCTGAAAGAGTCTGACTTGGGTCGTGTCTAAGTGAAATTTAATGGGGGGGGGGGTAGCAGGGGGATCAGGAAGCGGGTGCCGGGCAGCAGAGAGATCAGGGGAGCGAGGGCGGGAGCCGGGCATCCGAGGGTTAAGGAGGTGGGAGCCGGAGGCGGAGACTCAGAGTGCTGGCAGCGGTGGACGGAGGGGAGCAGCTTAAGCAGAAAGGGAGTGGCGGCGGCTTCAGACAGTCTCAATGGTGTTGCCCGCCGGCCGCCAGGATATGTAGGGGTGGTAGCAGCAGCGGTCCGCTTCCCCGGCGGCAGCCGCCGCCGGGAATACAGACCGGCTGGCTGTTTGAGCAGAGTGGACGGGGCCCAGAGTGGACGCTCTCTTTACGGGGTAAATGCAGATTTGTGATGTGCCGCGAGTCGGCTTTGTAAATGAACCACACTTTTTAATTTTTTTAGCTAATCATTGAAGTGAATCCTAATATGCCATAACATTAAAAAACCTGACACCGCAAAAATATTTTGAAAATGTCTATCAGAACATTAAAAACTATCAGTTATTGTTGAACTATAAGTACCAAGGCTTGGTGGGATTTGTAGTTCAACTACAGCTGGAGAGCTACAGGTTGGCAATGTGTAGTTCTTGCTTTTAATTCTAATGCCAATCTGTAATCTATGAGCCCAAGCTTACTTATACCCCTTTACCACCTACGAGCACGGGTCGCAGCCGGGAGCCTGACACGGGAGCTGCCCGGCTGCGACCCGTGCTCAGCCCCTTTCCCATCAGCAGTCACCAGCCCCGCATATTGCCGGGTTGGTGACGCTGCTAGTGACGCGGCAGGGGTGGCGCTGGGAAATCACATGATCTCCCAGCGCCGCCCTTCCATACAGTGTAAACGGGAGCCGTGTCGCATCGACATGGCTCCCGTTTACACTACAACCCTACCCGGATCATTCCCGTATCCTACCCAGGTAGATAGCCGGGTAGGATTCACGGGTCACTTGATCCGGATTTTTGCAGGGGGACCTTTCTCCACTTGCAAAAAACATGGGTAAATGCGCCCCCCCCTGTATATTTACTTGTGTTTTTTGAGCTAGTGGAAAAGGGGTATACCTGTGCAAACAGTTGCAGCATTTACACAATGTTTATTATAGTTTTTATTGTTCAATGCAGCCAACAATGCCACAGTTCCTGATAAGAGATGTGCCAGTGATCAAAGTGACCGTGTGTCTGGAGAAGATGAAATCGATGCCCTGGCATCAGGACTTTCAGTGATATGCTTTTGACCCTCCCAATATTCCAGTGCATTTAGACCAACAGTGTTTGTGCGGGGGCTGCAGAGCTAACACCTGTCTTTGTTTAGTAACAGCAAATAAGTAATTTGTATCTATTTATAACGGAGCAGCTATTGTACTGTATCATGTATTTGAGTACACACGCAAAATACTGTATAGACAAGCTGTATCAGACATAAATCAGAATGAAATGACTCAAAATAAGAAGATATCATTTGCTGTATATTGTGATCACTAAAGTTCTAGCTGTGCTATCTTTACCATATTATATTGTTATATTGTTGTATTACACTAAGGACCCTATTCAGTAAGGATTGTAAGTTCTGCTAAACAGAATTTGCGTTGCCGCCCCCCTCTCGCCCCGTGAGTGCCTCTGCCTGTAAATCAGGCAAAGGCATTCACATTTACTCCAGGTCCCCCGAAGTAAATGCAGGAGAATGCGCAGGACAGGTCCACCGAGACAACGCAAACATTTCGGTTAGATCACAATTTGTGATCAAACCTGAATTAGGCCCTATATGCTATATTTAAGTGCAATTATGACGTAAACTGATCGTTATGGGTGTTGTAAGTATCTTGTAACATCAACCTGCCCAAACTCTGGCCCTCACATGTAGGAGACAGGATGGGCCTCACATGTAGGAGACAGGATGGGCCTCACATGTAGGAGACAGGATGGGCCTCACACGTAGGAGACAGGATGGGCCTCACATGTAGGAGACAGGATGGGCCTCACATGTAGGAGACAGGATGGGCCTCACATGTAGGAGACAGGATGGGGCCACTCCACTTGGACACCTACTGTTAATTCGAACAATCGCCACGTTCTAATAATGCTACGCTGAAGTGCTATTATCATATCAGTAGTGTAGGGAGGAAAGTAAGGAGGTGTTGCTGATGTTTACTGTTTAATGCCACTCAAAGGGGGGACAATTTATTAACATTTCTACTGAGAACAATTGAAAGAGTTGCCCATAGCAATCAAGCAGATTCTAGCTATCTTCATAGAATATAGTAGATAAGAGCTTGAATCTGATTTAATAATACGAGCAATACCTCCACTTGTTTGTTAAATATCTAAATCAGATAGACACAATAAGAGGAGCTGCTATCTAAGATATGGAAGACCCTTCCCCTCTACAAGCTCCTCCTGCCCTCCTTCTCTGTAACCGCTTCCCCCAGCAATTGGGTGCATCAAATTCATAATTTCCCATTAAACTTCCGAACTGTATCAAACCATTGACTTTTAAAGGGGAGGAGTTTACACCAAGGTAGGAGGAGCTTCGCACAACAGTTGGTGAAATGGGTGGAATAGGTTAGGGGTTCAGTTGCCCTGAATTTGCATGTATAAGCATTTAAAGAAAAGCATTTAAAGTAACAATAGTGTGAGGAGGGGTCTAGTTGGTTGCCACGCCAAAGAGCTGACATACAATTTGCTTATATAGTACCTAGGTCATCTGTTTCACTCATCACTGGTATACAGTACTTCTAGTTACTGCACATTAGAAATATGAAGATTTTCTATATTTAATGCAATGGAAATGACATTATACAGCATCAGACAAGGACACTGACATTAAAGTGCATCACTGTAAAAGTCACAATAACTCGAGTAAATAGTAAATACATTGTCGGACGACAAAGGCCATAGACATATTTACTCACAGATATAGATCAATCACACAAAGAGGCAGCAAGTAATGTAATATAGGAGCTGATTACTTTCCTGTCCTTGTTTTGTAAAGCATAGAATTAATATATTGCATTTGTACCTCTATAAACACTGTAGGTCATATACTTAGGGTCTAATTCAGAGACGCATCCAAACTCAGTGGTATATGTACAGGGGCGGATCCAGAAGAAAATGAATGAGGGGGGGCACCATGATAGGGGAACGGTAATAGTTATATATACATACACCTAAGGCACGTGTGCTCCCAGATAAGGGGTGTGGTATCACAGGGGGCGTGGCCTCACAGAATACGCCATCAGGTAATGATTGGCTGTAGGAGCGCATCCTCACATAGAATCAGACTGCAGGACACGAACTGCCCATCTTTGATTAGCAGAAGCAGCCAGCTGGATCTCCAACAAGCAGCATAAGACATCTGCAGGACAGCCCTGTCACAATCACACGGGCCGCCTTCTCAAAGCTGAGGCTGAGTGTGACTGCAGCTAGCATGGTGGTAAAGGAAGTGGAGGAGGAAGCGCTGGGAAACTGGGCGGTGCAGTGAGGGCTAATGAAGCCTTCTGCGCCATCATAAGTAACAGTTTTACTCGATGCTGGCATTTGAACCCCGCGCCTGGGCTGGACTCTGGTAGGTTGCGGTGTGAGCAGGGGGAGGCTGGAGCTGCAGCTCCAGCCTCCCCATTGGTTACCACACAGACTTGCTGTTAGAGCCGTGGTGGGTCCTAGTGCCTGCCAACTCTTTTATCAAATCTGATTGACGGAAATAGCAGTAGTGCTGCTGCTGTTCTCCTTTTGAAAAAAAAGAAGTCAGAAACGACAGGGTGGGCACGGGCCCGAGTGCCTCCCCCCCTGGATCTGCCTATGTATATGTACATCTACGATGGGGTGAGATCTGAGCAGGTGCAGATCTTGTTCTGCAAGATAACACTGTCCCCTAAGCTGCAGTATGATTGACATGCTATTTGGCGGTGGGGAAGATGCTGCGTCTTCGGATGCAGCAGCAGATCACAGAAGCTGGCATTAGTCGTCTATTTACATAAGATGCCTCTTGCTTCACTATAATATTTTAGCGCAGCGGCTGTGCATTAGACTCAATCTCTGAAACCGGCCCAGTGGCGCAGAGAGGAGGGAGTGGGTACTCTTTACCTGGGCCTGTTGGGAGGGGCCTGCGTTCTGTGGTCCCCCTACCCCCCCTTCCCCGTTGTAGACAGCAGCAGCGGGGAGAGAGAGGACACTGCTGTGTGCTACATTGGGGATAGAGGCAGATGCAGAGAGCGGGAGCGATTATAAACGATCCCTCCCACCCCCTGCGGCCGCACAGAAACTTTTTAAAATATTCCCTAAAGAGGTGGGCTGGCCACACCTTCCAGCGTTGGCCATGTCCCCCAATCCCCCCTCCCCCCAACTACTTGGGCCGGGCACAGCTGTCGGCACCCCTGATCAGACCCACAGTACTCATGTTGTCCTGTCTGCTATTACTTTTCCAGTAAACACCCCAATGTTTTACTGACTATGACGGCACTGCTAGCGGACATTCATAGCATCTGAAACAATACCTTTGATGTCACTTACCTCTATTGTTCTTGACACTACATCAGTGTTTATTCTGCTTTTTGCTTTCAGATGTTTGTGTCCCTGTCGCTAGTTACCCTGACTTGTGGGGATTTTTTTCCCCCTCCACTACTACTGTGCAGTGCGTCCTAATCCCAAGTAAGACGATCCAGCCACAGTAACCAATAAAGCGGTGCTGCAGTGGAAACTGTACACACACCACTCAGAAGCACATAGTTCCAGGGGCAGTGATGAAGCCAGGTGGAAGTAATTACGTTCATCCAACCACTAGGGGCATCACACTGGTGAGCAGTTGACAGGTACAGTTGGTGAGTGGATGGTGTGGTCCAGCAGCACTTGTAGTAATGGACAGTATTATGTAGTAATGGACAGTATTAAGCAAAACCCCTATCTGTAATACCACAATGGAAGCAAAGTAACAGCATTCT
The DNA here is from genome assembly GCF_028390025.1 of Pseudophryne corroboree. Classification (NCBI taxonomy): domain Eukaryota; kingdom Metazoa; phylum Chordata; class Amphibia; order Anura; family Myobatrachidae; genus Pseudophryne; species Pseudophryne corroboree. Next base: position 87,515,803 of record NC_086445.1, on the reverse strand, counting down.
CCGTCACACTCCACAGACTTCGTTTTACACTTTGATGGTTTGAATGAAAGATTCCCCTAAGTCCATTCCTCTGTTTTCTCTACAGTATGTTTTACCCATCCTAAGATATCACCTGTAAAAACACAAACGTTCCCTTGTTGATCACAAGTAAAACCCCACAACACAACACGGGTCCATGACTGACCCCTTGGCCATTATTACTTTATCTCATCAAATGGTTCGCTAAACCTAAATAAGCTACCTCCGCTGATCCACCCTGGTCTGTCACTTTAATGACTGGGTTAGGAAAGCCTCTACATTTGTTTGACACGACCTTTCAGCAGCAAATTCATGTATCTTGTAACTTGAATCTACATAGTCAATAATATTTTTTCTATTTTTAAGTTATAATTTCTTGTATTGTTCTATTTTTAAGTAACTGTTCATTTTCTTATGAGACTCACATGCTTATGGTTATAGTTATTTTGTTCCCTGCTGCCTTTTTTTCGTATCCTGGAATAAAACGCACCATTCTCCAAGCACTTACAATCACACCTGCCAAAAGCGGCTGGTTAAAATGTTTGTTTAATGGCACTGCAATTATTACTCTTAGTTCTGTTATTATACCTGGATCTATAACATCTGTACTCAAAAACTTTACAGCTAGCACTGCAGACATTAGTGAGTTGATTGCAGCTGATAAAATGGTTCTGGCTGCTATTTAAAGTGTTCTTGTCATGTGCAGGGTTGGGTATTGTGGGTGTGGCCTAATTGTGGCATCCCATCAAAAAATCTGAAAAATTGGTATGTGTGACATCCACCCCCACTCATCCCCTCTTCATCATTCAGGCAAGGGAGACTGAGGCTACAGCCTCCCTGAAGCCACCGCAGTCTAGCACACAGCTGCGTGCGTTGGGCCACTAACAGGGTAAGAAGTGAGGGGGGACAGCAGACCTGGCCACCCACCGGGCACCTCCAACAAGCCCAGCCCCTCCTTCAGCACTCCTGGTCATGTGTATGTTCTTAACAGTAGTAGTAAAGTAGGTGCACTTTTGCATTTTTAGAGGTAATATTTATTGTTTATTTATTAAATTACTTATATATAACCTACAGTACATATTAGCGTTTTACAGACAATTTTGCAGACAATTTTGAATCATTCACATCCGTCCATGCTCCAGCAGAGCTTCAAATCTGTACCTTCTGAACCTACCAGAGGAACTCACACAAACACATCGAGAATATACAAACTCCACACATAGAAGGTCCTGGTTGGATTCCAACCCTAATGTTGCGAGACATTAATGCTCACCACTATGTAACCATGCTACCCAGATAAAAATGCAAGTGGGATTAACAGTAGCACATAGATTTGTGGAGAAGTGAGCCAGTGGAGAAGTTGCCCATGGAAACCAATAAATGTTACCTCAACACTGATTGGTTGCCATGGACAACTTCTCCATTGGCTTATTACTCCATTCTCTTCACTGCTTCATTAATAGACCCCTAAGTAGAGACTGTAAAAAGTAGAGGTTAATTATACATGAAAAAAATGACCACATCCTGAAGAGTTTACAATCTGACCTGTGTGTTGTATACAGCAGCCACTGTTCTCAATTTATTCAGCCCTGTTACATCTTTCTTTAGTACCGATGACAGATCGCAACACTTCACAGGCTCTAAGTCATTTGATGTTACCACTAGTTAATGGGATTTTCACCTGCGTTTGGCCTTTTGTGCAGCCAAAATCTAATTATGAGGTGATAATAACATCAGGTGATAATTAGGTTGAGGGAACATGACATCTTTCCCAAAAGAGTACTCGATACTCTTAAAGGCAAGCTATTAATAAACTGTAAAGATTATTAACCCTATTTGCTTTTTATTGGTACTGTATATGTTTAAAAGTAAATACTAATGCGGTATATGAATGTATAATACTTTTTCCATTGCAAGACTTATCTTAGCATCTATAAAGGGCTATAAAGGTGTCTCTAAGCCTTTATACAACCTACAGATATTGCTGTTTATCTGAAAATATGTGATTCCCATGAGAGCAACACACAGTATTAAAGTGAAATATCTGGAAACGCTAAGGTGTAGATTCAATAGTGTATTTTACCTAGGGATTGTACCCCTGCCAATAAATTTCACCACCTACAGTGAGACAGTCAGAGTCTGGGCTCTGGCTTCACTGGCACTGGCTTCCCATTGGGAAGCACTAGGGTCTATTCATGAAGCAGTGAAAAGAGTGGAGAAGTGAGCCTGTGGAGAAGTTGACTATGGCAACCAATCAGCTGCTCCGTACAATTGTATAGTATGCAATTATAAATGTTACTTCAATGCTGATTGGTTGCCATGGGCAACTTCTCCAATGGCTCACTTCTCACACTTTTCACTGCTTCATGTATAGACCCCACAATCTGCTAATCATGCACTGGACAGGTAGTTCCATGGAGAGGTGTGCTCTTTCCTCAGGACTGCCAGTCAGGGCTGCGATAATATAAAATAATGTATAATATCACTAGACCTATGCAGCTTCTATGTAGAAATGATAAGGGCTCAGTTCTCAGAGAACCAAGCCCGCCTGAATTTCCGGGATCCGAGTGGATCCGAACCAGGACTCGGATATGCCCACCTTCTTCCAATCCCAAAACAAGGCAAAATGTCACCTTCCCACTGTCAGATCTTGCAGGTTTTGGATTCGAGCACCAATTTCAAAGTCCCATTGAAATCAGTGGACTGACCATTGATTGACTGAGATAGTCGTTCATGAGAGAGAAGGGGAGGCTATAGAATAGGGATGGGAGGAAAGGGAAGGGAAGGCTGCAGGAGATAGAAGGAGATGCTCCTGAGGAGAGAAGGGAGGAACTCCAGGAGAGAGAAGGATAACACTCAATAGGTGCCATCATTACTAGCTGCTCTGTTACTCGCAGTGTGTTAAAAAAAACAAAAACGAAATAAAACGTGTGTGTTCAGGTTCAGGCACTGTGTTAAAAAATAATGTGTGGTCGTATAGTTTATTAAACTGTTATCCTGGCTGCCACTGCTGTGCCGCAATGTTTCATACTGTAGATGTGCTATATTCTTAAAGTTATTTCCGTGTGTTTGTGCCGCTGCTCTGTTGCTTTGATTAGCCAGCCAGGCTTTGGCCTATAATGGTGACAGACCTGAAACCAATACCAAAACAAGGGGGTTGGTGGCGGTGCACATCTCTCCTTCTAGGAGATGCAGTTACTAGAAGTCATTTGTGTGTGTGTGGTATTGTTTGCGTGTTTTGCATTGCATGTTAGTCCCTTTAGGTGCTATTTCACATGGAAGAATGTATGGAGAGGGCATGAGCTGTAGTTCATGATGCGAAAGTACATACTAGCATTCATTCAAGTGACATAATTTTATCTGTTTTTATCAATTTTTGAAGAAATGTAGATGCAAAACCAACACATGACTATGATTTAGAACACAAACCAAAATACGGGGATCTGTACAGTACTTTACCTCAAAATCAGCCCTTAGTTCGATGCAGGCAGTGCGTGAGTGATTACACCGACTTGCACTTGACTCTGCATCGGCCACAAAATATTATATATAAAAACACTGTAAATGTCAAATATCACAGAAATTTGCCCTCAGACTAATACTCACATTTAAGCAATGCAGTTGGAATAACATTTGATGGGGTCAATTCAATTCAACTTTTGTTGTGTTTTCATTAGAGATAAGCGGGTTCGGTTCCCTGAGAACCGAACCCTACCGGACTTCACTACCCGAGCCCGGATCGGAGCCCGGCTCAGGTTTTCCCGTCTGACTCGGAAACCAGAACGAGGCAAAACGTCATCATCCCGCTGTCATATTCTCGCGGGTTTTGGATTCCATATAAGGAGCCGCGCGTCACCGCCATTTTCACTCCGGCATTGGTGAGTGTAGCGAGAGGACGTGTCTCCGTCCTCCAGTGTCTGTGCGGGAGGGAAAGTGGGGTGGCGATTCCAGTGCTGTTTTGTGCTGCTCAGTCCAGTGTAGTGTCTTATGCGGCATCAGTCCAGTCACAGTGGTGGTGTCCTCTCCTGCCATATGTCCATTGCTGCTGTATAAGTCCAGTCCAGTGGTGCTGTGTTGTGCTGCATCAGTCCAGTGGTGGTGTCCCTGTGCTGCTGTATAAGTCCAGTAGTACTGCCATATATGTCCAGTGATACTGCCGTATATGTCTAGTGATACTGTCATATATATGTCCAGTGGTACTGCCATATAATTCGTGATACTGCCGTATATGTCCAGTGGTACTGGCGTATAAATCCAGTCCAGTGATACTGCCATATATATCCAGTAGCACTACCATATAATTTCAGTGGTACTGCCATATAATTCTAGTGATACTGCCATATATGTCCAGTGGTACTGCTGTATAAATCCAGTGGTACTGCCGTATAAATCCAGTCCAGTGATACTGCCACATACGTCCAGTGATACTGCCATATATGACCAGTGGTACTGCTATATAATTCCAGTGATACTGCCGTATATGTCCAGTGGTACTGCCGTATAATTCCAGTGATACTGCCGTATAAGTCCAGTGGTACTGCTGTATAATTCCAGTCCAGTGGTACTGCCGTATAAGTCCAGTGGTACTGCCGTATAAGTCCATTAATACTGCCGTATAAAACCAGTCCAGTGGTACTGCCATATAAGTCCAGTGGTACTGGCGTTTAAGTCCAGTGATACTGCCATATAAGTCCAGTGATACTGACGTATAAATCCAGTCCAGTGGTACTGGCGTATAACTCCAGTGGTACTGGCGTATAATTCCAGTGATACTGTTGTATAATTCCAGTAATAATGCCGTATTATTCCAGTGATACTGCCGTATAATTTCAATGGTACTGCTGTATAAGTCCAATGGTACTGCCGTATATGTCCAGTGATACTGCCGTATAAATCCAGTCTAGTGGTACTGCCGTATAAGTCCAGTGATACTGCTGTATAATTCCAGTGGTATTGCCGTATAATTCCAGTGATACTGCCTTATAATTCCAGTGATACTGCCGTATAAGTCCAGTGGTACTGCCGTATAAGTCCAGTGGTACTGCCGTATAAGTCCAATGGTACTGCCGTATAAATCCAGTCCAGTCGTATTGCCGTATAAGTCCAGTGGTACTGCCGTATAAATCCAGTGATACTGCCGTATAATACCAGTGATACTGCAGTATAATTCCAGTGATACTGCCGTATATGTCCAGTGGTACTGCCGTATAAGTCCAGTGGTATTGCCATATATTTCCAGTGATACTGCCGTATATGTCCAGTGATACTGCCGTATATGTCCAGGGGTACTGCCGTATAATTCAAGTGGTACTGGCGTATAAGTCCAGTGATAATGCCATATTTACATCCAGTCCAGTGGTATTGCCGTATAAGTCCAGTGATACTGCCGTATAATACCAGTGATACTGCAGTATGATTCCAGTGGTACTGGCGTATAAGCCCAGTCCAATGCTACTGCTGTATAAGTCCAGCGGTACTGCCGTATAATTCCAGTGATACTGCCATAACTTTCCAGTGATACTGCCGTATAATTCCAGTGATACTGCCATATATGTCCAGTGGTACTGCCGTATAAATCCAGTGGTACTGGTGTATAATTCCAGTGGTACTGGCGTATAAGTCCAGTGATACTGCCATATAAATCCAGTCCAGTGGTACTGCCGTATAATTCCAGTTATACTGCTGTATAATTCCAGTGATACTGCCATATAAATCCAGTGGTACTGCCGTATAATTCAAGTGGTACTGGCGTATAAGTCCAGTGATAATGCCATATAACATCCAGTCCAGTGGTACTGCCGTATAAGTCCAGTGATACTGCCGTATAATACCAGTGATGCTGCAGTATAATTCCAGTGATACTGCCGTATATGTCCAGTGGTACTGCCGTATAAGTCCAGTGGTATTGCTATATATTTCCAGTGGTACTGGCGTATAAGTCCAGTCCAATGCTATTGCTGTATAAATCCAGCGGTACTGCTGTATAATTCCAGTGATACTGCCATAACTTTCCAGTGATACTGCCGTATAATTCCAGTGATACTGCCGTATATGTCCAGTGGTACTGCCGTATAAATCCAGTGGTACTGGCGTATAATTCCAGTGGTACTGGCGTATAAGTCCAGTGATACTGCCATATAAATCCAGTCCAGTGGTACTGCCGCATAATTCCAGTTATACTGCTGTATAATTCCAGTGATACTGCCATATAATTCCAGTGGTACTGCCGTATCAGTCCAGTGGTACTGCCGTTTAAGTCCAGTGGTAATGGCGTAAAAGTCCAGTGGTACTGTCCTGTGCTGTATATTATTTATTCCATTTAAAGGGCTAAGGCCCTGGCCTAAGTGCCATCCTGTCTGCCACTGCAGTGCCACTCCTGGATGGGCCAGGTGTTTGTGCCGCACACTTGTATCGCTTAGCTTAGTCATAACAGCTACCTCATTGCACCTCATTTTTCTTCTTTGCATGATGTGCTGTTTGGGGCCTATTTTTTAAATCTGCCATCCTGTCTGCCACTGCAGTGCCACTCCTAGATGGGCCAGGTGTTTGTGCCGCACACTTGGGTTGCTTAGCTTAGCCATACAGCCACCTCCGTGCAACCTTTTGGCCTAAAAACAATATTGTGAGGTGTGAAGTGTTCAGAATATTCTGGAAATGAGTGGAAATGAATGTTATTGAGGTTATTAATACCGTAGGATCAAAATTACCCCCAAATTCTGTGATTTTAGCTGTTTTTATGTTTTTTTCAAAAATCATCCAGATCCAAAACCAAATCACGAAAGGGTGGTTTTGGCCAAATCAATCCATATCCAAAATACGCGCATGGAACCAGAACCAAAACCAAAACACAAAACATGAAAAGTGCCTGCCGCACATCTCTAGTTTTCATGTCATTTTCTAAAATAAAAACTGATTTGTGTGACTTTTACTTACTCTAGTAACTGTTAGTAATTGTTAGTAACAGGCAAGCAGTGATTGTTAGTAACAGGCAAGCAGTGATTTTTAGTAACAGGCAAGCAGTGATTGTATGAAAACTTGTCTCTAATAAGGAACATAGGCCCTCATTCCGAGTTGTTCGCTCGCTAGTTGCTTTTAGCAGCAGTGCACACGCTAGGCCGCCGCCCTCTGGGAGTGTATCTTAGCTTAGCAGAACTGCGAACGAAAGATTAGCAGAATTGCGAATAGAAAATTCTTAGCAGTTTCTGAGTAGCTCCAGACTTACTCAGCCATTGCGATCAGTTCAGTCAGTTTCTTTCCTGGTTTGACGTCACAAACACACCCAGCGTTCGCCCAGACACTCCCGCGTTTTTCCCAGAAACACCAGCGTTTTTTCGCACACGCCCAGAAAACGGCCAGTTTCCCCCCAGAAACACCCACTTCCTGTCAATCACACTCCGATCACCAGAACGATGAAAAATCCTCGTTATGCCGTGAGTAAAATACCTAACTTTTGTGTAAAATAACTAAGCGCATGCGCTCTGCGAACCTTGCGCATGCGCAGTAAGCGACTAATCGCAATATAGCGAAAATCGGCAACGAGCGAACAACTCGGAATGACCACCATAGCCCTGACTCACCCGCTCTAGAGTATTACCCCGTCCTAATGGTCAATGATACTGAGACAAGACTCACTGCAGACTAGAAGCTGACCAGGCAGATGGCAGCTTGAAATGATTAGAGGGTTTGTAAATCTAGCTAGAATTAAATCTATACTATTAATATTGCATCATGTGCTGCTATAACACAGGAAAACATTATTTATGTGGTATTTTCAACATACATCACCCCTAGACACCATGGACACATGCAGAATAGCACTAGTTATAAAACCAGTTTCCAAGTAGGATTTTGGAATATTATCAGAGGTGTGGCATATATGAATGTATAAAACTTTTTCCATTACAAAACTTTTCCTATCTTCTTTAAACATCTATAAAAATGTTTCTAAGCTTTGGTACAACCTACAGTTCTGCTGTCCAGGTCTCTGAAGAGCTTTTAACTGGAAATATATGATTCCCATGAGAGCAACATCCTAAAGTGAAATATCTGAAAAACACTAAGACATACCTCCCAATTGTCCCGAATACAGCATGTCCCCAAAATGATGAAAAAGGGGGTCACAGCACTAGACCATGCCCCTCCACCCGATAACACGCCGACTCCTTCCGAGGCCATGTCCCTTTTCCGTACGTAGCCGCGCCTCAGGTGCAACAAGTCCCGCATTCATTACACCAAAAGTTGGGAGATATGGTAAGGGGTAGACTCAGTGAATACCGCCACCTGCTGTGAGACAGTCAGAGTCCGGGCACTGGCTTCCCATTGGAAGCACTATCTGCAAATCATACACTGGACAAGCAGTCCCATGGAGAGGTGTTATCTTCCCCCGAAACTGCCGGTCAGGACTGTGATGGCATATAGCATTGCCAGTGGGCACCCCCTCCCCTGCTAAATCACCACACCTACGTGGCTTCTAGGAGATGCAGTTCCACAACTGAGCTGCCATTGGGTAGAGATGTAGTGTTGAATGCAAGTCAGTTTTACCGACATATCTTCAAGTTCTCACACTGTGCAGCCTCCGGAGCATAGCGCAAGGACAAGACTCAGTCCCATCTCTGTCACTCGGTGGTAACATGGCGTTTAAACATAAACAAAGGGGTAAATTTACTAAGATTCGTATTTTCCCGTTTGAGGTCAAAGTTCAATCACGAATGACATCGAAAGTGTAAATATGCAACTTTTTGAATTGATTACGACTAATTTACTAAACTGCCGTATTCTGCATTTTCGGGTTTTCCGATGTCGATGTCATTCGGTTTTTTTGGCAGTGTTTTACGTGAGTGACTTGTAAAACACTGCCGACTTTAATACAATGAATCTCGGCCGGATCTGAGAGATCCGTGCTGTACTTCATTGTGCACCTAAGGCAAACCAGCCTCGGGCTCTTTGAGCCGATCCTGGTTGCAGAAATATGGGGAAAAAATGGACAGGGGTTCCCCCATATTTAAACAACCAGCATCGGGCTCTGCGCCTGGTCCTGGTTCCAAAAATACGGGGGACAAAAAGCGTAGGGGTCCCCCGTATTTTTGAAACCAGCACCGGGCTTCACTAGCTGGACAGATAATGCCACAGCCGGGGGTCACTTTTATACAGTGCTTTGCGGCCGTGGCATCAAATATCCAACTAGTCACCCCTGGCCGGGGTACCCTGGGGGAGTGCGGACCCCTTCAATCAAGGGGTCCCCCCCCCAGCCACCCAAGGGCCAGGGGTGAAGCCCGAGGCTGTCCCCCCCATCCAATGGGCTGCGGATGGGGGGCTGATAGCCTTTGTTCAAAGTGATTGATATTGTTTTTAGTAGCAGTACTACAAGGCCCAGCAAGCCTCCCCCGCAAGCTGGTACTTGGAGAACCACAAGTACCAGCATGCGGCGGAAAAATGGGCCCGCTGGTACCTGTAGTACTACTACTAAAAAAATACCCCAATAAAGACAACACACACACACCTTGAAAATATAACTTTAATACATCCATCCACACCTCCATATACACATACTTACCTTATGTTCCCACGCAGGTCGGTCCTCTTCTCCAGTAGAATCCATGGTGTACCTGTTGAAAAAATTATACTCACATAATCCAGTGTCTTAGGCTCCTCGGTAAATCCTTTTGTAATCCACGTACTTATAAAAATAAAAAAACGGATACCCGACCTCGCACTGAAAGGGGACCCATGTTTTCACATGGGTCCCCTTTCCCCGAATGCCTGGAACCCCCTCTGACTTAAGTCCAAGAAGGTTCCATCAGCCAATCAGGGAGCGCCACGTTTGGCACCCTCCTGATCGGCTGTGTGCTCCTGTACTGTCTGACAGGTGGCACACGGCAGTGTTACAATGTAGCGCCTATGCGCTCCATTGTAACCAATGGTGGGAACTTTGTGGTCAGCGGTGAGGTCACTTTCGGTCAACCGCTGACCTGAAAGTTCCCACCATTGGTTACAATGGAGCGCATAGGCGCTACATTGTAACACTGCCGTGTGCCGCCTGTCAGACAGTACAGGAGCACACAGCCGTTCAGGAGGGTGCCACAACGTGGCGCTCCCTGATTGGCTGAAGAAACCCACTTAGACATCAGTCAGAGGGGGTTTCTGGCATTCGGGTAAAGGGGTCCCATGTGAAAACATGGGTCCCCTTTCAGTTCGTGGTCGGGTGTCCCGTTTTTTTATTTTTACAAGTACGTGGATTACAAAGGGATTATCCGAGGAGCTCTCTACACTGGATTTGGTGACTAGTTGGATATTTGATGCCACGGTCGCAAGGCACTGTATAAAAGTGACCCCCGGCTGTGGCATTATCTGTCCAGCTAGTGGAGCCCGGTGCTGGTTTCAAAAATACGGGGGACCCCTACGCTTTTTGTCCCCCGTATTTTTGGAACCAGGACCAGGCGCAGAGCCCGGTGCTGGTTGCTTAAATATGGGGGAACCCCTGTCAATTTTTTCCCCATATTTTTGCAACCAGGGCCGGCTCAAAGAGCCCGAGGCTGGTTTGGTTAAGGAGGGGGGACCCCACGCAATTTTTTTTAGACAAATTATAACATTTCCCACCCCTTCCCACTGATAAACATGCACGGATCTCATGTATCTGTGCATGCCTATACAAACACGGGATAAAAAAGCAGGTCTGTTTTATTTTAGCACTTTTTCACGATTTGTATTTTAGCACGGCAGTGTTTGGCTATTGTCGGCAGTGTTTGTGTTTTGCACTTTTTAGTAAATGACCGATTTCTACCAAATTGCAGGTGTATTTGATCGATGGTGTATTGATTCGTGATTTTTTCCAAGGACTTCCAAAATATTACGAATGCCCTCATCACTGCCGTGATTTTTGCTTAGTAAATTACCGAGATGACACTTTGAAGAAAAAACGGCATCTCGGTCAAAATCGGGACCTTAGTAAATATACCCCAAAGTTTGGGAGGGAGGGTGTTGATGTCATTGCTGGCGATGCAGAGTTGTGCATATCTATTTTCAGATACATCCTTTGCAGTAGGGATAGGGCTGGTAAAAGTGTGCACCGATAATGATAACAGGCATCAAACAGTGTATGGATAGGGGTGGTCCACCAGCAGAAATTTAAGGCTTGATTCATAGGTTGACGCTGTTCTGTTTGCAACTGCATCTTTGTGCGCAGTGGTACTGTGAAAATCAGCAAATGCCGCAGCTGCTTGGAATTGTTCGTAGACGCCCACTACCGTTTGCTTACAAAGACGCACCTTCAGCTGCACCATCAAAGTTCTGAGCCACCACATTGCTGCCTGGCAGGGTTATTGGTATATTGGTGCATATATCAAATAGCAGGGTATATTTTTGAATTGATCACATATGTGGAAGAAACGTACACATATATAGTCCCTGACAGCGGCACGCCCCCGATAGGCCCGGCAGCAAAAGGCACCCCTCCCTGACAGCGCCCAGGAATTGCAGGGATCTCCATACAATTCTGATTTGCGTCCACTGACGGAAACCATTGGGATTTATGCGTGGTGTGTCACGGACATACGTATGCAGAGATTTAAAACAACCAGTGATTGCGACTGATGTTTTAAATGCGTCAACCTATAAATCAGGCGCTGCAGTCATCGGGGTAGATGGTACCAGAAATGTTTTGGAAAAGTCATGGGTGTTCCTGGGCGGTGACTTGGAGGTGGCTAGAAATGTATGTAAGAATGGCCTGTTCAGTGGACATGTTTTCGGAGTGTCATGGACTTCCCAATGCAAGTGGCCCCGTTTCCAGATGCTCAGGCATAGAAGGCCATGGTCAGATGGAGAAACTGTAACTGCCAAATAACTGGTTTCAATGGTAAGACCGATGGTGACATATAAGGATGCACATACGCACCAATCAGTATTACAGTGTGCACGGATGCTAAAAGTGGGCGCCTCAGTCCTTGCACATTTGGCCGCCGATGTACACAAGGCAGGGCCGTAACTACATGTGTGCCAGGTGTGCCTGGCACACAGCGCAGTTGCCCTGAGGGCGCAACGGCCAGCAGTATGTAATGACTCAAATTGACTCATTACATGCCGCCTCTGCTGTGTGCGCCGCGCTGGGGAGGCGAGCAGCAGCAGCTGTCCCCTCTCCTTCCGTATTGGCTGCCCAGCGCTGCTGTGAATGCTGGGATGCGGTTCCTTCATCCCAGCATTCACAGCAGCGGCGGGCAGCCAATACGGAAGGAGAAGGGACAGCTGCAGCGGCGCTACTACCAATGACATAGCGCTGCTGTGGCTCCAGTCCCTCTCCCTCCTCCTTCTCCGCTGCCAGCACCAAGGGATCTGATCATCTGCCAGCACGAGGAGCCTGACTGCCAGCGGGGGGAGAGATAGTAAGTATCTCTCTCTCTCTCTCTATTTCTCTTTTTTGTCTGCCGCAATGTGTAAAAAGGGGGACGCTGTCTGCCGTAATGTGTAAAAAGGGGTACGCTGTCTGCTGTAATGTGTAAAAAGGGTGATGCTGTCTGCTGTAATGTGTAAACAGGGGACGCTGTCTGCCGTAATGTGTAAAAAGGGGGACGCTGTCTGCCGTAATGTGTAAAAAGGGGGACGCTGTCTGCCGTAATGTGTAAAAAGGGAACTCTGTCTGCCGTAATGTGTAAAAAAGGGGACGCTATCTGCATTAATGTGTAAAAAGGGGGACGCTGTCTGCCGCAATGTGTAAAAAAGGGGGACTGTCTGCTGTAATGTGTAAAAGGGGCTGTACCTGTTGTAGTGGCGCTACTGTGCAGCGTATTTTGAATAATGGAGACTACTGTGCACCGTAGTATGAATTGGTATTATTTTGTGCCCACGCCCCTTCCCCATGAAGCCACGCCCATATATATTTTTGGTGCACCTGCGGCGCGCACTGCCCCTATCTTCCATGGGGGAGGCGCCAATGCCATTTATTGCACACAGCACTAAAATGCCTAGTTACGGCACTGACACAAGGGAAACTTTTTGTTTTGGCAATTGCATTACTGTAGGTCACACATGCGCGACTGCCAATACATGCAGCAGCAGGGCCGTAACTACGTGTCTGCGCCCCTGTCTCCATCCTCCACCCCTCTATACAGTACAACATTCATGATCTTAACTTGAGAACGCTTTGTTATTTAGTCACACAATGGTTGTGACTGGTGAAGCAGCTTCAAGAACATGTTGTGTGAGTTACTTCATTTAGCCAATCATTTTGTCGAAGTCAAAAAAATATTACATAAAGAACATACAAACTACACACATTTAAGTTGCTATACTTGCAAATACGCGCAGCGAGCACAGCAATATATGGTAACACACGCATTTACATGGACATGCCACAGAGATGGATTCGACACTTATTTCATACAGTACATAATTATAATAATATCAAGCGCCTGACATCATGATGATTTAAAATTACCTAATGAATTAATGTCATGAATGTGTATTATTTGAACGAAACCAGATACACCTGTCATGTTTACTATTGAAGCAACCAGTTTAATGTGTAGATTAATTTGATACTTGTTATTAAGTTGTAGTACATTGCAATACGGAATTATGATTACATGTATAAAAGCTAAAATCACTCTATTAGAACAATAGAAGCTCCAAACAGGTAATGAACAGGAAACTCAGGCCAGCCCCTTTGGCAGTCTTCAAGGCTGAACCTGATCAGCATATACAAAGAGAATAGTGACTCATCATGAACCCCTCCCCCAGAAACTAGTTAACACATTTTGCTGGTCACACAGGAAGTTAGTTCCTGTTTTTTTGGTCTCAGAGTTAGTTCCTTTTTGGTCTTAGAGGGAGATGGAGGTCTTGCATGATTTTACAGAGGAAAGAGAGAGAGAGAGAGAGAGTCATATGGAGGGACAAACTTATATGAGAAAGATATGGTATTGTATCGCTGGCATGTAACTGAAACTGCATATAACTGTATGTAATTGTATGTTCTAACTGTTTACTGTGTGAGTTGTATTCATGTAACTATAGGTATACTGTACTTTGTAATTTATATTGAATCCATATCTTTTTAATAACAAATATATATTTCAATGAGCTTTGGAACTCAGATAACGTGTGGGTGTATTGTTTTCTCTTATGGGATGCAGTGTTGTGCGATGTGCAGCGCACTTTCATGGGATATGGTAATAAGAGTTGCAGGCATTTACAATATATATTAGAGTGGGCATTTTAAATATTTGTGAGAAATCAATTTGGCATTCTTATTTTAATACATAGTAATTGGCTTCATTATGAGTGTATGTTTATTCCTCTCCTTCTGATTGGCTAAATAAAGTAGCTCACACAACATGTTCTTGTATGGAGAGAAATAAACATACACTCATAATGAAACCAATTACTATGTATTAAAAATTATATCAAACTGTTACTTTAATACAGTACTTTTCTTATAAAGGACATGAAATTTTATTAATAAATTACTGGAATTTTATTAATATAGCTATTTTATTTATTTATTATATTAAGTAATTATTGATTGGTGTTTAAAAATGTTTTGAAGCACCTTGAGTCCTGCTGGTTAAAGAGAGCTATATAAATCATATTATTATTATTATTATTATTATTATTATTATTATTAGATGGGAAAGCATTTGATTTTTTTATGATGTGGGTACTATTTATATAGCCATAAAACTGACATAATAAAGTCGTTTTTTTGTGATATTTAAAATATTTGTTCTACTTCTGTAACATTTTCCCTTTTATTTTATTTTTTTACTTTATTGTTAGAAAATACCTGTACTTTACTGTGTAGAACATCTGCATTTTTTTTTTTTTTGGGGGGGTGCAATTATCCATTTTTTTCACCTAGGCGAAAAAACAAGTTTTTGCTATTTTTAGGGCAAATGGGGATTCGCCCCTATTGAATAGCAGGGCAGTTTTTTTGCCTAGGCAAAAAAAATCAGTAGGAGCGGCGAATCCACATGTTTTTTCACCTGTGCCTGCGGAATTTTTTTTTCCCAATACCTTTTCACTAACACAAAAGGTTAAAAGGTATTGGCGAAAATGCCTTAAAAACAGGTGAAAATGGACTGTAATTGAATAGGCTGGGGGAAAATTAACAGCTCCTAGATTACTAGAACAAGTCGCATACCCCTTGACAAAGGGGTGGTTGCACCCCAAAACGTTGGTATGCTACAGTTTGTTTAATACACTTTTTTGATGTTACCAAGCCTCCGAGTGCTGCTGCTTATCTGAATTGGACTATATATATATATATATATATATATATATATATATATATAAAAACATTTTTGTGCTCATAAATCAAAAGTTATCTGCGGCCTTTTCCAAATGTTACAGGCAAAGCCACCTTGCAGTAGGCTGGCATTGTTGTACAGAGTCTGTTATAGATTTTGTTTTCACAATAAATCACATCAGCCGATCTCGTTTCTTGGCATTGTAAAGCAAGTTTATGCTTCCTGAGAGAGCCAGACAAACCAACGTGTCAATGCGTATGAACTGGATGGTGCAAAACTTTTTATACGATAAAACACAGACATTTTATAGCTATTTATTCTTTCCCTTTCAAATATGGAAGATGTGGGGAAGTTTATGCTAAAGTCAATAAGCAGTAAGCTGTGAAATGATTCAATAAAACAAAGTGGCTTATATAAATAAGTCTGGAGAGTTTGAAGAGAACAGCAATCTTCTCCACGGAAAAGGGATAATTCCTTTTAATTCCATTTTTAATGATTAAAAAAAGAAACAGTTTGGGACCAAATTCATTTGTTGTGAAAAAAATTGTCTTTTTTTTTTTTTTTACAGTATTTTAAGGCATTATCTTCTTGAGTGCTGGTGAAATTAAGGTATTTTCTTATCTTGGGTGCAATTTACTGTGGCTCCCAGGCTATGATAAATGGACCCTGAAGGTTCTTTATGAGAAGCAAGGCTTATGGGGACACCCGTGTATGGTCCATGTGCACTCCTGTAATGAGCAAGTTTAAGTTCACCTAAGTATATAGGTCTTCATTTAGAGCAAGGGTTCTCAACTCCAGTCCTCAAGTGCCACCAACAGTTCATGTTTTGTGGATTTCTTTAATCATACACAATCTTGCGAGCAGGGTCTTCCTACCTCTATGTCTGTCTGTTTTTTTTACCCAGTTTTGTTCTATTACTGTTGTTCTAATTGTAAAGTGCAACGGAATATGCTGCGCTATATAAGAAACTGTTAATAAATAAATAATCCCCCACCTGTTCCTACAGACAGAAATCCTCAAACCATGACCTGAAGGTTGAGCTTAAGATCCACTGATTTAGAAGTAGGAGCAAATCCGCCCTTAAGGATTGAGCTATAATGTGAACCCTCCCCTATTGCTCCCCAAGCTAAATACTGTATATCCACCCACTCCCTTGCAGTGCACATTCGAGGTGTATTAACTACAAATTATAAATTGGCCCCTGATGGACAAAATCATTGCAGTTTTGAAGACAGGACTAAGTTAGCCTAATTCTTATCATGGCCACATCCCTTTTTTATTATCTCAATCGTGCTAAACCAATTTTTTAATTATTATTAATTGAGGAGATAGTCCTAGTGTGTCACATATCTGCCCTCTAACTCTGAGCCAGTCCATCCAGCCATCAACCAACTAGCCTTTAACTCTACAATGGACACCATCTTGCCCAAGAAACCCAACCGTAATCTATCGGAAATGTACCAAACCTCCTAAAGTGTGTGGAAGTTGGCAAATGGAGAAGGTACCCATAACATCGAAACAGCTTCTAACGATCATTTTAAAGTATGTATTTGGTAAATGCCATCTAAAAGTTGATTGGTTGCTATGGGCAACTTCTCCACGTGTCCAATTTTCCACTATTTACAAGGCTTGATACATTTCACCCATAGTCTTTAAGTACAGTATGAAGTTATCACATAATAAAGGCTATAATTGGCCTCTTGCAACAAGTTCATAAATGATGCCCCCACTGTAAAGTATTTAAAGTGACTGGAACGTATGTCACCTGACCCTTGCCTGCTATAACTCCTTTTGACTATATGGACCTGATTGTATGCTTGGAAATAAACTTTGCATGCAGTGCACATATCTGGCGGTGCACCTGCCCCTGATGTGTGCATCTGATTTGCTACTAGTCATCATCATCATCATCATCATCATCATCAGTAGTGTGCACTTACATCTGCCCTATACTAGGAGCAAATCATACCCCTCAAAACAGATTATTCTTAGTTCTTTGGACAAACCCTCATTGAACTTGCCTGTGCAGTTGTAAATATAGCTGCGACCGAAATACGACCCTGCATTATGCATATATGTATACAAAGCATGGCTAGTGCAAAAACACGCAAGATACGCTCCTACAAAACACATACATTCAACTCTGTATTGCCCGAAATGACTGTTTATGTTTTGATAGGACAGTCATGTTTCCTGGTCTGAATTGGTAGCAGGGCCTGAAAAAGGTTTGTAGGTTGCCCCAGGGCAATTATCTTGTTGGGGCCTTTGCAGGCAATGTTATTAAAAAGTATAATAAATACCCCCAGCCAGAGTCGGACTGGCCCACAGGGGAACAGGGGAACCCACCGGTGGGCCCAACTTCCTGTGGGCCCTCCTCCTCCTCTAGGGATCAGGTTCCAGACTCTATCCTAGTGCACTTGAATTATGCATTATACATATGTTACATTATACTTTACAAGAATATGGTTTATTATATATTTACCATTGGGCACAGAAAATGTACTCTTTAATGGCTAGCCAAACCTCTGTGGTGGCTGGCCACACCCCCACTTGAGCCTGGCCACACCCTTAAGCATGGGCCTCTACAACAGCATCCCCCCCCCCATCCCCGGTGGGCCCTTCATGCCCCGGTCCGACACTGCTCCCAGCACCACAAAAGTGTCAAACACACTGTACTGGCCACAGTTCACATGTTGGTAATGGATATATGTGAGGGGAGCCCATTTGTGTGTGGGGCCCAGGGTGATCATTCCAGTTTCCCTGTTGTTGATAATCTGGCTCTGATTGGTAGGAAATAAATAACCATAAATAAATACTAAATGCTGTATTGGACCGATTTGTGCATTCTGCAGGGTTTTAAAAAAAAAAAAAATTGAGTAAATTTACCACTGGAGAAGCAATATGCAGTATGCAACTGCAAAACTATTTTGATACATGTATTTTTGTTTACAGCATATTTTGAGTTGTGTTGTCTTCTGATGAATACAGCTTAGTATATAACACTTCTAAAATAATCAAGAAGAATTAGCATAAATATGATATCATTTTACCACCATCAATAGGAAGCATTTTAACACAGCATAAATTGTCAGGTGTGCTTTTGTATGAGAAACAAAAGTTAATATCTGTGAAGAAGATGAAACTCTGAGAGTACATTTATTTATAGATGACTGCCATGATTGCAATTTTACTGTAACTGATTAATATGACGTATTGGGGCTCATCTACAGTACTAAAGGCTGATTTGCAGAAATAGGAGTAAAAAAAAAAATACACACAGTTTTATTTCATTATATGCAGGTCTGTATCCTAATCACCAGATAGTTAAAGGGCAAATTAACCTATAAAACAAAAGTTTGCAAACTCCCCCTCATCCCTAGACGTACTTAATAACTTTTCACTAGTATTAGACCCAGAAGAAATCTTTTATGCATGTATGCGTCTATATATTTCAATGGTGTTTTTCCAAGAGGGTTGCTAACCCTACTGAAAAGAATGGACACATTGAAAAAGATGTGAAATAATGTGAAATGTACAGAAAATTCTAAAATTTAAACACCATGACGAAGCATTCATATATATTTCGAATGGATATACATTTTTAGTTTTTTTTCCATATCTGTAATAGGTATTTGGACAGTTTTTCATTAGGAAGTTAAATTGTTATTATTTTCATTATGCTTAACATTAAAAACATTCTAATGCTTAATTAATGTAATTGCATTGGGAATTTTCAAAATTCCCCATAAAGATAAATGTTGACATGGTCACATAAATGATGATTACTTGCTCCTCATCAACACCCCCTCCAGCCTTGTACCCCCAAGGGGCTACTGTCATGTAGCCATTCAGAATCCAATGTCGAGGAAAAAGTACTAACGTGATGCTGTTTCTCCCATACTTTGGCCTTGATAAATAGGGTTTGATTCTGAGTCGTATTCCAAAAAGACTGTGTCCGCATCTACTGTAGTATTTTACCAAACTGCACACGAGTTGTGGGGTGCACAGAAGTCTTTGTGAACTTATGATCTAATCAGAGATGGACCTTCAATCCGCCATCGTTTCGGTAAATATCTGACCTCTATCCCTGACCCCTAACCCTCCCACTAGAGCCTAACCATCCCCCGCAGCCTAACCCTAACCTCCCCTTGCAGTCTAAACCTAATTCTCCCACCTGCAGGCTTACCCTAATGTCGACATTCTATTAGTGTTGACATTTGACCTGCCAACATTCTGAGACAGTCAAAATATTTTTTAACAATGTTGACATCATAGCTATTGACATTGGTATTGACGACCTTTTGACTGTACATCCAAATTAAAATGACCCACTCTCAAAGAACATTTAACTGGCTACTAAACTCTGATTGACAGCTACTGTAGGATCTCCTAACTCCTTACTAACAACCCGAAACCAACTATAACTAGTACTGCTTCAATAAAAAACAGAGGGGCAGATGTATTAACCTGGAGAAGGCATAAGGAAGTAATAAACCAGTCAGAGGCGGAACTACCGCCAGTGCAACCAGTGCATTGCACTGGGGCCCGCCTCTGTCCAGGGGCCCAAAGCATGTAATGAGTCAAACTGACTCATTACATGCCGCTGTGCGCTGCGGGCAACCGCTGCCCGCAGCGCACAGCCGCCCGGAAAGAGGAGAGGAGCAACGGTAGTGTACGGGGGAGAAGGAGGAGGAGGGAGCCGAAGGAGGGAGCAGCAGCAGCGCTTTACTACTGGTGGAGGCGCTGCTGCTGCCCCTCTGCTTCACTATAGGCTGTCTTCCGAGAACAGCCTATAGTGAAGCAGAGGGGCAGCAGCGCCTCCACCAATGACACAGCGCTGCTGCGGCTCCCTCCTCCACCTCCCTCCTCCTTCTCTCCAGCCCGGGAATCGTCTGACGCTGCACCGAGGAGCCTGAGCCAGCGGAGACGCCGGAGAGGGTAAGTATAATTCTTTCTTTCTGTCTCTTTCTTTCTGTCTCTTTCTTTCTTTGTTGGGACTGCCTGCCACTATTTGTAAAAATGGAGGACTGCCTGCCGCAATGTGTAAAAATGGGGGACTGCCTGCCGCTATGTGTAAAAAGGGGGAATCTGCCTGCCGCAATGTGTAAAAACGGGGGACTGCCTGCCGCAATGTGTAAAAAGGGGGAATCTGCCTGCCGCAATGTGTAAAAAGGGGGGACTGCCTGCCGCTATGTGTAAAAATGGGGAATCTGCCTTCCGCAATGTGTAAAAATGGGGGACTGCCTGCCGCAATGTGTAAAAACGGGGGACTGCCTGCCGCAATGTGTAAAAAGGGGGAATCTGCCTGCCGCAATGTGTAAAAAGGGGGGACTGCCTGCCGTTATTTGTAAAAATGGGGAATCTGCCTGCCGCTATGTGTAAAAAGGGGGAATCTGCCTGCCGCTATGTGTAAAAAGGGGGACTGCCTGCCGCAATGTGTAAAAAGGGGGAATCTGCCTGCCGCAATGTGTAAAAATGGGGAATCTGCCTGCCGCAATGTGTAAAAATGGGGGACTGCCTGCCGCAATGTGTAAAAAGGGGGAATCTGCCTGCCGCAATGTGTAAAAAGGGGGGACTGCCTGCCGCTATGTGTTAAAATGGGGAATCTGCCTGCCGCTATGTGTAAAAAGGGGGAATCTGCCTGCCGTAATGTGTAAATAGGGGGACGCTGTCTGCCGTAATGTGTAACAAGGGCACGCTGTCTGCCGTAATGTGTAAAAAGGGGACGCTGTCTGCCGTTATGTGTAAAAAGGGCACGCTGTCTGCCGTAATGTGTAAAAAGGGGGACGCTGTCTGCCGTTATGTGTAAAAAGTGTACGCTGTCTGCCGCTATGTTTAACAAGGGCACGCTGTCTGCCGTTATGTGTAAAAAGTGTACGCTGTCTGCCGCTATGTGTAACAAGGGCACGCTGTCTGCCGTTATGTGTAAAAAGGGGACGCTGTCTGCCGTTATGTGTAAAAAGTGTACGCTGTCTGCCGCTATGTTTAACAAGGGCACGCTGTCTGCCGTTATGTGTAAAAAGTGTACGCTGTCTGCCGTTATGTGTAAAATGTGTACGCTGTCTGCCGCTATGTGTAACAAGGGCACGCTGTCTGCCGTTATGTGTAAAAAGGGGACGCTGTCTGCCGTTATGTGTAAAAAGTGTACGCTGTCTGCCGCTATGTTTAACAAGGGCACGCTGTCTGCCGTTATGTGTAAAAAGTGTACGCTGTCTGCCGTTATGTGTAAAATGTGTACGCTGTCTGCCGTAATGTGTAAAAAGGGGACGCTGTCTGCCGTAATGTGTAAAAAGGGGGACGCTGTCTGCCGTAATGTGTAAAAAGGGGGACGCTGTCTGCCATAATGTGTAAAAAGGGGACACTGTCTGCCGTAATGTGTAAAAAGAGGAATCTGTCCGCTGTAAGGTGTAAAAGGGTCTCTACCTGGTGTAGTGGTGCTACTATGCGGCGTAATTTGAAGAATGGAGACTACTGTGCACCGTTTTATGAATTGGTATTATTTTGTGGCCACACCCCTTTCCCACGAAGCCACGCCACTATGTATTTTTGCGCGCGCCTACGGCGCGCACTGCCCCTGTTTTGCATGCAGGGGTGGGGCTCCGATGCCGTTTCTTGCACACAGTGCTAAAATGTCTAGTTACGGCACTGTTGCTAGGTATCCATTTCTCTGGCCCTGAGCAGGTCCCCCTCACCAGATCCTCTCCAGGGGTGAGGGGGTTGACTTGGATGGGATGTGGGGGGGGGGGGCAAAGTATTTTGTCGCACCTGGGCCCACCGCTCGCTAGTTCCGCCACTGAAACCAGTGATATGTGCAAGGTGATAAACACACCAGTCAATCAGCTCCTAACTGTTAATTTACATATTGGAGCTGATTGACTGGTGCATTTATCACCTTGCACATATCACTGGTTTATCACTTCATTATGCCTTCTCCAGGTTAATACATCTGCCCCAGAGTATAAGAAATACTACAGGATTTTATTTTAATCATTCATTCTTTTTTTGTATACACTTACTTTATTTTAAATATTTTGCTTCTTTTCCAAGTGATATGCTGATAATGATGAATAATTTATTGGATTCTAATAAAAATTGAGTTTCAATATAACTGATATGGGGGCAGATGTATTAACCTGTAGAAGGCATAAGAAAGTGATAAACCAGTGATATGTGCAAGGTGATAAAGGCACCAGCCAATCAGTTCCAATATGTAAATTAACAGTTAGTATCTGATTGGCTGGTGCCTTTATCACCTTGCACATATCACTGGTTTATCACTTCCTTATGCCTTCTCCAGGTTAATACATCTGCCCCATGGTTAACTCCAACTAATACCATCAGACCAAGGGGGTAATTCAAGTTTGTTAGCAAACCAAAAAAGCAAGCACTTGGGCAAAACCATGTGCACTGCAGGTGGGGCAGATGTAACATGTGCAGAGAGAGTTGGATTTGGGTGGGGTGTGTTCAAACTGAAATCTAAATTGCAGTGTAGAAATTAAGCAGCCAGTATTTACCCTGCTCAGAAACAAAATAACCCACCCAAATCTAAATCTCTCTGCACATGTTATATCTGCCCCCCCCCCCCTGCAGTGCACATGGTTTTGCCCAGTTGCTAACTTTTTTTATTTGCTAACAAGCCTGAATAACCCCCCAAGAAGTGAATTTTACAGATACTATTGATAGTCTTTATATTTGATTTACTGTGCAGTACACCATACTCCACCCATGCCACCTTGTTAGGATTCCTGTGTCAGTTCTGCACAAGCACCTATTAGTGATAGTCTTATTCCCCCTCCCCCATTTTATAGGCCCTTTGCAGCCCTAGTTGAGATGAGACAATCTGAAGTCAGTTTAAATACAGCGGCTTTACGGCAAATCATTTAGAGTGCAATCTGTAATTCATATCAATTATTTTTCCTTTGAACTGATTAATAATAAATCAAGAACTAACCCAATAACTAATTTTTACTTGGTTACAAATTATACTGTTATAATAGTACAGTGTTTACCTTTTAGTTTGCGTTTTGATCAGACAGGCGACTAAACTGTGTCTTGTAAGCTCTTTTAGACTAAACACACAATTCTATATATTTTCTTTCTTTATAAAAAGAAAACCCTAAGCACATATGTTTTAATTAAAACAGCAGCATATCAAATTCAAAACCTTCTCAATCCCATAAATTCCCAGCTGCACGTGAACAATATAAAATGATTAATTGCAGCTGTGGTGCCAAAAGACAGTTCCTGTTATACGGGAAGCCTGAGTGAGCAAAGTGTTTTAAATATTTAACTGTGTCAATGATACGGTCAAAATACAGTTCTAAGGACTTTAAAAGATTAATCTGCTCAATAAATGCATAACAGAATTGGCTAAATTATAAAGTACAATTCCAAATATGGCAATAACTCAAAAACAGGCGGTGCTGCAATGTGTCTTACTTACTATTTATTATTACTATTATTATCATCATCATTGATTTGTAAGGAGGGTATCCAATTAGCCCGGATACCGTTTTGGCCAATCAAAATCGCTGGATATTGCAATTAATGACTGATGGTCATAATCGTGGTATACAATTAAAGGGTATTTTGATCAGGCAAAATTGGACTTGCAATCGTGCAAAAACATATGGGATCGGAGATGTCCCCGATCCCATGTGTCACCGTGGCTCCGGCAGACCACTTATCAAGGATTATGCTTTGGCTGCCTGAGTTACCCGAAGCATAATCCCTGATAAATGGAGGCATCGGGGGGAGGAGAGCGCCATATCGGGGCTAACTGAATAGCCCCCAGCGATACAATTACCTGCGGTCATTGATTGCAGGTAATTGGATACCCCCGTAAGTCATCACAGTGTTTTGCAGCACCAGACAGTGGAGAAAACAAGGACATACATAAAACAGGAATATACAAGATACAAACAATAAATGCAATTGCGTAATCAAAGCGTTAGGAGGGTCCTTCCAATGGGACAGTGCCAATCTCTAGATGTAATTCCACGGTTTCCTCAGTTCTGAAGCACTGTAGGCCTATTTGCCCAGCTTGTACAGTTTATAGCATATGTTCATGACAATTTAATTTTTTTAAATGATGTCCATCTTAGTACAGTGTGGGCTAGATGCATCATCGCTTGGAGAGTGATAAAATGGGCAGTGAAAAAGTACCAGCCAATCAGGTCCTAACTGCCATGTCACTGGCCCTGTTTGAAAAATGTCAGTTAGGAGCTGATTGGCTGGTACTTTTTCACTCTGCTTGTCTGTCTTCTACTATAAGACCGCCCCCAGACTCCCATTGGTTCACAGGAGTCTGGGGGCAGGCTTATAGTAGATAATGGACAAGCAGTGTGATGTTTCCCGTGCTTTGGCAGTCGGCAGGTCAATGATACACACAGTGGGGGTTGCTGATCCCTGGGTATGGCAAGCCAGCACATATATTACATACTGCTTAAAAAAATCTGGGAAGTGCCGGTATATCTTTTACACAGTATGTTGGCAAACTGTAATAGGCCCTACACACTGGCCGATTTTTTGAAAGATATGAACGATCTCGTTCATAAATGAACGAGAACTCGTTCATATCTTTCAGTGTGGAGACTCCAGCGATGAACGATGCGCGGCCCCGCGCTCGTTCATCGCTGGTCTCCCGTCGGCTGTGCATGCAGGCCAATATGGACGATCTCGTCCATATTTGCCTGCACTTCAATGCAGCCGCGTGACTGGGGGAGTGAAGAAACTTCACTCCCCCCGTCACTGCCCCCCCGCCGCCGGGTCGCTCGTCGGCCGTATCGGCCGTCGGGCACCTCGGCGGCGCATCGGGAAATGAGTAGGGCCCCTAAGATTATATATGCTACATGGCTTTATGATTTATTACTCATTATTTATTGATCCCGGGGTCTTATCTTTTTTTACATTTTGCATATATTGTATAATCAATATTTTCATTGTGTGGGTGTTGCTGTTAACATTTGAGAATATTTAACAAAAGTATATACATACTGTATGTAACAAAACCAGCTGATTATGTATTATGGTCCCCATAGCAAGTTGCTGTTCACCCCTATACTGTGTTTGAACCAGCCTTAATACAGGTAATACAGTATATGCACTTGTGTTATGTTATCTGTTACACTGTATTTGATGTATTTACGTTAGCCCTAGTTTTCTATCGTTTGCTCATGCCAAAGGAACAAGTCTATACACCAATAATTAGATTATCAGGTCAGCTATCCCACACTTTTGTGTAACAGAAGCAATCTTTGTCTACTTACAGAGACACACAACGGTTGAGTGATTTAAAGTACCTCTGTCCCTTCCGTTTACTCTCTATTGTCTAACAGTGAACTATCTCAGACGACCTGCAATCTGTACCAGCGGGGTGTCACCTGAGCGATGACACTTAGGGGTGGTAGTGGGGGGCTTGATATTGCAAAGACCACACCAATCTGAACCTTTGGGAACTCCCCCTGGGTAGGGTGTTCCAACAAGGGGGTTAGGAGTGTTATAATGGTGGGCTATTGTAAGGGCTGGAGAGTTGAGTCACAGACCCTAGGCTAAGAGGTAACTCTGTGCTAGTGATTGATTGTGGGGACTGTCATGTGGAATTGAATTACAGAGGTGTGCTTTGCTGTTTATCACCCATTCTGTTCAATAAACCACTGTTGGGTTTCATCTACCACAGTGCCTAAGTGATCCGGAACGCTGTATCTTCACAACATACAGTAGAGTATATAGAGGTGCTTTGTAGATTCTTTATTACAGCCCCTATCTCAGTGGTAAACAAGTGCTGTCATATTTCTCTGTGAATGGTGGGTGTAACTTACTGTATGTGCATTTATAGAGAATGCTCACAGTTTAAATAACGGACTGGGGGACATTTACTAAGCAGTGATTAGAGCGGAGAAGTGAGCCAGTGGAGAAGTTGCCCCATCAACCAATCAGCAGCTCTGTATAATTTTATAGTATGCAAATTATAGATGTTACTTCAGTGCTGATTGGCTGCCATGGACACTTCTCCCATAGCTCACTTCTCCCCTCTTATCACTGCTTAGTAAATGTCCCCCTAAGGGGTCTATTTACTAAGCCTTGGATGGAGATAAAGGGCACAGAGATAAGGTACCAGCCAATCAGCTCCTAACTGTCATGTTACAGACTGGGTTTGAAAAATGACAGGAGTTGATTGGCTGGTACACTGTGCACTTTATCTCCATCCAGGGCTTAGTAAATAGACCCCTAAGAACTTGGAAAAGGGCAACTACTGTATGCATGCTTCAATACACATACTGTAGAGGGGTAGCTCAACAAACTATAGGCTTTTGTATCAGCCAACAAATATTACAACTTAACCCTTGACAGATTACACTGCACCACTTTTGGCCAGATGGGTTAGATATTGCATCTTAGGGAAGAAGTATCAAACCGTTTAGAGTGGAGAAGTGTATAAGGGTAAAAGTTGCCATAGCAACTAATCAGTTTCTAACTAGCATATAAGTACATTCTTTAAAATGACAGTTACAACTTGATTGGTTACTATGGGCAATGATTATTTTGCCCAGTTTAGTGCCTCTGGGATCTGATTGGCTGGGGAGGTAGTTGATAGCTAGACACCATAGGGCCGACCTTTTGACCCTGTTGACCTTTTGACTGTCGACCCTAAGGTGTAGACCTGGTGACAGCCTATCTTTTTAATGTCTGGTTTTCTGTATCACACCCATTGGCTGTACATTCTGGTAGGGCACTTTTATTTATTAACGTTTATATATTAGTAGCTGTGAATATTGTACACACATATTAGACTGCACTTTACAGAGAATGCTGTATTTACTCATTCACATCAGTCCCTGCCACAGTGGAGCAAGCGAGCTAAAGTCCTTATCACAGGTTATTTCTTTATCAGAAGCCATTAAACCTACCAGGATGTTACTGGATTGTGAGAGTAAAGTGAAGTATACTGTATGGAGGAAATACAAGTAAGCAACTGGAGTACGTACAAACTCCTCAAGTATAGGGTGAGGGATAGAACTCACGTATAGGGTGAGGGATAGAACTCAGGACTTCAGTGCTGTGAGGCAGCAAGTTAATCATTGCACCACTGTTTTATATTTACTTTAAGGTAATAATTAACCATTTCAATTAATGCTTGTTTTCACATGAAAAGCATTATACAGTATGGGCGGTACGGATGGTATAATGGTTAGCATTACTACCTCACAGCACTGAGGTCATGGGTTCAATTCCCACCATGGCCCTAACTGTGTGGAGTTTGTATATTCTCCCTGTACTTGCGTGGGTTTCCTCCGGGTACTCCGGTTTCCTCCCACAATCCAAAAATATACTGGTAGGTTAATTGGCTCCCAACAAAAAATTAACCCTAGGGTGAATGTGTCAGTGTGTACATGTGATAGGAATATAGATTGTAAGCTCCACTGGGGCAGGGACTGATGTGAATGGCCAAATATTCTCTGTAAAGCGCTGCGGAATATGTGTGCGCTATATAAATAACTGGTAATAATAATACAGTAAAAAAGGGGCATTAATAAAACAGTTAACTGCCTGTAACATATGTACTAGCAGTTATACAATATATGCAGAAGTTCAAGTGATTATGTACAAGTCTGTAGGCTGTGATTGCGTCGCATTGTTAAGAGGTGTTATATATCTGAATTATGCAGTGACTGGCTATTGTTGCCTGGTTTGTGAATAGGAGTAGGATGCTGTAGCATTGGCAATTATAACAATTACATGCTGACTGCAATGTCTTTATGTAACTAAGGGGCACAATTAAAGTGCGACAATGTCCAAGAGGAAACATCAGTAGGAACCAGCACCAATTCCCTTTCTCCATTGTGATGCTACCATATTATACTTCACAATAGTTTAAGAATATTCTAGTCAACCTTGCTCTATGTCAGATTTGGAAGGTTACAATTGTCAGTAGCATAAATACACTGCAGTCGAATGAAAGTGTTTCTGTCATGCAGGATTAATAAAATGTAACGAAAGTAATAAACCAAATTGTATTGTGCAGTTATTAACACGTGTCGTTCTAGAGAAACTCAGCTATAAAACTGTACCTAGTACTCTTGACTAATGATGTCTATGACGGGGGATTTAAAGAGGATGGATGCCCATGTGCAGATATTCCCCCCGTCGCATGTGCATCTCCATACATGTTCCCGATGGCTCCGGTACTATAGATGGAGCATGCGTAGGGAAGAGCAAAAGATTCTGACACAGTGCTTGAGTGTTTGCTAGCTCTTGTGCAGGCAAGTGCTTATCGATTGTGCATTTGGCTCCTTTGCACGTAATTCGTTATCTGGTCCATTATGGACCTGATCTTTTCTAACCTGTACTTTAAAAAATAAGAATACTAAAAACATAAATATATAACCTCAGTGAAATATTTGAGACAGTAGTGCAACAACAAGGATAGAAATGGGTAAAGAGCATTCTTGCCCACTCTCCCGGAATGGCCGGGAGGCTCCTGAATCTTGGGTGGTGCCCCCGACCGTCTGGAAGAGTATTCAAATCTCCTGGATCCTGCCCCTGTCAGCCCAATGCCGCCCACTTCCCAAATAAACTGGGCCTATCCGGGCGGTGGATCGCACCACTGAAGCCAAGCCCTTGCTTTACAATGCTGGTAATTCGGCATTGTATAGTGGGAGCTGGACCATGATGATATGATTGCTATGTCCCAGCACTGCCCACTTATGCTACACTCTCCACTGTACCGACCTGGCTGCCCAGGTGATGCTGTGTAGAAAGTGTAGAAACCACACTGGGTCCCAGTGGCTCTGAGGGTCTTTGACCCCAAATATGCTCAGGTCTACTTGGGTCTTTCCTTCACTTTGTGACCGCCCCCAAAGCATCACCAAGGACTGTTTAACAAGCATTACTATGCAATAATAGCACTGCACAAGTTACTTGCCTTGTTTTTTTAATAAGTAGCATATTCCTATTTCACTAAAGAAATGGATGGGATGCAGAAGAGTGCTCGGCTCCTCTCCCAGAAGTCTGGGAGAGCTTCCCAAGATCAGTGAGTCACTTGGACATTCTGGGAGTGCAGGCAAGTGTGCTTGCTACACAGCACACCCTCCATAATGTATAAGTACAAATTCTTCAAAATCTATTAATCATTCAGCACTGGTGCCTCCGCCTGCCGAAGGAATATGGCTCCAATTCTGCATCCAGGTCCAGAAAACTATATATACCCCACATGTGGGCATGAGATTCTTGCTGAAGAGTCCTTGAATGAAAGGACCTGATTCAGATATAGATGCTGCTGCATCTGCTTGTGCTCCTATTGCTGAAGTCGCGTGATAATATGCAACTGCAAGTATCAGCCTTGCCCTAGTGCAGTAGACTGCGTCTGAATATGCAAAGACTGAAACACCCACTTTCAGCATCTCTGCACACTGTAATACCACCTGATTCTGTAGATGCCACCATCAGTGCTTCATCAGTGAACCATCAGTGCTCCATCAGTGCACCATCAGTGCTCCATCAGTGCACCATCAGTGCTCCATCAGTGCACCATCAGTGCTCCATCAGTGCTCCATCAGTGCTTCATCAGTGAACCATCAGTTCTCCATCAATACACCATCACTGCATCATTGGTGCAACATCAGTGCTCCATCAGTATTCTATCAGTGCTCTATCAGTGAACCATTAGTGAACCATCAGTGTTCCATCAGTGCTTCATCAGTGCTCCATCAGTGCACCATCAGTACTTCATCAGTGCTCCATCAGTGCTCCATCAGTGCACCATCAGAACTTCATCAGTGCACCATTGACACTTGTATCAGCCCTATGACAGGTGTAGTTTCGGCATTTGACTATGGCCTCTATGATGAGCATTTAGGAATCCAGCCGCATTCCCAGACATGCCTTCCACACTCCCATAACAAGCCTTTTTTTTTTTGCATTCACTACTAGCCACCTCTCAATCACTGCCCCGTAATGCCCATCAGTATGTGGCCCCATTTCTGACACCATCTGTTCCAATCCCAACACCATCTTCATGTATTACACTCTGTGTAATGCATGCACTGTAAGATTTCTATGCATGCACAGATGCAAATAATCACCCAACTACGGGGGTCATTCAGAGCCGATCGCACGCTAGCTTTTTTTGCAGCGGTGCGATTGGGTCTGAACTGCACATGCGTATGCTCCGCAATGCGCAGGCAGGTCGACCACTGGCGATGGGGATCGCCGGACAGCGATGGATTTAACGAAGAAAGCGATCCCACTGGCGATTGCAAGAAGATTGACAGGAAGAGGCCATTTGTGGGTGTCAACTGATCGTTTCTAGGGAGTTTCCGGAAAAATGCAGGCGTGCCCAGCCATTTGCAGGGAAGATTCCTGACGTCAGCTCCAGGCCGGATCGTCACAGTGGCTGAGTAAGTCCTGAGCTGTGCAGAGACTGCACAAACTTTTGTTTGTGCAGCTCTCTGCACAAGCGATCGCACCCCCTGCACAGCAATTACCCCCTCCCCCTGTAGGCGACAACTACCTGATCGCAGCGCTGCAAAAAAACGCCTGCGTACAATCAGGTCTGAATCACCCCCTACATTGGCATTACAAGCAAATCGCGTGTGCTCCTGAATCAGGCCCACAATGTCCTTGTTTACCCTGGTCTGTAGATTACATGAAAGACAAAATAAAATAAAATGAAACATACTGTAAAATAGTTGTAGCAGAGTCACAGCCGGTGCATCCTGATACAATACAATTGCCTCCTAGTCTCATAACAGTTTTTCTTTAATGGCCGTGAAGTGAATTTTCTGCCAGGATATTACAGATTTTTTTTCTTTTGCATTTCTTAAGGTTTCAGAGAGTTACTCAAAGAACGTAAAGCTATTCACTTGATAGATCTCTGCGCTGCTCTGTAATTTATATGGAAAATGGAACAGCTCATACTCTATTGGCCTAAGTGCCGGTAAATGGAGCCTTGTGCTATAAATTGCCAGCTGTTTACCGCCTTTAGTCCAGGGTATAGTATTTTTTGCTGCTTGTATTCAAGATAAAAATAAAAATAATATTATAGTCTGTCCTCCAGCCATTGTACAAATGGTTTCGGAAACAAAATCACTTCACGGCTCTGATGAATACAGTGTTACTTTTGTATAGGTTGAACACGAGCCATTGACGTTTCTATCATGTGTGCAGTGTGTGCGGTGCACACGGGCCCCTTCGTCCAGGGGGGGGCCCACAGTGCACACACTGCACCCATGTTGTTGTAATACTTACCTTTCCAGAGTCCCGCGACGG
This sequence comes from Pseudophryne corroboree, assembly GCF_028390025.1. NCBI lineage: Eukaryota > Metazoa > Chordata > Amphibia > Anura > Myobatrachidae > Pseudophryne > Pseudophryne corroboree. The sequence continues at coordinate 87,484,283 of NC_086445.1, read as the reverse complement.
GCGCTGCAGCCGCTACAGCCGTGGCAAAAGTCCCCCAAAAAATGGCCACGGCGCATGCGCAGTACCAATTTTGTCTTTGTTGCATGACGGGCGCCATGTTTCCGTAGACCTGCACATGTGCAGTAGACTCTGGCACAGTCCGGAGCCTACAGCGCCATTGAGAGGAAGGGGCACACCCGGGGTCTGCACACAGGCCCTCTCCTTTGTTAAAATGCCCCTGTTTGGAGCTGATGTAGAGCTGGAAGTAAAGTGGGCATGTCAAAATGCGTATAGCCGCCCATATGCCAATCTGTTCGCATCCTGAGGAATGCCGGCATCTGCGTTTGTAACATATGTGCTCAGCTTGCTACAAGTCATCATTATCATTGAGTACTTGCTCTTCCATATTTGCTTATGTCCAGGTCTGCATGTCCTGTATTTGCCTGAACGCACCTTCACTGACCTCTGCCTACATACGAGCCCCCGTTCCACTCCAGGTCTGCATCTTCATCTATTGCTCTTCGTCACCCGTAGCCATAGCAAGTGCAGTGACAATTTCCACCAGAAGTTGTGCTCCAAAAACAGGCGTACTGTACATTCAACTTTACCATTTGGTTTGATCTTCTGCGCATGCGGATGTTGCCATCTTGTCACTGTGTTAGAGTGCCACAGTGGGACATGGACGTTCCCAGAGACCCTTCGGCATCCCAGAAATAGCTCACATGTATATGCACCACACACATCACCGGCTGGTGCTCTGTATGTTCCGCTCAAGCTCCTTCCAGACAGTGTATGTTCAGCAACTGGCAGTGGCAGCTCCTACCTGGCTGTGGTAAGGGGGCTGCCATTACCTGTGCCTGACCAGAGAGGAGAAAGCAGGAAAGGAGACAATCAGTACGTCCTCCGGATCCTGGACACTGTGTAATGGATCTGGCAGGTGCCAGGACCAGTGCATGCACACCAGCGGCGGCCGGTCTGCGAATGTGCAAACCCCCGGCTTCTATGGACTGCATTGTTTGCAGCCCATAGAAGCCAACTAGGGCTGATGATCAGGCAGGGAGTAGCTTCCTACATGAAGCCAGCTCTCTGCTAATCGCAGCCCGGCCTGGCAGTCCAGGAGGGAGGAAACACCTCCCAATGGGACTGCCTATAGTGTCTGTGACTGACAGGTAGTGCATCCAATAGAAAGTCACTGCCAGTCACAGTGAACCAGTGCAGCCACGGACTGCATTAGGCTCACTGATACTGAGAGGGGTTGCAGATTTTCTTGGGTGGCTGCAGTCATCGTCATGCCCCGTCAATACAAGAACAAATTATTACTAGTTAACTGCAGTTACATAATAAAAACAAATAGCAAATCATATTGTAAGCTGAAAAAGAAAGTAATGGAAAAATCTAACTGCTAAGTATGAATCTGCCAAGGGTCTCAAATATTGATAATTAGCCCTTTGAATGACCAAATAGAGATAAATACCATGTAATCTGCCCGGCTGTGTCTCCAGGCCTAGAGCATATATTAAAAATTAAGAACACAGTGACATAATTGATGGATCTAATGTTAATGAATATATTGAAAGAGAAAATAACTACATGTTCAACTAGAACAAAGACGGAGAATATGGTAATACAGATGAAACGGAATAAAATACACCAGCTGGAATTTTTGACTGTGGCATGATATAATATATTCTACAATCAGAACTAGATTTGATCGGGAAACTATATTAAGAAGGAGATGACATCATCATCACTTCGTTTTCTGTTTTGTGAAATTAAAACAATGCAACATAGTGAAAACAAAATGTTTCATCACACAACCTTACTATTTTATTTATGACAAGCGATTGATAATACTAATGCCAACTTTAAATGATGGATGCAACAATCTAAGTAAATGTGGTAGCAAAATTTCACTGAGCCCCAATGCAAAATCTAAAGCAGGCCCCATTCACATATACCGCATACTACCCACTTCGTTAGTCTCCTTTCTGGGAGAAGCCTGGGGATGAGACCTCGCATTAGGGGGCAGGGCCGACCGATCCCTTTATTAGGCCCTGCCTATAACACCGGGAAAGACCCGCGGGTTCGCGATGGTGGTGGAGCCAAAAATCACTCCCTCAACACACGGAAACACCCGTAATTTGCGGGTCTGTGGCAAGAGGCGGAGCTAATTATGCAATGCCAGTCATTTAGCCCCACCCCCTTACTGCAGCCCCACGCCCACCGGTGTTTATTACACCATCCTGCCGCTTCACTAGGAAGCGGGCAGGATGCGGGAGTCACCTACTCTTCCGGGGCTGCAGGGGTCTACCCCAGAATTCGTGAGTCTCCAGCTTCTGGGAGGGTAGGGAAGTATGATGTACTGGTCTGGCAGAGGACCAGGAAGAGGGCTGTTAGGCACGTATTAAGGAGGCGCCCTGTGGCTCTCCTTGCACTGGGGTCGTCTCCAGGAACCCTATCAGGGTAGAGACTAGGAGTAGCAAGAAGTATGGACCATAATAGAATAACACCAATCAATTAGTAATCAACTTTCTATTTCATAGACATGTGTCCTCATACACTATACTGTGGTTCTAGTTGCGGCAAATAGCCCCTCTCAGCGCACCAGGTCCTGGGCATCTTGGCCTTTGCCGATCGGCTTTTTCACTCAAAATGCGCATCTTATTTGCATTAATAAAACAACTGGTAGCAACAAAACAACATTGCAGGCTTGTCCTGGTATGTGCAACTGGGTCTGAATCTGTATACAAAGTGTGGCTGCGGCGTTTACTTAGGCCAAGTTCCGTTGTGCTTCTTGTGCGACTTTGTACTGTACATGTTTTAGACTAATTCCTGTCGCAGCTCAACATCTCTAGTACAATGTGTGTGGTGCTTCGCTGCGTCTGGGATACAAATAAGATTTAAAGAAAAAGGAGGCATGCTACATCTTTCAGAGCGGCTCAGTCACTCCAGGTGTCTCGCACTCTATAGCATATGGATGTTAAGGTATATTAGGAAACATCTGTAACTGTTTCATTTCAAATTATGGCCCAGATTTATCAAGCCTTGGAGAGTGATAAATAACACGGTGATAATGAACCTAACTTGTGTTTGTCTCTAATGCTGTTGATGTATGTTGTCTGATATATATATTTGAAAATCAATAAATACATTTGAAAAAAATAAAATAAAAAAATAACACGGTGATAAAGTACCAACCAATGAGGTCCTAACTTTCATTTTTCAAACACAGCCTGTAGACTGACAGGATCTGATTGGTTGCTACTTTATCACCAGGGGCGCCGGAATATTTTTAGGTTGGGGGGGAGAGAGTAGAATCTTTTTTATTTTGCTGCCCCCCATGGTGCTGGCCTCCTCTCCCTTTCTAGTCCACCTCTGCGGGGGAGCGCTTACCTCCGGATCCACGAGGGCGGCATCTCCATTAAAACCAGTCTGGTACCGCAGGGTGCTGTGTGCTTCTATCTACAGTTCTCTGCCCTAGCCGGCTGTCTCTCCTTCACAGATGCTTTACTGGTTGGAGACGTGGCCAGGCGGGGACAGCCCGGGACCATAGCCACGTCTTCTCCCAATAATGCATCTGTGAAGGAGAGACAGCTGGCTAAGGCAGAGAGCTGAAGATAGAAGTACGCAGCACCCTGCGGTAGCAGACTGGTTTTAAAGGAGATGCCGCCCTCGTGGATCCAGAGGTAAGCGCTTCCCAGCACCTGCGCCTCTTTCATTTTTGGGGGGCAAGATGCCCCCTTGCCCCCCCCCCCCACCCCGATTCCGACGCCCCTGTTTATCACCGTACAATGTATCACTCTCCAAGGCTTGATGAATCTGGGCCAATATTTCTCTTTATTATGCTGCCCTCGGAGACTCTTCCAGCACTGCCGGCTTCTTCTCAGTGACAAGAGTTGAGTGCTGCAGAGGGCGCATATCTCTAGTGTGTGGCCAGCATTGGACCTAAATAATTTTGAGAATGAAATACTTGCCTGATCATTTACTATGTTAGTGTTTATGTAATGGGCCACATTATTTGGTCTATTTATTAATATTAGCATTAAGGACAGGAAATTAACATGCTTATTGCTGTAGATCATGCCAATTTGAATTTTTTTTTCTGTATTAACAAAAATGACCATTACATAGTGGACTATTCATTTTTTTTAAATAATGTGTAATATATTGCTATAAGACTGTGTTTATTAACGCAACAATTGTAGATGTATGCTGTACAGTATGTGGATTGCATCATATGCAGTTGTTATACAGGAAGTGTTTGCTATACAGGAAGTGCTGCTGCAGACATTGTTCAGTATGACGTGCAGCTACTGTAGTAAAGACACACTTCTGCAGCTCTTCAGATTCCTGTGGGTATTTGCACAAAGAACACATTACAACATATCCATTTGAATAGGAGAATCGTGATTCAAAATCTATGAATATAAATATTTTTTTTTAGATAAAGCTCCAAACTTTTAAATAGGAGTCATTAATATTACAGATGTCTAATAATGACAGAACCTCTTCCTAAATACCATCATGAACATACTATAGGAAATACCTAATACCATTGACCAATTTACCCCTAGTACTAGTATGTACTAATATATATATATATATATATATATAAAAAAACATGCACCATGCATACAGTAAGTTAATTAACACTCCAGTTTTAATGAATGGTATGTGAAAGTGTAAGAGTAAAACACTGGCATAATAAGCAGAACAAACAACACCACATGTTAACAACAGTCTATTTAATACATATTATTAAAACAAACCCTCAAAACCATTGACCCGTCCTACTATAATTTGCAGCAAGTAATTCAAGAAGGAGAAACTAATAATTACCACTCGATGATAACCAGCTAATGAATGCTTGTTGCCAAATAAAATTTAATTAATGCTGTATGTGTGAATTTCCCTAGCTTACACGCTAACATTATTTGCGTTATTGAACTAGTGCGCAGTTATTAGGGTCGAGAGTTCAAGTACAGTGGCTTATCAGATCACTCTACCATAAACATAACAGAAGAATACTGTATTTGCAAAACATAATAGATTTGGTTTCATTTAAATAAAAAAACCCTCCATTTATTAATTTATGCCACAAAGCCGAACGAAGTTTGCTGTTAGATGATACTATACCTACATAAGTGTCTGAAATAGACAGAATTTCCCATGATGCTTTGCGAAAAACCACACTGTCCCTACTTGGCGAAACCTTCTGTCTCCTGTGATAGACTTGATGTTATATATGGCTTCAGTAACATATGCCAGACATGTTTAAACCACTTTCTTAACTGCTTTCATTACAACAAACAAAGTAATGAACCGGGAAATGGGATACATTGTTTTATGGTGCTATCGCAAGGGGGGATATCGTTTGATTCCTTAGGATTTCGTAGAACATGATCTGGGGAGGGGAAGAATCAATGCTATAGAACAGATGTCTTCATTTTAACAGAATGGGAAATACATTGCTAGAATGAAATATACATTGTCAGATAAAATGTCTTTCAGACCGACATACATTTTATCTTACAGCCTGTATCCATCATAGTGTATGTCCACACAATATCTGGGTTCCTCCCCTAGGGGTTGACTGACCAATGATCGGATCAGTTGGACTGTCTGATCATCATTGATTGGCTGCAGCTATGCAATTATAGTATACAATTATCCTCCTGATCTAGGCAGATAATTCCAAAATGTATACCCGACTTAACTAACCATTTATTGATACATTCCTTGACTCCCAATCACCAATTTAAAAAACACATTCTTTGCGTTATTGAAATATGTTACCATTCCTACTGGTACGTAATGCCTGTTGTTGTAATCTACAGGGTATCACATTATTTTTAATGGGAAAGATAAACTTTGCTTATGCAAATGTAGGTAGCCACATTAGTGATTAATCAGCCATGTCACTTTTGCAGAAAAACAGCAAAAGAATCGGACATGTAGAACACTAGAAAAATAATTGTCATTTTTTAAATAAGTTTATTGCAAGTCTTTACTGACATTATCCTTAGCAGATTTCTGACCGATTTGGTCTGATTCAAGGGTAGACGCAAGCGCCCAATGTTTTAAATGTGTACATGCGTCCCATTACCACCAGGGGATGTGGATCAGAATTGCACGGAGGGGGTAAATCAGAGTTGATCGCAGCAGCAAATTTGTTAGCAGTTGGGCAAAACCATGTGCACTGCAGGATAGAACATGTGCAGAGAGAGTTAGATTTGGGTGGGTTATTTTGTTTCTGTGCAGGGTAAATTACTGGCTGCTTTATTTTTACACTGCAATTAAGATTTCAGTTTGAAGACCCCCCGACCCAAATCTAATTATCTCTGCACATGTTATATCTGCCCCCCCTGCAGTGCACATGGTTTTGCCCAACTGCTAACAAATTTGCTGCTGCGATCAACTCTGAATTACCCCCAGAGATCCATGCGGATTTATGGGCGGTGACTTAGGGGAGGATGGTGGCTTCCATTGCTGGGTGTGCCAGTGGCACGATGGGGTCAGGGACAAGGTTGCAGTATTGTCCCATGGTGTGGTCAATGTCGCCAAACATTGATGTTCGATGCCCACCTGTAGACAGTGCTTGGTCTCTCTAGTACCATCTCCTTCTTGCACATCACTTAGCCCACTTATCTTTCTGATCCGGAGTGCCACAAGCTGATGTGCAGAAGTCAAGACAGCTCCGTAGACGGAACGTGTGTCCCAGCTCTACTGTTAGCAAACCTAGTGGTGCCCTTGTTGTAGGAGCCCCTCCTTGGAGAGGGATGGTGGACCAGGTGGAAACATTTTAACTGGCCACACCCATTTTTTGGCACGCGCGCCTCCAGCGCGCACACACAGTACCTCTGAGGGGCAGACCTACTGGGGGGCAGGGTAATTTTTTAAGTTGAGAATTTTTGTATGGCCCCTGAAGGATTTTATAAATATCCATATGGCCTTCGGTAGAAAAAAGGTTCCCCACCCCTGCTGTAGACTGACAGTTAGGATCTGATTGGTTGTGACTTTATCACCAGGGGCGCCGGAATATTTTTAGGTTGGGGGGGAGAGAGTAGAATCTTTTTTATTTTGCTGCCCCCCCCTGGTGCTGGCCTCCTCTCCCTTTCTAGTCCACCTCTGCGGGGGAGCGCTTACCTCTGGTTCCATGAGGGCGGCATCTCCATTAAAACCAGTCTGGTACCGCAGGGTGCTGTGTGCTCCTATCTTCAGTTCTCTGCCCTAGCCGGCTGTCTCTCCTTCACAGATGCTTTACTGGTAGGAGACGTGGTCAGGCGGGGACAGCCCGGGACCATAGCCACGTCTTCTCCCAATAATGCATCTGTGAAGGAGAGACAGCTGGCTAAGGCAGACAGCTGAAGATAGGAGAAGGACGCAGCACCCTGCGGTAGCAGACTGGTTTTAAAGGAGATGCCGCCCTCATGGATCCGGAGGTAAGCGCTCCCCAGCACCTGCGCCTCTTTCATTTTTGGGGGGCAAAATTCCCCCTTGCCCCCCCACCCCGATTCCGACGCCCCTGCTTATCACCGTACAATGTATCACTCTCCAAGGCTTGATGAATCTGGGCCAATATTTCCCTTTATTATGCTGCCCTCGGAGACTCTTCCAGCACTGCCGGCTTCTTCTCAGTGACAAGAGCTGAGTGCTGCAGAGGGCGCATATCTCTAGTGTGTGGCCAGCATTGGACCTAAATAATTTTACCATCTCCTTCTTGCACATCACTTAGCCCACTTATCTTTCTGATCCGGAGTGCCACAAGCTGATGTGCAGAAGTCAAGACAGCTCCGTAGACGGAACGTGTGTCCCAGCCCTACTGTTAGCAAACCTAGTGGTGCCCTTGTTGTAGGAGCCCCTCCTTGGAGAGGGATGGTGGACCAGGTGGAAACATTTTTTTGGGAAGTTGATTCTACTTTTACATTATTAGAAAACAAACTCCTCGTCCAATGAGGACAGTTCTTACAGCAGAGAAGTCAGTTACAGAATAAATAATGAGCATAGCAAACACTTCTTTCTTTCCCTTAGACCACAATAAAACTGTATAACCCATTACCCACACATGTTGTTTCAGCAAATCACCATTATGCTTTTAAATGAAGAACAGACAGGATCGTTAGGAGTAAATCTATGCATCGTCATTAGAAAGACTGACAACATAGCACTTAATGGCGACAGAATAAATGCAGTTCAAAAACATGATTGACACTTTTTTCAATTCTTAGGCTGGAAACCCAGCAGCATTATTTGCATGTACTTTGTGGTCAGGGAGTGGAAGCCTATGGAGGAAATCACATTGACAAGATTGGGTTTATGCAGTATCAGTGAACACAAGCACAATTATGTTGTGCCACAAGTGTATGGCATGGTGGTTTGGCCGCCCAGCCTGGAGTCTACACAAGCACCATGATGTCCCATTTGGCACTTTACGGAGCAGGTGTGGGACAGACATCACTGCACATTGGTTGCTCCCCTGCTTGTTCTGATGCGGATGCAGGAGAAAAAAAATAATACATTTCGGCACAGGCAGGTTGGCAGGGCGCCCCAGATGTATACATTCAGAGTGTCAATGCGGTCTGAATGTCAATATTTATGATGTTGACATGGACATAATGTGAACACTCTGTCGACACAATGTCAACAATGACAGAATGTCAACATGACATAATGTGTTGTCAACATTTTGAATGTTGACAGTTTATGTTTACCAATTTTAGGGTTAGGGTAAGGCTACAGGTTAGGGTGTGGTTAGGGTTAGGTTTAAGGTCAGGTTTAGGATTAGATTGTAGTAAGGGTTAGTTTAGGTTTTAGGTTAGGGTTTGTTTAGGGTTAGGTTTAGGATTAGGGTTAGGCTGTTGTAAGGGTTAGGTCAGGTTTCAGGTTAGGGTTAGGGTACATTTAGGGTTAGGATGTAGTAAGGGTTATGGTTAGGTTTCAGGTTAGTGTTAGGGTGCGTTTAGGGTTAGTTTAGGGTTAGGTTTAGGATTAGAGTTAGGCTGTTGTAAGGGTTAGGTCAGGTTTCAGGTTAGGGTTAGGATGTAGTAAGGGTTATGGTTAGGTTTCAGGTTAGTGTTAGGGTGCGTTTAGGGCTAGTTTAGGGTTAGGTTTAGGATTAGAGTTAGGCTGTAGTAGATTACAGGTTAGAGTTAGGGTGTGATTAGGTTTAGGGATAGGATTAGGCTGCAGCTAGGGCTATGGTTAGGTTTCAGGTTAGGATTAGTGTTAGGCTTTAGTAAGGGCTATGGTTAGGTTTCAGGTTAGGATTAGGGTTAGGCTGTAGTAAGAGCTATGGTTAGGTTTCAGGTTAGGATTAGGGTTAGGCTGTAGTAAGAGCTATGGTTAGGTTTCAGGTTAGGATTAGGGTTAGGCTGTAGTAAAGGCTATGGTTAGGCTTTAGGTTAGGGTTAGGTTTTAGTAAGGGCTATGGTTAGGTTTCAGGTTAGGGTGCCTTTAGGGTTAGGTTTAAGATTAGGGTTAGGCTATAGTAAGGACCATGCTTAGGCTTCAGGTTAGGGTGTGGTTAGTATTAGGTTTAGGGCTAGGGATAGGTTGTGGTTGGATTAGGTTTAGGGTTAGGCTGCGGTGAGAGTTAGGCTGTGGTTAGGGTTAGTTAACATGTCTATGTAAAACCACATGGTCAAAATGCTGACTGCGGATATTCGCAATGTTGACATTCTGGCAATGTCGGCCTTTTGTACCACACCCGCTACAGCGGCGCACCATTTTGACACTTTTACCAGTCTTACAGTTTTATATTGACCCTGCTGCCAGTTGTAGATATAGAGTCAGTTCCATAACCGTTTACATGCTTTTAATAGTAGAAAGAGTCTGGGGGGTGGCCTGGGTGCTCACTCAAATTATGGTCACTTTCGGGAAAAACAACAGTAGTTTTTGTATGCAGATTATCAATCAAGATGAAAGTGATAAAATGAAAAAGTTTAATAAAATGGTAAAGAAGTGTCAACTCTATTGTCACATGGCATAACACGGTATACTGTATAGCAATAATCGGTGTTAGCTTTATTAAAAATTATATAGCATATACATATATAACAATGTAGCAATGAACATAGATAAAATCGTACCAATGAAAAAGCAAAGGAGGTGGAATGTCACAGGGTCCTCAAACTTCACCCTGCTCTGACTCCTAAACTTAGTGAGGGTGATGTCCAAGAGATAGTCCAAGGTGGTCCTGGTTAGATTAGTGGATTTCCGACACATTTAGAAACTCTGGGGGGTATATTTACTAAGATTCGTATTTGTGTCGATTTGGTGGGAGTTTAATCTCGAATTGTATCGGTCGTGTTTTTTTTCAACTTTTTGAATAAAGTGCATGTAAGTTACTAGGCTGCCGAGTTGCCTTCTTTCGTATTTTCCGATGTCGATGTGATTCGTATTGTCGGGCAGTGTTTTACGTGAGTGATTATTACAACACTGCCGGACTTATCACAATGAATCCCGGCCGGATCAGTGAGATCCGTGCAGGGCTTCAGGGCTTCATTGTGTACATTATATGAAGTGTGGAAAGTGTTAAAAATAAAAAAATAAATTGCGTGGGGTCCCCCCTCCTAAGCATAACCAGCCTCGGGCTCTTTGAGCCGGTCCTGATTGAAAAAATACAGGGGGAAAAATTACTGGGGTCCCCCCAAATTTAAACAACCAGCACCGGGCTCTGCATCCGGTCCTGGTAAAAAAAAATGGGGGACAACAGACGTAGGGGTCCCCCGTATTTTTTAAACCAACACCGGGCTCCACTACCCAGAGAGATAATGCCACAGCCGGGGGACCCTTTTATACTGGTCTCTGCGGCCGTGGCATTACCTCCCCAACTAGCCACCCCTGGCCGGGGTACCCTGGAGGAGTGGGTGACCCCTTAAATCAAGGCCTCCCCCCCTCCAGCCACCCAAGGGCCAGGGGTGAAGACCGAGGCTGTACCCCCCATCCATGGGCGGTGGATGGGAGGCCAATAGCCATTGTGTAAAAGTAAAGAATATTGTTTTTTTTTGTAGAAGAACTACAAGTCCCAGCAAGCCTCCCCCGCAAGCTGGTACTTGGAGAACCACAAGTACCAGCATGTGGGAAAATAACGGGCCTGCTGGTACCTGTAGTTCTACTACAAAAATGTTCCCAAAAAAATACACAACACACACACCGTGATAGCACAACTTTAATTGACATACATGCACACTTACACACACACACACACACACACATACTTACCTATGTTGATACGGAGCACCTCGGTCCCCATGTCCACGTGGAATCCACGGGGTACCTGGAAATAAAAATTATACTTACAAACAATCCGGCGTCGTTCTGTCCTCTTCTTTAACTTTGTAATCCACGTACTTGTTTAAAATAAAAAAACGAAAAACCCGGTCCACGCTACTAAAGGGGTTCCATGTTTACACATGGAACCCCTTTTCCCGATTAGCGGGACCCCCCGTGACTTCTGTCAGTGAAGGTCCCGCCAGCCAATCAGGGAGTGCCACATCATGGCACTCTCCTGATTGGCTGTGCGCTCCTGCACTGTCAATCAGGAGGAGCGCACTGGTTACAATGTAGCGTAGTGCAGCTCCATTATAACCAATGATGCGGCCTGTGGTTAACCGCAAAGTTAATTTGGGTCACCCCGAGGCTGGTTATGCTTAGGAGGGGGTACCCCCCGCAAATTTTTTTCCGATTTTTAAAATAACAGGCGTGTTTGTCCGATGGTGCATTCATTTGTATTTGTGAACTCTGCTGTTAAAACAACTACGAATGCCCTCATTACTGCCGAGATTTCTGTTTAGTAAATTCCCGAGATGACACTTTGAAAAAAACAAAACAAAAATTTAACAAAATCGTGAGCTTAGTAAATATACCCCTGGTTCTCTTCCTCAGGGCTTGATAGCTATACCATAATTAGAGTGAGCGCCCAGGCCACACTCTCACGACTCTTTCTAACCTAACACAGGGGGATTCTAAGGGACCCCCATCTGAGTGTGTCCGTAGTGCCAAATCGAGTTTCTCTTTTAATATAAAATGCTTTTAATAGTGCCAAAACATATGCTACCGTAGTTAAGGCATGATTATTTATGAAAACAGGTGAAAGTCCTTAAACTCACGGTTCATTTATTAGCCACGGCAGGACATAAAATCTCTATAGGATGACTGTCAATCTTAAACATTTAACAAATTGAATCATCATATACATGTAGAATGTCCTATTGGTTATACAAATGAGAACTCTCTATTAACATTTTAAAGCAAAAAAATAGATATTTCACTAAGAAAGTTATTATTCTGGATACCAAAGCTTACTGCAATATCTCATGAAAGCTGAAATATGACTTCAGTTCTCAGTGAGTTAAAAGTAGAATAATACCCATTTCAGACATAAGCAAAAACAAAAACAATTTTCTCTATCGTCCTAGTGGATGCTGGGGTTCCTGAAAGGACCATGGGGAATAGCGGCTCCGCAGGAGACAGGGCACAAAAAGTAAAGCTTTTCCAGATCAGGTGGTGTGCACTGGCTCCTCCCCCTATGACCCTCCTCCAGACTCCAGTTAGATTTTTGTGCCCGGCCGAGAAGGGTGCAATCTAGGTGGCTCTCCTAAAGAGCTGCTTAGAAAAAGTTTAGCTTAGGTTTTTTATTTTACAGTGAGTCCTGCTGGCAACAGGATCACTGCAACGAGGGACTGAGGGGAGAAGAAGTGAACTCACCTGCGTGCAGGATGGATTGGCTTCTTGGCTACTGGACATCAGCTCCAGAGGGACGATCACAGGTACAGCCTGGATGGTCACCGGAGCCGCGCCGCCGGCCCCCTTGCAGATGCTGAAGTCAGAAGAGGTCCAGAATCGGCGGCTGAAGACTCCTGCAGTCTTCTAAAGGTAGCGCACAGCACTGCAGCTGTGCGCCATTTTCCTCTCAGCACACTTCACACGCAGTCACTGAGGGTGCAGGGCGCTGGGGGGGGGCGCCCTGGGAGGCAAATGTAACCTATATAAAGGCTAAAAATACCTCACATATAGCCCCCAGAGGCTATATGGAGATATTTAACCCCTGCCTGGATTCACTAAATAGCGGGAGACGAGCCCGCCAAAAAAGGGGCGGGGCCTATCTCCTCAGCACACGGCGCCATTTCCTCTCACAGCTCCGCTGGTCAGGACGGCTCCCAGGTCTCTCCCCTGCACTGCACTACAGAAACAGGGTAAAACAGAGAGGGGGGGCAAATTTATGGCGATATTTTGATAGATATAAAGCAGCTATAAGGGAGTACTTATTATAAGGCTATCCCTGTTATATATATAGCGCTTTTGGTGTGTGCTGGCAAACTCTCCCTCTGTCTCCCCAAAGGGCTAGTGGGTCCTGTCTTCGTTAGGAGCATTCCCTGTGTGTCTGCTGTGTGTCGGTACGTGTGTGTCGACATGTATGAGGACGATATTGGTGTGGAGGCGGAGCAATTGCCAAATATGAGGATGTCACCCCCTAGGGAGTCGACACCAGAATGGATGCCTTTATTTATGGAACTACGGGATAGTGTCAACACGCTAAAGCAGTAGTTTGACGACATGAGACGGCCGGACAGTCAATTAGTGCCTGTCCAGGCGACTCAAACACCGTCAGGGGCTGTGAAACGCCCTTTGCCTCAGTCGGTCGACACAGACCCAGACACAGGCACTGACTCCAGTGGTGACGGTGACGAATCAACCGTATTTTCCAGTAGGGCCACACGTTATATGATTTTGGCAATGAAGGAGGCGTTACATTTAGCTGATACTACAGGTACCACTAAACAGGGTATTATGTGGGGTGTGAAAAAACTACCTATAGTTTTTCCTGAATCAGAAGAATTAATTGACGTGTGTAATGAAGCGTGGGTTGCCCCTGATAAAAAGCTGATAATTTCAAAGAAATTATTGGCATTATACCCTTTCCCGCCAGAGGTTAGGGAGCGCTGGAAAACACCTCCTAGGGTGGACAAGGCGCTAACACGCTTATCTAAACAAGTGGCGTTACCCTCTCCTGAGACGGCCACACTTAAAGATCCATCAGATAGGAGGATGGAAAATATCCAAAAAAGTATATACACACATGCAGGTGTTATACTACGACCAGCTATAGCGACTGCCTGGATGTGCAGTGCTGGGGTAGTTTGGTCAGAGTCCCTGATTGAAAATATTGATACCCTGGACAGGGACAATATTTTACTGTCGTTAGAACAAATAAAGGATGCATTTCTTTATATGCGTGATGCACAGAGGGATATCTGCACACTGGCATCACGGGTAAGTGCTATGTCCATTTCGGCCAGAAGAGCTTTATGGACGCGACAGTGGACAGGCGATGCGGATTCAAAACGGCATATGGAAGTTTTGCCGTATAAAGGGGAGGAGTTATTTGGAGTCGGTCTATCAGATTTGGTGGCCACGGCTACAGCCGGGAAATCCACCTTTCTACCTCAAGTCACTCCCCAACAGAAAAAGGCACCGACTTTTCAACCGCAGCCCTTTCGTTCCTTTAAAAATAAGAGAGCAAAGGGCTATTCATATCTGCCACGAGGCAGAGGTCGAGGGAAGAGACAGCAACAGGCAGCTCCTTCCCAGGAACAGAAGCCCTCCCCGGCTTCTACAAAAGCCTCAGCATGACGCTGGGGCTTCTCAAGCGGACTCGGGGACGGTGGGCGGTCGTCTCAAAAATTACAGCGCGCAGTGGGCTCACTCGCAGGTAGATCCCTGGATCCTGCAGATAATATCTCAGGGGTACAGGTTGGAATTAGAGACAGATCCACCTCGCCGTTTCCTGAAGTCTGCTTTACCAACGTCCCCCTCCGAAAGGGAGACGGTTTTGGAAGCCATTCACAAGCTGTACTCTCAGCAGGTGATAGTCAAGGTACCTCTTCTACAACAAGGGAAGGGGTATTATTCCACTCTATTTGTGGTACCGAAGCCGGATGGCTCGGTAAGGCCTATTCTAAATCTGAAGTCCTTGAACCTGTACATAAAGAAGTTCAAGTTCAAGATGGAGTCACTCAGAGCAGTGATAGCGAACCTGGAAGAAGGGGACTTTATGGTATCCTTGGACATCAAGGATGCGTATCTCCACGTTCCAATTTACCCCTCACACCAGGGGTACCTCAGGTTCGTTGTACAAAACTGTCACTATCAGTTTCAGACGCTGCCGTTCGGATTGTCCACGGCACCTCGGGTCTTTACAAAGGTAATGGCCGAGATGATGATTCTTCTTCGAAGAAAAGGCATATTAATTATCCCATACTTGGACGATCTCCTAATAAGGGCAAGGTCCAGAGAACAGCTAGAAATGGGATTAGCACTGTCTCAAGAAGTGCTAAAACAGCACGGGTGGATTCTGAATATTCCAAAATCCCAGTTAATGCCGACAACTCGTCTGCTGTTCCTAGGGATGATTCTGGACACGGTTCAGAAAAAGGTTTTTCTCCCGGAGGAAAAAGCCAAGGAGTTATCCGAGCTTGTCAGGAACCTCCTAAAACCAGGAAAGGTGTCTGTACATCAATGCACAAGAGTCCTGGGAAAAATGGTGGCTTCTTACGAAGCAATTCCATTCGGCAGATTCCACGCAAGAATTTTCCAAAGGGATCTGTTGGACAAATGGTCAGGGTCGCATCTTCAGATGCACCTGCGGATAACCCTGTCTCCAAGGACAAGGGTGTCTCTTCTGTGGTGGTTGCAGAGTGCTCATCTATTGGAGGGCCGCAGATTCGGCATACAGGGTTGGATCCTGGTGACCACGGACGCCAGCCTGAGAGGCTGGGGAGCAGTCACACAAGGAAGAAACTTCCAGGGAGTATGGACGAGCCTGGAAACGTCTCTTCACATAAACATTCTGGAACTAAGAGCAATATACAATGCTCTAAGCCAGGCAGAACCTCTGCTTCAGGGAAAACCGGTGTTGATCCAGTCGGACAACATCACGGCAGTCGCCCATGTGAACAGACAGGGCGGCACAAGAAGCAGGAGTGCAATGGCAGAAGCTGCAAGGATTCTTCGCTGGGCAGAGAATCATGTGATAGCACTGTCAGCAGTGTTCATCCCGGGAGTGGACAACTGGGAAGCAGACTTCCTCAGCAGACACGATCTTCACCCGGGAGAGTGGGGACTTCATCCAGAAGTCTTCCACATGCTGGTAACCCGTTGGGAAAGACCAATGGTGGACATGATGGCGTCTCGCCTCAACAAAAAACTGGACAGGTATTGCGCCAGGTCAAGAGATCCGCAGGCAATAGCTGTGGACGCGCTGGTAACGCCTTGGGTGTACCAGTCGGTGTATGTGTTTCCTCCTCTGCCTCTCATACCAAAAGTATTGAGAATTATACGGCAAAGAGGCGTAAGAACGATACTAGTGGTTCCGGATTGGCCAAGAAGGACTTGGTACCCGGAACTTCAAGAGATGATCACGGAAGATCCGTGGCCTCTACCTCTAAGGAGGGACTTGCTTCAGCAGGGTCCCTGTCTGTTTCAAGACTTACCGCCGCTGCGTTTGACGGCATGGCGGTTGAACGCCGGATCCTAAAGGAAAAAGGCATGCCGGAAGAAGTCATTCCTACTTTGATTAAAGCAAGGAAGGAAGTAACCGTGCAACATTATCACCGAATTTGGCGAAAATATGTTGCGTGGTGCGAAGATCGGAGTGCTCCGACGGAGGAATTTCAACTGGGTCGATTCCTACATTTCCTGCAATCAGGATTGTCTATGGGTCTCAAATTGGGATCTATTAAGGTTCAAATTTCGGCCCTGTCGATTTTCTTTCAAAAAGAATTGGCTTCAGTCCCTGAAGTCCAGACCTTTGTTAAGGGAGTGCTACATATACAGCCTCCTGTGGTGCCTCCAGTGGCACCGTGGGATCTCAATGTGGTTTTGGACTTTCTAAATTCTCATTGGTTTGAACCACTAAAAAAGGTGGATTTGAAATATCTCACATGGAAAGTGACCATGCTTCTAGCCCTGGCTTCGGCCAGGAGAGTGTCAGAACTGGCAGCTTTATCTTACAAAAGCCCATATCTGATTTTCCATTCGGACAGGGCAGAACTGCGGACTCGTCCGCATTTTCTCCCTAAGGTGGTGTCAGCATTTCATCTGAACCAGCCTATTGTAGTGCCTGCGGCTACAAGTGACTTGGAGGACTCCAAGTTACTGGACGTTGTCAGAGCATTAAAAATATATATTGCAAGGACAGCTGGAGTCAGAAAATCTGACTCGTTGTTTATATTGTATGCACCCAACAAGATGGGTGCTCCTGCGTCTAAGCAGACGATTGCTCGTTGGATCTGTAGCACAATCCAACTTGCACATTCTGTGGCAGGCCTGCCACAGCCTAAATCTGTAAAGGCCCACTCCACAAGGAAGGTGGGCTCATCTTGGGCGGCTGCCCGAGGGGTCTCGGCATTACAACTTTGCCGAGCAGCTACGTGGTCAGGGGAGAACACGTTTGTAAAATTTTACAAATTTGATACTCTGGCTAAGGAGGACCTGGAGTTCTCTCATTCGGTGCTGCAGAGTCATCCGCACTCTCCCGCCCGTTTGGGAGCTTTGGTATAATCCCCATGGTCCTTTCAGGAACCCCAGCATCCACTAGGACGATAGAGAAAATAAGATTTTACTTACCGATAAATCTATTTCTCGGAGTCCGTAGTGGATGCTGGGCGCCCATCCCAAGTGCGGATTATCTGCAATAATTGTACATAGTTATTGTTAACTAATTCGGGTTATTGTTGAAGGAAGCCATCTTTCAGAGGCTCCGCTGTTATCATACTGTTAACTGGGTTTAGATCACAAGTTGTACGGTGTGATTGGTGTGGCTGGTATGAGTCTTACCCGGGATTCAAAATCCTCCCTTATTGTGTACGCTCGTCTGGGCACAGTACCTAACTGGAGTCTGGAGGAGGGTCATAGGGGGAGGAGCCAGTGCACACCACCTGATCTGGAAAAGCTTTACTTTTTGTGCCCTGTCTCCTGCGGAGCCGCTATTCCCCATGGTCCTTTCAGGAACCCCAGCATCCACTACGGACTCCGAGAAATAGATTTATCGGTAAGTAAAATCTTATTTTTTCCCCCCGGTGAACACACATTGGCCGGGTCTGGTTATTGCTGAAAGGGTCTGAGCCATTTTGGCAGTACCTGGTCCACGACCCTGCAACTGACCAGGGTTATGCCTAGGACTTGTAACCTGGGTCAGTGCCCCGATTTATGTGTGAAAGGTATGGCATCGGTCTTGATGACCCAGCTCACGCCTAAAAGGAATTCATTGGTGGGGACAGTAGCACTTGGATATGGATACCTGTGCTTGGAAATCACAGTGTCGGGCTGACACCTTAATCCAGTCCTGACGTAAATATGCAAATGCTAATCTTAGCCATCCCTTTGTGCTCCCACGCGCGATGGTGTGTATACTGTAAGTGCTGGTATGCCAACTTCAGGCTCCGTGGTCTGTGCAATTGTGATGGAGATTGTAAACACTCCAACATCGATGTACTGTAATATCGATTGAAACCATCGACATTTGCAGTAGCCTAGGGTCTTCTCTAGTTACTCTCCACAAATCCAGCTAAGCATGGCTGCTGAAGCAGTAGTGTTCCCAGACACAACCGTGACACTTCCAGAATGTAGCGTCCTCTTTTTGCATTCACTTTAGGTCACCTCCCAATCTTCAACCTAATATGCCCAAGTCACAAACGATGCTACATAAATATTATTACTTGAGCAGCTATAGTAGAGACACAAGTGCAATAGGCCATTAAATTGTCACAGTACAAAATTTCTTCTCTCTGTTCTCTCTTCTAGAATCTTTTTAATCCTCCATGTTATGAAGTTTATATTTACAGATCAAAGTAAAGTTATCCTGCAATCTTTGTGCTTGATGCTTGTACAAAGAAGTATAATCTGTAACAGTGATATCAGAAATTTCTAAAAGGCAAAAATAACAATTATATTTTAGAAGCCAATAATCCTGCTTCTTGAATATTAAAGTCTTGTGTTGATGACCTCCTCTTCATCCGATTGATCACTTAATCATCAACATTTAAATACAAACCTTCTATATAAAGTTTTATGTAATGAGGCTGTCATCTGGCTAGTTTTCCTTCTTTCCTGATCAGATCATTATCTGATTGGTTGGATATCACTGTTTGCAGATCACATGCCAATGGTGGATCGGTTTGGTTCAAAACAATCACACTGCCCAACCATATTGTGTTGGATGAGACGGAATGCAGTCAACATCCAGGCGGTTGGGATGCCGTTGGTCATGTGACCGACACCAGAATCTTGACACCACTCAGAATCCTGTCGCCGGAACACCGACTGCCGACATTTTGAAGGTCAATATCGTGGTGATAGAAAGGGCCCAGGTTGAAGGGGGAGGTTTGAGTTAGGCCCAGACGGGGGAAGTGGTGGGGTTTAGCCATAGCCACCACCCCCAGAGTCTTAACCCAGGCCACCACCCCCAGTGACTTAACCGTAGCCGCCACCCACACTATCTTCGCCCTAGCCGCCACCCAAGGTGGGTTAGGGTAGGGACAGGGGAGGGGTAAAATAATTACCCCCTTCCCTGTTGGTATTCTAATTGCTGGGATGCTGTTGTCGGTCATGTGATCATCCCGACTGCCGGCCTCCTGTATTACACCCGTTTAGAGGACTTATTTTATTATGCAGCTGAATATTTAAGGTTCCGTTGCAGGTTGGCAGTGACATCATATAGTAACATTACAACTGTTAACAGAAGGAGCTAGATGGAAAATAATTAAACCTTGTTTCTGGAGACACCTGGAACTGTCAAACAAAGTAAAAGAACATCAGGGGAATGGTAATAAACACAGACATGTATTCATTATATACTTGAGGAGGAGTGTCATATTAAATGCACCAGCTCCCATATGAAAATGTAACTGGGAGTAATACGCAGTCCATCTGTATATAGAAACTCAAATGAGTAATAAAAAGGGGCTGGCTTAATGGAGAGACGCAATTAATGTTCGGTGTGTACTTAATAACACACACACACTCTTTGTGACAAATCCCTGTACAGCTATAAGCTACTAGCCTGAGCAAATGAAATGCATGAGCATGCATTCGGTATATCATGGCTTTCCACGTTGCTCGAGTCGGACCCCAACTGGGAATAAGTCATTAGATAAACACACTCCGGATGTACACTCTCTCGTCTGTCTCCTAACTTTGTTGTGACATTTGGCCAGATGTGCGTGGAGCTCGCAGCGTTTACTCAGCCTCGCTGAAAGGAATATTGATTGAAAACAATGGAATATTTTCCTTTGATAGACCTGTAATTCATTCATGCCATCTTTGTCCTAGATTTTTCAGGCATTGCTTTACAGAAACCAGCACCAGTTTGCCCCAGACATTAATATTTTTTGTTGTCATCTCACTACAGAGTTTGTTTCCGTGGCTCAGTTCGCTTTATATTGCTAGAATTGTTGTAAACCAGACAGTTAAAGAGACCGTGGGCCTGATTCATTCGTACAGAGTCTCAGATCAAATGTATATGAATGGCAGCAGAAATGTAAGGGTCCTTCCTGGATGGTGACTGGGGTTTGCTAAAAAGACACAATGAGATGTTGCATCATATGCATACTTGCCCACTCTCCCGGAATTGCCGAAGGCTCCGAAGATTATCTAAGTCTCCCGGAGCCACCGCTGCCCAGACACCCACTTACCAAGTGAAGTAGGTGGGCACTGAATTGCGTCATTGTAGCCACACACCCCACTCTACAATGCCGGTAATTTTGGCATTGTACATGGGGGATGATTGCCCTGATGATGCAATTGTGCAGCCACGCCCCCACCCACAGCCTTCTACGCCATGTCAATTGACATGTGAGTCTATGAATCTGCATATGAAGAGCAGATTTTTTTTTCTATGCCAAGTCCCATTGTGCTTCATACACAGTCACACACATATATATATATAAGCAAAATGAGCGGTCTGGCCACACAAAGTAACTATAGCTGGCCAAACAGCGCAACCTCCCGGTGCTCTGCTCAGCCGCTTGCATACAGAGACACGGGGGCGTGCCGCAAAGCCAGACCCCCTTGACACGTGACATGCGCCCTTAAGCTATGACTACACCCCCTTTTTCTGCATGCGTGCGGCGCAGGCACAGACATGTATTAGTACCCCTTATTCACATTACGCCACACAGTAGTACCCCTTATTCACAAAATTATTATTCTGTGATAGTTGAATTCTAATATGCACCTCCCAAACCCCCCTCTACCAAAGCCTGATCTAGCAGCACTGCAGGACTAGTGTTTTTTATTGGTCTTAAATTTACCACTTCCCCCAGCTTCCAAAGGGTGACTCATCCCGTCACTCAGTCAGCCGCTGCGTCTCACTGTATGTCTCACTGCCACTTTGCCACTATTCCCGCTGCACAATGTCTCCTCAGCTCTCCTTACATTTTATCTGTGTGGGAGATAGAATTGGAATGCAGAGCAGCTGAGAAGAAACGCGCAGCACCTGTATGTCTGGCAAATGGACATGGCGGTGCACTGGACGCACCACTTTTTTTTTATATCACTTTATCTATCTATCTATCTATCTATCTATCTATCTATCTATCTATCTATCGATCTATCGATCTATCTATCGATCTATCTTTGTAACTACTGAATATATTAACCTCACTGGACTGGTCAGAATGGAAATTTATAGTCCTTTAAATATATTTTACTCGAAAATTGTCAGTAACATATTATATACAGAGAACATGCACACACAGGGTATTGCACACAGGAAACCATAGGGGTCATTCCAACTTGTTCGCACGCAGCGGTACTTCGCTGCAGTGCGAATGGGTCTGGAATGCGCATGTGCGGCGTGCGCATTGCGTACGCACGTCGTTGCCCGCTACGACGCTGGTTACAAAGAAAGCGGTCGCAGCGGCGCCCGCAAGAAGATTGATAGAAGAAAGGCATTCTGGGGCATCACCTGTCCGTTGGCGGCCGTTTTCGGGGAGTGGTAAGGAAAACGCAGGCGTTTCCAGCAGAACGGAGGGAGCATGTCTGACATCAAAGCCGGCCCCAGCATCGCTGAGATCATCGCACAGGGTAAGTATGTCCAGGGCTGGTCTTCTTTTACACAAAACTTTTTTAGCTTATCAGGGCTGCACAAGCGATCGCAGCCCATCTAAGCTAAAATACACTCCCCCATAGGCGGGCATTAGGTGATCGCACCAGCAGCAAAAAGTTGCTGGCTGCGATCAACTCGGAATGACCCCCATATGTAGTAAATCACAAATAGCCAATGCTAAAAACAGCAACACAGTCTCCTAGCCACAAGTCAGTAACTACAGCATTCAGCTGCAAAACTATTATATTTTATTTACAGTAATTCAGTTCCCAACACAGGAAACACCCTAACACCCATTCTGTACAGTGGAAAGACATCATTTTAATTGCTTCGAAAGCAATTATCACTTCCAGCTCAAGGTTAATCCTCAGGGTGTATATTCAGCTTTATATGCATCAAGCAAAATATTTTTACAAATTGGTGTTTCCCACATTTTCTGAACAACATGACATACCGTATATTATATGGATGTATGCGTAGGCATAGTACTGTATTTTTTTTAATATAGATTTATACTGTAGCTCCCGCATTTGTCTAAATAATAACACAAAAATCTCAAAGCTATTTAATCTTTTACAAAGCATTTATAGGTTACTTCACTTAGCGGCATCTCCGCTA
Source organism: Pseudophryne corroboree (assembly GCF_028390025.1). Lineage (NCBI taxonomy): Eukaryota > Metazoa > Chordata > Amphibia > Anura > Myobatrachidae > Pseudophryne > Pseudophryne corroboree. Next base: position 87,461,578 of record NC_086445.1, on the reverse strand, counting down.
TGACAAGCAGACTCCGGCGCTTTTTATTTTCTTAAACTATTTTGATTAAATTTGACTTTTATTGTCACCAGCAAATGTGTCTACTGTTTTAGTAAGTCCTCGTAGGCAAAATTCCGAAGGAGGATTGTTATATCTGTAAATAAAAATGAATTTTGAAACAGTAAACATCAATAAATTCAATGCAGACAATTGTCTTGCCGCTACTGCAGAAAAGATGAAAGTCTTTCACAAAACAAATACATTTCAGAGAGGCAGAAAGCAAATGTGCCCCAGGCAAACACACTAATGTAATCTGCAGAGCAACAAACGTACATTTACATGTTGTCTTTTTAGTATGTCATTAAATATATCAGCAAAAAGCCTATTAGGAACGGTAAAGTGGTTGCGTTGACAGGGCTACAGTTTTACAGTGCTTGCTATACCCTCCATTAGCAAATAATGCGTGATTTGCATAAACACGTATTATTATCCTTGATTTGTATGTCTGTTGTATATTACATTGCACTGGTGGTTAATAGGTGGAATTATTTCCAGTGTTATAGAAATATCAGTATGAAACTTACACTAGTGGCTAAATGGTTTGGCTGAAAATCAAGCTCTTTAAGACATTAGTGTCCCCAGGGCACACAAAGCTCTTGAACTTGTCCCCCAAAAGAAGAGTGCAAAAATATTTCCATGTATAACTTTTTAAGGGGGAATTACAGTTTCAGAATTTGATGACTAGAGCAGATCAGCCCTTGGATTAATGCCCCCATACCCCTGCCTGCTGTTTCACCGATGTGACCGGTACCACCGATCAGCACTGTCAATCAACAGCCATTGGTGATCGGCGATCCGTCTGTGAATCAGGAACATTTTTCATGTAAAAAATCCCTGATTTGCCATCTTTAGTAAAGGGGGACACACACGGAGAGATCCGTGCTTAAAATCTCTCCATGTGTATGGCCTCCAGCGATGCGCGGCCCCGCGGGTCACTGTCGCCGGTTCTAGATTGTGCCTGCACAATCTAGCAGGTCGCTCATTTCACAGCATGTGATGTCACGCAGCTGCCGTGGCCCTCCCCCCACACGATCCGGGCACACTTGCGTTTCCCGGACAGCGCCCCAAAAATGGCGGCCCAATGCCGCCGGCCCACCCCCTCCCACCCAGCAAATGCCTCTGTCTGTTAATCAGGCGGAAGGCGATTGCTGGGCTGAGATGGCCATCAGCTCTCTGGCATGCTCCGGCGAACTGCGGCGTCGGCGCATACGCAGTTCGGACCTGATCGCCCACAGCAGCGATCAGGTCTGAATTACAGTAGGCCCATAGTTTCTCAGTTTATTGTTAGACGATGGTGGTGTGAAATTCATTCACTTTATCACCTACTATTACTAATACATAAATCCCTTGGGCTCAAACCTACTGGAGAAGATGCCATAGGTATCAGGAAGGAGGTAAGAACCTGAATAGGCAGGAACCACCTGCATCAATTGCCCCGTGGCATCAGTTGCTCCCAATAAGATGACCTTTTATGCACCTTTTCCAGGAGAATTGGAAAACATTAGAAATCCTGACAAGTTGTAGTGGTAATATGCAGCTGTATGGATGATTTCTATAGGATTTTTTGAGTAAAGGACATATAAAGGTATTATGCCTTTGCACCTATTCATTAACTACAAAGGTCAGCCAATTAAACATTACAGAAAGCTGTCGAGCGGGTAAAAGGCTTGGAAATTAGATGTCAGTCTACATTTAGGGCTCAGAAACAACTAACCATTCGCCGAGCGATGTTTTGAAGTTTCAACTTGCACGGTCATTAAAATGAAGTGACTGGGAAACCAGATTGTAAAGCAAAGCCATGCCACATTGTACCGTACATTGTATGTTGTTATTTACAGCTACATGTATTGTTTCCCAAGAAACCTACAATCCACAAAATAATGGGCTGAAGAACTAAATGCAATAGTATCCCAGTTATTACAGTAAATCAAAAAATCAATAAGAGAAAAAAAAAACACAAAACAAATGGAGAAGTATAGAAGAGCATGGAGTCCCTGTGTTTATAAATCTATTATCTCGCTGCTGTAGCCTTCTAGGCTCCAAGCAAATGTATGATTTAACAGCTACAGAATCTCTTTCACGCAAAGCGGTTGCAGATGGGAATGCATTGCGAAGAGAAAACATCTCCTTGTCTGTAGCAAGCTGAGGGTAGATTATGTGTCTATGATACAATTATTACATTGCTCATTACTGTACCTTTCAGAGAACTAGTCCTAAGGGCATTCAGTTCAGCTGCAGCCTGCCTGTGTAATACAGTTTCAAGTGGTTTATTTTCACAACGACTTTTACAGTAAGGAATGAGAATAAAACCAGAAAACGTCACTTAACATGGATATAATCATATTCATGACAGATAATGCATACATATAGATGACTGCAGAGAGACCACACACACACACACACACACACACACACACACACACAACCAATGAGTTTAGTTTATCTTTAGTGTTTAGAAAATATTTACAAATATAAATATGAGCATGATGCACAGTAATACTGCTTGGGATGAGTGTGGTTTGCGTGATTGGCGGTCGCCACGGGTTCTATTGCCATTCTATGGGTGTCGTGGGTATAGTCCCTGTTGGTCAGCATGCCGCCTGTCGGGATTGTGAGTTGTCTCCTGACCACCGGTCACATAACTACACCCCCTTGGGTTAACCTTGGTTCCCCTCTTTTAATATAAGGTTGCAGGGTTTTTATTGTATCCTGTAGGAAGTGAATGTGTATGTGACTTGTTGTAACATCCACATTCTATGGTGCAGAATTCTTCATTATGGCCCAGATTTTCAAGCCTTGGAGAGTGATAAATTGCACAGTGATAAAGTACCAACCAATCAGCTCATAACTGTCATTTTCAAACACAGCATGCAGCAGCGTTTCTAGAGAGGAGGGGACCCGTGTGCAGACTCCGTGTGTGGGCCCCCTCCTCTCCTGTAGTCTACAGCACATGCGTAGGACTCCGAAAAATGGCAGCCGCGCCATTTTTCCAGAGTTCGGCACATGCGCTGTAGCTCTAGCGCTCAGTGTGCTAGCAGCGGCGGTGATGGCTACAGGAGAAGAGGGGGCCCACTAGTACCGTAACTACATGTGTGCCAGGTGTGCCTGGCACACAGCGCAATTGCACTGAGGGTGCAACGGCCAGCGGCTTGTAATGAGTCAATTTGACTCATTACAAGATGCCTGTGCCGGAGGAGGAGAGGGAGCAGTGGAGAAGGAGGAGGTGGGAGGGGGAGCTGAGAGCTGCAAGAAGCTATGTAATTGGTAGCGGCGCTGCTGCAGCAGTCCCTCTCCTTCCGCATTGGCTGCCTGGCGCTTCTGTGAATGCTGGGATGCGCTTCCCTCATCCCAGCATTCACAGCGGCGGCGGCCAGCCAATGTTGAAGGAGAGGTACAGCTGCATGCGGCGCCGCCGGTAATTACAGTGCGCTGCTGCGGCTCCCTCCTCTCCCTCCCTCCTCCTCCTTCTCCCCTACCACCCGGAGCTGCCAGCACCGAGGAGCCTGACTGCCTGAGAGATGGTAAGTATCATCTATTCTATCAATCTGTATCTATCTATCTGTCTATCTATCTATCTATCTATCTATCTATCTATCTATCTATCTATCTATCGGTCTGTCTACCTAATGTGTAAAAGGGAGACGCTGTCTGCTGTAATGTGTTTATAAAAAGCGGATGCAGTCTGCCCTAATGTGTAAAAAGGGGGGCGCTGTCTGCTGTAAAGTGTAAAAAAGGGGATTTTGTCTGCCGTAATGTGTAAAGAGGGGGATGCTGTCTGCTGTAATGTGTAGAAAGGGGGACGCTACCTGCCTTAATGTGTAAAAAGTGGACGCTGTCTGCCTTAATGTGTAAAAAGGGGGACGCTGTCTGCCGTAAAGTGTAACAAGGGGACACTTGCTGCCGTAATGTGTAAAAAGGGGGGCGCTGTCTGCCGTAATGTGTAAAATGGGGGACTGTCTGCCGTAATGTGTAAAAAGGGGGACGCTGTCTGCCGTAATGTGTAACAAGGGGACGCTTGCTGCCGTAATGTGTAAAAAGGGGCTCTGTCTGCCGTAATGTGTAAAAGGGGGACTGGCTGCCGTAATGTGTAAAAGGGGGACGCTGTCTGCCGTAATGTTTAAAAAGGGGACGCTGTCTGCCGTAATGTGTAAAATGGGGGACTGTCTGCCGTAATGTGTAAGAGGGGCTGTACCTGCTATAGTGGCGGTACTGTGCGGCGTAATTTGAATAAATGAGACTACTATAATATGTAATGTGAATTGGTATTATTTTGTTGCCACACCCCTTCCCCATGAAGCCACGCCCCTATTTTTTTTGCACGCGCCTAAGGCGCACACTGCCCCTTTTTTACATAGAGGGGGTGCGCCAATGCCCTATCTTACACACAGGGCTAAAATGTCTAGTTACGGCACTGGGGCCCACACACAGTCACCGATGGACGCCGGAAAGGTAAGTATAGAAGAAATAGGTGCAGTGTGTGCGGTGTGAGCCCCCTCTGGACCCAAGGGCCCGTGTGCCCCGCACACACTGCACCCCATTATGATACGCCAGTGACAGCATGTAACGTGGCAGTTAGGAGCTGATTGGCTGGTAGTTCTCCAAGGCTGGACCTATATTTGCCAAACACTGTCTGTGTATAGTTATAAGACACTGGGTCTAATTCACATCTGATCGCAGCAACAAATTTGTTAGCTAATGGGCAAAACCATGTGCACTGCAGGGGGGGGGGGGGGCAGATGTAACATTTGTAGAGAGAGTTAGATTTGGGTGGGTTAATTTGTTTCTGTGAAGGGTAAATACTGACTGCTTTATTTTTACACTGCAATTTAGATTTCAGTTTGAACACACCCCACCCAACTCTAACTCTCTCTGCACATGTTATATCTGCCCCCCCTGCAGTGCACATGGTTTTGCCCATTAGTTAACAAATTTGTTGCTGCGATCAGATCTGAATTAGACCTACTGTCCTGGTCAATCCTTAGTAGAGATACATACAGTACTGATCTGTTTTGCATAGCACTAACCACTTCCAGTATATGGAGAAGTTCACAAACAGGCCTCTGTTTCTTGGACTCAGATGTGTAGCAAGGTGTCATGGTGCCTGGAGCAAGGTATGTTTCAGCGCCCCCCTTCCCCTGTACTGAATTGGGGGCGTGGCTGTAGAGATGTGCCCTGTATCACAGGGCACATCGTTGCAGCGGCGGAGTGCAGGGGATCTGCGTCCCCTGCAAGGTGCGGCGGTGGCCGGCGCTTGGGCGGTGTGTCTATCCCCAGCGCCGGTCAAGATACGGAGGCGGGTAGCGGCGCGGTAGCGGCGCTTCGAACCTGGCGCCAATCTGGCCGCCAACGAAAAGCGCCGCCCGCGGCCTTTCAAACCCGGCGCTGCCCGTGAGCCAATCGCGGCACGCGGGGCGCCGGCCAATCAGAGAAGGGTGCGGCGAGCCAATCGGCGCTCGCCGCCTCCTAGGCCGAAGAAAAGAAGCGCGTGGAAGAGCGCAGAAGAGAACGCCGCAAGGAGAAGACGGGAGGCTGCGCCGAAGAGCGGTGAAGAGCTCCCGTGGTCGCTGAAGAGGCCAGAAAACATCTGGACGCGGCGAGGCGATGGCGGCGCCGCTGGCCAGGACGGGCCAGCGGCCGAAGACTGAGAAGGAGCGCCGGAGAGGCCACCAGGGGTGGAAAGTAAGAGAGCTGACGAAGCTCCCCCCCGGTGCCTCTCCCAGCGGGTCAGGTAGGCCCTTCTCAGGTGCCCCTGTACCCGCTACTCCCTAGACCACCGGGTGTTCGGGCATTAGGCCCGTGGGCACAGTCAGGCCCTTCCGGCCTGTGGGCACATTGTCGGGCCCTCCCGGCCTGTGGGCACTTTGTCGGGCCCCCGGCCCATGGGCACTTTGTCGGGCCCCCGGCCCGTGGCCCTGTCAGCCGGGCACTTGGCCCGTGGCCACGTTTAGTCAGGTCTCGGCCCGTGGCACAAAATAAGCGGGCATTAGGCCCGAGGGGCATATCAGGCAATAGGCCTGGGGGACATTAGAGGGCATTAGGCCCTAGTGTATTTTGGCAAATTAGGTGCATATAAGGTGACGCTGGGTACTAGGCCCAGGTCACCCCACGAGTGACAAGTTAGGCGGGCGCTAGGCCCGTGGGTAATGTCGGGCCTTGGGCCCGTGCTCAAATAGGGGGCGCTAGGCCCAATAAATACGTGGTTCCCCCAAGGTGAAAAAGGTGGCACTAGGACTAGGCCACCCCAAGGTGTATAGGTAGGCAGGCTCGCTTGGCCTGAGCCCCACATAAGAGAGGGTATAGGAGGTGGGTAAGTTGTACGGCGTCCACCCCCAGAGTGCAGGTAGGGATTTAAAGGATCAGCACCGTTTGATGTTGTACTCTGATATGTGTGTTGTTACCGTGCAGTGCAAAGTGTTGTTTTAGAGTTTGTGCATAGTTTGTGTTGCACAACCCACACTTGAGCCAGTTTGAGGGCTTTGTTTATGTAGCTAGTGTAGCGGATGCACACTAGGTTAGAGTGAGGCCCTGCACGGCTGTTTCTCTCTTTGCCTCCTTACAGGGACCTGTAAGTGGAGAAGATCGGAGTGCAAGACGTAGGACGGTGAGTAACATCTGTCCGTGTGTTTCTTCTGTGTTTGTCCCTATCTGTCTCCCTTCCTTCAGGGCAAACGGTGAACCTTGCACGCCGGTGCAAGGTTGAATTTCCACCTGGTGCGAGAGTGCCAATAGGTGAAATTTGGGCTCTGAGGCCGTGCACCCAGGATGACCCTCACCTAGCCCGAAAGCGCTATTTTCCTCAGCTCCGGAGGGCGTTTCGGTCCACAGTCAGGGGGACGGCACTCAGCAATCTCCTTCCTCCTAGGTCATCGTGTCTGGGTCCAGTCTGAAGATTTCCAGGTCCGTTGAAGGTTCCGGTACCTGAAGGTGAGAGAGTGCGGCACCTGGTGAGTAGCGAAACTACACCTGCACGGCAGCAGGCTCCTCACCGCACCGCCACCCTCATACATGGCCACCAGGGCCGGTTCTAGATCTTGTGGCATCCAGGGCGAAAGTTTCCTTTGGCGCCCCCCCCCCACCACTCATAGGTTAAACATTGTACGCGCCAAAGGAGCGCTGCAAAAAATAGGAGCGTGGCTTCATAGGGAAGGGGCGTGGCCACAGTTATGCCCCTGTAGTTATGGACCCAGTAGTTGTGCCCCCTGTAGCTGTGCCCCCTGTAGATTTGCCCCCAGTAATTGTGCCCCCTGTAGATTTGCCCCCAGTAGATGTGCCCGGAGTAGCTGTGCCCCTAGTAGGTGTGTCCACAGTAGGTGTGCCTCCTGTAGCTGTACCCAGAATAATTGTGCACCCTGGTTTGTGCCCCCTGTAGCTGTGCCCCCTGTGGATTTGCCCCCAGTAGTTGTGCCCGACATAGTTGTGCCCCCTGTAGGTTTGCCCCCAGTAGTTGTGCCCCCTGGAGATTTACCCCCAGTAGATGTGCCCCTGTAGCTGTGCGTGGAGTAGTTGTGCCCCCTGTAGATTTGCCCCCTGTAGATTTGTCCCCAGTAGATGTGCCCCCTTTGCTGTGCCCGGAGTAGTTATTCCCCCAGTAGTTGTGCTCCCAGTATGTTTGCCCAGAGTAATTATGCCCCTGTAGCTGAGCCCCCTACTGGCGCCGCAAACACAAAAGAAGAAAAAACAAAACAAAAAAAGATACTCACCTGCCCGCTCCTGCTTCCCGACTGCTGCTGGCCGCGTCTCCGCCCGTCCGTGCGTGTGACGTGTGACGTCACACGCAAGTCAGTGACTGACAGCTGCGGCTGCGATCTGCTTGGGGCCAGGCGGAGGTTTCGGCGGAGTCGAGCTGCGGCGCCGTGTACTGTCTTTGGCGCCTGGAGCTCGAGCTCCACCAGAGCCGCCCTCCCTACGCCCCTGCTTGGAATTCTATATATATTGTTTACTCCTGCTATTACTTTGGATCTTGTACTATGCTTTTGTACAATAAGGCTATTTTTTTCTTAAAAAAATTTTTTTTTTCTTGTAAGTGTTATCAACTCCACTGGTTCTATATGGGCAGTATGGATAGTATAATGGTTAAAATTACTGCCTCACAGCAGGCTCCATTCTCACCTTTACTCTAACTGTGTGTAGTTTGTATATTCTCCCCAGCATTAAGTGGGTTTCCTCTGGTTTGGGCTGACTAGATGGGCCAAGTGGTTCTTATCTGCAATCAAATTCTAGTTTTCTATAAGCAATACTCCTGATATTCGGCTGATTTCAGTCACCGCGACCAGTCAAAATAAAAAAAAAATACATTTTTTTAAAGTAATTCTCCATTGTTTGATACATTTTAACAAATACAGCAGAAGTTCTATACATGGAATGGATATTATATGGGTCATAAAGCAAAGAAATTCAATTACTATTATAGTTTAATTGCCAATGCATCCTTTAATGGTTAGAAGAAACTAGGGAGGCCAATCCCGGGCCATTTTTTCAATCCCGGGTATCGGGATTTAAAAATAGTCAATCCCGGGATTCCCGGGATACCCGGGATTGGCTTTTCCCTATGTGGCCGCCCCCTCGCCCTTCCCCACCCGCCCCGCACACATAACTCACCATATATTGCGGGCAGGTGGGAAACATCCTCTTCTCTCTCCCGGCGGCGGTCAGCGGCGGGTGACGGCGCAGCGTGACCTCTCACTGCACGTCACGCAGCGCTGGGGAGCCGGGAGGCGGATACAGGGCAGCGTCTGAGTATCCTGAGGAAGCTCAACGCTGATCCCTCAATCCCCGGGATTGGAGCTTCCAATCCCAGGATTAAATCGCAGCCGTTTTTGGGCCTAAATCCCAGGATCCCGCCGATCCCGATTCTGGGATTGGCCTCCCTAGAAGAAACCAATGATTGTAATGGAATATTAGGCACTATGTAACACCTGATCAGTGACGGGACGCCCGGAATGTTTTTCTTACCAAGTAGTGAATTGTTCTCTAGAAATGTAGATCACACAAGTTGTTGTGTCTTTCAATGACTGCTAAACATTTTTCTGGGCAAAAATCTGTTTAATTGGCTAGTGATGATGCTTTTATCGTCATTTATAGGGGGTTATTCAGAGCTGATAGTAAACCAAAAAAGTACACTAATGGGCAAAAACCATATTGCACTGCAGGTGGGTCAGGATGTAACATGTGCAGAGAGAATTAGATTTGGTTTGGTTTGCTAACAACTCTGAATAACCCCCTATATGTTTCCAGTTTGTGCAGGCATGTCCGGAGGTACAACATTTGAGTCCCACAACTGCTTAAAAGTTCCTCTGAATGTCATTATATGGTACATTGTATTTGTACATTAACACTTTAATGTTTAAGTTGTGATGATGATGATACAGTATCACTTCATTCTCCAGTGCAGCGTGGTTGGTTATAATAAAGATGCATTCTACATGGAGCCAAATTCCCCTAGTAGAACATATGAAATGTTGTGACCAAGACCAGATCAAGGGAACAGATTTGAGGATAATGTTCAACTCTGGTCTAGAGAAACCTATATTATTGGCCATACTTAGCATGCTACGATTTCTAGGTTTTCTTATTTTCTTAATTTTTTTTTCTATTACAAGTCCAAAATGGTTACCTTTATGTTGTTTCTTTGCACTTACAGCTGGATTCACCCATGGAAGTGCATTATATATGAGCCAGCCAAAAAGCCATTGATTTGCAAATATCTTCAAATCTCACATAGAAGATTGTGATAGTACTCAGCAAATACAATGTCATTTTCCATCTCACATGTCCCTTACAATTCAGTGCCTTCAGTAATAGCCTAAGTTTCCCTGCAGAAAATCATGCTATAACTGGCCTTATGTTATTACACCCTGCAGTCATATAATTCTTCTTTAATAAGGACATGTATTTATTTATACAAGTTCTAATAATGCCACTAAAGGGGTCTTAGACAAACATAAGAAAATAAGTGAGATATATTTGTCAACTGTAGAATCCACTGCGGTTCAGGAGCAGGATTTAAATGATGTGAAAAAATACAAGACTTGATTTGGGAAACATTATTCTGGGTTCAAGAGTGAAAAATATTGTTATAAGTGAACACTATTTGCCGACATTCTGGCAGCCAGATCAACACAGTGGGGGCCATGGCGCGACATGTGGAGGCATGGCATATGTCAATGACATGATATAGGGACAGAACAGGGGCGTGACTGCGCAATTGCATCACTGTAGCCCTGTCCCTTCCACTCAGTGGCGAGAATTACCAACATTGTGGGGCAGGGGCGGGGCCAAGATGATGCGAATTGCATCATCAGACCCCCCGCCTGCCCATTTTGGACAGTGGCTTCAGGGGGTTACGAGGGAAGGGGGGCGACTATGGGTGAGTGTGCATTTTTGGGAGCCTCCCGGCCAACCGGGAGATTGGGCATGTATGACACACACATAAATACATAAAAATATATAAAACACTTGTTGCTGTTTTGTTATAATCTATCCCATCCTATTCTCTTTTCTGGGTGGTGACTGGGCGGCGACCTTGTGGAGCCATTCACTCTTGAAGGAGTGTCACAGAAGTGTCGTAGGCATGTAGGCAAACTTCATTGCGATCATAGCATATGGACAGAGAAGGGGTAAGTGCAAGTCCACTTACAGTACTAATGAAGATGGCTGCAGGTAAGAATGGAAAAACAGTGGGCTGGATAGGTTTCATCATGTACAGATGGTGTAATGGTTAGCATTACTGCCTCACAGCACTGAGGTCATGGATTCAATTCCCACCATGGCGCCACGGTGTGGAGTTTGTATATTCTCCCCGTACTTGCGTGGGTTTCCTCCGGGTACTCCGGTTTCCTTCCACAATCCAAAAATATACTGGTAGGTTAATTTGATCTCAACAAAATTAACCCTTGTGTGAATGTGTCAGTGTGTACATGTGGCTGGGAAAATAGATTGTAAGCTCCACTGGGGCAGGGACTGATGTGAATGGCCAAATATTCTCTGTAAAGCGCTGCGGAATATGTGTGCGCTATATAAATAACTTGTAATAATAACAAATAAATAAACATGCACTCATGCGTATTTTCAGTAAACACGGGTGGACTCTCTCATTACCACATAGAGAACCTCCCAAACGTTCTGATTTCTGCAAACAGTCCAGCTCTTTGTGCACTGTCCTTTTGTCCCTTTTCGGGGATGCAGTATCCCACATGCGGGAAGGGGGTGGTGGAGTTTGGAGGGGCATTAGGTCACTGCTGCTCTTCATAGTAGGACAGCAGTGAATAGATTTCATGTGCATGCATGTGTAATCCGCAATGTGTTGGGAGAGGCTGGTGGCAGGGTATAAGTATGATTTGCCAATGGACGGAATGCCGGCAATTAGAATACAGACAGCGGCATCCCATCCATCAGAATCCCGACAGCCCCCCCAGTAAGCCCCCTAATATTCCTCTTCCCCTTACCCTAACCATAACAGTCCCTTGTGGGTGCCTAACCCTAACCCTTCCCGGTGGTGTCTAACCCTATCCCTCCCTGCTTTGTGCCTAACCCTAACCCTCCCTTCACCCTAACCCTCCCTTCCCAGCTGCCTAAACCTAACCCTCCCCACTTGATGCCTAACCCTAACCTCCCCTTCTATGTGCCTAACCCTAACCCTCCCTCCCCGGTCCCTAACCCTAACCTTCCCGGCCCAGCAGAACCTAACCCTAACCCCCTTTCATCTTCCTAAACCTTACCTAACACCCCCCCCCCCACACACACACACACACACACACTGCAAGATGCCACCATGCCCCGCTGTCCGGACAATCGGGATGCCGGCCGTCGATAATGTGCCGCCGGCATCCCGTGCAGCGTCTGTATCTCAACGCCAGCATTGCCTCCAACTTCGGGATCCCGATGTCGGTATATCAACCGCCGGGATCCTGTCTGTCGGGCTAACTGTACGTGACACGTGGTATTGCCCCCGATATGTCATACATCAGTGGGTGTGGTCTAGCAGATGCAAGGTCATGCCCCCTTTTACACGTGCATACTTAGTATTAGAGGTTGGAGTTATGTCAGCATAGCCAAGTAAGTAGGATGCCGTTGCCGAACGGGAAATCGTGGTGGGGGTTTGGTTTGTATGGAATATGATTACTCGGGATAATCTGAAACTGTAATTTAACTAAACACCATTACCATTCTAACTTACTGTAATGCAGTATGATTTTTAATGAATAGATAGTAACACAAGCAATTCCATCATCTTTTAGTACCCACCAACAACCAATAGACAGCATATTTTCTGTCTCTTAGATTGAATTACTGCCCATCAATTTTATTCCCTACAGAGACCTTACAAGGACTCTTGTAGGATTCTTATCATATTACTAGCATTGGTATATTCAGCATTAAATGCCGCAGATTCATAGTCTAAATTAGTATATTATTAGTAGTATTAAATCATATGTATATATAATTAATGTATGACCATCTTGAAAGCCCTTCACCCATCCTCGGAATACTTGAAGCGATAAAAGTAGTATAGAAACAACCCAGTAATGAGTCATTTCTCTTTTCTCTAAAGAACGGAATAAGCAATTTCATAGTAAAACAGATTAAGTCTTTCCATTAAAAGTTTTACAGACTAAACTTATAATAACGCTAGCTCTCCATAATTATTGACTTGCAGAATAAATGTAGAATACTAGACTATATTTAAAAAAAATCAACCAGTATTAATACCAACTCAAGTGTGCAGTGAAGTAGTAAGACTAAAATACAATAAAGTCAAAACAATAGAAAATGTGCCACTCCCACCCCGTGAATTATTCTGGAAGATGAGACTCAGTAATGTATGTCTAGAGCTGGGTCTAGATGAACCGCAATGAAATTTCTCCCATGCAATCAGTTTTAAGTACCGTAACTGAGCAACTCCTGAGCGCCGAGAAAAGTAACTGAAGAAATCAGCTAATATTCATCAAGGTGGACGAAGAAGTGAGAAGAGAGGCATTAACTGTGCCAGGAATACAGAAATATACATTTATCTTCAGTAGGAGAAATAATTTCTGTACAAGACTGATGAACGCATTATATTGTTGAGCACTTTTATGACCCTTTCAAGAGCATTTAAGAAGATCATCAATGCATGTTGTTGTACAGCGAGCACTCTGCTAATATACTTCTGTTACCTTTAAAAATAGCCTGATGGTTTATAAAGCATGAACATCATATTAAGCATTCGTCAATGATCACGTGAATTTAATTCTGTCATAAAAGTGTTCTCATTTAATGAATGGAAAATTGCTAAATAATGTACATCAGGGGCAGCCAACCCTGGTCCTCGAGGGCTACAAAGAGTTCACGTTTTCCAGTTCACCTGGCAGGAGCACATGTGCAGTTATTACTGTCACATTTTAAAAGAGGAGACCTGGAAAACGTGCACTGTTGGTAGCTCTCGAGGAACAGGGTTGGCTACCCCTGATGGACATAAAAAGTTCTCATTGCAATACAATCATAAGAAATAATATAATCCCTTCTGTACATTCTTTAAAATATGGTATAATGGCCCTCATTCCGAGTTGTTCGCTCGCTAGCTGCTTTTAGCAGCATTGCACACGCTAAGCTGCCGCCCTCTGGGAGTGTATCTTAGCTTAGCAGAATTGCGAACGAAGGATTCGCAAAATTGCGAATAGAAATTTCTTAGCAGTTTCTGAGTAGCTCGACACTTACTCTGCCACTGCGATCAGTTCAGTCAGTTTCGTTCCTGGTTTGACGTCACAAACACACCCAGCGTTCGCCCAGGCACTCCCCCGTTTCTCCAGCCACTCCTGCGTTTTTCCCAGAAACGGCAGCGTTTTTTCACACACACCCATAAAACGGCCAGTTTCCGCCCAGAAACACCCACTTCCTGTCAATCACACTCCGATCACCAGAACGAAGAAAAATCCTCGTAATGCCGTGAGTAAAATACCTAACTTTTGAGTAAAATAACTAAGCGCATGCACTCTGCGAACATTGCGCATGCGCAGTAAGCGACTAATCGCAATATAGCGAAATTCGGCAACGAGCGAACAACTCGGAATGAGGGCCAATATTCCTCCGACTGTACTTAATAAGGATGTTATAAGTCACGAAGAGTGACACTATAAAGGCAAATTGCAGTATCGGTGTTGGCTGACCCATCAGGCTGCTGGGAAAGCTTGCTTCAAATGTTCCCCTAGGGGTATATTTACTAAAAGTCAATGTTCATCAATTTTTGGTCGATGTTGGGTTGATTTTTGATCGATTTTGTGTTTCAGGGTCTAAATCATACATTTACTAACAGACGTTTTTTGACATCCTTTAAAGAACAGATGTCAAAAATCATCTGTCAGCGAATGTGGGATTTAGACCCTGAAACACAAAATTGATCAAAAATCGACCAAAAAAACAACCAAAATTGACTTTTAGTAAATATACTCCCTAGTGTTTAAAACTTTTGAAAGGTTTTTTCTTTTTTTCTTTTCTTTTTTTGTGAACTAATAAATCAAACCACAACTGAAAGCCTGTTTTTTTTTCTTTTTCAATTTAGATTAATTTCTGAAAGAGTTCTAAGCCTAGTTAGTGGTATTATGAATGACTGTATCATCGGCCAATGAGAAAAAGGTGGCTGATTGCATATTGGGGGTAATTCCAAGTTGATCGCAGCAGGATTTTTTATAGCAATTGGGCAAAACCATGTGCACTGCAGGGGGGGCAGATATAACATGTGCAGAGAGAGTTAGATTTGGGTGGGTTATTTTATTTCTGTGCAGGGTAAATACTGGCTGCTTTATTTTGACACTGCAAATTAGATTGCAGATTGAACACACCCCACCCAAATCTAACTCTTTCTGCACATGTTATATCTGCCTCCCCCGCAGTGCACATGGTTTTGCCCAATTGCTATCAAAAATCCTGCTGCGATCAACTTGGAATTACCCCCATTGTGCGCATTGGAGAAGCCAGTGAGTGGTAGGAGTTAGCATCCCGATGCTTAGAATGCCATCGGTCAGAAGACCAGTACCGGAGTCCCAACACTCATCAGAATTTTGAAACCGGAATCTCAACAGTCAACATCCCGAACGTTAGTTAAGGTTAGGCACTAGGTGAAGGTTAGGGTTAGGCTGTGGGGTGGGAGGTTAGAGTAAGGCTGCAAGAAGGGAGGGTTGGGGTTGGTGGGGGTGAACTACCCAGCAGGTGTCAGGATTCTGAGTGCTTGGATGGCGCTGTTGGTCTTGTGACCACCAGCATCCTAAGAGCCGGGATCCCGTACGTACTGCATACCTGTCTAAATCTTATTGTGTATATATGAATACATATGCTATGTAAAATGTATGTGAATTTGGGAATTGAGTAACTTGGAAACATAAAAATAACTGAATCAGAGCAGAATTTTAAATGAAATAGGTACAGTAGAGAAACAATAAAATAAGAAATGGTTGAGCAATAAATAGTGCTGGAAGCCTGAGAGGATGTTGGGGAACATTCAGGAGATTACAGATTACACAAATTGTTTCTCCCTGGATGACTCGTAAAGTGGGGCTGAATGTATCACTGTTAGGTGCAGGCCACTCCCCCTTAATGAATGATGCATGAAGAACAACACCCCCCCTCTCTCCCTGCAGTTGGAACAAGGTGCAAACTGAGCGGAACAGTCACCCAAAACCAGGACTGACCCAACATTACTCCTGCATGCAAAGGGAATGAAAAAATGTTGGAAAGCAGCCAATCACTGTCTAAAATGATAACCACACCCACTGTACGCTGGCCCTGCAGATATCCTGTTTTTGCTGT
This sequence comes from Pseudophryne corroboree, assembly GCF_028390025.1. Lineage (NCBI taxonomy): Eukaryota > Metazoa > Chordata > Amphibia > Anura > Myobatrachidae > Pseudophryne > Pseudophryne corroboree. Next base: position 87,445,759 of record NC_086445.1, on the reverse strand, counting down.
TATCCAGGTAGGACAATTTGTAGACTAAAAGGCTGTCGCCCATTCCCAAACATAATACCTTTGAAAATATTTATCATATATTAATGGATGTAAAGTAGGTTTGCCAAAGACAAATCAGCATCCTAAACATAACTCTACTGTCTGCTGGGTATAAGGGAAAATAAAGTTATGTACTAACTAGTCCTTCAAATCACCTTTCCTAAAAATGCTGATACGCTTCGGTAAATGCAAGGACTGCGCACCTGTGCCCCTGTGCCCAGCAGAACTCTGCTCATCACTAGCGGGCCAGCAGCATTAGATATGAGCTCTTTGGGGTCCCAAACAGGAATGTAGAGAGTGGGGCCGGGTCCAGGTACTGTAGGGGGAGTGGGCTATTTGTGGAGGCAGAATTTAACCCCATACCAAAAGAAATTCATGGCTAAAACAGGAGGCACTGCACACCCCTCAGCCAGGGGCAGATACAGGTGTGTGGGGGGGGGGTGGGCAATCAATTTGAGGCAGTGGACTGATGCTGCTCAGCAACCCACCATAGCCCTGCACACAGCAGAGTATGCTGGACTGGGGACCGGGGGCCTAATTCAAGGCTGATTGCAGAACAACACCCCCCTGCAGTGCACATGATTTTGCCCATCTGTTAAAAAAGTTACTGCTACGATCAGGTCTGAATTGGGCCCCATGTTGTTTTGCAATCAACTTTGAATTAGGCACTAAGGGCCTAATTCTGAGTTGATCGCAGCAGCAATTTTGTTAGCAGTTGGGGCAACACCATGCGCACTGCAGGGGGAGCAGATGTAACATGTGCAGAGAAAGTTAGATTTGGGTGGGGTGTATTCAAACTGAAATCTAAATTGCAGTGTAAAAATAAAGCAGCCAGTATTTACCCTGCACAGAAACAAAATAACCCACCCAAATCTAACTCTCTCTGCACATGTTATATCTGCCCCCCCCTGCAGTGCACATGGTTTTGCCCAATTGCTAACAAACTTGCTGCTGCGATCAACTCAGAATTACCCCCTAAGGCTGTTGCCACTGACATGTCAGAAGTGGGGTGAAAGGGGCTTCACCCCGGGCCGGGGTAATTAGTACCCGTATAGTGCCCCTGAGGAGAATCAAAACTGCAGTCACACATGTTCAGTGTGATTGTCACACTTCTCTTTTTTCCACTTATGCCTCTTAATAGGATATTCCATAAAGGCTATTTATTTTTCTATACTGGGGTGCTGCTGCTAACTTTAAACTGTGCAACATTCTGTGCAATTATCAGCTAATTGATTCAACTACTGCAACTGTGCAGATCAAATAGTAATCTGTTACGCTCATGGAATGTAAGCATACTCTATAAAGTAAAGACCAGTGCACGGTTAATATGTTTTAGATTGTATCAAGTGTGTTGCGTGATTTATATGTAGATTTTCTGGAATTAAATTTTTATTCGCCATGTTCTCAATATTTTGTTGTTTGAAGGAGGAAAATCTTTGATAAAACGTCTTAACCAATGTCTGGTTGCACACTGGGCCTAATTCAGATCTGTTCGCTCGCTAGCTATTTTTTTGCAGCGCTGCGAACAGAAAGACGCCGACTATAGTGGAGTGTATTTTAGCTTTGCAAGTGTGCGAACGCGTGTGCAGCCGCCCTGTACAAAAACAGCTTGTGCAGTTTCTGAGTAGCTCTGACCTTACTCAGCCGCTGCGATCACTTCAGCCAATTCGAGCCCAGAATTGACGTCAGACACCCGCCCTGCAAACGCTTTGACACGCCTGCGTTTTTCCAACCACTCCCAGAAAACGGTCAGTTGCCACCCACAAACGCCTTCTTCCTGTCAATCTCCTTGCGAAGGGCTGTGCAAATGGTTTATTCGCTAGAACCAGTGCACAACAACGATCCGCTTTGTAACCGTACAGCGCGCCTGCGCATTGTGGTGCATATGCATGCGCAGTAGTTACCTGATCGATGCGCAGCGAAAAACGCTAGCGAGCGAACAGATCTGAATTAGGCCCACTATGCTGTATAGAATAATAAATCACTACTTGTTGCATCAGTGTCGTGTAATAGTTCCTTTATACAGGTAAGTGGCAGCATTAGAAAATCACTTGTATGAGAATTCCATTTTAATGATTGGTTATGATTCTTAGGAACTACATTATTGAGTGCACTGTAACAAATAACACAATTGCAATGTAAGAGTTATATAGGAAAGCAATTTAATAACTGAATAAAAAAAATCCATTGTAGCGCATGTTTATAGCTCAACGTGTGATTTTCTGGAGTCAAATGTAAGAATTTGTTCCCCTCTGATTTGACATGGATTGTCAGTAATGTAATTCGCCTCCTATTGGATTGGATTGCCCTTAGTAAAAGGTGACAATATATGATTAATGACTCAGATTTGAAACATTCTGCTTCAATGTCTGTAATATAATAGCGACTGATGTAATGCTTTTGTAACTATGTAGCAAACAAATGCATCAATTAACACCCAATATCTTGAAACTAAAACATTAAATATTAAACATGAAAAAAGAGTATCAGTTAGGGCTGGGATCAGCAAAATGTCTAATTATTTTTATGTGCGCATCAGTGTAATTCGTTTGACCTTAATATGACGCCTAATAAAAGAAGTTAATTGTTTCACTATTTTGTATTAAGAATTCCTTTCACATGAAGTAAAAATAAAAACATAAAGTAAAATTAAAAATAAGGAAAGAATACATACTCTTCTGCCTGAATGTCCCTGCAACGTTTATTTCTGTATATCTTGGGAGTGCTATTGGTAGGTTAATTGTGTCCTACAGTACATTACAAATACGGTATATACTATGAAAGAAAACCATTTCCAATTCTTGACATTTCCAAGGTACTGTAAAGGAAAAACAGTCTAACTCTATGAATTGCCTGGAAGGATAGAAAAATGACCACATTGCATGCAGGCTATATATACAATGCAGTCTTTGAGACATTAAAAGAGGCAATATTGTGCTTCTCCCCTTTGTCTATGGCTTTGAATTACTGTTTTCTTCTTTCTACAGTTCAATATTTTCTCCTTGTGTTGATGTGCTAATTGGTACATAGCTGATCTGTGTTTATGGTTACGTCTCACAAGCCCCTGCAGACGGTTGTTCTAGAACACAGTGAAAGAATCTGCTAATATAAATATTGGTCTAATGAAATGTTTATTTTTGCAAGTCTAAATGAATAAATTTGGAGTTTTCAAAGGTAGTTTAAAGATTAATGGACAGAAGCTTGGTCTTCGTCTAATACGATGCAAGTTTATTAGATACGTAACACAATTATACTGAAATTTACAGCACAAGTGTACATATTCTTAGTCGTTAGCCATTGATATATCTTCTACGTTGACTATCTGCTTTTAATCAGCCATTTTGATACAAGTCTTGGGAGCAACTAAGTTTTCTAGACGATTTTGAGCTCTGCACAGCTAATAGAGAATGAAGTACCTGCAGAATGAAGGAGGCACAAATGCAGCACGGATCATTGATGCACATGGAGAAAGGGCATGTTCAGGATAAAAGTTTGCATGTAGTGTTCAGGCACCAGCCGGAATTCCCTGGGTGCTTAGGTGACTGGTCATTTGTTTAGGCATAATCATGTTACGCATCCTCAATATTCCACTTATGAGCTGATATACAGGTGGAGGACAGTCCGTTGAGATATATGACACAAATGAGCTTATCAATCCTATGGTTTTCCGGTTTCAGTATGACTGCCTGGCGGACGGGATGGTGGCAGCCACAAACCGACGTCGGCATCCTGTTCAATGAAATTCCGACAGGGGCAAGGTAAGTATGTTGCCCCCTGTTCCCTACCCCCTAAACCTAACCCTCCCTTCCTGCAACCTAACCCTAACCTCCCCCAAGTGGAGCCTAAACCCAACTCCCCCTTCCATACAGCCTAACCCTAACCCTTGCACCTTAGTGACTAAACCTAACCTTCCCCCGGGTGGTGCCTAACCCTACCACCCCCCCCAAAGCAGCCTAACCCTAAACATTTCTCCTCCTAGCCCTAAGCCTAACCCGTCCACAATACTTACGTTGGGGATGCTGGCTGTCAGCATTCTGACAAGTGTCAGGATTTCAGCGTCGATATTCCAACTGCCGTCATCCTGACAGGAGCCATCATAACCGCATCCCAGATTTCCCATAATGCTTTGGGAATACAATGGAATGGCTATAGTTTAATCATCATGATAGAGCACATCAACCATTCAGTAACTCAGGATCTGCTTGATTGCACTAGTTATTGAAAACAAACATCTGTCTGGGCACAGCATTCACATGCCAGAAACACTACTGGCTTGGTTGGCAATGGCTACTTTCTAGCAAGTACAGCAACACTGTAGTGGCTGAGGCCATTAACAATGGAACTTGGGTGAGTTCTCGCATGTGCCCATGAGGAGAGGAGGAGGAATCCGCATGGATCCACCTTCGCACTCCGGAACCCCTTCCAATAAGGAGGATCAAGCATCCGGGAACATCTGAAGATGGTGTCACTTTCCACAGTCAAACACTTAATACATTCAGTTTTTGGATATTGAGGAATACCGGGTAGGCCACATCGGGCTTCTAATGGTGAATGGGCCTGTTACTTACAACATGCAGAAACCACTGTTTCCACAGGTGTAACATGCAATGTTGAGGTGAACAATATGCCCTCAAGTGCCTGAGAATAAAGTCCATTTAATTTTGACTGCATTTCAGTAATAGGCGTCTCTATAATGGGTACAACGTGTGCAGTGCACACAGGCCCCTGGGTCCAGGGAGGGCCCTGATAATGCTGATTATCTTTATAGGAATAAAAGCTATACCTTAATTCACACCTTAAATACACTTTAAACTTTTAGCCGCTGCGGCCGCTATACTTAATTCACACTATGCACCTTTTATGCTATTAGCGTAAAAGGGTTCCGTAGTGTACGGACTTTGCGTACACACGCCGCGCTGTCGGTACAAAGTACTCACAGCGCATACATACCCAGAGATACACTTTAAACCTTCTACAGCAATGCTATGCAATAATAATAATACACTTAAAACCTTAGTAGGGCAATGAGGACACAACACCAATTGTGATTTTACCGCTGGGTTCCGACACCACAGTGGATTATTTCTGAAAGGGGGCTTACAATACAAATTATACACTACAATACAAAACAATATAACAGAATAATGGCTACAGTCAATGTACATACGTGATTGGAATCGCTTGCGCAACCCGGCCGGTCCCCGGTCATCTACTAGATAACTTTGTGAGTCTTGTCCCAGGCCTCCTCTGGATTCCCGCCGCATACATAATATACAGTAAATACAGTTTATATCTATATTCTGCTTCTGCACATAACTATCCGCAGGAACATGCGATCTTCCGCAGACCAACACCGGTATGTTACCCTTAAAATACCATACAGCTGGATACCAAATACCACCTTATAACCTTAGTCTGCCCCCTCTTATCCTGTAAAGGTGAATCCCTTTGTTCTGCAACCATTTAAACAGCTATAACTTTCTGATGTGGTGCAAGGAGACTATGTGTACTTTGTGCGCTATTTGGATTAAATATGTAATGTGTTCTGATGGCCCTCCATGCATACACAAACCCTGCCGTAAATACCCATACCACGCGCTGATGCGCAGGACCTCGGGAGCGACCATACGCAAAGTGCGGACATGTGCACGCGCGGCAGAACAAGTGCACGCGCAGCGGGCATGTGTGTGCAGTTTGTACGTGATGTGTGTTCTGTAATATTTTTCGACTTTGACAGCCCACACCACACACACTGCACCCATTTTTAATACTTACCTTTCCAGAGTCCAGTGTCGGGCAATCGTGGGGAACATCACCACCAAAATGGCAACTGTGCATGCGCAGTAGCCAAATTGGTCTCTAGAACATGGTGGGTGCCATGTTTCCTTAGACCTGCGAATGCGCAGTAGACTCTGACACAATGCCGGTGACTACTGCGACGTACAGAGGAGGGGGCCCACCCGGAGGGGCACACGGCCCTGATTTCAGTGTTGTTTAAAGCATAGATGTCAGTATAGGGCTTGCAAACATGAAGACCCTTGACGTTGGGCTGCAAGCTTCAATGTATTCCCAAAAATATGAAGTACTGTAATAGCTGATTCTTTTATATTACTAGACAGATACAGATTTGCAATTTTGCATTAGTAAGCCTACTGTAAGTGCCTACAACAACTGTGTTTTGTTGTTTTGTGCCCATGTAGGGCCTTTTATCATGCCATGCACGATGGAATTTTTAAGAACACAAACTTATTTCATTTCTATTTAGTTTCCTCTCTCGGGGCTGCAAGGGCAAATCCTATCACTTTCCTGCTTCATCTTAAAAAAATACATTCTAAAAACAAAAGCCATACATTATCCCTAGAGCTAAGTACTGTATGTGTAGAGAACACACTAAAAGCATCATATAAAAGCATACACATGGTACATACATTTATTTGCCTCTATTTTACTAAGCTAGAGTATTTGTAATGATTTAGGACTGTACTTAACACAATCATGCACTATGCACTTAGGGAGGAACAGGCAATGTGAAGTGGCTCTGCATTATAGAAGACAAAAACAATAAAAAAAAAGAAAATACATCATAAAGTAAATGGAAAAAATGCATATTTGTTGAACCCGGCAAGTGTTTTACTTGTTCTGCAAACAAAGTTGAGCGTAATTCTTTTGTATGATGCACTTAGTCCCCTGCACTTATTGTGTACTTTGTCCTCAGTAGTTTTTATATTCAGCTTGTTGCCCTGCATTAAACGGAGTTGCGGCTGATAAATAAACTGGGGCGTTTGTCAAAAGTCAAGTTGTATGTCATAGGAATCTGAAGCAGGGCTGATAATCTGCTTTGTATGTCAATGAACTGGAAGGAGTGTGTGTGTGTGTGTGTGTGTGTGTGTGTGTGTGTGTGTGTGTGTGTGTGTGTGTGATTGTAGAAAGATGAAGCAAAAAAGGGAAATAAATCTAGAAAACCGCTTGAAATGGAGAATAATTCAGTGGGTCTTGAATGAAACTAAAATTCAGCTCAGTGAACGGAAAGAGCAATGAGCCACAGAACTCCGACTGGGAAATATTAGTATTATAGTTAAAGGGAAATAAAATAATCCTTTTCCACTTCTTAGTTTTGTTGTGTGACTCTGGAATCTCATTTCGGCTCTGAATAGACAATGAAGATTATTTTACCCTGTGTCACCTTATTTGTGTTAGTGTTAGTCAAGCATAGCAAGGCAATCACAGAGAATTAAAGGGTTAGTACCCTGTGCAAGGAAAACATTTATGGTAAAGTATTTTCATTGTCGATTCCAGAACAGACACAAGAAATAATTTGCAAGATTAATTTTCCCTGGAGAGGATGCAGTTTAGACAGCACATGGCTGCTCATTGCAAGCTGCAAGCCAACATTGTGACAGATGACTAAGGAGCAGGGCCTGAAATTAACACCAAATGTATTTATTTTTAATCATGTAACAGTGATATAAGAGGGGTTTTCTACCTGCAATTTAAGGCCATGTTTCCCTAGACAACATTCAGTGGTGGCCCATCTATTGAACCCCACCTACTGTAAGTAAATCGAAGGGGCAATATTTGCTGGTTTAGAACACAACTAGTGGTCACACATTTATCAAGCAATACGTACAATTACCATGTCCAGAATGTTAGTACAGTGACCCTGATAAACTGTGGTCAAAGTAGTGATGGGTGCAGTGGCAAACGCAGGATTTGCATGGGGGGGTTTCCAGAACTGGGTGGAGCCAATCACGGGGGTGGGGACTGAGGTGACCCAGTATATGCTGGGTCCGTAAAACTAGTGTGTCTGTGTGTGTGTATATATATACATATACATATCTACACATATATAGGGTTCACTATGCTATGCCGGCGGACAGGCTCCCGGCAACCAGCATAACGGCGCCGGGAGCCTGACCGCCGGCTTAGCGACAGTGTGGCGAGCGCAAATGAGCTCCTTGTGGCCTCACTGCGCTCGCCACGCTACGGGCACGGTGGCGCGCTATGCGCGCCACACTATTTTATTCTTCCTCCAGGGGGGTCTTGGACCCCCACGAGTGAGAACAATTGTCGGTATGCCGGCTGTCGGGATCCCGACGCCGGTATACTGTGCGCCGGGATCCCGTCAGTAACATACTGAAGACCACCCCATATATATACCGTGTGTGCATATATATATATATATATATATATACACACACACATACATATGCACATATACATAGCATATTAAACATGTATATATATATATATATATATACACACACATACAGTACACGTATATATACACATGTGTATATATCATATGTGTGTGTGTGTGTTTATATGTATGTATGTATATACATGTGTATATATGTATGCACATGGATATATATGTACTATAATTAAAGTAAAGTAAACTTTTATTGCACTTACAAGTGCCACCAGGAAGACAGCAGGCTGCAGAGGACGGTAGACAGCCATTAATAATACTCATGCAGCTAAAAAAAAAAAAATTTTTTTTTTTTAGTGGAGGGGGGTTTCTGGGTGCTCGTAAACCCCCCCCTGGGTGCGCCACTGGGGTGGCCTTATATACTGCATGATAGAAAGAACCCCAGTTTAATTCAGGTATAATCCAACTACTGATAAAACATATAACGAGCGCTGTAAATAACTATGTGATCTAAAATTTGTGTATGCAAGTGGCACCTGTTTAGGAAAAATGTTGTGGTTATGGTGCGGTATGTTTACAGCTCTATACCGCACTATAACCACAAAAAATGTTCCTATACAGGTGCCACTTGCATACAAAAATTTTAGATCACATACTTATTTACAGCGCTCGTTATATGTTTTATCAGTATTCTTCATCTAAACAGAGCAGCTTAACTTCATAAGACAGCGCAGTTGTCACATATTTTTTCATAATCCAACTACTACCCAGTATTATATATATATATATATATATATATATATAAACAAACTGGATCATCCGGCACTAGTATTTAAAAAGCTGTACTTGCTCCGGTGCCTTCCATGGGAATTCACTCCCAATACATGTGTGCAGAGGCGTCACCGGGTGTGGTGACACCCGGTGCGCGCCCCTGATCTCCTGGGGACGTGGCCTTGCACTTAGGGGGCGTGGCTTCACGGGGATCCCGGAATCGTCACTCTGGGGGTGTGCCCAGCATCTCTGGTGATGCTGGGCTTCCCCCAGAGCCAGTCTCCGTCCGCTGTCGGCTCCTCTTCTGTGACAGGAGCCGGGTACTGTAGGAGACTTTCTCACTGCAGCACCTGGTTCCTCTCAGTGCGGAGGAGCTGACATTTGGTGTCACCCTCCTACAGGCGTCACACCCGGGTGCGGGCCGCACCCCCCGCACCCGCCTTGTGACGCCACTGCATGTGTGGACAGTATGGCGGCACTCAGAGTCTCCACTCGTGTAAATAGCGAATAGCTTTTATTAGAGCATCAACGTTTCGGGTAGGCACCCGTCGTCAGGATAGCATAATAACAAATAAAGCATCTTACCACATTTATATACCTAGGCATACCTCCGTTTGATTACCAGGCTGGGTCCAGCTGGGCGCCGCGCTGTCGGATTCCTAGTTTCTAAAGGATCACTGGTAATTCTCCTCACTCGCAACATCTGCGAGTAGGGTAACCCATTTCATCATGCAGTCCAATTTACGTATAGCATTTCACCTGAGGTCATTAATTTCCTAGATGTGAAAATTTCACTTCAATCAGGGATAATTAGAACAGCAATATTCGTGAAGGACACTGACAGGAACACCATCTTAAAACATGATAGTTTTCACCCACAAGCATTACGAAATGGGTTACCCTACTCGCAGATGTTGCGAGTGAGGAGAATTTACCAGTGATCCTTTAGAAACTACACATGCTATGACGGAGATGGTGAATAAGTTTGTGGAGAGAGGGTACCCCCGTAAACAATTGGAAAAAACTAGGGATAAAGTATTAGCTATCCCCAGAGATGATGTGCTTAAAACCATCAGAGAAAAACCATCAGAAACTTCTATTTTGCCTTGGGTGAATAGATATAATACTAGAAGTCAACTCACAAATAAGGTAGCAAAAACATTCTGGCCAATAATCAACACGGATAAGAACTTGCCCTCACTCAAAGATTCACGGCTTCTTCCTTGCTATACTAGAGGCCGTAATTTAGGTGATCGTTTGGTTAAGAGAGACTTCACTAATTTAAAGAAACAATCACAACAACACTTTTTGACACAGAGGGCAGGGTGCTACCATTGTCTGGGATGCACCACTTGTAGGTCCCTCATACCGGGTGATACGTTTACCCACTCCCACTCCGGGAAAAAATACACAATTGGACATGCGCTGACTTGTACCACTAAATTTGTCGTATATATTTTAACTTGTCCGTGTGGATTAAGTTATATAGGTAAAACCGAACGACAGTTTAGGGAAAGAATGGCTGGACATAGATCCGCCATTAGGGCAGCTCTGGAGTCAGGTGACAGTGACCAACCAGTAGCGTGGCACTTTGCACAGGCCAAACATAGTATAGCCAGCCTACGATCAAAAGTGATCGATCATGTACCAGCTACTATTAGGGGAGGTAATTGAGGAAAGGTGCTTTCGTTACCACAGCTATGTCATAGGGCCAAAAAAGTCCCTGTGCAAAAAGCAAGGTATATAATTTAATAAATGAGCACTTGTTAGTGCCTTAATAATATGTGGTAGCGTATATATTCAGTTTCCTCATTAGTATAAAGATGTTGCTCACCATTGATATATGTTGCAGACAGCAATATTTTTAATTATTGTTTTTAACCTGTTATTGTTTTTTTCTGTTTTTTTTCTGTATTTGTTTGCTGTATAGTTACCATGGTGATATCCTGATGACGCCTGGCCGGGCAGACTGGGTGGATGCGTGTGGATGACGTCACTGAGCGGGACGGAGCTGCATCCCCGCCGCACGCCCGCACGGCAGCCGGAATCTGACAGCGCGGCGCCCAGCTGGACCCAGCCTGGTAATCAAACGGAGGTATGCCTAGGTATATAAATATGGTAAGATGCTTTATTTGTTATTATGCTATCCTGACGACGGGTGCCTACCCGAAACGTTGATGCTCTAATAAAAGCTATTCGCTATTTACACGAGTGGAGACTCTGAGTGCCTCCATCCTGTCCACACATATATATATATATATATATATATATATATATATATATATAGTTTAGTTGTCTGGAATGGCACCCTGCAGCCAGTAGCGGTACTGCAGAGCCGCTTGGAGCATTCAAGGCACCTTACAGCCTGTTGAGCTGCCTAGAGCATCCTTAGGACACTCAAGGCATAGCTCTACTTCCCAGAGCCCCCCCCTAGGCCAGATATAATGATGTCATTAGTCTAGGGCAGGGATGTCCAAACTGCGGCCCTCCATCTGTTGAGAAACTACACATCCCAGCATGCCCTGACACAGCTTTAGCATTTTCTGACAGCAAAACTGTGTCAGGGCATGCTGGGATATGTAGTTTCACAACAGCTGGAGGGCCGCAGTTTGGACATGCCTGGTCTAGGGTGTGGGGCCAGCACAGGGCACACCTACCACACTGTTATGGCGTTGATGGGAGATGCAGTGGTGTGGTACTGCTTCATTCAGGCAATGCAACCATCTGTACAGCACTACGATTGGCTACATTATGCAGCAGGTTGGTATAGCCAAAAAGATGCTATTCACCACAAGTATGTGTCATCAAGACCCTTTAGCACCAACTTTTTGGGGGAAGTACAGTAGGCAGATCTGGGATGCTGTAGTACGCTACTGGGAGCCTGGGAACACTCCTGAAGATGTAGGAGTCTACCAGGCAATCAGAGAGTGTTGGTAAGTATGCCTAGCATGGTTCACTTTTCTTTACAGCCTCCATATGTCATCGATACAGTATGTAATCGGAGAATTGCAATGTCTGCGAGACTGTCAAATGTAGACCTTCCCATTGCCATAGCACTTTGCATATACAGGTTGAGTATCCCTTATCCAAAATGCTTGGGACCAGAGGTATTTTGGATATCGGATTTTTCCGTATTTTGGAATAATTGCATACCATAATGAGATATCATGGTGATGGGACCTAAATCTAAGCACAGAATGCATTTATGTTACATGCACACCTTATATGCACAGCCTGAAGTTAATTTTAGCTAGTGATGAGCGGATTCGGTTTTACTCGGTTCTCAAAACCGAATCTTATTGACTCACTGATGTCACGTGTTTTGGATAGCCAATAAGATTCGGTTTTGAGAACCGAGTAAAACCGAGTAAAACCGAATCCGCTCATCACTAATTTTAGCCAATATTTTCAATAACTTTGTGCATTAAACAAAGTGTGTCTACATTCACACAATTCATTTATGTTTCATATACACCTTATACACACAGCCTGAAGGTAATTTAATACAATATTTTTTATAACTTTGTGTATTAAACAAAGTTTGTGTACATTGAGCCATCAGAAAACAAAGATTTCACTATCTCACTCTCACTAAAAAAGTCCGTATTTCGGAATATTCCGTATTTCGGAATATTTGGATATGGGATACTCAACCTGTACTACTCAAAAAAATACATTAGAAATACCATACTCATGGCGGGATGTACTAAGGATTAAAATACAGTTGAATCTCTGAAAATTGCAGTCTTCTGAGGTCTGCCACAATCCCCATATGCATTAAGCTCCGGAGAACGAAACTTTCCAGAGCTTGCACCCGATAGACAACTCTCTCTATAGATGACTAAGGGACACTTTTCGCACAAGTCCCCGAGAAGGCATCTGAAAGAACCCCTCTCTGTACCTCTCACGTCCACCACCTTACATAAGCGGCTTGAGCATGCGCAGGCAGATGGTCGCACAATGAAAGAGGACTCCTGGGTTATAAATCTGGAGCCCTCACAACGCAAGGACATCTCTGTCCTAATTGGAATTGTTCATGCGTAAGGTGTTAATCCACACAGCTAAGCTTGCGAATTGCGATAAAGGGATGGGATGTATCACATAGAATATGCCAAACATGATAAATTCTGCTCTCAAGCAAAAACAACCCTGTTAAAGGATAACTACTGTATACCTAAAACTGACAAGCCAGCTGCAGGTGGAGTTCAGTAAGTTATACAATAATAATAATAATGAATATTGTGCTTGTTGAGAAAGGCCATGGGCACTGTTATGTGGCACTACACTGTGAAATTCCTATTGGCATGACAGTTGGATTTTTAAAAAAAATTAAAAAAGTGTGGCGGTTTGGGGGACGACACATTACCCAAAACAAATATTAACTATCTGGCATTGTCTATGAACATTAGGGACTGTGCACACTACCGTATGTCTTACAGTCAGTTCAATACAACAATATTCATTAATTTTGACATTTTTGTATAATTACCAAATGTCTGGTAGAAAGCAAAGCAATGTATACAATATTTGACTTAGGGCAAACTTGTCAATGGCAGTATTATACATATTAAGTAGAAAGAACATTTTTATGTCAAATGTATTACATTTTATCGTTTTATATTCAATAAGTGATAAATGTCATGTAAACAATCAAAAACTACAGAAGAGAGTTGTAATCAGAACACTATGACCATTTGAGCCATCTCTTTTCAATACAGGTTGAGTATCCCATATCCAAAAATTCCGAAATACGGAATTTTTTGAGTGAGAGTGAGATAGTGAAACCTTTGTTTTCTGATGGCTCAATGTACAGAAACTTTGTTTAATACACAAAGTTATTAAAAATATTGTAATAAATGACCCTCAGGCTGTGTGTGTAAGGTGTATATGAAACATAAAATGAATTGTATGACTTTACACACACTTTGTTTAATGCACAAAGTTATTAAAAATATTGGCTAGAATGACCTTCAGGCTGTGTGTATAAGGTGTATATGTAACATAAATGCATTCTGTGCTTAGATTTAGGTCCCATCACCATGATATCTCATTATGGTATGCAATTATTCCAAAATACGGAAAAATCCGATATCCAAAATACTTCTGGTCCCAAGCATTTTGGATAAGGGATACTCAACCTGTATCGCTGTTTCGCTAAACCTTTACCCTTCTCACATTCTTCCATGACAGACATTGCATTTTACTATATGTTACTTGTGTGGCCACTGTATTTATCACAACACAGGTGTCTTAAGGTAATGAAGGGGAGATGTAGTGAGTCTTGGAGAGTGATAAAGTGGAAAGAGGTAAAGTACCAGCCAATCAGATCCTATTTGCCATACTACAGAAAACTGACAGGAGCTGATTGGGTGGTACTTTATCTCTCTCCATTTTATTACTCTCCAAGACTTGATACATCTGCCCTTGAATGTGATTTTGGCAATCTCAGTATAACTGTGACCTCACTTATACTGCATGTTTCATAGATTACAGCTGATGAAGACGTAAAAAAGTGTGAATCAATTTTGTATTGACTGGAATGTGTCCGATTCGTGTGGTCATACATCATTTACCTGTGACTGACAACATACTGTAGGTACGCATTCTATAAAGTAAAAATAACAGTGCGTTCTCTAGGCAATATTTCTCTGTTAGCTCTAAATCAACTGATACCTTACTACAGGGCATACTTGCCTACCTGACCCTCTCCATGAGGGAGAAAATGCTCTGTTCCTGGACTTTCCTGGTAATGTATGATTGCCATCACCTGTGGTGAAACACCTTTCTTAGCAATTAACTAGCTCACCACAGGGGATGGCAATCATACATTACCAGGAAAGTCCAGGAACAGAACATTTTCTCCCTCATGGAGAGGGTCAGGTAGGCAAGTATGCTACAGGGAGATTTCAAAAATTTGCAATAAGAGCACTAAACATACTGTAACAGAGTTAGGGGAACCGGTGCCATCTCATGAAGAAGACGATAGTGAACAGAAGCCAACAGATCACGCAAGTGCAAGGTTTCTGGTGCAGTGGTCCTCAGCCAGTTTTAAAAAGGGTGGGCCATAGAATGCACATCTTATTTTTAAACATACAGTAACAAGAGGTGCTACTTGCTGAGGCTTCATAATGTTCTCCAGTTCATTTTATACCACATTACAAGGAGCAGTTCCTTGGGAAAATCTAGATATACAGTATTGTAGGCCCCTATGTTTCTATCAGTTGTTAAAAATATATATAACACATGTAGCTTTGACAGGGAAGGTAGGCCACTCTCAGCTCTGGGACCTGCACCTGTGGTAGCTATGCACTCAATCCTATGTCTGCTTGTCCTGTCTGTGTTCAGTAGCATATGTCTTCCTGTCCTTTCTGTGTTTCTTATCCTATAGTATATCTGCCTGTCCTATCTGTGTTGTTCCATATCCTATGTCTGCCTTTCCTGTCTGTGTTTCATATTTTACAGTTTGTCTGCCTGTCCTGTCTGTGTTCCATATTCATATTCCATATGACATAAAAATACAGACTACAGAACAGAAACTACATTAAAGGAAAGGAATGGCCTCACATAAATTTCTATAGTATAGCCCCAGTAAAAGTTATGAAGGAAAAAGTTGCATATGCACACAATCTTCAAAAAGTTTTCATTAGTGGTTTTGCAGTGAATAAATAAATCCGGTTCTATAAATTCCTACAGTATGCTCACAAAACATTTTTGAACTTTAGAGAGATAAGTTTGAACAAGTTGAAATGATTTGGCTATGGTTAAAATAGTGCAAGATGTTTGATATCAAATAGCTTCTGTATATTGTATTCTTTATGGGGTCTTTTTTTTCCCATGGGAACAGCGAATTTGAACACTTACAGTATATTTGCTCTTCCAATTAAAAAAAAGTTTATATATACCCTAAAATGCATCCATGTAAGGTAGAACAGTGCAGGAAAGGCAACATTTCAAAGTTTAATGTGTTTTAACTCCAAGTTTCACAGCAGTTACAAGAATGGACATTGTGGTGGTTAAGTCAAAGATGAAGTTTGATTTTTTTTTTCCATTGGTTTGAGGTCTATGAAACACGCTGGTTCACTTGAACTTCCATTTTGCTGAAATAGTTTAAACATTTTTATTAAAGAACATAGGGGCAGATGTATTAACCTGGAGATGGTGGGGGTAATTCTGAGTTGATCGCAGCAGGATCTTTGTTAGCAGTTGGGCAAAACCATGTGCACTGCAGGAGGGGCAGATATAACATGTGCAGAGAGATTTAGATTTGGGTGTGGTGTGTTCAATCTGCAATCTAAATTGCAGTGTAAAATAAAGCAGCCAGTATTTACCCTGCACAGAAACAATATAACCCTCCCAAATCTAACTCTCTCTGCACATGTTACATCTGCCTCCCCTGCAGTACACATGGTTTTGCCCAACTGCTAACAAAGATCCTGCTGCGATCAACTCAGAATTACCCCCGGTATAAGGAAGTGATAAACCAGTGATATGTGCAAGGTGATAAACGCACCAGCCAATCAGCTCCTAACTTAATTTACATATTGGAGCTGATTGGCTGGTGCGTGTATCACCTTGCATTTATCACTGGTTTATCACTTCCTTATGCCATCTCCAGGTTAATACATCTGTCCCATGGTGTGAGTATTACAGAAGCCACACCTGAAACTCTTTCATTGTTGCCATTAAAGGGTCAGGTGTATTAACCTGGAGAAGGCATAAGGAAGTGATAAACCAGTGATATGTGCAAGGTGATAACGCACCAGCCAATCAGTTCCAATATGTAAATTAACAGTGAGGAGCTGATTGGCTGGTGTGTTTACCACCTTGCACATATCACTGGTTTATCTCTTCCTTATGCCTTCTCCAGGTTAATACATCTGCCCCAAAGTTCCTAATCGTAGAATTTATTTTTTCATAACCAGTCTAGTGAAGTGATCCTGCACTAACAAGCTTGAATTAAATGAAACAGTACTTTCCTTAGATGTATCTCTTCACTGTTAACAAGCCATTATGTTTTTAAGCTTGTGTATTTGAATGGAAAAAAGATAGGAAATAAATGCATTGTAATACAAATAAAAGGAAACTGTAGTTAAAATAAACCTTAACCTGAATAACTCAATACTGCTACAAAGGCCTAGTAAAAAGACGCTTATTCTTCACAAAATTTTAATTTTTACATTTATAGTGTATTATTTTAATTAAAACATTTTTTAAAGTAAAACAAAAAAATATGTTTTTCAAAAAATCAAAGAATAATAATAAAAATAAAAATTATTTGAAGAATTATTTTGTTTCAATGTTCCTACAGCATAGGTTTGCATAACATATTTTAATATAATAATAACAACTTTGCAATGTTATAAATGACATTATCTATATATTAATAGCAGAAGGACAACTTTTTCCGAGAGACATACTTCTATGATGCCGTTATCTGAGCAGGGCACATAATGTACCAAATTAAAGGTCCAATTGGTTGCTTTGTTTTAGAGTTATGTGGCAAAACGTCCACCTGCCATTTACAATGCATCACCATTGTGCTCTGGAAAATGTGACAGTTGGTGATTTCTCCCTGTCCACATGCTGGGTGACCTGTAACATGTGACCTGCTGGGTGGTCTGGAAACTGTGACAGTTACTTGCGGCAACCCACTATGCAAGGAATTTTTTTTTTTAAACTGACTTCGAAGGGAATGAAAAGGAGTAAAATGTTCCGCCCAGCAAATCTTTGCCCAGTTGAAACAGGGCACATTAGCTAGTTAGCTTTTATTAATATAGGGGGTAATTCAGATCCGATCGCAGCAACAAATTTGTTAGCAGTTGGGCAAAACCATGGGGGTAATTCTGAGTTGATCGCAGCAGGAACTTTGTTAGCAGTTGGGCAAAACCATGTGCACTGCAGGGGGGGGGCAGATATAACATGTGCAGAGAGAGTTAGATTTGGGTGGGGTGTATTCAAACTTAAATCTAAATTGCAGTGTAAAAATAAAGCAGCCAGTATTTACCCTGCACAGAAACAAAATAACCCACCCAAATCTCTCTCTCTCTGCAAATGTTATATCTGCCCCCCCCCCCTGCACTGCACATGGTTTTGCCCAATTGCTAACAAACTTGCTGCTGCGATCAACTCAGAATTACCCCCCAATGGCCCTGCAGGTGGGGCAGATATGTCTGAACCTGAAGGACACATACTGCTGTTTTGTTCTTTTTCGAGTTTGCATAGGATTGCCTGGCTATCAAAGTTAGAATATTGCTAATTCAAAAAAGAAAACAGCCTATGAGACTCAATACATATAAAATGAGAATGTTTGCAAAAAAAAAGAAAAAAAATATATATATTTTTTAACTATAGTTATCAACAGCCCCGAAACCTTGCGACAGCCCAATTTTTCATGCACTATTCTGTTGGCTAAAGGGCTAAGCATTGTGGGCAAGGTTATGGCAAAATGGATGACTGGGTGGCTATATGTCCATTTTCTTTGTGTGTTGGAAGGCATACAATCACCTATTTTGATGTGTGTGATAGGACCATAGAGGTTGATTAATGCCTTTTGAACGTAATATGCAGATTCATATAAACAAACAAGGTCTGCGTTGAGATTAGGCCTTGCTCTCTTAGCTAGTTAACTGAAATACCTTTCAATATTGGAGAAAGGTGAGGATGGTATTGAGGAATGCATTGTGGAAAACAATATGCAGACTTATCTAGAAGATGGATCCACTATAGTCACTATTACAAACCAATGTACTGCAGAAATTGGACTTGAATGTCTGGATGCCTTCTAAGGGAACTGTGCATTTTGGTCCTCCTCTTAGGCTAAGCTAATTGATGCCATGTCTAGGGGACAGAGCCGTAGAGCACTGCCCTGAGTGCTCCACAGACTGTAGCGGTCCCTTGGACACTCTGGGCGGCTTTGCAGTAGCACTACTGGCTACAGGGTTCTGTTTACAGAACTAATCCATCTCATGGGAGAGCCATGGTTGTGTAGGCTGACTTCAGTGCTCAATTGCAGCAAGCGGATGGAAATGGGAAGCCTGTTTCTGATGGATCTTTTACCCCCAGCATGGGTTTGATGTAACCAGGGTTTGACTGGACCACTTAGTAGGCCCCACTGCTCCTCTAAAGTCAGGTTCCAGCCAGTGCACTCACATTACACATTGTTACTCTATTAGATGGTCAGATACATGGTGGTATATTTACTGAAGTGCGGGTTTGTACAAATGGAGATATTGCCCATAGCAACCAATCAGATTCTAGCTATTATCTTCTAGAAGGTGCTAGATAAATAATAAGTAGAATCTGGTTGCTATGGGCAACATCTCCATTTCTAGAAACCTGCACTTTAGTAAATATACCCCTTGGTCTCTAATGGTTGTCCAAGCCTCTGTGAGGGCTGGTCTCACCCAGGGGTAACTTGCCACACCCCTTAAGCACAGGCCCCTACAACTGCATTGACCCGGTGTGCACTTCATGCCCCAATCCAACACTGGGTGCAAACCCTCTGTACTAATGATGATGATGGATAACAGAAGGTGGTCCCAGCTTTCCACATGAAGATGGGTTATTATTCGCATACGCATAATATAGTAAGCAGGCAGCCATGCCTCCAGAGAGAAAAAGGGCTAAGATATATCCAACTCAAAATGAGTCTACAGTATACAGTCACCATTTGGTCAAAATCCAATTAACCGAACAGATGGCGGTCATTAGGTCGACATGCATTAGGTCGACAATCATTGGGTCGACATGGAAAAAGGTTGACATGAGTTTTTCACAATTTTTGTCATTTTTTGACCTTTTTCATACTTTACGATCCACGTGGACTACAATTGGGAACGGTAACCTGTGCCGAGCGCAGCGGTAGCAGAGCGAGGCACCTTGCCCGAAGCATGGCGAGCGAAGCGAGGGGCATATGGTGCACTAATTGGGGTTCCCCGTCACTTTACGAAGAAAACAACACCAAAAATAGTCACAAAACGCATGTCGACCTAGTACATGTTGACCTAATGACCATGTCGACCTAATGACCATGTCAACCTAATGCATGTCGACCATTAGTGGTCGACCTAATTTATGTCAACCTCATGCATGTCGACCTAATGAACCACACCCTACCGAACAGTGGGGCAGATGTATTAACCTGGAGAAGGCATAAGGAAGTGATAAACCAGTGATAAATGCTTGTTGACAAACACACCAGCCAATCAGCTCTCATATGCAAATTAACTTTTAGGAGCTGATTGGCTGGTGCATTATCACCTTGCACTTAACACTGCTTTATCACTGGTTTATCACTTCCTCATGCCTTCTCCAGGTTAATACATCTACCCCAGTATGTTTTATATCTATTGGAGGAAATCGGAGCATGCGGAGTAATCAGATGCAAATACATAAATACATAAATACAGATGCAACTTAGTGCATTAAGAATGCTACACAGATGCCCTGCCCTGGCAGAGTAACATGGCTAGAATCAAACCCATGGCCACACTGCTAGACCCTGTGGCACCATCCTGCCTTAAGCTGCAATCCTATTAATATTAA
Source organism: Pseudophryne corroboree (assembly GCF_028390025.1). NCBI lineage: Eukaryota > Metazoa > Chordata > Amphibia > Anura > Myobatrachidae > Pseudophryne > Pseudophryne corroboree. The sequence continues at coordinate 87,425,256 of NC_086445.1, read as the reverse complement.
AGGGAATGCAAAATATTGTTTGTTTTTTCATTAAGATTACAGTTTGCATTCATCCTCCATGTGCAAGATCGGAAAAGCCACTGAAAAATAATTCATGAATGTCTCACTCACTTTGCAATTTGCCTCCCAGAAGGCTTTGTAGTGGGATTGATAAGTAGAAAGCAAATCAATATAATTATATGCATCAGTGTATTTAGACTATGCCAATGTATTTTGATACACGATGCAATAGATGTATATAGAAGCGAGTTGTCGCCAGGGGCTGATCAGCATGTATTGTACAGAACACTTGATAATAATACTCAACGAGTTTAAGACACATTTGTTTTCTTACGTGAAAACATACATATTCTACTTAAGTGGTTGCCTTACTGTACATTACTTTTTATCAGATAAAGCTGCAGATATTACAGCAACAATGTAAAATGTTCACACGTACAGATAATGCTAGAAAAATATTTCACCAACAATCTTTAAATTGATTTTGCAAGTGGCATTTAGAGCAGGCTCTGAAAACTGATATTTAAAACTATTATTCACTGTTGGAACTCAAAAAAAAGTGTTGATTTTCAATTCTATCCTCTTGAAATCCAAGAGGAGCAGATGTACTGTATGTCTGCACACATCCAACCAGTTCAATCAATTATTTTGCTTTACAAAATTTAGCAGAACCTGTATCAGTTCATTATGGTCGGAAAAGAAAATCCGTAGGATGAAATGACAGCATACACACCAATTTATGGGGTTTATTCAGAGTTGTTAGCAAACCAAAAAAGTTAGCAATTGGGCAAAACCATGTGGGGCAGATGTAACATGTGCAGAGAGATTTAGATATGGGTGGGTTATATTGTTTTTGTGCAGGGTAAATACTGGCTGCTTTATTTTTACACTGCAATTAAGATTTCAGTTTGAACACACCCCACCAAATCTAAAACTCTCTGCACATGTTACATCTGCCCCACCTGCAGGGAAACATGGTTTTGCCCAATTGCTAACTTTTTTTGGTATGCTTTTTTGGTTTGCTAACAACTGTGAATAACCTCTATTTTAGAAACTTCTATTTTTGGTATCACATGCTATGGGATCCTTACATGAACTTCCTGTCTCCAGATGGTGTGATAACTTTTTTATTATGGTGACAAGGTACTGTGCAGCCTGATTATTTCATAGGTGAGAGGTAAGGACAAAGAAATAAAATGATGCCATTTTAAACAGTTATATGAAACTGAACCATTAACATGTTTTTTTTTTTATTAACACAGTTGGAAAAGTGCAAATATTTGCTGTCATTGTCACAATTGCTCCGTATTACATAAATTATAACTAGAAGCATGGCTACAGAGTCTACTCAGCTCATGTGCCTGCAAGTAGGGAGGCCAATCCCGGGCCGTTTTTTCAATCCCGGGATTCGGGATTGAAAAACGGTCAATCCCGGGATTCCCGGGATCCCGGGATTGCAGTAGGGACCAGTGAAAGATGTAGGGAGCAGCGCTGGAGGGAGGGTGTAGGTAGCGGTGCGGGAGGTAGGGAGGGGGTAGGTAGCGGTGCGGGAGGTAGTGAGGCAGTAGGCATAGGCGTGCGCAGACACTGACAGGCGGGTGCCACTCCGGACTCCCCCCCCCCCCTCCACGGCACGGCATTATAGTGTTCTCTCACCTCCCCTTTCCTGGATATGTCCAGGACAGGGGAGGTGAGAGAACACTATAATGCTGTGCCGTGGAGGGGGGTAGGGGTGGGAAGTCCGGAGCGGCACCCGCCTGTCAGTGTCTGCGCACACCTATGGGGGTAGGTAGCGGTGCGGGAGGGTGGGTGTAGGTAGTGGTGCGGGAGGGATGGTAGCGGCGCGGGAGGGAGGGTGGATGTAAGTAATAACACTTACTATTAGGCGGGCGGCTGCCATGGACACACTGACTGAACGCGGCGGCATTTCAAATGAAGCGCCGGCCGCCAGCCAATCAGAGCTGGCGGACCGGCAGCCAATCGGGGAAGCTGCCGCAGCAGTCGCTCCTGATTGGCTGTCGCTGCTGCGGCAGCTTCCCTGATTGGCTGCCGGTCCGGCAGCTCTGATTGGCTGGCGGCCGGCGCTTCATTTGAATTGCCGCTGGGTTCAGAGTGTCCATGGCTGCCGCGGCCGCCTGATAGTAAGTGTTATTACTTACACCAACCCGCCCTCCCGCGCCGCTTCCAACCCTCCCGCACATGCGCACTGTAATCCCTTGAATCCCGGGATTGGCCTCCCTACCTGCAAGAAAGGGAGGGCTACTCTCTTAGCTGCCTATTTATTATTGTAAGTTTGCAGCATATACCCTGAATATACTCGTTTTCGGGGGACACCTGCAAATAGTAAGTATCCCCAAAATGTAACAAGGAGAGACTGCAGTAGATATCTTCAATCAAAATGTTAACAGCAGCACAGACTATTTCAGCAGATGATGTGTGGCAGAGTCCTTTCGTGAGATGATGTGAGGACAGGGCGGTGTGCAACAGGGGCAGTGTCATAGTGTTTGGAAGAGAATGGAGCTAAGCAGGAAGTCACAGACTAACCCGTAGACAGCAGAAAGAGCAGGTTCCTCAAACAGTACAACTCTTTGGGGTCAGTGTTATTTTTGCCCCTCCCTATGGCCCTCATTCCGAGTTGATCGCTCGGTAGCTGCTTTTAGCAGCAATGCACATGCTAGGCCGCTGCCCTCTCGGAGTGTAGCTTAGCTTAGCAGAAGTGCGACCGAAAGATTAGCAGAACTGCGCGTGAAAAATTTCCTGCAGTTTATGAGTAGCTCGAGACCTACTCCTATCTTGCGATGAATGCAGTCTGTTTAGTTCCTGGTTTGACGTCACAAACACGCCCTGCGTTCAGCCAGCCACTCCCCCGTTTCTCCAGCCACTCCTGCGTTTTTGCCTGGCACGCCTGCGTTTTTTAGCACACTCCCTGAAAATGCCGAGTTGCCACCCAGAAACACCCACTTCCTGTCAATCATACTGCGATCACTCGAGCGACTGAAAAATGTCGCTCGAGCTTGAGTAAAACTACAAAGTTTTGTGTGAAAGTATTTAGCGCATGCGCGCTGCGTATCATGCGCATGCGCAGAATTGCCGCTTTTTCACCTGATCACTGCGCTGCAAAAAACGTCAGCGAGCGATCAACTCGGAATGAGGGCCTAGATCAGATGTTCTACATGCACTGTATTTAATAGTACCACTGGTAACTTTGTGTGAAAAGTGGCTACAACTGTTTGTTGGACTTGTGGTTCTTGGTCTTTTGCAAATTCTTGCAAGTTATTGTTGTTATATATGTATAACTCCAATATGTTCTGCAGTATTGTATGATAAAAATTTTTTATTTGTCACAACTGAGGGCCTGAGCTGACGGGAGGCAGCCTCAGTTGTAGGGGCTGAGATGTACCGGAACCTGGGAGGTTGTATCAGACCCCTGGACATGTAAGTAACATGAATAATAACTGCCCGAAGGCGTGACCACAACAACTTGGATAAAAGTCAATGATGTTTATTATGACAACTCCGCAACACAGCAGCAGTAAAAGAAAACGTAAAAGTCAGCAAAGAATAAATACAGTTCCTGGGTACTACAGGATGGCAGGAGCCACAGGGCACTGGTAGTGTGAGATAGTTCTTATGATCTTCCAGCTGGTGTTCCAGGAAAAGCTGGGTTGCTGAAGATAAAACAGCTGCTGTGGATACTGGCTGGAACCAGACTGTTGTTAGCACGGAGTGGATACTGGCTGGAACCAGTTAAATAATAAATGAACTTGGGAGCGATGAAATATGAACTGAAATGTAGAACTTGAGAGCGGAGAAATAATAATACCGGTGGAGAGTGGTAAAGTGTAGAAAGGACGCCGGCCCTTTAAGGGAAGCTGTACTCTGCTGGAAGCTGAGCTGGAAGCAGGTAATGTTGTAGCTGGAAACAGATGAATCCACAATGGATTGGAGAGTCAGGCTACACCGCAGGTGGAATGCTGGTGCGGGTCTCTATGGTGGAAGTCTTGAGACAGGAGCTGGAACCTGGAAGACAATCACAGGAGAGAGACAAACAGGAACTAGGTTTGACAACCAAAGCACTGACGCCTTCCTTGCTCAGGCACAGTGTATTTATACCTGCAGCAAGGAAGGGATTGGCTAGGCAATTATGCAGATTATCAATACTGAGAACTAATTGGTGGAAATGATCAGCTGACAGAATCCAAGATGGCTGCGCCCATGCAGACACTTGGAGGGAAGTTTGGTTTGTAATCCATGTGGTAATGAAAACAGTAATGGCGGCGCCGGCCACCGGAGACAGGAGGCGCCAGGCTGACAGATGCACATCCAACCACGCGGACACAGCGGAGGCCGCGGCTGACGTAATCGCCACTCAGACACTCTGCATGCAGAAGTTCAGGGACGGCGGCGGAGGCCGCGGGAGACGCCATGCCAGGTGTAATATGGCGTTTACTGTGACAGCGTCCCAGAGTGACAGGAGAGGATACAGGAATGTACACATCAGGATAACAGATGGGATCCGGTCCTGGAGCGCTGAGCCAGCCTTAGGAGGCATCTGATGGGTAAGAAATGGCGTCCAGATACCCGGATCGTGACAGCACCCCCCCCTTTAGGAGTGGCCCCAGGACACTTCTTTGGCTTTTGAGGAAACTTGGAATGGAATCTCCGGACCAAGGCAGGAGCATGGACATCAGAAGCATTGGTCCATGAACGTTCCTCAGGACCATAACCCTTCCAGTCAATAAGGTATTGTAGTTGACCGTAACGGTGACGTGAGTCCAGGATCTTGGCCACTTCATACTCAACGCCTCGTTGATTTTGGACTTTCGGAGTTGGAGGAAGTGAGGAATGAAACCGATTCAAGATCAGCGGTTTCAACAGGGAAACATGGAATGTCCTGGGTATTTTTAAGAAGGGAGGCAACTGGAGTCTGTAAGCAACAGGATTGATGACTTGTTCAATCTTGAAAGGACCGATATAGCGAGGTGCAAACTTCATACTGGGAACTCTTAACCTCAAATTCTTCGTGGATAACCATACCCGATCACCCACCTTGAGAGCAGGAACTGCTCGACGCTTCTTATCCGCAAACTTCTTGTACCTGAACGATGCCTTGAGCAGAGCTGATCGTACGCTCTTCCAGATATTGGCAAACTGATGCAAGGTGATATCCACTGCGGGAACAGAAGTTGCTGGAAGCGGTTGGAACTCAGGGACTTTAGGGTGGAATCCAAAGTTAGTGAAGAATGGTGTTGAAGCAGATGAAGAATGATACTGGTTGTTATGACAGAACTCGGCCCAGGGAAGTAATTGAACCCAGTCATCTTGAGAGGAGGACACATAGATGCGGAGGAAGGCCTCCAAGTCCTGATTCACCCTCTCGGTTTGACCATTGGTCTGAGGATGGTAAGCCGTGGAAAACTTTAGCTTGACTTGGAGGACTTGACATAAACTTCGCCAGAATTTGGCTGTGAATTGAACTCCTCGATCTGAGACAATTTCTTCAGGAAGACCGTGGAGTCGGAAGATCTCTTGTATGAATACTTGAGCCAACTTGGAAGCTGACGGAAGACCGGTGAGAGGAATGAAGTGTGCCATCTTGGTGAACCGGTCAACTACCACCCAGATGGTATTGAACTTGTTGCACATGGGTAAGTCTGTAATGAAATCCATCGACAAGTGGGTCCATGGTCGTCGGGGAACGGATAGTGGAACCAGTTGCCCCGCAGGCGACTGGCGGGATACTTTATGTTGGGCACACTTTGGGCAAGATGCAATAAACTCCAAGACGTCCTTTTTCAGAGTTGGCCACCAATAGGACCTAGAGATAAACTCCAGGGTTTTTTGGATACCTGTATGTCCGGCAAAACGGGAAGCATGGGCCCAATGCATGAGCTTCTTCCTTAGCATCGGCTTCACAAAACTTTTCCCTGATGGGGGCGTAGAGTCCATCCCTACCGTGGAGAATGCCAACGGATTTATAATAGGATGCTTGTCTGAAGACTCTGACTCATTTTCTTGCTCCCATGAGCGGGAAAGGGCATCGGCCTTGCGATTCTGAGAGCCCGGACAGAACTGGAGTTTAAAGTCGAACCTGGAAAAGAAAAGTGCCCATCTGGCCTGACGAGGGTTGAGACATTGTGCGCCCTTCAGGTATAAAAGGTTCTTGTGGTCTGTAAGTATGGTGATTGAATGAGAAGCTCCCTCCAACAGATACCTCCACTCTTCTAGAGCGAGCTTGATGGCTAGCAACTCTTGGTCGCCAATGGCATAGTTGCGCTCAGCTGGGGAGAACTTCCGGGAGAAGAAACTGCAAGGGTGTAAATGGCCATCTTTAGCCCTCTGAGATAACACCGCTCCTACTCCAACGGAGGAGGCATCCACCTCTAAGATGAAAGGAGAGTCGATGTCAGGCTGTTTCAGAACAGGCGCAGAGATGAACCTTTGTTTTAAAAGATGAAATGCTTGCATGGCTTCTTCAGACCACTTGGACGGGTTAGCACCCTTCTTAGTGAAAGCAGTAATAGGCGCCACAATGGTGGAAAAGTCTCGTATAAACTTTCGGTAATAGTTGGTGAACCCTAAGAACCTCTGGACCCCTTTGAGGGTTAAGGGTACCGGCCAATTTTGGATTGCTTGTAGTTTCTCAGGATCCATCTCTAGTCCGGAACCGGGCACAATGTACCCTAGAAACGGAATGGACTTGACTTCAAAGACGCATTTTTCTAATTTGCAATAGAGATGATTGACACGGAGACGGGACAGAACCTCTTTAACCCAAAAACGATGTTCCTCTAAATCGTTGGCAAAAATGAGGATATCGTCTAGATAGACCACGACATGACGGTATAGAATGTCTCTGAAGATCTCATTGACAAAATGCTGGAAGACAGCTGGAGCATTGCTCAATCCGAAGGGCATGACGAGGTACTCATAATGTCCGTCACGGGTGTTAAAGGCGGTCTTCCACTCGTCACCCTCACGGATCCGGATGAGATTGTATGCACCTCGCAAGTCCAGCTTTGTAAAGATGGTAGCTCCGCTAACTCTGTCAAAGAGCTCAGTAATCAGGGGTAAAGGATAACGGTTCTTGATGGTAATGTCGTTCAAACCTCTGTAGTCGATGCACGGCCGCAGACCACCATCTTTCTTTTTTACAAAAAAGAAGCCTGCGCCGGCTGGAGAAGAAGAAGGTCGAATGAACCCCTTTGCTAGGTTCTCTTTAATATATTCCTCCATAGAATGCGTCTCAGGCAGAGACAACGGATAAGTTCGGCCTCGAGGTGGAACCTTCCCTGGAACGAGATCAATCGGACAGTCCCATTCTCTATGAGGAGGAAGGATATCAGCAGAAGCTTTACTGAACACATCCGTGAAATCTTGATATGGAGGAGGTGGAACATCAGACGACCTGGGGGAGGAAGAACAGACAGGCAATACTTTAAACAAACAGGTCTCAGCACAGGAGGAACCCCATGCCAGGATTTGCGTAGTCGTCCAATCAATTGTAGGATTGTGAAGACGGAGCCATGGAAGGCCCAGGACCACAGGATGTGTGGCTCTTGGAATCACTAAAAAAGAAATAAGTTCGGAATGAAGAACTTCCACTCTCAGACGAACTGGTAGAGTCCTTAAAGAAATAACTGCATCAAAAATTTTGCTGCCATCCACGGCAGTTAAAGAAATGGACGAAGGAAGTCTCTCGGTGGGTAGGGACCACCGTTTAACATAGGCTTCGGTAATAAAGTTCCCAGCTGCTCCGGAATCAAGGAGGGCAATGACGTTCCGATAACGTTGAGCAACTTGAAGCGAGACTGGGAGATTACAATCTTGAGGAGATGGAGAGGAGATCATTACTCCTAGCCGGCCCTCTCCTTGGCGAGCTAGGATTTGGAGTTTCCCGGACGTTTGGGACAGGCATTAATGGTGTGAGACGGAGCTGCACAATAGAGACAGAGAAACTCGGAGAGACGTCTTCGGCGCTCAGCAGGAGTTAAACGGGAACGGCCAAGTTGCATGGTGACAGTTGACGAGGAGGAGGAGCAGAAGATTTTGGAGCAGATGATCTTCCACGCTCAGTTGCTCTCTCTCTGAAACGTAAATCCACTTTCGTGCAGAGTGAGATTAGCTCATCTAACTTAGAAGGTAAGTCTCTGGTAGCTAACTCATCTTTAATACGCTCAGATAAGCCATGCCAGAATGCAGCATACAGGGCCTCGTCGTTCCATGCCAGTTCGGATGCCAGGATCTGGAACTGTATCAGATATTGTCCTACAGTACGTGACCCCTGGCGTAAACGGAGAATCTCGGATGAAGCTGAGGTTACCCGGCCTGGCTCGTCGAAGATGCGCCTGAATGTTGACACGAAGGCAGTGTAGGAAGATAGCAGGGTGTCGGACCTCTCCCATAACGGTGATGCCCAATCAAGGGCTGAGCCACTGAGAAGAGAAATAATGTAGGCAATTTTTGTACGGTCACTGGGAAAATTGCCAGGTTGTAGCTCAAACTGAATCTCACACTGGTTGAGAAATCCCCTGCAGAATCTTGGAGATCCGTCAAATTTTGCTGGCGTTGGAAGATGAAGACGTGGAGCAGAAATGGGTAAGGTGGGTGGGGTTATAGCTGGAGTCACTGTGGTTGACGCACCAGACGCGCCTGATCCACGGAGAGTTGTCTGAATCCCATCCAGCCGAGTAGAGAGATCCTGGAGACAGCGGATGATGTGGCCCTGTGCAGCCTCCTGATGTTCTAGTCGGGCTGCCAGTTCTTGCATCGGCCTGGCCGCTTGATCCTGGTCTCCGGCTGGATTCATTAGGTCAGTGCTTACTGTCACAACTGAGGGCCTGAGCTGACGGGAGGCAGCCTCAGTTGTAGGGGCTGAGATGTACCGGAACCTGGGAGGTTGTATCAGACCCCTGGACATGTAAGTAACATGAATAATAACTGCCCGAAGGCGTGACCACGACAACTTGGATAAAAGTCAATGATGTTTATTATGACAACTCCGCAACACAGCAGCAGTAAAAGAAAACGTAAAAGTCAGCAAAGAATAAATACAGTTCCTGGGTACTACAGGATGGCAGGAGCCACAGGGCACTGGTAGTGTGAGATAGTTCTTATGATCTTCTAGATGGAAAGTCCTTACCAGGCCCGACTGTAGCAATGGAGATAACCCAGGATTGTGCCAGCTGGTGTTCCAGGAAAAGCTGGGTTGCTGAAGATAAAACAGCTGCTGTGGATACTGGCTGGAACCAGACTGTTGTTAGCACGGAGTGGATACTGGCTGGAACCAGTTAAATAATAAATGAACTTGGGAGCGATGAAATATGAACTGAAATGTAGAACTTGAGAGCGGAGAAATAATAATACCGGTGGAGAGTGGTAAAGTGTAGAAAGGACACCGGCCCTTTAAGGGAAGCTGTACTCTGCTGGAAGCTGAGCTGGAAGCAGGTAATGTTGTAGCTGGAAACAGATGAATCCACAATGGATTGGAGAGTCAGGCTACACCGCAGGTGGAATGCTGGTGCGGGTCTCTATGGTGGAAGTCTTGAGACAGGAGCTGGAACCTGGAAGACAATCACAGGAGAGAGACAAACAGGAACTAGGTTTGACAACCAAAGCACTGACGCCTTCCTTGCTCAGGCACAGTGTATTTATACCTGCAGCAAGGAAGGGATTGGCTAGGCAATTATGCAGATTATCAATACTGAGAACAGATTGGTGGAAATGATCAGCTGACAGAATCCAAGATGGCTGCGCCCATGCAGACACTTGGAGGGAAGTTTGGTTTGTAATCCATGTGGTAATGAAAACAGTAATGGCGGCGCCGGCCACCGGAGACAGGAGGCGCCAGGCTGACAGATGCACATCCAACCACGCGGACACAGCGGAGGCCGCGGCTGACGTAATCGCCACTCAGACACTCTGCATGCAGAAGTTCAGGGACGGCGGCGGAGGCCGCGGGAGACGCCATGCCAGGTGTAATATGGCGTTTACTGTGACAGCGTCCCAGAGTGACAGGAGAGGATACAGGAATGTACACATCAGGATAACAGATGGGATCCGGTCCTGGAGCGCTGAGCCAGCCTTAGGAGGCATCTGATGGGTAAGAAATGGCGTCCAGATACCCGGATCGTGACAGTATTATAGCAATGCTGAAACGCACAAAGCGAATGGAGATCTGGAAAATCCTTATTTTGCTATTTGAATCAGCCACACACTTTTCCATGAGGATCAAAAGAGATGTGCCACATTTTTATATTCACATTAATCAAATGATAATTTTCTAAATATTATTAAGTTGTTTAATGTCATCTGTCATATTCATTTTCTTCTAACCTATCTACATGTGAGATGCCGATGTCATCTGACAAGTATGAATTTAGTCTGAAGAGCTAGTAATCTGGGATCTTACATATCCATTCCTTCTTTGTGCACCAAAAGAACTTGCAAGGCAATCAAGGCTACAATAGTTTGACGCTGAGCTGGTACAATTACTACTTACCCCTCCCACACCCAACCCACCAGCTACTATCAGTGCACAAGATTTTGCTTCCTACTGAATTTCAAGGACAAGATTGATAAGATATGAAATGAAACAGTATGCTCTTCCCCAACCAACAACCTGCTCAGTTCCTTCCTTCAACCATCTGACACCTTCTCTTCATTGTTTATCCCATAATGAAGTAGTATCTACACTCTTCTCATATTCCTATTTTACTGTGAGAGTGGAGTCACGGGCCCTTACAGAGAGGGGGGCCCACCCCTGGTTCCTATCGCCAATACCTGGAGAGCTGCACCAACAACAGTGGGCTGATGAGCAGGAAGTACTTCTTAAAACAAGCCTTCCCTGTGCACCAACTCTCTGTCAATCGTTCGTGCAGGTCCTAGGGGTGGAGCAGTGTGGCAGAATCTTTTTTTTTTTTTTTTGGGGGGGGGGGGGGACAGGGACGGGGGGGACTGTCTATTTTGTCAGTCCCAGGCCCCACAATTTCTGCTGACCATGCTTACGCCCATTTGGCATGCATGCCGGAATCATGTCTTGTTGAAAGAGTAGCTCATTCTCCAGTCACCCTGTTCTCAAAGGAGTCTTCATGCACTACCCCAAAATGGCCACCAAGATCTCAACTAAGCATGTGCAGGGGCCATCTTGTGACTGTGCAGTGTGACTCTGTGGGAGACAGTAGTCTCCTGCTTAGCTCCTAAGATAGACTTAGTTAATTCCTGCATATAAAGCTGTTCCAGCACCGCTGCATCACTATCCTTTTGCAGTATACACTCATCAACTGGTGAGCTGTATGAAACTACTCTGCTGCGCTCTATCACCAGTGTACATGTAACAGTGAGTACGACTGTATTTGCTATCTATCAATAAACCAACACCACTGCTTAAGTAACTGGGATGTTCATAGTTTGAATCATGAAAAAGTCTTATGGGCCCTACACACTGGCAGATAACACTGCACGATATGAACTTTCTCGTTCACTGCATATCGTGCAGTGTGTAGGCACCAACAATGAACGATGCGCGTCCCCGCGCTCATTCATCATTGGTGCCCCGTCGCTTATGCATGCAGGCCAATATGGACGAGATTGTCCATATTAGCCTACATTGCTATGGCGCCAGGTGACGGGGGGAGAGAAGAAACTTCACTCCCCCCATCACCTCCCCCCCACCGCCGGGTCGCCTGTCTGCCGTATTGGCGGTCAGGCAGCTCGGCGGCGGATCGCCCAGTCTGTAGGGCCCTTTATTCACAATTACACAGCCTGGACTACAATTGAAGAAAGTTCTCTCTAATAAAATAACAAGCGTGCTTTCCAAGAAGAAAATGAAATACTGGACTCATTTTTTTTTCCCAATGATTTTTTGAGTGCAATCATACTAATATGCCCTTTTCTGTGGGCTGAACAAGGCAATTAACTTTTTACTTTACTGGCTTTTATTATCTACATGGTCTGATGACCTTTCCCTGTAATACTTGTCAGAACAAATATTACTGCTTGGAAGAATAGTCGCACTTTATGTTTAACTTAATTAAATGACAAAGTAACAACAATAATCTTTAGGCATAAAGTGTTTCCAATATGTTAAACCCTTGAAGATTAAAAAAAGGGACTTAAAACGGGGTTGTGCTTTGTAACTAAAAAACCATGTAACTACGTTAGAATAAAAACGTATTTATTATATATGCAGATTTATAAATGGGCAAAAAGTACAATTAGAACTAAACAGGTAAAATGGGCAAGATAAGCAAAGCCGGGGGAAATTTCCCTACTTCTCAGACGTTGGGGGTCATTCCGAGTTGATCGTAGTTGTGCTAAATTTAGCACAGCTACGATCATTCACACTGACATGCGGGGGGACGCCCAGCACAGGGCTAGTCCGCCCCGAATGTCAGTGCCGGCCCCCCCGCAGAAGTGCAAAGGCATCGTACATTGGCGATGCATTTGCACTTCAAGAGCAGCTTCTGGCCAGCGCAGCTTTAGCGTGCTGGCCGGGAGCTACTCATCGTTCCGCGGCCCGCAGCGGCTGCGTGTGACGTTACGCAGCCGCTGCGGCCTGCCACCCGTTCGTTTCAGCCACGCCTGTGTTGGCCGCACCGCTCCCACGAAACGGTGGCCAAACGACGCTGTTCCGCCCCCTCCTGCCCAGCGATCGCCTCTGCCTGTCAATCAGGCAGAGGCAATCGCAGCCCTGCTACGACCTTCGGCCATCTGGCATGCGCCGGTGCACTACGGACCCGTTCGCTTGGCTGCGACAAAAAGCAGCGAGCTAACGGGTCAGAATGACCCCCATTAACCAATGAAACTGTTCGCTAAAGAACATCTGCTGTATATGGTGTCCCTAATGTTCACACAGAAGAGAAGCAACGCTGCCTTTTTCTCAAGCAGCGTTAATAATTGTCACCGGACAAAACATTACCAGGATAATCTATAGATTTCCACTGTTATCTCTCAATGCACAAAGGCACATAATCTTTATCAGGGCTGTAAGACTGATGTTCAGTAGGATATTCTAAGCATACAGGATTTGTCTGGAAATAAACAGATCATTCCTTTTGAGCTAGAATATGGGCAGCTTAAAAAATCCGGCTTTTGGTTTTCAGGTGATGGATACTTTACATTACAGCCGTGATTCATCAAGAGCAGAGGAACTTCTGCAATAGCAAAGAATTGTACACATTGCCAGGGGCGTAGCCAGAACTTTGTGGGCCCCATAGCAACATTTTGAAGGGGCCCCATCCCAATGCTTCTAGAGAGACACTTCTCTGCAGAAGTTGTTCATTGTATGCCCCATAGTAGTGCCCTAGTTTCTTTTATGAATCGCAGTAGTGCTTAAGTTCACCCTATGTCACATTTCAGAGCTGCCAGTACACATTATGCCGCACAGTATCCCAAATTCACATTATGATATATAGTACTCCCCGTTCATATTGTGCCTCATGACAGTGCCCCGGTTCATATTATATAACATTAAAATGCCCTCCAGTTCATTATATACCACACTACAATAAGCAGATCCAGGGACATACCTAGACATATAGCAGACTCCAAGGAAAAAGTTTAAAAGGACCCCTACGTACCACCCAATGGCGAAAAATATATATAACACATGTAACTGTGACAGGGAAGGTGGGCCCCTCTCAGCTCTGGGCCCCATAGCAGCTGCACTGCCTGCACCTATGGTAGCTACGCCCTTGCACATTGCTATTCTGCATGGATGTTTAAAGAGACTGTTTGGCTCAAATGCAATAAACTCTGATGTGTTGGTCCCGGTGTGATTCCAAAAATATGGCCGTTAGGATTAATTTGGCAATTAGGTTTAAGGTAAGAACAATCTGTTTTTGCCTTAAAACCAGTAAATGTAGTGGCTGCTGTATATTCCCAGAATAGCGTAGAGGCAATCAAATTGGAGTCTATTACATTTGGGCCAATATTCCTAAGTGCATTTGACTATAGTCAGACCACCTTCTGTCAGTGGCATCATTGGGGTTGGAGTCACCAATTGTACCCCGTGTATGAATGGCCAGCTTACGCATATGTTTACTATAAGTCATCGTCACCATTGTGTAATAGCACCTGTACCTGGTGCACATGATCCGTCCTATAACAGGCACATACACAAGTTCCTGCATGTCCGCCCTGGCCATCTCTTCATATGAGCTTAATGGGCAGTTGCCCAAGGGGTCCACTATTATTTCATTGGCCCATCCCCACTTTTTGAATGAGATGCAGCCTGGGCACCCTGTCTGGTGACAGTCAGCACCCCCCCCATCACATCTCCTCTGCTCAGCAGTAGCACTGACTTGGAGGGTATCCGGTCTTTAGTTCGACAACACTTAGGTCGACACTCATTAAGTCGACATGGTCACTAGGTCAACATGGCAAAGGTCAACACATGGAAAGGTCGACATGGGTTTTTCACATTTTTTTTCCCATTTGTTAAAGTTTTTCATACTTTACTATCCACGTGGACTACGATTAGGAATAGTAACCTACCCAAAGCATTACAAGCGGACGGTTCCGGTATGAATGGACGACCATGTTATGGTCGACAGTCATTAGGTCGACCACTATTGGTCGACATTGACATGGTCGACATGGACACATGGTCGACACATGAAAGGTCGACACATGAAAAGGTCAACGTGAGGTTTTTAACTTTTTTTGGTGTCGTTTTTTGCGTAAAGTGACTGGGAACCCCAATTAGTGCACCGCGTCCCCTCGCATGGCTTGCTTCGCTCGCCATGCTTCGGGCATGGTGCCTTCGCTCCGCTACCGCTTCGCTCGGCACAGATTACCGTTCCAATCGTAGTCCACGTGGATCGTAAAGTATGGAAAAGTTCCCCAAAAGAAAAAAAAGTTAAAAAACTCATGCCGACCTTTTCATGTGTCGACCATTTTCATGTGTCGACCATGTGCCCATGTCGACCATGTCAATGTCGACCAATAGTGGTCGACCTAATGACTGTCGACCATAACATGGTCGACCATGTGAACGGATACCCAAGCGGACATGGTGCACTAATTAGGGTGCCCGATCACTTTACGAAGAAAACAACACAAAAAAAAACAGAAAAAAAACCCAGGTCAACCTTTTTCCATGTCGACCTTTTCCATGTTGACCTAATGTCCGTTTTGACCTATTTCAGGTGTTGACCTAGTCACTGTCGACCAATAGTGGTTGACCTAATGACTGTAGATCTAGTTACTGTCGACCCAACGATCCACACCTGAAACCTTCTCCAGTCCACCATACTCCATGCTAGCTCACACAGAGGTAATGTGCGTTATATACTGTAGAAGGGAGATGTGTGTTATACAGAGGAAGGGTCATGTGTGTTATATAGAAGGGAGATGTGTGTTATACAGAGGAAGGGTAATGTGTGTCATATAGAAGGGAGATGTGTGTTATACAGAGGAAGGGTCATGTGTGTTATATAGAAGGGAGATATGTGTTATACAGAGGAAGGGTAATGCGTGTTATATAGAAGGGAGATGTGTGTTATACAGAGGAAGGGTAATCTGTGTTATATAGAAGGGAGATGTGTGTTATAGTTATACAGAGGAAGGGTAATGTGTGTTATATAGAAAGGAGATGTGTTTTATACAGAGGAAGGATCATGTGTGTTATATAGAAGGAAAATGTGTGTTATACAGAGAAAGGGTCATGTGTGTTATATAGAAGAGATATGTGTGTTATACAGAGGAAGGGTAATGTGTGTTATATAGAAGGGAGATGTGTGTTATACAGAGGAAGGGTAATGTGTGTTATATAGAAGGGAGATGTGTGTTATACAGAGGAAGGGTAATGCGTGTTATATAGAAGGGAGATGTGTGTTATACAGAGGAAGGGTAATGTGTGTTATATAGAAAGGAGATGTGTATTATACAGAGGAAGGGTCGTGTGTTATATAGAAGGGAGATGTGTGTTATACAGAGGAAGGGTAATGTGTGTTATATAGAAGGGAGATGTGTGTTATACAGAGGAAGGGTAATGTGTGTTATATAGAAGAGAGGTGTGTGTTACACAGAGGAAGGGTAATGTGTGTTATATAGAAGAGAGGTGTGTGTTATACAGAGGAAGGGTAATGTGTGTTATATAGAAGGGAGATGTGTGTTATAAAGAGGAAGGTAATGTGTGTTATATAGAAGGGAGATGTGTGTTATACAGAGGAAGGGTAATGTGTCTAACTTATGAATATAATCATATATAAACTTTGTATTCTTCAAATCAATTTTATAGTGTACACTCACAAATGTTGCACTGCTCCAGGAAGACACCGAGAGTCGTGAGGCAGCATCCAGCGGAGCCTCCCCTGTGATAATAGGAACTGCCAGGTGCAGGGGGGCGGGGCTCTGCAGCAGCCAATAATCCCGCACAAGGGCCCTCATTCCGAGTTGTTCGCTCGTTCTTTTCCTTCGCATCGGTGCGATTTTCCGCTAACTGCGCATGCGCAATGTTCGCACTGCGGCTGCGCCAAGTAAATTTGCTAAGAAGTTTGGTATTTTACTCACGGCATTACGAGGTTTATTCTTCGTTCTGCTGATCGTAGTGTGATTGACAGGAAGTGGGTGTTTCTGGGCGGAAACTGGCCGTTTTATGGGAGTGTGTGAAAAAACGCTGCCATTTCTGGGAAAAATGCGGTAGTGGCTGGAGAAACGGGGGAGTGTCTGGGCGAACGCTGGGTGTGTTTGTGACGTCAAACCAGGAACGACAAGCACTGAACTGATCGCACTGGAAGAGTAAGTCTCGAGCTACTCAGAAACTGCAAAGAAAAATCTTTTCGCAATATTGCGAATACTTCGTTCGCAATTCTGCTAAGCTAAGATTCACTCCCAGAGGGCGGCGGCTTAGCGTGTGCACTGCTGCAAAAAGCGGCTAGCGAGCGAACAACTCGGAATGAGGGCCAGAAAACGGACCACTAGAGGCAGCTACTACATCTGCCTCAATGATGATCAGGTGACCTGTCCAGGACCTAACCAGGAAGTTCATACAGCTCACATGCACTTCAGAGACAGAGCACTGCTGCTAACATCGTGCTGTTAAGCCTCCTGTGCCCTGGCTATGTAAGGTCCTGTAACACATTTTGTGTGCCTCAGCTCTGTATACTCACAGTTCCCCAAAGTGAGTGAGTATGCTGTGCTCTGTTAGCACACAGCTGATCAATCATTCTCTCCTCCATGACATGAGCCTGCCTGCTGCCCTACACTGGTGCAGAGGTTAAGACTCATGGGCACTGGCAGCCCACCCCTGTGCACAGCATGGAGCAGTCTCTGTGTGATGCTCCTGGCTGGGACCTCTGCACAGGGGAACCGCAGGACTTTGACTCTGCAGGGCAGTGCACCATTCATGCTGCTCTAGGGCTGTTAATGTTGCACACTACTAATCTGCAATCATGTGTAACGCTCCCATAGACATATCATACTCACCCATCTTGTTGTTTTGATAAAAATCTGCACATCAGGAGCTGCACTGACTGTAATCTGGTAAATACAGTACTACATGTAGCATACTCTGCACATTTATATTGTATGTGATGATTAGTGGCAGTGACCAATCTGAATTTTCCAGGTGGGACCTTTAGCCATACTTGCCTACCCTCCCGGAATGGCCGGGAGGCTCCCGAAAATCGTGTGACCCTCCCGGCCCCCCGGAAAGGTGGGCAAGCCTCCCGCTTTCCCCCTCGGCCGCCCGCAGCAGTGAACAAGTAGGCGGGCCGAGGGGGTCCGATGACGCGATTCGTGCTGAATCACGTCATCGTAGCTCCGCCCCCCGCTATGCAGCACCTCGTTTCTCGGCACAGCACAGTGGGGGGTGGAGTCACGATGACGCGACCCTGATGCAACGCCCCCGGACCGCCCATCCTGCTGCCGGCCACGCCCCCGAACCAACCGTCCTGCTGCCGGCCACGCCCCCCATTCACCTACAAATTTAGTTCCTGGTGTGCACTGGCTCCTCCCTCTCTGCCCCTCCTCCAGACCTCAGTTTGATTCTGTGCCCAGAGGAGCTGGGTGCTTTTCAGTGAGCTCTCCTGAGTTTGCTGATAGAAAGTTTTTTGTTAGGTTTTTTATTTTCAGGGAGCTCTGCTGGCAACAGACTCCCTGCATTGTGGGACTGAGGGGAGAGAAGCAGCCCTACTCTCTAAAGCTAGGTCCTGCTTCTTAGGCTACTGGACACCATTAGCTCCAGAGGGATCGGTACGCAGGATCTCACCCTCGCCGTCCGTCCCAGAGCCGCGCCGCCGTCCCCCTCGCAGAGCCGGAAGACTGAAGCCGGGTGAGTATGAGAAGCAAGAAGACTTCACAGGCGGCAGAAGACTTCGTGATCTTCACTGGAGGTAACGCACAGCACTGCAGCTGTGCGCCATTGCTCCACACACCTCCACATACTCCGGTCACTGTTAGGGTGCAGGGCGCAAGGGGGGGGCGCCCTGGGCAGCATTTGGGTCCTCATTCTGGCAAATAAACACATATATACAGCTGGGCACTGTATATATGTAGGAGCCCCCGCCAAAGAAATAAAATTTAAGCGGGACAGAAGCCCGCCGCCGAGGGGGCGGGGCTTCTCCCTCAGCACTCACCAGCGCCATTTTTTCTCCACAGCACGCTGAGAGGAAGCTCCCCAGGCTCTCCCCTGCTGATACACGGTAGAAGAGGGTTGAAAAGAGAGGGGGGCACATAATTAGGCGCAAAAAAGTATATTAACAGCAGCTACTGGGTTAACATTAAGTTACTGTGTTATTCCTGGGTTATATAGCGCTGGGGTGTGTGCTGGCATACTCTCTCCCTGTCTCTCCAAAGGGCCTCGTGGGGGAACTGTCTTCAGAAAGGACATTCCCTGTGTGTGTGGTGTGTCGGTACACTTGTGTCGACATGTCTGATATGGAAGGCTATGTGGGAGAGGAGCGGGAGCAAATGAATGTGGTGTCTCCGCCGACGGCGCCGACACCTGATTGGATGGATATGTGGAAGGTTTTAAATGATAATGTTAATTCTTTGCATAAAAGATTAGACAAGGCTGATGCATTGGGACAGTCAGGGTCTCAACCCGTGCCTGATCCTATGTCGCAGGGATCGTCGGGGTCTCATAAGCGCCCACTATCCCAAATTGTTGACACAGATACCGACATGGTTTCTGACTCCAGTGTCAATTACGATGATGCAAAGTTACAGCCAAAGTTGGCTAAATCACTCAGATATATGATTATAGCAATTAAGGAGGTTTTGCACATCACAGAGGAAACCCCTGTCCCTGACACAAGGGTTTATATGTATAAGGGAAAGAAACCTGAGGTAACTTTTCCCCCCTCACACGAACTGAATGAGTTATGTGAAAAAGCTTGGGAATCTCCAGATAAAAAACTGCAGATTTCCAAACGGATTCTTATGGCGTATCCTTTCCCGCCAACGGACAGGTTACGATGGGAATCCTCCCCTAGGGTGGACAAAGCTTTAACTCGCTTATCCAAAAAGGTAGCCCTGCCGTCCCAGGATACGGCTACCCTCAAGGATGCTGCTGATCGCAAACAGGAGGGTACCCTGAAGTCCATTTATACACATTCAGGTACCTTGCTCAGACCGGCAATCGCGTCGGCCTGGGTCTGTAGTGCAGTAGCAGCATGGACTGATACCTTATCAGAGGAGTTTGATACCCTAGATAGGGATACTGTTTTATTGACCCTGGGGCATATTAAAGACGCTGTCCTTTATATGAGAGATGCTCAAAGAGACATTAGTCTGCTGGGTTCTAGAATAAACGCTATGTCGATTTCTGCCAGAAGGGTCCTGTGGACTCGGCAATGGACAGGTAATGCCGATTCACAACGGCATATGGAGGTTTTACCTTACAGTGGTGAGGAATTGTTCGGTGAAGGTCTATCGGACCTGATCTCCACAGCTACGGCTGGAAAGTCAAATTTTTTGCCTTATGTTCCCTCACAGCCTAAGAGAGCACCGCATTATCAAATGCAGTCCTTTCGTTCACAAAGAAACAAGAAAGTCCGAGGTGCGTCCTTTCTTGCCAGAGGGAGGGGCAGAGGAAAAAAGCTGCACAATACAGCTAGTTCCCAGGAACAGAAGTCCTCCCTGGCCTCTGCAAAATCCACCGCATGACGCTGGGGCTCCACTGGCGGAGCCGGGGCCAGTGGGGGCGCGTCTTCGGAATTTCAGCCACATGTGGGTTCACTCCCAGGTGGATCCCTGGGCAATAGAAATTGTGTCTCAGGGTTACAAGCTGGAATTCGAAGAGGTGCCTCCTCACCGGTTTTTCAAATCGGCCCTACCGTCTTCAACCCTAGAGAGGGAGATAGTGTTAAATGCAATACAAAAATTGTATCTTCAGCAGGTGGTGGTCGAGGTTCCCCTCCTTCAACAGGGAAGGGGGTATTATTCGACCATGTTTGTGGTTCCGAAACCGGACGGTTCGGTAAGACCCATATTGAATTTAAAATATCTGAACCTATACTTGAAGAGGTTCAAGTTCAAGATGGAGTCGCTAAGAGCGGTCATCGCCAGCCTGGAAGGGGGGGATTTTATGGTGTCACTGGACATAAAGGATGCGTACCTTCAGGTCCCCATTTATCCACCTCATCAGGCGTACCTAAGATTTGCGGTACAGGACTGTCATTACCAATTTCAGACGTTGCCGTTTGGTCTCTCAACGACTCCGAGGATTTTCACCAAGGTAATGGCGGAAATGATGGTGCTCCTGCGCAAGCAGGGTGTTACAATTATCCCGTACTTGGACGATCTCCTCATAAAAGCGAGATCAAGAGAGCAGTTGCTGAACAGCGTATCTCTTTCACTGAAAGTGTTACAACAACACGGCTGGATTCTCAATATCCCAAGGTCGCAGTTGGTTCCTACGACTCGTCTGCCCTTCTTGGGCATGATTCTGGACACGACCCAGAAAAGTGTTTATCTTCCGATAGAAAAAGCCCAGGAACTTATGACTCTGGTCAGGAACCTTTTGAAAACAAGACAGGTGTCCGTGCATCATTGCACTCGAGTCCTGGGAAAGATGGTGGCCTCATTCGAGGCCATTCCCTTTGGCAGGTTCCATGCAAGGACTTTCCAATGGGATCTGTTGGACAAGTGGTCCGGATCACATCTACAGATTCATCGGTTGATCACCCTGTCCCCCAGGGCCAGGGTGTCACTCCTGTGGTGGCTGCAGAGTGCTCACCTTCTCGAGGGCCGCAGATTCGGCATTCAGGATTGGATCCTGGTGACCACGGACGCAAGCCTCCGCGGTTGGGGAGCAGTCACACAGGGAAGAAATTTCCAGGGTCTTTGGTCAAGTCAAGAGACTTGTCTGCACATCAACATCCTGGAACTAAGGGCCATATACAATGCCCTACGTCAAGCGGAGACCTTACTTCGCGACCAACCAGTTCTGATCCAGTCAGACAACATCACCGCAGTGGCTTATGTAAACCGCCAAGGCGGCACAAGAAGCAGAGCGGCAATGGCGGAAGCCACCAGGATTCTTCGCTGGGCAGAGAATCATGTAAGTGCACTGTCAGCAGTGTTCATTCCGGGAGTGGACAACTGGGAAGCAGACTTCCTCAGCAGACACGACCTACACCCGGGAGAGTGGGGACTTCATCCAGAAGTCTTCGCACGGATTGTGAGTCGGTGGGAACTGCCACAGATAGACATGATGGCATCCCGCCTCAACAAAAAGCTGCAGAGGTATTGCGCCAGGTCAAGAGACCCTCAGGCAGTAGCGGTAGACGCCCCCGTGACACAGTGGGTGTTCCGGTCCGTCTATGTATTTCCTCCTCTTCCTCTCATACCAAAGGTGTTGAGAATAGGAAGAAGAAAAGGAGTGAGAACAATCCTCGTTGTTCCAGATTGGCCACGACGGACTTGGTATCCAGATCTACAGGAAATGCTCACGGAAGATCCGTGGCCTCTTCCTCTAAGGCAGGACCTGTTTCAACAGGGTCCCTGTCTGTTCCAAGACTTACCGCGGCTGCGTTTGACGGCATGACGGTTGAACGCCGGATCCTAGCGGAAAAAGGTATTCCGGTGGAGGTTATCCCTACGCTGATAAAGGCTAGGAAGGAAGTAACAGCAAAACATTATCACCATATATGGCGAATATATGTTTCTTGGTGTGAGGCAAGGAATGCTCCTACGGAAGAATTCCATCTGGGCCATTTCCTTCACTTCCTACAAACTGGAGTGGATTTGGGCCTTAAATTAGGCTCTATTAAGGTCCAGATTTCGGCCTATCCATTTTCTTTCAAAAAGAATTGGCTTCTCTCCCAGAAGTTCAGACTTTTGTTAAGGGAGTACTGCATATTCAGCCTCCGTTTGTGACTCCGGTAGCGCCTTGGGACCTTAATGTGGTCTTGGGCTTCCTAAAGTCACACTGGTTTGAACCACTGAAAACGGTGGAGTTGAAATATCTCACTTGGAAGGTGGTCATGTTACTAGCCCTGGCTTCGGCTAGGCGAGTGTCGGAATTAGCGGCTTTATCACATAAAAGCCCCTATCTGGTTTTCCATATGGATAGAGCGGAATTGCGGACACGTCCTCAGTTCATGCCAAAAGTGGTTTCATCCTTTCATATGAACCGACCTATTGTGGTGCCTGTGGCTACACGGGACTTAGAGGATTACGAGTCCCTTGATGTGGTCAGGGCTTTGAAAATTTATGTAGCCAGGACGGCTAAAGTCCGAAAAACAGAAGCACTGTTTGTTCTGTATGCAGCCAACAAGCTTGGCGGCCCTGCTTCAAAGCAGACTCTTGCTCGCTGGATCTGTAACACGATTCAGCAGGCGCATTCTACGGCAGGATTGCCGTTACCTAAATCGGTCAAGGCCCATTCCACTAGGAAAGTGGGCTCTTCTTGGGCGGCTGCCCGAGGGGTCTCGGCACTACAGCTGTGTCGAGCTGCTACTTGGTCGGGTACAAACACCTTTGCAAAATTCTATAAGTTTGATACCCTGGCTGAGGAGGACCTCATGTTTGCTCAATCGGTGCTGCAGAGTCATCCGCACTCTCCCGCCCGTTTGGGAGCTTTGGTATAATCCCCATGGTCCTTACGGAGTCCCAGCATCCTCAAGGACGTTAGAGAAAATAAGATTTTACTTACCGGTAAATCTATTTCTCGTAGTCCGTAGAGGATGCTGGGCGCCCGTCCCAAGTGCGGACTTCTTCTGCAATACTTGTATATAGTTATTGCTTCAATAAGGGTTACGTTATTGTTGCATCGGGCATGAACTGATGCTATGTTATTGTCATACTGTTTACTGGATTGTTATCACAAGTTATACGGTGTGATTGGTGTGGCTGGTATGAATCTTGCCCTTGGATTAACAAAAATCCTTTCCTCGTACTGTCCATCTCCTCTGTGCACAGTTCTCTAACTGAGGTCTGGAGGAGAGGCAGAGAGGGAGGAGCCAGTGCACACCAGGAACTAAATTCTTTCTTAAAGTGCCCATGTCTCCTGCGGAGCCCGTCTCTCCCCATGGTCCTTACGGAGTCCCCAGCATCCTCTACAGACTACGAGAAATAGATTTACCGGTAAGTAAAATCTTATTATTGCTAGATAGACTTTTTAATTCTATAAATCATCCTGAGGTTTCGGTTCTGACCATACAGCGGCACCAGCTTGCAAGTTAAGTGACAGACAAACTCTCCAAAATGTTACATTGACTGTAATACATACACAACATGCTTGGTAAAAGGGATGCAGTGAGGATACCAATGGATGGGATCCCGGCGCTGGAAATACTGACGCCGGAATCCCGTCCGCAGCTAGAACATCAACGTTGACATCAAGACAGGACTCGGGATCCTGGCATCTAAATACTGATGCCCATAATCCTGATCCTTCTTTCAGCGGGACGCGATCACATGGGAGGGGGAAAAGGGGGATTAGGTTTAGCCATCAGAAGAGGGTTTAGGGTTAGTTTACAGTACTCCTCTATTGGGCTCATATATGCGTGTGTAAATCTGGCTCTGATACAAGCCAGTGCCTCCCCAGCCATTTACCTCACCGCACGTCACTGGTGTTATACAGAGGAAGGGTAATGTGTGTTCTGGTATAGGAAGGAGCTGTGTGTTATACAGAGGAAGGGTAATGTGTGTTCTGGTATAGGAGGGAGCTGTGTGTTATACAGAGGAAGGGTAATGTGTGTTCTGGTATAGGAGGGAGCTGTGTGTTATACAGAGGAAGGGTAATGTGTGTTCTGGTATAGGAGGGAGCTGTGTGTTATACAGAGGAAGGGTAATGTGTGTTCTGGTATAGGAGGGAGCTGTGTGTTATACAGAGGAAGGGTAATGTGTGTTCTGGTATAGGAGGGAGCTGTGTGTTATACAGAGGAAGGGTAATGTGTGTTCTGGTATAGGAGGGTGCTGTGTGTTATACAGAGGAAGGGTAATGTGTGTTCTGGTATAGGAGGGAGCTGTGTGTTATACAGAGGAAGGGTAATGTGTGTTCTGGTATAGGAGGGAGCTGTGTGTTATACAGAGGAAGGGTAATGTGTGTTCTGGTATAGGAGGGAGCTGTGTGTTATACAGAGGAAGGGTAATGTGTGTTCTGGTATAGGAGAGAGCTGTGTGTTATACAGAGGAAGGGTAATGTGTGTTCTGGTATAGGAGGGAGCTGTGTGTTATACAGAGGAAGGGTAATGTGTGTTCTGGTATAGGAGGGAGCTGTGTGTTATACAGAGGAAGGGTAATGTGTGTTCTGGTATAGGAGGGAGCTGTGTGTTATACAGAGGAAGGGTAATGTGTGTTCTGGTATAGGAGGGAGCTGCGTGTTATACAGAGGAAGGGTAATGTGTGTTCTGGTATAGGAGGGAGCTGTGTGTTATACAGAGGAAGGGTAATGTGTGTTCTGGTATAGGAGGGAGCTGTGTGTTATACAGAGGAAGGGTAATGTGTGTTCTGGTATAGGAGGGAGCTGTGTGTTATACAGAGGAAGGGTAATGTGTGTTCTGGTATAGGAGGGAGCTGCGTGTTATACAGAGGAAGGGTAATGTGTGTTCTGGTATAGGAGGGAGCTGTGTGTTATACAGAGGAAGGGTAATGTGTGTTCTGGTATAGGAGGGAGCTGTGTGTTATACAGAGGAAGGGTAATGTGTGTTCTGGTATAGGAGGGAGCTGTGTGTTATACAGAGGAAGGGTCATGTGTGTTCTGATATAGGAGGGAGCTGTGTGTTATACAGAGGAAGGGTAATGTGTGTTCTGGTATAGGAGGGAGCTGTGTGTTATACAGAGGAAGGGTAATCTGTGTTCTGGTATAGGAGGGAGCTGTGTGAAAGTAACACTAAATCTAAAGGTTTAATTTTACTGACTGTTTGTATGAGTGGCTAGGGACCCCAGTGCATTGCTTTGCCCAGTGTCTACACTGCCCTTAAAACAGCCCTGAGGTCCGCACAGTGGTGTCACAAAGAGGGTGTGGGGGATGCAGCCCGCATCAGGGTGTCTCCGGCCGAGGGGTGACACCAAAGTGCCGGCTCCTTGCTCAGTGACAGGATCCATGTACTGCACTGTAATATTACGTGCAGCAACCCGGCTCCTGTCACCCTGCATAAGCCAGCACAGCAGGCACGCCAGTCTCCAGGGGCAGCCCGCATCTCCCGCACCCCCGGAGTGCTAAAAACGGAGATCGGGATGCTTATCCATGCCCCCTCCCATGAAGCCATGCCCCCATACATGAAGCTAAGCCCCTTTTGCAGCAGCGGCCGCAGCGGGTGCACTATAGGTTAGTGACGCCCCTGGGTCCGCATGAGGCGCTTTAGTGTAAACATACCCTTTGTGCACTCATCATACATTAGACTGCCCTTTCCTCTCCTCATCCATCCTCTCCAGATGCAGACAGGCGGAAGTGCCAGAATTATACGAGTATGCATTAACGAGGTGTATTCAATAGATGTTGGATCCTTTCCGTTGGTATTCAATGAGCGGCCAAATCCAACAGGATTTGGCCGTTCCCGACAATGCCAATCCAACTTTTTTTAAAGTCGGATTGACATTGTCGGAAACGGGGCAAAAACCTGTCGGATTTGGCCGGGGGAATCCGACAAAACACGTGGATCCGTGGCTAATCTGCCGATCCACATGTTTTCCGACAAGTCGGAATTGCCGACTTGTCTGAAAAAAAGCAGGAGCATTGAATAGGTCGGAAAACAAAGTCGGACAAGACAAGATGGCAGTTTCCGACTTCAATTGAATACCCCCCTACATATGCATGCACCCATTTTCCGCCTATGCGTAGTGAGATTTTATGCAGGAAATGTGAAGCAAACTGGCATAGCAGTCACTGTGCATCGGAGGCCTCTATTTTTAGATCTCTTTATACAGGCTTGGACTGGCCCACAGGGGAACAGGGGAAACCACCAGTGGGCCCCACTGCCTGGAGGCCCACCTCCTGCTCTAAGGATCAAGTTCTAGACTGTGCACTTGAATTATACATTATACATATGTTACCTTATACTGGACTATGGTGTATTTTTTACATTGCATTGCTGTTATTAATCTGGTACATTATCATGCATGCAGCAGCTGAATTTACTGTATATATTTATGAAGGGGCCCAGACGTTGCACTCTCTAATAGTTAGTCCAACCAATGAGGTGGCAGGCCACACCCCCTCAGCAGACTGGCCACACCCCTAAACATGGGCCCCTACCACTGCATTCCCTCGGTGGGCCCTACATGCCCCAGTCCGACACTGTCTTTATACAGAATGCGTTTATTATTATACTACCTGTCACTATGCTATCACATGTACAGTATTATTCCCTATGCTCTAAATACTGTAAAGCTATATTGCACTGTAATTAAAAAAAAACTAAAAAAAAACAAAATAAGATTATATTATTGTCAGAGTGATAGTTTATATTCCATATACTGTAACTTTGCCATAAAGACTCATGGTCAGACAGGCTTATATGACTTCACTATGTGATCTTCCTGACTTTTAAAAATGTATTAGCGCAGATCATTTATAGTACACTTTCTTTCCGTCTCCCCTTTAGCACCCTGTGGCTATTTATATGTTAGGTTATATTTTACTTGCTGTTTGTGTGTAATCCTATTTCCACCCTCCTCCTTCCCTAGCATCCATGTTTTCATAGCAGTAGCCGATACACACAGCAGGGGATACAACCTAGAGCAGACACATCAAGCTTTGCAAGTGTATCGGTATTTGGGAGGAACTTTCCATGGATACATCTCCATGGGAGGCCAGAGACAGAATGTTTGTGGAAGAATGTCAGAGGTAATTTACAAATCCAACTTTGAACGTAGCAATGCCATTGGCTTAAACTTGCAAACTGTTCCAACAGGTCATGTAATGATGTTATCTACAGGAACGGTATATGTTTTACCATCTGTCTCTGTGCATGCATTAGCAGCTATCGCCTGGCGATCACTAAAGACCACAGGATATAAAACAAAATAATGAGTCATTATTTTATAGAATATGTTTGTTTCATTTTTACAGTATGAGATAGACGATCGGCAAAAGTAAAAATAAAGCATAAAAATAAATCCTAACCTTTCCGGCTCTGACTATACATAAAGTTTTCCTCTCTATAGGTAAGAGTCCAACTCATAGATCCTGGAATGGGAGGAGCAAGAAGACACATTGACCACACCCCAACATTTGAGAGAAGCCATTCATTGCACTGGATCGCGGGGCGCCGTCTACGCATCTAGGGTTACCACAGGCAGTGTATCTATAGTCTCTGGACGGACATAATTCCCTTTCCAGCTGATCCACCTCCTTCCGCCTCACAACTCTACTCTGCTTGCCTCCTGGGCACTGCTGCCACCCCTCCCCACACACACACACACACACACACACACACACACACACACACACACACACACACACCTAGTTCCAACCCCTACAGTGTGTGGCTAGTTACTCTGGGCTTGTCGATCCTGTGGGACCAGCCCTGCACCCTTCTCACCTCTCACTTCATATGTTCCTGCCTCCTCTCTGATTTCTTCTTTCACACCACCTTGGACCCAAATCCCCCCACAGCAGCACCTCCTGCTGTTGCAATCACTTTACTTTATACATTGCAGGGGTGAGTTCCTATTGTAGCTCATATCATTGGATGTGATTTTTAATACATCTGTGTGAAAATGAATATATAAGATATCAAACACATTTGGTGGTCCTGCCCCAAAATCCGCCCTTTCTGGGCCCAAGTGGAGAATCTTATTGGGTCTATTCTTTGTTCCCAAGTAACATTGGGTCCTTGGACGGCTCTGCTGGGCCTTCCTTTGTCTAATATTAGCAGCCATGCGGGTAGTCTTGTACTCCAAATTCTTCATGCCGCCAGATGTGTGATAGCTAAATGATGGAAAAAGCCCACCATCCCTCCTATGAGCATGTTGCTGTCCAAAATATGGTACATCTCCACGATGGAGAAAATCACAACTTCCTTACGTGATAGGTCAGATAAATATATGAGGACTTGGGAACCCTGGCTCACTTATGTTAAATCCTCTATTACCCGAGTATGATATACTGTGTTGAAGTTTTATTGCTTAGGTTTCAAAATCCATGATTAACTGTTCACTGTGTTTAGGTCTGATGGTAGTGATGGCTACCCCCCATGATACGATTTTGTCTTGGATGTCCCCTTAGTGGTCTCCCTTTCCTCCACTCCACCCCCCCCCCCCTCTTCTCTCTTTCCTTCTCTTTTCATCCCCGTTCTTCTCTTTCCTTCTCTCTCTTCGACTTTCGTTAAAACACAGAAAAATTGTTGT
Organism: Pseudophryne corroboree; assembly: GCF_028390025.1. Classification (NCBI taxonomy): domain Eukaryota; kingdom Metazoa; phylum Chordata; class Amphibia; order Anura; family Myobatrachidae; genus Pseudophryne; species Pseudophryne corroboree. The sequence goes on along the minus strand of NC_086445.1, from coordinate 87,396,510 downwards.
CAGTTATATTGTATTGTTGATGTACCCCTCTTTTTTTTGTTTCTTCATATCCTATGGGATATCATGTATGTTATTTTGAATTTACTTGGTGTCATCATCTCCTGTTTGACCTGTATCAGCTTATTCGACTTCTCTTCAATAAAAATATTGCATTAAAAAAAATGAATATATAGATATATATAGAGGCACCAAAATGTAATTTTATCTTAGCTCCCCAACCTGAAAATGTTTTGGTACCACTGATCCAACTCACCAAAACAGCAATTCAGAACAGCACTCACTTCAAGCAGTAATGGAATCTCTCTTTGCAAGTAAGAAGCTTGCTCCCCAGGAAACGGGATACTTCCTGTCCAGGCACTTACACTCATGCAGGTGTAATCCTTCTCTGAGGCTAAGGCCCTAAAGACCTGAACTGGATCTAATGGATGGAGCCCTCTCTCACTCTCCATCATAACCCCAAGAACCTTATCCTACTTTTACAGAAGCCAAAATAGCTCTTACCAAGCCATTTACAAACATTCCCTGGGCAGTGGTTGATTAAGAGAGGAGGGGGCATGTGTGCAGTCTCCTTCTGGGTCCCCTCCTCTCTAGGAGGCAGCAGCAGTGACAGTGACTCTGAGCACTAGGTGGTGCGCAGATCTCCAGGAAAATGGCATGTTGGCCATTTTCCCAGTGATTTTCCCTACTGTACATGTGCAAAATGCTGGGAAATGGCCACTGTGCCAAAGTTGGTGGACTCTTTTTTTCAGGGAATATAACAAGTAGATATACAGACAATTTCCGGCAGCAGCTGGGTTACCATGGTTGCTGGGTGTGCCATGATCATGTCATTAGTGTGGGGCAACTGGGCCTCTGCCTAATATGGCCTTCCCGCCAGCCCTGGCCTGCAATTGTTCAGAATGAGTCTGCCCTTACTTAAGGTATGATATTTGTTTTCTGCTGCTAACACAGTTTCCATTTACTTGAAAAAGACTTTGGAGTGCCACTGATTTCTTAATCCTATCTCAATCAGAGGGCACCCAAGCTTCATTGCCTGTTATACAGAGTGCCAGACCTTCCCTGAATATGTTGTATCTTTAATGGATGTTGGGGGCCCACACAGCACACCCTGCACCCATTCTTTCAATACTTACCACTCTGGAGTCCCCGCCGGTGGCAGAAGTGCTGCACCAAACACTAGAAAAATTGTGCGTCGGACATTTTCCCCAGCATTTTGCGCATGCACAGTAGGAAAATGGCCACAGCATGATTTCTTCGGCGACCTGCACACGCGCACTAGACTCTGGGACAGCACTAGGGTCTCCCTATGACCTAGAGCCAGAGGAGGATTTTCCACAAGGCAACCTATGTGCCTGCCTAGGGCCCAGCAGGTCCCAAGGGGCCCCAAAAAGATATCATGGCTGCCAAAAACGTTCCCAGCGGAGCACTGCACGACTGCTGCGTGATGTCATGACATCGCATGGACCTTCCCACACTCTCAAAGTCCCTTATATTTTTTGATAGGATAAAAAATGTTTGGACACACATCCTCTGTATGTGGGCAGTCAGTTTACTCTATATGTGACACAGGTATTAAGCCTACTTCCAAAAAATTAGAGCCTGATTCAGATTTGTACGCAATGCTGATGTTCATGCATCTAAGTATTTATCAGTAGACTGTGCACGCGCCAAGATACTTTACTAATGCCATCTGCAATCAGCAGCAAAAATATAGTGCTGTGGATTGTTTGAGGGAGGAGGGTCCCAAACCAGTATCTTGCCTAGGGCCCAATGAGGTATAAATCCACCTCTGCCTAGAGCTCAGAGTCTCTGCTCTGCCGTCTAGAGAGAAGGGGGCCCAGATGGAAACTGAACATGATGTTATGACGTTGTGCAGAGGAAGCGGGGCTGCCAGCACCGGGAAGGGCAGCACTGTCCGGAGCATCCTAAGGACGATTCCAGCAGCTGCCTGTCTGGAGTGTCCACAGGACACTTGGGGTGGCAATGCAGCAGCGATACTAGGCACCCTGCTAGCCAGAAGCAAAGGCCGTGAGGCAATGACGTTACCACCATCTGAACACTGTGCGGCAGCACCGCTTGCATACACCTAATTAAGGCCTGTATTCTGAGTCGACCACAAGTATGGGGCTGCACTGTCCTCTGCCCTCCACCTTTGAGACTGTTACAGTATCTGCACTTGCACCAGCCCCTTTGTGCAGGAGATCTGACTGTGGTCAGACCGATCTCTGCATATGTTCACCAATAGTTAGCCTGCATGCCTGAAACACACCTGTGGAGCATATCTTCTACATGCCAACGCTCTGTTGCCTTCCGTTGTCACCCAGGCTACTTACACCTGTGCAGTTTGCAAAAGTTGACAGATACGCCCTCATTCGTAATTGCGCACAACTCCGAATCAGAAGGAGATGTAGCAAAACTTGGAAAGAGATAAAGTAGAGAGAGAGATAATGTTCCAACGAATCAGTTGCTAACTCATTTTACCATGGTAGATAGAAGCTGATTGGCTGGTACTTTATCTCCATCCACTTTATCTCTCTCTAAGGCTTAGTACATCTCTAACCATAGCCTGTAAAATGACAGTTAGGAGCTGATTGGTTGGTGATCTATCGCCACTTTATTCCTCTTCAAGATTTTATACATCTCTCCCTTAGTCCCATAATGTGTGAATTACAGACTTCACTGTGACATATTTTTTTATTATTATCCTGTATTTATGCAGCGATAATATATATATATACAGCATGACAAAGAGGTTTTGCTATTAACATGATATTTTCTGCAACCATTGAAAACAGAATATAACGGACTCTGCTCAACAAGTTTACAGTCTAACAGAACTGAGCACCAAGGTCACTTCTATTCTTATAATGTTTGCAGACAGCAGTGTAGATAATATCCCTTCTACTTAAAGGTGATGGATACCCTGAACGAGATGCATTATTTATTATAACTGGCCAGGAGACTTGACAGCAACGGAACTATAACTACTGTGACTCAGGCTTTCATCCCCCTTTAAATATTCCCAAGAAATATTAGATATAAAGATATTAATATAGTCAGGCAGCAACACCTTATAATCAATTGGGGCAGATTAACCTGGAGATGGCATAAGGAAGTGATAAACCAATGATAAATGCAGTGTAATAAACACATCAACCAATCAGCTCCTAACTGCTAATTTACATATTGGAGCTGATTGGCTGGTGCATTTATCACTTTGCATTTATCACTGGTTTATCACTTCCTTATGCCTTCTCCAGGTTAATACATCTGCCCCAATAAATTATTCTACATGTCATACTGTATGTGAAACAAGCTCACAGTAAATAATGGATCACAAAAAAATCTACAATTATAACATTCTATATTATAAAAGGCTAACTGCTCCTTACCTCTGTTATGTGCACTGGTGGCCACTGGAGGCCGCCACACAGACCAAATGAAAATGAAAGTGATCATGTAGGGAGATATTACAGCCTGCTGCTATTTAGGGATGAACATCAGAAGCCACATCAAACGATAGCTGGGCTTCTGCCATCGAAGACTGAAGAAAAGACACATAACATGACTGTGTGGTCAACGTTTCAGAGGACCGTTTAATCCTCCTTCGTCAGGACATCATAAAAAATTACTTGACGAAGGAGGATTAAACGGTCCTCTGAAACGTTGACCGCAGAGTGATAATTTGTGTCCTGGTGTTCCGTCTCCCATGGGTTCCTACTGCAAGGTAGATGTGACAGACATACTGTAGGAGAAGAAAACTGACCGCTGGTAATGGGGTAAGTATGGCAGCGGGTGGGATGGATCAACTGGTTGGGGGAAAACGGAGTGGCAGAGTACAAGCATGCTATAAGCCTCATTAACCTTTACAATAACAACAGGGATTTGTGTCCAAATAGTTTTCATCTTTTTAAATACTGTAATGCCAGATGACAAAAAGAAAAGAAGAAAGCAAATATACCATATATAATATATATATATATATATATATATATATATATATTTAAATGATAGCCCTAACAGTACACTTGTTGTGTGTCATACTTGTTTGTGCAGTGCAATATTTAATAATATATTATATTTATATATATATACTGTACGCTGGCATACTGTGTGTACTGGTTTAAATCTCCAGTGGAGTTCTGCGATGGGATTAACTGCATTTCCGACGAGCAGTATGAGCGCTCAATCAAAAAGGGATTGCTACATGTCATTGAAATATTCCCTTGATTCATCAAGTTGTTGACATAAAGATCTCTGAGGTGATTTTTCTAGGCTATTCTTATATGAGAAATCTTGTTTTATGCAGGAAACAGAGACAATACACAGGAGTGTTCACATGTTTACAAATAAAGAAACAGAAACCGCTAATAAACTGTCCCTTATGAGGAGGTCTTGGAATAATAATAATAATAATAATAATAATAATAATTCATGAATGATCATTTTAACATGTATTGATTATATATTATTTTTAAAGATGTAGCACTTGGACTGGCCTAAAGGAAGACTGGAGGGGAGGCGGTCAAGTGACCGCCGGACGGGATCTCGGTGGTCAATATACCTACCCCGGAATCCCGACACAGGGGGTCATTCCGAGTTGTTCGCTCGTTGCCGATTTTCGCAACGGAGCGATTAAGGCAAAAATGCGCATGGTTCGCAGTGCGCATGCGGTTAGTATTTTAACACAAAACTTAGTAGATTTACTCACGTCCGAACGAAGATTTTTCATCGTTGAAGTGATCGGAGTGTGATTGACAGGAAGTGGGTGTTTCTGGGCGGAAACTGTCCGTTTTCTGGGAGTGTGCGGAAAAACGCAGGCGTTTCAGGGAAAAACGCGGGAGTGTCTGGAGAAACGGGGGAGTGGCTGGGCGAACGCTGGGCGTGTGTGTGACGTCAAACCAGGAACTAAACTGACTGAACTGATCGCTATTTGTGAGTAGGTCTCGAGCTACTCAGAAACTGCTAAGAAATTTCTATTCGCAATTCTGCTAATCTTTCGTCTGCAATTCTGCTAAGCTAAGATACACTCCCAGAGGGCGGCGGCTTAGCGTGTGCAATGCTGCTAAAAGCAGCTAGCGAGCGAACAACTCGGAATCACCCCCCAAAACCGAAATACCAGCAGTCAGAGTCCGGACCGCCGACTGGTTCCCCTACTTGGGTGGTGGTCCACAGCACTACCCGACATGGAATAGAACCCTGTGGCGACTGAACGCAGCGAACCCACGAGGGGACACACTGCGCTTGCCGGCGGGATCATGGGTGTCGGGATCCCGGCGTCGGTCTCCTGATCCCAACTGCTGGGATCTCATACTGATCCCAATTGGAGAATGTGATGGTGTGCCATAGTCATCAATGTGGAATGTGACTCACGTAACATGGCTTGGTAAGTCTACCACAGGCTAACTACAGGCTAACCCTAACTGTAGTCTAACCTAACTGTAACTTAACCCTGATCCAGACCCTAGTCTAACGCTAACCATAGCCTAACCCTAACTGCAGTCTAACCCTAACCGGAGCCTAACCCTAGCTCCAACCCTAACTGCAGTCTAAGTCTAACTATAACCCTAACTGCAGGCAAACCCTAACTGTAGTCTAACCGTAACACTAACCACAGCATATCCATAACTTTAACTCTAACTGCAGGCTAACCCTTACACTAAGCCAGGCTATTTCAACCAGTGTACCATGGCACACTAGTGTGCCGCTACCAGTTGCAAGGTGTGTCGCGGAACCAGAGCAGCTTCCTGCACCTTCAGAGTGAACTGTTGGCCCGGGCTCTTCTTAGAGGATCAGTCATGCTCTGGACATGACCTCTGCCTTGAAGACACGGTGGTGTGATATCATAGGTCACGGCCGCCGTGTCTCACCACCTAGCCAGCCCACCCGCATGCACACATATCTTCCAATTCCCGCATGCATACACAGCTTTCCTTGCCCACCCACATACACACCTGCCCGCCCGCCCGCTGCTCAGTATTTGCAGCACTCCACTATGAACAACGCCCGCACCTGAGGGAAATGGAGGACAGCTGACCGGTAGGGGCTAATATTTGTTATTTTATTTCTCCTGTGGGGAACAATAGGATTTATGTGGGGAGAATAAGGATTTATGGGGGGAACAATGTGAATAATTCATGTGGGGAGCAACATGATTTATGTGGTGAGCAATGTGATTGTTATTTCCGTGTAGGCCAATGTATGTGTTGATTTTTTTTTACTGTGACGGCCAATGTGTGTTGTTGTTTTTTTCTGTGGGGAACTGATGGTGTGCCTTGGCAATTTTAAAATATTGTTCGGTGTGCCGCGAGTAAAAAGAGGTTGAAAATCACTGCACTAAGCGAAGCCTAACCCGAACTCTAACCCGAACTGCAGCCTAAACCAAGTTCTAACCATAACCACACCTTAACCCAAACCCTAAATATAGCCCTTACCAAAGTCTAATTCAAACTCTAACACTAATTACAGACTGACCCAAGCCTTAACTGTAATCTTAACCACAGCCTAACCCAAACCCTAACTCTAACCCTAACCACAGCCTAAAACAAAACCCTAACACTAACCCTAACCACAGTCTTATTCAAACGCTAACCCTAATTACAGACTAACCAAAGCCTTAACTTTGATCTTAACCACAGCCTAACCCAAACCATAACTCTATCCTTAACCACAGCCTAACCCAAACCCTAGCTCTTACCCTAACCACAGCCTAACCCAAACCCTAACTCTAACCTTAGCCACAGCCTAAACCAAACCCTAGCTCTTACCCTAACCACAACCTATCCCTAACCCCAACCGGAGCCTAACTCTAACTCTTAACTTAACCACAGCTTAACCCAAACCCTAACTCTAAACCTAACCACAGCCTATTCCTAACCCCAACCGCAGCCAAATCCTAACCCTAACACTTAAATGCACTGTTGACATTCTGCCTGTCAAGATTGTGACAATGTCAACATTATGTGAATGTCAACATTTTGTCTATTCTGAATGTTGACATATTGACTGCATACCGATAATCTGTATATATCAGTAACAACTGGAATCCGCATTCCTAAGGCATGACACTACAAAAGCTGTATACATTTTTTTTTCACTTGAAACACAATTTTTCTAAAGTTGTGGAACTCAGCGAGGGAAAATGAATTATTGCTGCTGTTTGGTGATTTTGTCATACTGTACAAACTAGTCATCAACAATATTCATCAAGTGTCTTATCTTACAGTTACTTTTAGGAGCCCTGCTAAACTGTTTAAGTAGCATATATTGTAGCAGATGTTAGGATTAGTTACTAAATTATGGGAAATAAAAAACCCTCCTTCCGAAAACCTCAAGTTCCAAGCATTCTGTATGACAGATCCTTTTCCAAGTACTTTACACCCTTCCACAATTTAAATACTTAAATTATGTTATCTTAGTGACTTTCTTAAAATGTTTTTGCCAAATCATTCATCTCATAAAGAAATAATTTTGCAGGTTTTTTTTTTGGCCCTTGAAACAGGAAACTATTGGGAGGAAATTTACTAAGAATAATATTGGGTGATTTAACAAATTGCCCCTAGTCGCATCTAATCACAAAAAGCACACATTTACTAATAAGCATTTTCACTTATGTCTTTGTCTTCCGATGGTGTATTTAGTCGCTTTGTGGCGTGTGCGTTTTGTGTCGATTTCAGTGCTTTGTTGTTGCGTGGTTGTTCCGTGTGAACATACTAAAAAAAATCATGGCATTGATTTAGTGCATTGAGGCCCTAATTTAATTAGCCAATTGCAAAATATTGTCTTTTTTTTGCAATAAAAAACACAAATCGACCAAAATCAACCTTTAATAAATTTCCCCCTTGGTGTATTTCTTCCTCCAATAATGCTTCACACCTGAAGCATTTGTACCTAACCAAGATGGCCACCTTAGATTAATCTATGCATGCACTGTATTTGAGCGCTACAGTGGTATGCGCGCATTTGTTCTTCATGGGGACCCTGAAATACCTGGTTGTCCACTGATCCTGCCCACATACAGTGCATGACCCACCATTCCTCTGTATACAACCTCCATTGTATGCTCCTGGCTAAGTATATCCACCTAGCAGGTCTGCAAAACTATTATTCATTGGTGTCTACTACAGAGGTGTAGCTAGGAGCAAGGGTATGTTTCGGCGCCCCCTCCCCTGTACTGAATTGGGGGCATGTTACATTTGAAAAACAGAAAAAAATATTGAAAAATCCTAAATTGGTGACAGGGCCGGTTCTAAACCTTGTGGAGGTCAGGGCAAAAGTTTCCTTTGAGCACCCCACATGTTTAAAACAGGGACAATGCGCACCGAGTGTGCACCCCCCTCTTCTTCTTCTCCTGCCTTTACAGCTGGTCTCGATATAGAGGACAGAAGGAGGGGGTGGGCAGGCGGCAACGCGCCCTCTAACTTTTCCAGCACCCGGAGCTCACGCTCCACTGGAGCCAGCCTCGCTACACCCCTGGTCTACTAATAACATCTAGGATACACTTATCAACAGAAACAGCTCAACTCTATATTCAATACTTTCTAATTATATATGCAAATAAAGCAGTTTTGTGTCATTTGTTTTCATTTACAATGAATTGATGATCCTAACAAGCACTATTCATACGGATATTACTTACAGCTTGAACATACACTAACATATGTTGGAAACTACACATGCATATAAATTCCTCTAAATTATTTTCATATAAATGGTGCTTAATGATGTCATCATGAAGTTAATTTACTGTTGTAATGTTCACATCATAAGCTCCCAGCTGTGCCAATCTGTTATATGTTTAAGGGACAGATAAGCAGACATACAGTATCCACATACAATGAATACACGCTACAGAATACATGTAACAGGTTGCAATGTTTGTGCAGGAGCAGGATTTTGCCGATATCGGCTTTAGCTTTAAAGCGTAATAATTTAAAAGGCAAAACTCACCACACTTTAAATCTACAGCCAAAATCGCCAAAATTGAGCCACTTCACAGAACGCAGAACTTTTTACATATAAGAGATGTGCACAGACTCCCATGTTTTGGTTTTGGTTCTAATTCATTATTGTGTTTTGGTTTTGGAAAAACCACCCTCATGTGTTTTGGTTTTGAATCTGAATTTTCTTAAATTGTATAAAAACAGCTAAAATCATGTAATTTGGGCCTGTTTTTGTTCCTACAGTATTATTAACCTCAATAACATTAATTTCTAGGCATTTACAGATACATTTTACCACCTCACAATATTGATCCCCAATATTGTTCAAAGGCTGCCTGGCTAAACTAAGCAACAGAGCAGCGGCTCAAACACGCGGCAGTTTAAACGGATATAGCACATCTATGAAATATTGCGACACAGCAGTGGCAGCTACACTGTAGAATGGCAGTTTAATAAACTATACAACCCCATAAAAAAAACAAAAACGTTTCATTTATCAAGAACTAGATCAGAGGCCCAAGGGCAATACAGGAATATTGAGGTGGAGTAAAGGATTGACTGATTGATTGAGGGAGTGATTGATTGATTGATTGAGGCTGCATCAGGGGGGGGGGGGGGTTAGGTTTAGGCTGTGGAAAGGGAGGGTTAGGGTTAGACACCCCAACGGAGGGTTAAGGTTAGGTTGCAGGGGAGGGAGGGTTAGGCTTAAGCTGCATTCTAGGGGGTTAGGTACCACCAGGGAGGGTTAGGGTCAGGCTGTGGGAAAGGAGGGTTAGGGTTTAGGGGCCGTTAACATACCAAATTGGTGTCGGGATCATGAGTGTCGGGATGCTGCTGTTGGTATTTTGACTGCCGCCATCCCAAGCACCGGGATTACCATCCCATATAAAACAGCTCAGTAAAAGACACCAAGACATCATGGAAACATGACAGACTGCTCTGTTAGCTGATAAACAATAACTGGTGTATGGTATGAGCTATTTTTTCCTGACAAAAGTGTTTTTATATGTGATATAATATGATGAGACATCATAAGAAGGCAGATGAGTAAACAGAAACTGTTTAGTTAAACAATAAAATGCTGATATACTGTATACTGCATAAAACGACTTACTGGAGGGTGCTATTGAGCAATAAAAATTATTAAAGTACTTTTATCAGATTGCATTTGTAAATGTAATTATATTATTGCTGAACAGTAATCATTGATTTATCTGGACATAGTGTTAACCACTTAACAGGCTAATCTTTTTTCCAAAAAATAAAAATTTTTAATTAATTGAACTAGGTCAAGAACATTTATTTAAAACCTTACCAACTGGATATTATGTAAAAAATAGTTGTTTTCTTAAAACACAGTATTCTGCCAAAAGAGCAATACTTATGGTATACTGTACTTTGCAAGAACTAGAACTTTAAACACATTTAAACGGGTGTGGTATGCATGACTGGCGGTTAGGAGACCACCGGTCAGCATGCCGACGCCGGTATCCCGGCAGCGGCATGCCGGCAGCAAGCGCAACAAGCCCCTTGCGGGCTCACTGTGTTCGCCACCCTGTGGACTAGGTTCTAACCCCACTCTATGAGTATTGTGAAAACCCATGAGTGGGAATAGTCGCTGTTGGTCAGCATGTCATCCATCGGGATTGTGAAGGGGTGGTGTTACAGAGTAATTTCCTCATAACCATTTTAGATATGTCAAATATATTTAGGATATTATATTTTATTACACATAGCGTAAACTCTCAAAGTAATAAGTGGGAAACTCGGAAAATTGGTTTCTGTGGCCTGAGCTAATTAACATCTCGACACTGTACTTGGCTAGTTAGCATTTGAATAACCAAGCTCAGCTCACTGATACAGCTAGCCCACATGCTGTTAAGACACACACTTCCTGTGGATCACACGCCTCATAGCTGGAACTCTGGTATAATATACCTCTTTGAAACCAGGACACTCTCTCTCTCTCTGGCTCTCACCCTGGCACACGCACATCTACAGAGACTCTCTCATAAGCATGGGCCCCCATGCGCCCGGGATGCTTGGAGGTTTTTCCTCATGATGGCTAAGTATCAATCTCACTATGGTGGTCATTCCGAGTTGATCGCAAGCTGCTTTCTTTTGCAGCGCAGCGATCAGGCAAAAATTTGTCACTTCTGCACATGCGTATGGGGCGCAATGTGCACGCGTGACGTACTTTCACAAAAGCCATTGCAGTTTCACACAAGGTCTAGCGACACTTTTCAGTCGCACTGCTGACACCGCAGAGTATTTGACAGGAAGTGGGTGTTTCTGGGTGGTAACTGACCATTTTCGGGAAGTGTGTGTACAAACGCAGGCGTGTCAGATACAAACGCGGGCGTGCCTGGAAAAGCGCAGGCATGGCTGGCCGAACGCAGGGCGTGTTCGTGACGTCAAAACAGGAACTAAACAGTCCGAAGTGATCGCTAGCTAGGAGTAAGTCTCAAGCTACTCAGAAATTGCACAATGTTTTTTTGTAGCAGCGCTGCGATCCTTTCGTTCGCACTTCTGCTAAGCTAAGATACACTCCCAGAGGGCGGCGGCTTAGCATTTGCACTGCTGCTAGAAAATGCTAGCAAGCGATCAACTCGGAATGACCACCTATATAGCATATCCAGCATACAATATGTGTTGGTTATTGAGATACTCTGTTGGCTTGGAATTGTAAAATCAGCACATATGCATTATGTTGTAGCTTATACAATCTGGAATATAGTGGAGTCTTTCAGAGATATGTAGTTTATAAAATGGCTGCTACCATGTGACTTTTTATGGCCTAACAAAGAATGAATGCCATGTGCTTGCTGCTGGCATTACAATAGACCATGCAGTTACATGCTGACACACGCACGCACGCACGCACACATAACCAAAACCTATATTCTCCTTAGATATTTGCTCAGATATATATTTCTCCAATATCTATCAATAAATCTATGGTTTTATTTTATGGAATCTGTGATTTAGCCGAGTGCTTGGAGTAATATTTCCCCAGTAATAAATTTATACACACACACACACACACACACACACACACACACACACACACACACACACACACACGCGCCCTCATTCCGAGTTGTTCACTCACAAGCTGCTTTTAGCAACTTTGCACACGCTAAGCCGCCGCCTACTGGGAGTGAATCTTAGCATAGTAAAATTGCGAACGAAAGATTCGCAATATTGCGAAAAGACTTCTCTGTGCAGTTTCTGAGTAGCTCGAGACTTACTCTTCCAGTGCGATCAGTTCAGTGCTTGTCGTTCCTGGTTTGACGTCACAAACACACCCAGCGTTCGCCCAGACACTCCTCCGTTTCTCCAGCCACTCCCGCGTTTTTCCCAGAAACGGTAGCGTTTTTTCAAACACTCCCATAAAACGGCCTGTTTCCGCCCAGAAACACCCACTTCCTGTCAATCACATTACGATCACCAGAACGAAGAAAAAACCTCATAATGCCGTGAGTAAAATACCTAACTGCATAGCAAATTTACTTGGCGCAGTCGCAGTGCGAACATTGCGCATGCGCAGTTAGCGGAAAATCGCTGCGATGCGAAGAAAATTACCGAGCGAACAACTCGGAATGACCACCACACACACACACACACACACACACACACACACACACATATACATTTCTCACACTTCTTTCATACTATTTCTTTCTTATATAGTTTGAACCTGTGAAAATATTATATAGTGACTTGCATTGTACTCGACCAATACTGTTTAATGATAAATGTGGATTCTATGAGTAGCAATTTTTTGTTGAAATACATCCTTACGATTTACATTCTATATGACTGGCGTGCATTCTTCCATGAATAGAATATTCCTAATGATTTAAAGATATATGTCTAGATACAATCTATGCGAGTATGTTATTAAAAGTTACACAATTAGTGATTATTATAAATCACTAAGTGGTTAAAATTATACATTTGCTTCAAAGATATGAAATATAGTAATATAATACATGAATAGGGACAGACAGAGAAAAGGAGGAGGGATAGCAAACCTCCCCTTATCAGGTGGGATGTAGGGGGAGGTAATGTGACCGGTGGTAACTACATCCCGTTTAAACAAAATCCTTGATATACAGATGTGTCCTCGCGGATGGGGTTCACAGCACGCGTACACATTGCCGGTGCAATTATTTGTGCCTGCGTGCGACTCAGTTGCGGGAGCCTGCGCGCTATGTGATCCTCTGGATTGCAGGTTTATACACAATGCCTGCACATACCTATGGGCATGCTTTTCACGATAAATGAGTCGCGTTTGCCGCGGCAAAGATGAGCGGTGACACATCTGTACATATATATCTGGAAATCAATGACCAAACATCGGGACTAGTGCTTTACATTTTCCTGGGAGCTACCTCCATGCCAGGCAAATGGTTATATAGTGTAATTTAACAATAGAAATGTTTGTGTTTTGTGCCAAAATGTCAGATAATGATAATAAATCAGAAGTCTTGACTGCTGACATTTATCTACGTGTGCTCTCTACAACTTTCTATAATAGGTACTGGACCCTTCCGATGCTGATTTTGGAAACCTGTGCTACCGTGGCTACCTATTGCCAATATCCATAGATTAACTTTCAGTTATGCCCGTAACCATGCAACAGGTACAAGTAAGACAAGCATGTCTTACTTGTATTATTCATGCCCCTACTGACACCTGCCCTTCTACAAGCCTCACCAAGGCACAACTTCTATCCTCAAAACCTCCGCTGGTGCTTTCCTCATGATTGAACACGTACAACAGGTGACTGCCAGTGAGAAGAGAAGAGATATAAGAGAGAAATGGCTACTTCCCTTCTATACATTCTTCAGTCTTGACATGATAGGGCTGGCTAACTATTCCAATAATTACAATGATAGCTTCCAATCACCACTATTTACCAAGAAAGTATAAGCTGTACTACTAGCAGGCAGCAGTAAGATCAATGATGGGCAATCTTTGGTGCTTCTGCTGACCTGGCTTTGCCATGGAAGCTTCGTCACTGGTGGGAATCTCTTCAGTGGCAAGGGTAGGCCTGGCCATCGACCATCAAGGGTTACCAACCATCAATGGATTTCTCCCCATGGTCAATGATTTTACCATTAATGAGGTGGGGTATCTAATGGAAAAAGCTCATTGCTTTTCTGTATTACATGTGTGGCCATAGACTTATTTCTTTTGTGCATACTTAGACCTGAAGCATCTGGGGTTTTCCCCTGATGGTCAATGTACTGGTTATAGATCCTACAATTGTTTAGTACTTAGCAAATCTGTATTTGGCCATTTGCTCTAATATGCATATCAGTACCTAACGATGGATGTATATTATTATAAAACCATTTAATTGTACCTTTCCACATAAATGAATATAGGTAGTATCCTCTTGTCCTGCAACAGCTCCTGAGTAGCTTCTGTTTAATTCAAAAGATTAAATTTACTAATGTGTGCTACAGAATGCATGTTCACAAGTACTCCTTAATTAATATATTATTAAAGAAGAGCGCAGTAGAGGGAATTTGAACAGATGTTTTATTCCGCTGCACATTTTAATTCCGTGCTTTTTGGCCTTACAATTAAGGAATAAGTTGCTGAACATTATAGGGCAAAACACATTAGTTTAGGATGCTCATGTAAAGAGCCATCTGGTTCAGTGCAGTTCTAACACACGGACGGTTTCTTGAGTGAGTGACGGTTGGCACATCTTGAAGATGAACACCATGAAGGGAGAGGAAGTTCTGTATTAAAAATAATGCCTTATATTTGCACTAAATATCGCAGTGAATCTCGAACATAAGCATACATCTAGTGAACAACTTAAGCAACCAGTTATACATAGTACATGATGTCATTATTTAGACATTATTGGAACGCAGGGTCGGACTGGCCCACAGGGGTACCAGGGAAACCACCGGTAGGCCCCACTGCCTAAACTATTGTGTATTTCAAGCCTCTGTAGAGGCTGGCCACACCCCCTTTGTAGGCTGGCCACACCCCTAAGTATGGGCCCCTATAACTGCATTCCCCTGGTGGGCCCTTCATGTCCCAGTCCGACACTGTTGGAACGTATACTCACGGGAACCATTGACTTGTATGATGTTCTTAGAAGAAGTTTGGGATGTACCAAGCTGTATTTTTAGCAAATGTGTTGCTCAGAAAATCAGCAGTGGTTGGGTGTACTGTATATTTTGGTTGTCAAGCTGCTACTACAGATGGAGTGTGATTTAGCTTCTGTTCGAAGGGGCACTGATCGCATCTTACACCTCTAATCATGCGGCCCTTTAATATTCTTACTACATTGGGTAGGTTTAGTACATTGATATGACGCACAGTGGGTCTGATTCTTACTTTCACAAAGTTAGCAGCATTGCTGCATCATTGACACAGCAGCAATGCCAATATATACTAATGCAGCAGCGGGTATCAAGTGGAAATAGATATCTCCTCCATGCATGTGTGATCCGCTGCTGCATCCAAACATACGGCATGGAAATGGAATTTGCTGCGCTATATAAGAAACTGTTAATAAATAAATATATATTTACTTATTTATGCACCTATATAAATTAAATATGAATCTATCCTTTCTCCTCCTGCACACCCCACAGTCTGTTTCTTCCCAATGACTCCATGCTGCATTCCCAGCTCCCCCCACTCCATCCCAAATGCCCTGTATCCCCTCACCAAGCCACTCTTACCCCGGGGAGACACTCACCTGCACTGCACCTCCCAGCATCTAGACCCGAACACCGCACAGCAATTACCATGTGGCACTCACATCCCACCAGAAGAGGCCAGCACTGGGTACAGGAATCCTGGCCAGTGGAGCTTCTACCATGTTCCGTAACTGCCTGCAACAGAGCCGGACCTGGAAGAGCGGGCGCACACTCTCACCGCACAGTCACTGTGTGTGAGAGGCTCCTGTCACTCGGAGGCTGCGCCCACACCATCTATAGCTCGCTGCCCTATATGTATACTTACCTCGCCAATGTCCCGTGGCAGCAATGCTGAAGACATAAATTACTGGGAAAATGGCCACCATGGCTATTTTGCCAGTGATTTGTACATGCACAATAGAAATGTCCACCAGAGACAAGTCTTGGGCGCCATGTTCCTGGAGACCTGTGCATGAGCAGTAGATTATGGCATAAAGCCAGAGTCCACTCACTGCCAGAGAGAAGGGGGCCCACACAGAACCTGCACATGGGTCCTCACCTCTCTTAAAATTCCCCCCCCCCCCTACCATGCTAAACCCCCATCCCCAACAGCAAAACTGGGATAAATAATATTTTTATCAGACCCCATCGTGGAGAACAAGAGAGAGAAAAAATCATAATGAGAAATAGTTCATGATAAAATAAAAACAAAAATATATAATGTCATGTTCCCCTACCTGATGTTTACATTGTGGAGATGGATATGACCTGCACAACTTGATCATGGCAGATCTTCTCTTACCCAGACGATGGTGGTCTTTCCGAGTTGATCGCTAGCTGCATTTGTTCACAGTGCAGCGTTCAGGCTAAAAAACGGCAGTTTTGCGCAGGCGTATGCAGCGCAATGCGCACACGCGACGTACGGGCACAACGAACAATGCAGTTTTGCACAGGGTCTAGCGATGCATTTCAGTCACACTGGTTGCCGCAGAGTGATTGACATGAAGTGGGCGTTTCTGGGTGGCAACTGACCGTTTTCAGGGAGTGTTCGGAAAAACGCAGGCGTGCCAGGGAAACCGCAGGCGTGGCTGGGCGAATGCTGGGCGGGTGTGTGATGTCAAATCCGGAACTGAATAGTCTGAAGTGATCGCAAGCGCTGAGTAGGTTTTGAGCTACTCTGAAACTACACAAAAAATGTTTGCAGGCGCTCTGCAATACAACCGTTCGCACTTCTGCTAAGCTAAAATACACTCCCAGTGGGCGGCGGCATAGCGTTTGCATGGCTGCTAAAAACTGCTAGCGAGCGAACAACTCGGAATGACCCCCGATATACTGTACTAAGCTCGTCTTGTGGTGTAATAATGAATAGAGGATGTGTACTGTATTTTATTTTCCATTCAAGCAGATTTCTCCAGCATGGAAGATTTCAGCGTATCGTAGCTATATATGAATATTATTAAAATTAAATTACGTACTGTAGTCCTACAATTTCTGTCATGCTGTTTCCAAATTGCATAATAACTCATAATGGTCTTTTAAATGTGAAAGAACACAAAATAAAATAAAGAAATCCCCTTAAGTACTGCATGCCGTATGGGGCTCTCTGTTCTCTATAGAAAGTAAGAACATTATAAGAATCTAATTATTCTTAATTAATCACTTAAATCTTACCCAATCTAACTACCAATTAGATGCCATGGCTTCCAAACTGATCGCAACTGACACAACGGAGTGTGTTTTACGCTGTGTAATCCATTAGGGAAATAATTCTTTGTTCCTTTTCCAGTGATCAACACTTGTAGTTCCTACAGGGTCTAATTGCCGTTTTTTATGAACGCACTAATAGCATTATAGCTAATCAGACCTATTTAAATAAAATGTATATTTAAGTTAAATATAGCACGCCATTTAAGTTGTTGAAATATTTTTATACAACTGTAGGAAAAAAATAACAATAAATGAAACAGTAAAATGTAAAATTTTGACTTGAGCAACATCTCTCAGGTGTTTAACATCAACACGTTAAGGAAAATGTGTTAATCGAGAACATTTCTTATTGTTACATATTTTAACAGACCCAACATTCCAGGTAATATTTATCATAATAATGGTTTCTTGCCTTTTGCAATTTCTAACTAGAGTTAGAGGGCCTGATTTTGGAGGACGCTGCTGTGTCCACTATACTGCCTGTAGGTGGCGTCACAGGTGTGATAATATGTAATTGGTAGTTTCAGCCTTCCTCTTGTGCACTAGCATGTCCCGGAATGTGAAAGCCCTGAGAGGCAGCTTTTCTGTGCCCTGGTACACAGCAGTACCGCCAATAGTTCTCAATAGTCCACCATTGGCGTACCATCAAATCCACATCAACACTTGCACCGGCCCATGGCTGGCAGTGGTAAGCCTGCGAAACTCACATTACATGCACGTAAAAGATTTTTTTCGTGTTTCTTCAGGACACCTCCAAACCACCGTCCAAGGAACCCCATCTATTTGCCTCTCGATTTCTATTACCAGCTCTACTGTATGTAATAGCAAATTTGTGCATACAGCCAGGGTAGCACGTGCACCATAGGGGATTCCTAAATATTTCATGCATGAGCAGTAGCAAATAATCGCCCAACTGCGCATACATCAGCGTTGTATGTGACATTAAATCAGGCCCAGAATTTACCATTACCTAGTAGAGAATTGGGAGTGCAGGATATACAAGTATTACTGTGGCCATAGGGATACTGAATTATTATTATTATTATTATTATTATTATTATCATTATTATCATTATTATTATTACCACCACCTATATATTAATAGCAGAAGGATGACTATTATGTGAGTGACTTATTTCTATGATGCCAGTGACTAAGCAGGGCACATCATATACCAAAGTAAAGATTTGCAGAATTATATTTCCGTTGTAATTGGTTGTTTAGTTTCAGAGTTATGTGGCAAAACGTCTTCCTGCCATTTACAATGCATCACCATTGTGCTCTGGAAAATGTGACAGTTGATGAACTGTCCTTGTGCACCTGCTTGGTGACCTGGAACATGTGACCTGCTGGATGGTTTGGAAACTGTGACAGTTATTTGCAGCCACCCACTAAGCAGGGATTTTTCCAAATTCGACTCCTAAGTGAGTGAAGAGGGGTGAAATATTCCGCCCAGCAAATCTTTGCCCTGTTGAATCCGGGCACATCAGCCATTTGTTATTATTATCCTTTATTTATATGCCGCAACAAGGGGTCCACAGCTCCTTATGAAGTACATAACCAGAAACGGTATGAACAAAACAAGGAACATAGAGACTGGCAATATAAAAAATGCAGAACATGGACTACATGGTATATAAATATTGCTGTATCAAGTATAATAACACCCAAAAAAGCAGCCCCATCTGAACCCACAGGTTTTCTGCCTTTATTGGCAATCCGGATGAGATGATGGCATAAGTGAGAAAGAAAAGCACATGGGGAAGAGGGCCCTACTCGCGAGAGCCTACCGTCTAAAGGAGTGAGGCCGACACACAGGGGTGACACAGAGGGAAGAGAGAGTGATGGAGAAGCATAGTGCAGTGGGTTAGGATGAGAGGAAGGCTTTGATTAAGAAGTGGGTCTTGAAAACACAATTGAAGCCTTGAAGAGAAGCAGAAAGTCTGACAGGGATAGGGAGAGTGATAAGTGGTGGGGAGCAGCACCGGCAAAGTCTTAGACAAAGTGGAGCGAAGTTGGCAGGCGGCAGTGTGAAGGGAGATGAGGTCAAATAGGTCAGATAGGAGAGGATTGGGTGAGGGCTTTGTAAGTGAGTGTGAATAGTCTGAATTGGGTTCTAAAGGGGAAGTGTAGCCAGTGTAGTGCTTGTAGGAGGGGGAGACAGACACAGTACGTTCGGAGACGAGGATGAGCAGGGCAGTTGCATTGAGGACCAATTGGAGTGGAGAGAGGTGGGAGTCGGAGAGGCCAAATAAGGTGAGGTTACAGTAGTCCAGTCTGGAGATGACCACTTAGAGTATAAGGGTCTTATTTGCCTCTAGGGTGAAAAAGGGTCTCATCCTGGAAATATTTCTATGATGGAAATGGCAGAACTGCAAAAGGTACTTACTGTAATGTGTGGTTTGAATTGGAAAATGAGTCAAGGATAACAGAGTGACAGCACTAGAAAAATACAATAAAGTGTGACACAGAATCACAATCTTCCAGCTTGTGACTACTCCACAGTCTAAGTTTGGAAAAGACCATCAAGTTGTGATTTTTTTTTCTTTTTATACTTGCCCAATAATCAATCTCTTGCATTGGCTGTTAGGTGTGTGATAGAGTGTGTGAGCTATTGTACAAGGTATACTAAATGAGAATTGGGTACATTAAGCAAGGAAGGCTTAGCTCACGAGTAGACATCATGTGGAACTCCAGCTACTGTGGAAGTGCACATCCCAGCACACCCACAGATTAAGCATGTAAAAAAAGCAAAACTGTGGCAGGGAACGCTAGGGTATGTAGCAGCAAGAGTATTGTGCTGTCTCTGCCTCAAGAGGAACACTACCAAGTCCTGCTCTGGCCCTCTGCACACTTATGTGCCCCAGAAGTGTAACAAGTTCAAATACTTGCCTACATTTTCGGGAAGCTGGAGATCCAGGTTGGAGGAACAGGGCATTAGCACAGCAAATGTCTTCAACTCGGTCCTGCCATCTGTAAGCTAATGCTGTGACTTGTAGACTTACTGTACATCTTGGGCCCATGATGGCGTGATTCACAGTGATTTGTATCATCATGGACCTACACCCACTGAAGAAACAGTTGTGATGTGTGCGTGTGTGTGTGGGGGGGGGGGGGGGGAGTTGATGCTACTCTCCATGGGGCTCTTTGAATGCTGAGTAGAGAAGTATGGTTTAATGCAGAGGCGTAATGAGGTGTTATGCTACCACTGCCAGTGCCCAGAAACTAGGCATGGTTGCTGCCCCATTGCCACCACCTTATAGCATACGGAGCGCCTGGGGAGGCAATTTGCTACATAGAAAGATAGGGTGCTTTAGGGAGCCCATATTCCTGCACTTGTTATTTGACATCATGCACTGGGGGTGGGGTATGTCGGCACAGGATGTCTCGGGGGCCTATTATGGTGCTGATTTGCAGAATACACACCTTCAGCCAAACCATAGTCTGCTTTAGAGAGTTGATAAAATCAAGTGTCCAATAGATACAGATATGCTATAGAACAGTGGTTCTCAAACTTGGTCCTCAGGATCCCAAACAGTTCACGTTTCCAGGTCACCCAGCAGGTGCACAAGTAGATTCATTACTCAGTGACACATTTTAAATGATCCACATGTGGAGCTAATAATTTCACAATTCTATGAGGAGACCTGGAAAACATGAACTGTTTGGGGCCTTATGAAGAAACTATGCTATAGAGCACCTATAGACCAGTATTAGTAGATTCATCATAACATCTCTTGTGACTAGAGATGAGTGGGTTCGATTTTCTGAAAACCAAACCCACCCATACTTAGGGGTTCCGAGCAGATCCAAGTCCCAGCTTAGGTCTTTCTGCTGGTCTGGTATCCGAAAATGAGGAAAAACGTCCTGTTCCCACGATCAGATCTCAGTGTTTTAGTCAGGAAAGTTGTCTTCTGTTGGATCCAATACGAGGCTGCTATCATGGTAACAGGCACTGGTCGGCTGACAATCTCAGACAACCAGTGGCCTGTTAAAATGGTAGTGACTGCCGATTGGATTCAACAGGCAGTTGAAGTGTAGAGAACCACGTTGGGGGACCTATCAAAACTGGCTTCTGTGCTGTGTTCCGTAGGTTTGAGGCAGGGGCTGGGTATGAACCGGGACAGGGCCGAATCCGCCATGCTGAAGTGCATCCCTCTGTGGTGCTGTAACCGGCATGTGGTCTGCTCATTGCAGACCATGGCCATGGAGGTGTACCACCACATTCTGGGGGAGATGCTCCTGGATTCCAGCCAGTTGCAGGAGCTGCCCAAGGTGAGGGGGCACAGAAGAGGATGGGGGCACTCAGCAGCAGGCACCAGGTGGGCACAGGGGATGGTGGGGTCTGACAGTAGGAGGCACCAGATGGGCACAAGGGAGAGTGGGGGCTCACAGCAGGGGGCAACATGTGGGCACAGGTGATGGTGGGAGCTGGCAGCAGGGACCACAAGGTGGATGAGAGAGATTAAATTGGCACTATATATTATTATTATTATTATTACATTTTATTTATAAGGCGCCACAGGTGTTTCGCAGCGCCGTACAGCGGACAGTACAGGGAGATAAAACTTAGCATTACAGTAAATAAATAACAAAAATAGAGTAAAGGTAACAAAGAGCACCACAATTCTCAAAACATAATACAGCTAAGATGTAAGTAGTGAGGGAGTAACCATCGTACTACTTGGGGCTGGTGGCCATAAATGGAGATGAGCCTTGACCAGCAGGAGAAAAAGCGGGTAACAATGGTCGCTGAGTAGGAGCGAGCTGTGAGTGAAATGTGTCGAGAAGAGGGCTTTGACAACAAGAGGAAAGAGGGCCCTGCTCTGAAGATCTAACAATCTAGTGGGAAGGGGTGACAGACCGATGATATGAGGTACAAGCAAGCGGGAAGTAGCCTGATGGCAGTATGTAAATAAAGCCGAAATGTTTAAGGCATGAGACGGGGATGGAGGAGCAGCCTCAGGACTGGTTTATGCATCGGGAGGGTATGCTTTGATGAACAGGTGGGTTTTTAATGTCCGTTTGAAGCTTTGCAAGGTCGGTGAGAGTCTTATGGAGCGGGGGAGAGAATTCCACTGAAGGGGTGCAGCACGGGCATAGTCTTAAACTCGAGCATGGGAAGCAGTGACCAGGGCAGTGGAGAGGCGACGGTCATTGGTCGACCGTAGGGGGCGGGAGGGAGTATGAAGGGAGAGGAGGTTGGAAATGTAGGGAGCAGTGGAATTAGAGATGGCTTTATATGTGAGGGTGAGGAGTTTGAAGAGGATTCTGTAGTGGAATGTGAGCCAGTGTAGATTTTGTTGAAGGGGAGTGGCAGATGTGGAGCGGCGGGAGAGGAAGATAAGCCTAGCATATGTAGATAAGCCTGGCATATGTGGGCAGTATACAAATTTATGTAGGCAGTATATATAGAGGTGACTAGCACTGTTATGTATATGTTGGCACTGGAGATGAAGCAGATGGACACAGTGTATATATGTGACTGGCACAGTATTTGAGGAGATAGATGGAGCAGATCTATGCAATTGGACGGGGTAGAAGGTGCACTATACACACTGCTTGGGCACTGACAGTGTTGGTTCTATGGAGCATTGATATCTATTTGCAGATTGGGATGTGTTTTGCAGTTCAAATCGTGATTTTTCTCCTGTGTTTGCCTTTTGTAAACTGCCATCCTGTCTGCCCCTGTTGTGCCGCAATGTTCCATAGATGTGCTATTTTCTTTTAAACTACCCTGTGTTTGTGCAGCTACTCTGTCGCTTAGCATTGCCAGTCAGTTCTCTGCTGCCTTTGCCCAATATTGATGAAAACAATATTGTGGGCTGTGAGATGGTCAAAATTGGCTGGATATGGGGGTAATTCCAAGTTGATCGCAGCAGGATTTTTGTTAGCAGTTGGGCAAAACCATGTGCACTGCAGGGGAGGCAGATTTAACATGTGCAGAGAGAGTTAGATTTGGGTGGGGTGTGTTCAATCTGCAATCTAATTTGCAGTGTAAAAATAAAGCAGCCAGTATTTACCCTGCACAGAAACAAAATAACCCACCCAAATCTAACTCTTTCTGCACGTTATATCTGCCTCCCCTGCAGTGCACATGGTTTTGCCCAACTGCTAACAAAAATCCTGCTGCGATCAACTTGGAATTACCCCCATGGTTAGAAATTAATGTTATTGGGGTTAATAATACTGTAGGGACAAAAACAGGTCCAAATTACATGATGTTAGGTGTTTTATCGATAAAAACAATATACATATCCAAAATACAAACCAAAACATGTGAGGGTGGTTTTGCAAAACCAAACCAAAACATGAAGATGAATCCATATCTAAAACCAAAACACGTGGGGCAGTGGACATCTCTACTTTAATACGGGACACTTATGTATTACACAGGTTTGGAGGCTGACTGACTATAAACTTGTATTGCACCTGGTTTTAATCAGCCGCAGAACCTGTGTAATTCCAGTTTAAACTAAGGAATATTATGGTAAGGCCAAGTATTAGTATACAGTATGGCTGCATTTCCCAAACTTGGTCCTCAAAGCACCCTAACAGTCCAGGGGGTAAATTTACTAAGATGGGAGTTCTATTTAAGATGGGATGTTGCCCATAGCAACCAATCAGCTTCTACTTCTCATTTATCTAACACCTTCTAGAAGATAATACGTGGAATCTGATTGGTTGCTATGGGCAAAATCCCGATTTAAACAGAACTCCCATCTTAGTAAATTTACCCCCAGGTTTTAAAGATATCCATGTTTTAGCACAGACGACTAAATTAAATTGACTGAGGTACTAATTAAGGGGTCTATTTACTAAGCCTTGGATGGAGGTAAAGTGGACGGAGATAAAGTACCAACCATTCAGCTACCAACTGTCATTTTTCAAACCCAGCCTGTGACATGGCAGTTAGGAGCTGATTGTCTGGTACTTTATCTCCATCCACTTTATCTTCATCCAAGGCTTAGGGGTCTATTTACTAAGGGGGGACATTTAATAAGCAGTGATAAGAGCGGAGAAGTGAGCCAGTGGAGAAGTTGCCCATGGCAACCAATCAGCACTGAAGTAACATCTATAATTTGCATACTACAGAGCTGCTGATTGGTTGATGGGGCAACTTTTCCACTGGCTCACTTCTCCACTCTTATCACTGCTTAGTAAATGTCCCCCTAAGTCTTGGATGGAGATAAAGTCAACAGAGATAAAGTACCAGCCAATCAGCTCCTAACTGTCATTTTTCAAACCCAGCCTGTGACATGTCAGTTAGGAGCGGATTGGCTGGTACTTTATCTCCATTTAAGGCTTAGTAGTTATAGACCCCTTAGTAAATAGGCCCCCAAGTCACCTGTGGTCAAGCATGGATATATAAACCTGGACCATTGGGGTGCCTTGAGGACGTTGTTTTGGAACGTCTGGTATATGGTTATACAGGTTGAGTATCCCTTATCCAAAATGCTTGGGACCAGACGTATTTTGGATATCGGGTTATTCTGTATTTTGGAATAATTGCATACCATAATGAGATATCATGGTGATGGGACCTAAATCTAAGCACAGAATGCATTTATGTTACATATACACCTTATACACACAGCCTGAAGGCAATTTTAGCCAATATTTTTTATAACTTTGTGCAGAGCCGGCCCTAACCAATATGATGCCCTAGGCAAAATTTTGGCTGGTGCCCCCTAGCACCACCGCTGGTTCCGCCTCTAACCTTGCACCTCTTTCCCAGCACCATCACCCCTCACCCATAGCAGTCCTTATTTTGGGTTTTGTACCCCCTATATTTTAAATAGGAACAGTTCGCACATTTGGCACACAGCCCAAAAAGGAGTGTGTTTTTGCTGGCAAGGGGCATGGCCACACAATAGTAACCCCCAATTTCAATTACGCCACACAGTACTGCAACTTTATTCACATTTGATCATGCAATAGTGTCCATAATTCATATTACATCCCACAGTAGTATCACTTTACCTTATAAACGTTACTCCTCACAGTAGAGCCCCTTCTTCACATTACATCACACTGAATTGCTCCTTATTCACATTACACCACACCCTATTGCTCTTTATTCACATTAGACGACACAGTAGTGCCCTTTCTATATGCAACGCCACATAGTAGAGCACCTTATACACATAATGCCACACATTAGTAATGCATTTATACACATAATTCCACACAGTAATGCCCCTTACACATATGAGACACATTATTAATGTCCTTATAAACATAATGCTCCTTACACATTATGACAACCTTTATTTATGCCCTTTTACACATAATGTCCCTTACACATATGCTGCACATTATTAATGTCCTTATACACATAATGACATGCATAGTGCCCCCTACACATTTGCTGCACATTATTAGTGCCCCTATACACATAATGACACACATACAGTAGTACCCTGTTACACATATGCCGCACATTATTAATGCTCTTATACACATAATGACACACATAGTGTCCCTTACACATATGTTGCACATTATTAATGCATTTTTACATGACACACATAATGCTCCTTACACATATTCCGAACACTACTGCACAACCAACCCACTCACATGCACACAGCAATCACACTGCCACTAACACTGTGACCTCTGCCTCTGCTTGGATACAGATGTGTCCTCATAAATCTTGCCTCAATGCTAACGTCGGGCACCTTTTTTTTATGAAAATGCATCTTATTTGAATTGGTATGTGGCTAGGTTGCACAAGCAGCTTCTGCTGATTAAAATTATATGCAGCATGCCTATATACTGTGTGAGACTGTGGCTGTATGTGCATATGAAATGCTACACACACAATATAGGCATGCCGCATATCATTTTAATCAGCAGAAGCTGCTGGTGCCCCTAGGCATATCAAATGCCCTAGGCAATTGCCTAGTTTGCCTATGCCTATGGCCGGCTCTGACTTTGTGCATTAAACAAAGTGTGTCTACATTCACACAATTCATTTATGTTTCATATACACCTTATACACACAGCCTAAAGGTAATTTAATACAATATGTTTAATAACTTTGTGTATTAAACAAAGTTTGTATACATTGAGTCATCAAAAAACAAAGGTTTCACTATCTCACTCTCATTCAAAAAAGTCTGTATTTCGGAATATTCCGTATTTCGGAATCTTTGGATATGGGATACTCAACCTGTATATCTTTACAGAAACTACACTTTTGAATCAAATTGAGTATACATTTTTTAAGGAAGAAAAGATAAAAGATAACTGGTATCATTAAAATAAATCTACATTACTTTTCATATATATTAGATTTTTAGGCTTCCTTTATAATGGGGAAAAAAAAGATATAATTCTGCATTTATAGTATCACGCTATAAATCTTATAGCACTTGAGGATGTTATCATTTTTTCCTATTAGCAATACTGTAATAAATGGCTCTTATCACTGCCACTTGTTGCCAGTGCACCCATGTGCAATTTCTGTTAATGAAGCCTGTCTCCTATCTAAAAGCATAGACTGTATAATAATAATTAACTAGTCTTGGTCGTAGGCAAGCAACTAATGTGTTTAATGGAGCCAACAGCTACCAAAATGAACTAAAACTAATGTAAAATAATCTATATTACAGTGGAAGTGAATGTAGGCGTTTTAATAGCCCCATAATCATAAAAACAGAATAAGGAAAATAGAAATATTGATTGTATGTATGAAGGAGCAGAACAAATGCTGCTTAAAACTTAATATGATCACTCAGAGAACATTAGAGTTTTACACTCGGATGTACTAAGCCTTGAAAAATTATAATTTCACTGTGATAAAGTACCAGCCAATCAGATCTTAACTGCCATATCACAGGCTGGGTTTGAAAAATGGCAGCTAGGAGGTGATTGGCTGGTACTTTATCACAGTAAAATTATCACTTTTCAAGGCTTAGTACATCCCGCCCTGGGGCTGGTTCAGAGGTGGATGCAAAACGACGGCGAATATATACTAATGCCACAGCTGCTAAGAATTGTACAGAGACGCCTCTAATCGTACAAAGGAGCAGCGTCACACATCGGAGGCACCATTGTGTTCAGACAAATCCTATGGGCCCACTACAACTACCTACAAGGACACAGTCACCGGCTGCGAAATGCCAACGCAGCGCTCGCATCACGCTTTCTTTTGACTAGCCCCTTCATCGTTACTTCCCGCAAATGCACACTGACTGTCAATTACTCTGCATGCAAATTCCCACTGTGACCCTCATCTGTAATCAGGCTCAGCATATGCGTGGTGCAACTCTGACGCATGCGCAGTACAAAGAAAATCACTTAGCTCCGCTAACATCGACCAAACGTCCACCTCTGAATCAGGCACTATGGGGGCTATTTATGAAGCAGAGAAAAGTTTGGAGAAGTGAGACAGTGGAGAAGTTGCCCATGGCAACCAATGAGCATTGAAGTAACATTTATAATTTGCATACTATACAATTGTACGGAGTAGCTGATTGGTTGCCATTGGCAACTTCTCCGCAGGCTCACTTCTCCATTCTTTTCACTGCTTGATGAATAGAACCCTATGTGGCTCAGGCAGAGTGAGTACTATTCTGGTTGGTGTAACATAACTAGGGGTGTGTGACTGGTGCTGCCAGACCCGGCGCTACCCGCTCAGCAAAGGGATGCAGTGCAGGTAGGCGCCAGGGAGGAGAGGCGCTTTCGCTACACTGCATCCCCGCTGCTGCGCCTGGCCTCCCTGCTGCTGCTGCTGCCGGCTGCTGTGCCTGTCATTGTATGACAGGCAGCGGCGCCGGCAGATTAAAGCCTCCTCTCCCCTCCTGTATCAGTGACTAAGGGTGGGATGTACTAAGCTATCCCGCTGCGTTAACTGCCTTCTCTACTCTCCCTTTGACATTCTCCACGGTAACTGTTCTCCTCCCCCAGCTGGCGCTGCCGTTCGCTCCCTGTTGTTTTCTCCCCGGGCCTCCCCTCACTGGTATTACATGTCGAAGTCAGAAAAATGTCTCTATGCACGTTACCATATTTGCACCGCACACTGGTCCGTGCTGCGCATGCGTGCGCTCTCCCGTGAAGGCGCATACCCGCAATAGCGTGCAGGCGCGGTATGCGTATTTACGGTAGAGTTTACGTAGTCGTAGCGTGCGACCCATTCGTTACAACTGTTCACAATTAATGTAGTTTATAGATCATGGTCCCTTTGATAGATTCTGAAAGTTTGGTTAAAATAGAATGTCCCTGAGCTGAGGAATCCCTCTTTGCATCGTACGAAGGGTCTAACAGGAATCATACAGCAGTGTTTGGTACCCATCGGAAGAGTATTTAATTAGCAATATTCCGGTGTTGGTTTGGAGCGTATTAATCGCTCGTGCGAATAGTTATGGACATAAGAAGTTATGTCCATTTATTTATTATTATTTGTTCTTACTTAGTCATGCATCTGAACAGTTGGAGACAGGCATCAGTGGGTCTCAAATGTCTCTTTGACCTCAGAGATCCCCCAAACAATAGTTTGCATGTTAAGAGGGCCTCATATCTACACATGCATAAGGTAAACACAGGAATAGTAATTGAAGATCAATTGTACTCCAAATCAGTATCTTTCCCGCAGACGGAGTACAATAGCCTTTAATTACACTGAGCTTTTGAGACTCAATAAGGAGGGCCAACACCTGTGTTTACAAATGGGGCTGGATTTGTATACAGGAGAATGAGGGCTGAGATGTCATTGTCTCAACTGAAAGTGGACATCATGAATATAGAACAAAACCCAGACAGGATTCTGTTTTGTATTCGCCAAACAATCGCTCTCCAGAAGACAGGAATGTGTTAGTCATCACCCATTGTTTTGCATAACCAGGGCCACTGATATGAATCAACTTATGACCTTTTGTTATGATGCAGGGCCGAATTCCTTCGGCCAATGAACAATGGGATTGTAGGGACTATGAGATTGCATTGTGTGTGGGGCATAAATAGGCAGGCCGACCATATCCAAACTCACTCTCTCATCAACGGTTATCTGCTGATAGCCGGGAGCTGGATATCGAGGCGCATGCGATCGTTACCCTTTGTGCGTAAGTTTCTCTCCGTAATCATTGTCTTTCTGTGGGCCAATTTCTCTCATCTCTCTCCGTCTCTCCGTCTCTCTCTCTCTCTCTCTCTCTCTCTTCTTTTCTCTTATATCTCTCATAGTATTATAGTATTGTATTGTATTGCATTTAGGTCAGTGTAGTATTGTCTTTTTGTATTTATTGTTTAGTTCTGTGGTTAGGAAGTCTTTGTTATATTGTAGTGTATCATATGTACTGTTATCCCCTTTTACAAGTATATTAGATATAATACAGTTAATAGGCCTTGGAACCTAAACCAGTATCTGTGTATTTTCTATAGTGTTAAGTGTTCACTTGAGCGTCGGTGACGCACAAGCAGCTTTGTAGATAGTCAGGTTACACAAGGTTGCACTTACACCCTGTACTCACATTAAGGTATTCAGTGTATTTCATTGGTATAAGATTTTAACATAAAGGTATAGTGTTGTGAGCGTCTGCATCGCTGGTGACCTCCTCGTGGTCTCGAGCGTAGGCTACGCTACAGCGAATCATTCCCCTAGACATAACCAATAACGTGTCCTGTGATCACTGGGCCGTGAGCGAACGTGACGCTTGAGCGTCTCGCCTACGGCTGAGCGATCGTTACGCAGATAGCGTACCATTACGGTACTTTTTAAGTAAACAGCGTACAGTGTTCTTAGCTTCATAAAGGGTTGTTTATACGACAAAGGAATTTAGCATTGTCAATTGGGAACTCGTCCTATACTTCTCACATCTGCACTAGGTAGATCAGCAGACATTATCCCCCAGCAAAGGGTGGGAGATTGTCTCATAGTGCTGGCGGGATAAGCGTCTGCTTCGCTTAGATAAAGAGTGCTGAAGGAACCCGGTAACCGGAAGTAAGAACAAAACGCTTGTGTCTTTTTAAAACTGTTTATTTTTCTTTTGTCTTGCGTACGCACGCATATACCTGCATTTCTTTTCACTTGTGTATTTCATTTTTCGTATATCACTATTCCTGTTTGCCAATTTTATAGTTGATAGAAAGTGCTAAAAGGAGATTTGCTGTTATTTAATAGTAGAGGTAATAGTTAAAATATAGAACAACACACGGCTTGTCTGGAAGACAAGGCAGTCAGTGTGGATTGCGGTAGATGATCAGGGATCATTTACATTGATAAAAGTATATATTGTGTTACGGTGGATCCTTTGCATTGCGTACACGTGTCGCTAACAAAGACTAGCGTACGCAATCCAAAAGGCAGACGCACGCAGCGTTCATTACGCAACGTAGCGTCCGGTTACGCCCACGTAGCTCAAGTTGTGATAAAGTGAAGTAACGCAAAGGCGATAATTAACGCACAGCGGTAGATAACGCGACGCGGTAAATAACGCAAATCTATTTTTGGAAAATCTGAAATAAACATTTAACAGATCCTGCTCCTAATTGGTAACACTCTTGGCCTGAAGACAATTTCTGCGCAGAAATAGACATAGAAACAAAGTGTACATGTGTTGAGTGAGTGTGTTTATACAATTTAAAAGGTGGAACCAAAAGGAAAAGCCGAGTACTCGTCGAGGGACATACGTGTAAGTGACATATACGGTGGCTAGGGAGGCATCCCTGGTTAAATAATATTTGAGCATTAGAGTATAGCGGACCATAAGGTAACAGACCAGGAGGTCATAAGGTAACAGACCAGGAGGTCATAAGGTAACAGGTAAAATAGACAAAGAGGTCCGCTATAAAAGTACAGTGGCACAACGCCTGGGGTGTTGGTGCAGAACCCATATAGGCCATACAAGCTCTCGCTGAAGGAATCGCGGCCGGAAACATCGATTCCATTGATCTTTCAGTACATGACAAGTAGTGCTCGTGTACTGAACGATTGGACCGCACGTAATTGTGTGCAGTAGTTAGTAAACTGACCTAATACCATCAGAGTAAAGTGGTCACAAACGCTATTTGTACATTCTGACGTGATTTGTGTAATTTTTTATTTTTTGGGAAGGGAAGTTCGCTGGTCACTCAGGAACTATCCAACAACCGATACTTGCTGGGGAAAGCGCCCCAGTAAATAAAGGTTCACAGGGGCCCTAGGTTGGGTACAGCAGCTCTGGCTACAGTGATTGCAGCACAGGCCAACGTGGGCGAGAAGTAAGTGGGGTACTTGATAAACCACCACCGCCGGCCTGCCCAAGGACATCTTGGTTTGTTTGTAAGGGTTCGCTGAAAGCCTTGATATTCAAGGAGGAATAGGCAACGCCTGCAGATTATGGGGGCCATTTGTTCAGGTAGGGGGCGATCAACCTCGGTTCGGGTTGATTCAGAGAACCGATCCATCGGGTCGGCACGATATGTGAAATATGGAAATCACGCTGAAGTTTTATGTGATGAATGGGAGAGAATGACTGTACAAGACAGGGACAAATTCCCAAGAATAGGTAGCTTCAGTCCAGTAGTGTTACAAAATTTAAGGAGGAGGATAAGTCTCGTTGAACCAACGAAGAGACAAAATAAACATTATGAATATTTACAGTTATGGCAACAGGAAAGTGAATTACAAAAAGAGTCTATTGACTTTTCTGACTCTTATCTTGAGAGGAGAGACAGTGGCATCAGGGGGGGGGGGGTTGATTGCGGAGAGAAAGCACAAGGGTGAACAATAAAAATGCTCTTAGCAACAGTAGTACAGATAATAAGAATAAGTGTGATAAATGTAACAATGCTAATTGTAATACTGTTGAATGTACAACTATTAACCTGTGCAAGCTGCACCCCATGTCAAACCTCCCTCAGGAATACAAACAAGAAAGTGAGCCCAGAACGATGTCGGCACCTCTTCCAGAAGCCATCCTACAAGACATCCAGGTGGACACGACCAAATTGGTAAAGGCAATAATCAAACCCCCTAACGGAGGGTCAGGTGAGGTCGTGTCCACAGGTACGTACAATGTTTTATATCACGCACAAACAAATGTACCCCATATTGTAAGACCAAAACAAGGTGATGTGATTGAGTTTAGTCCTGTCAGGGTGATCACAGTCCCCAATGGGAAGACTGATGATCAGGGAACCATTCCCGTCAAGGACAGTGCAATGCGCCATCCCTGGTCCCGGACAGAATTGAGATCAATCATGTCTGATTACCCAGATCCTAGGAAAGATCTAAGTGTATGATCAAAGATTCACAGAAGGTATATGAACCCCCTAGACAACGACATAATCATGGTATACAAGGAATCAGGTAGGTACAGGGAAAGCGGTTGAGGGTGATGAGCATCCAAACGTTTGAGGAGGCATCAAATCAGCCAAGACCCCATTTCACTGACACTTGGAGGAAGCCCAGGGTTTGTTATCATTGTAGAAGAGAAGGGCATTATGCCAGTAACTGTAATAACCCACATAAAGTTAGACCCCCTAGACATGAAAATGAGCATGAATATGACACACCAAATTACAAGCAGGGATCATATAGGAAGAATTTTGGGCAACACCCATAATATATAGTCAGGAAAGGTGATCATTAGGACTGATGGTAAGCCTGAGGTAACGGTTGATAAATTGGGAGGTCATTCACTGAAAGACACAGGAATGACCAGGTGAAACGTTGTAAATGTATTTGTGAAAAATGTTTTTCTCTCCCTCTCTCTATCCCCATCTCTGACTAGTAGTGGTAAGAATTCACACATTGCATATCCACTTGGTCCTTGCAGAAGTCTACCAAACCCCAGCATGACCTCCGCCACAATGTATTTCTGGCCAGATACAGACAGTGGAGTAATGCAGGTGCTGGTGGGAAGGGACTGCTCAGGGAGACCATTAGACACATAGATATGACAGCCTAATAAGTCTGACAATGTTTTTCTAATGCTAACAATGTTTTCTTACAATGTTTAAAAATGCTTTGTTTCTCTTTTCTTATTGATGGTTATTGTCGAGTTATGTAATGTATATATGCACATGAATTGTTCTCTATCTCTTTTGTTTTTTTATTTTCTCTCTCTTCTCACTCATGTTTCCATGGTTTAAAGATGCTATGTCACCCCTCAGTTGGACCAATGGTAATGCCAGATTTTTGCTCCTTACAGAAAGATCGTCGGTTAGGAAGGAATATTGCATCACCAGAATGATCGTTTTTGAAGACTGAGAGACAACACCTTTGAGAGGACAGCAGAACAAGAAGAACAACAAGACGAGAGAACTTATTATCGTAACGAGTACTCTCCCCCTCAAACTGATTTTCTTATACCCCATTTACAAATTTCTTCTTTTCTCCTCCTGTAAGATGGACTTGCCCCAAGAGACTGTGATATGGATTTTTCCCGTTAACCATGATGTTGACCAGAGCAGTCTGTTTCGGTGAGAGTACCAGTGAGGTCGAGAAAGGATCCAGAAAGGTCCTGATGACTGAGACGGAGGTGTAAATTTCCAATAGCAACCCAATCACCAAGCAAAGGCGAGTACCGGGCACGATCTAACAACCATGTTATTTGTAAACAATTGTGAAGGATTGTTAGTTCAAAAAGAAAATTGTATCTGTAGGCTCTGTGACAATCTGGTAGAGGATGGATGCATAAAGAAATGCCAATCCAGTTTTAATATCCATATGGACCGGCATCCATTGAGTGACTATCCCTCCTTAGTGGGTAACGTATTAAACAAGACCGATTGTTGGGTATGCTCTCAAGTACCTCAGGGTCACAGCAAATCAGGGCTAGTACCATTTCCTTTAACGTTAGGGGAGGTACTTGAGCTAAGTGGTGGGAGACCGGTGGACCGGAGGTTTAATATCTCCAGCCCTCCTAGTTTGAAGCTCCACCAATACCATGTGGATAGGTCCCTATTATGTTTTAACATCTCCAATCCCCGAAAGCCGGGAAATTGGGAAGTGTCATGGAGCAACCAAACCATGACCTTTTCGCATAGAGCAGATAGAATGCCTACAGATACAGAGCTTGTACGCCACATAGCCAGTAGAGGAAAATCTTTCCGGTATAGGTATACCTTAGGAAATAGGATTACGAGAGTTGGAGAGGTATCACCAGGATACTGTGCACATGTCATACAAACTGATACGTGCATTAGGCAGATGGAAGAATTAGGGTCAGGAGATTTCACCTGGAAGGTTTGTAACATGGTCATGTCCTTCTCCGTCCCTTATGTTCTCCCCGATGATGCATATTTCATATGCGGGAGAAAGGCGTACAAGTGGCTAGCCCCAAACTCTGAAGGATTGTGTTATATTGGAAAAGTATTGCCTGAAGTGATGACTGTTACACATGACAAAATGAAGGACATACACCGTGGTGCCCAAGCTCCTTATACTCACACTCATTACGAGCACCGAGTTAAAAGACAACTGTCAGAAAGGTTAGAGCATCCGGCCTCTGATCTTATCCATGAATCCACCGGGATTCAGGTTCTGGTAGCGTTAGATTTCACTCGTACCGCTCGGGGAGTGATGAATTATAGATACATTTCCGCACTCGCCAATTTGTTAGATAATATCACTGAAATGTATGATGACACGTTTAGATACACTGGAAGAGAACTTCAAGCTTATAAAACAGAACTAGTTCAGCATAGGATGGTTCTTAATTATCTTACAGCAGTAACAGGCGGATATTGTGTTACATTGGCAACACAGTACGGCATAAAGTGTTGCACGTACATCACAAATAGCACCGAGGATCCGGTAGAGGTCATAGACCAAAAGATGGACGATATTCTCCAATTGAAGTGGGAATTTCGTCGAAAACACAATCTCACCCTTGCTGCTGTAGGTAATGAGCTGACTGGTTGGGTGTCATGGTTGAACCCGCGAAATTGGTTCTCCGGTTTGGGAGAATGGGCTCAAGGAGTCATAATGGATGTTGGAAAGTTTCTCCTATGTATTTTGGGTGTTGTTATATTTATTGGATTGATATTTAGATGCGGGCAGGCTTTAATGAGGTGCAAACAAAGTACAAAAGTGATGAGCTTGAGGAGTGAGGAAACCGTAATTAACCTGGATTTGATTTATGACCCAATGATAGAAACCAGAATGTGATGAAAATGCGATTATACGGTCCGTTTCTTTCACCTGTTTTTCTGCTTTTCTCCAAGATACAAAGACCCCTTGGACGAGGAAGTTGACGAGACGGTATACAGACAAGACAACAGACAAGCACCAAAGATGAAGTTTTGACAACCTATGATATGGACACTTGATGAACTTTGCCATGGATCCCCAGTTTCCCTAGTACTTTTAAACTCACGCTAGCCCAACATTTTTTTGTAAATCTGATGGCTCAGACAAAGCTATTTGCTCATGCCTAAGGAGCAATACAGCGCAAAGAAGACGACTCTCAACAGATACCGAACACAACCTCAACGACAGATGTACATTTCCCTGACATAGAATATCATTGCATTCTCCATAAGTGTTCTTTATCTTCATCTCTACAACCCTCAGGTAATAACACACATAGACGATAGGGAATACAGGCACAGATATCAGCAACCACATACCTCCCCCATTCATGTATCATCAACTAAAATGTGCATCCCCATTTTGTTACAACTAAAAGCCAAAATGAGCTCGGTAGAGTTTGACAGCCCATCCACAGACCCTTGATACGGGATAAGAAGGAATTCAAATGTATACTTCGCAATACCTCGAAGCTTGATTTACCACACGTACGGCACGATGATACATGACCCTCCAAACATGGACTCATACACACATGCTTCTACTCTCTCACTAGGTCATACCCTTTTCACACCTACTCCTCTCTTCTTCCTTACCCCACCATGGAAATCAATTAACCCCTGACTTACATTTTTCTCCTTAAACGTTTTGTGGCAGTTATTATTGACTGCCAAAGGGTGGACTGTCGAAGTCAGAAAAATGTCTCTATGCACGTTGCCATATTTGCACCGCACACTGGTCCGTGCTGCGCATGCGTGCGCTCTCCCGTGAAGGCGCATACCCGCAATAGCGTGCACTCGCAGGCGCGGTATGCGTATTTACGGTAGAGTTTACGTAGTCGTAGCGTGCGACCCATTCGTTACAACTGTTCACAATTAATGTAGTTTATAGATCATGGTCCCTTTGATAGATTCTGAAAGTTTGGTTAAAATAGAATGTCCCTGAGCTGAGGAATCCCTCTTTGCATCGTACGAAGGGTCTAACAGGAATCATACAGCAGTGTTTGGTACCCATCGGAAGAGTATTTAATTAGCAATATTCCGGTGTTGGTTTGGAGCGTATTAATCGCTCGTGCGAATAGTTATGGACATAAGAAGTTATGTCCATTTATTTATTATTATTTGTTCTTACTTAGTCATGCATCTGAACAGTTGGAGACAGGCATCAGTGGGTCTCAAATGTCTCTTTGACCTCAGAGATCCCCCAAACAATAGTTTGCATGTTAAGAGGGCCTCATATCTACACATGCATAAGGTAAACACAGGAATAGTAATTGAAGATCAATTGTACTCCAAATCAGTATCTTTCCCGCAGACGGAGTACAATAGCCTTTAATTACACTGAGCTTTTGAGACTCAATAAGGAGGGCCAACACCTGTGTTTACAAATGGGGCTGGATTTGTATACAGGAGAATGAGGGCTGAGATGTCATTGTCTCAACTGAAAGTGGACATCATGAATATAGAACAAAACCCAGACAGGATTCTGTTTTGTATTCGCCAAACAATCGCTCTCCAGAAGACAGGAATGTGTTAGTCATCACCCATTGTTTTGCATAACCAGGGCCACTGATATGAATCAACTTATGACCTTTTGTTATGATGCAGGGCCGAATTCCTTCGGCCAATGAACAATGGGATTGTAGGGACTATGAGATTGCATTGTGTGTGGGGCATAAATAGGCAGGCCGACCATATCCAAACTCACTCTCTCATCAACGGTTATCTGCTGATAGCCGGGAGCTGGATATCGAGGCGCATGCGATCGTTACCCTTTGTGCGTAAGTTTCTCTCCGTAATCATTGTCTTTCTGTGGGCCAATTTCTCTCATCTCTCTCCGTCTCTCCGTCTCTCTCTCTCTCTCTCTCTCTTCTTTTCTCTTATATCTCTCATAGTATTATAGTATTGTATTGTATTGCATTTAGGTCAGTGTAGTATTGTCTTTTTGTATTTATTGTTTAGTTCTGTGGTTAGGAAGTCTTTGTTATATTGTAGTGTATCATATGTACTGTTATCCCCTTTTACAAGTATATTAGATATAATACAGTTAATAGGCCTTGGAACCTAAACCAGTATCTGTGTATTTTCTATAGTGTTAAGTGTTCACTTGAGCGTCGGTGACGCACAAGCAGCTTTGTAGATAGTCAGGTTACACAAGGTTGCACTTACACCCTGTACTCACATTAAGGTATTCAGTGTATTTCATTGGTATAAGATTTTAACATAAAGGTATAGTGTTGTGAGCGTCTGCATCGCTGGTGACCTCCTCGTGGTCTCGAGCGTAGGCTACGCTACAGCGAATCATTCCCCTAGACATAACCAATAACGTGTCCTGTGATCACTGGGCCGTGAGCGAACGTGACGCTTGAGCGTCTCGCCTACGGCTGAGCGATCGTTACGCAGATAGCGTACCATTACGGTACTTTTTAAGTAAACAGCGTACAGTGTTCTTAGCTTCATAAAGGGTTGTTTATACGATAAATATTTAGCTTTGTCATACACTTGCACTGCATCTTCACCACAGTGGCCACTTAGACATCCCGAGCTGTGGCATGTGCGCACGCGCAAGAAAATAGCAAAGGGGGATCGCGGCATCAACAACGCTGAAACCTGAGTGGCCGCGGCGGTGAAGAGGCGGAGCAAGTGTAATACCAGCGAGGGGAAGCCCGGGGAGAAAACAACAGGGAGTGTATGGCAGCATCGGCTGGGGGAGGAGAACTGTTCACATTGAGAATGTCACAGGGAGCGCAGTGAAGGCAGTTAATGCGGCGGGACAGCTTAGTACATCCCGCCCTAACTGATCAGACGAAGGGGGCAGAGCTACATGACCGAAAAGGGGGCAGGGCTACATGGGCAAAGAGAGGGCGGGGCTACACGGGACCAGAAGACTGCAGTACCACACGGGACATGCTGCTCCAGATCCTGCCAGCCAGACTAAGTAAGTGAAGGGAGAGTGAGTGTGTGTGTGTGTGTGTGTGTGTGTGTGTATGGGTGTGGCGGGGGGCAAAATGTAAATAAACTGCACTTCTGTGGGCGTTATTTGTAAGCTGCGCTACTACTGGGGCGTTACGTGTAAGCTGCGCTACTACAGTGGTGTTACGTGTAAGCTGCGCTACTACTCGGGGCGTTACGTGTAAGCGGTGCTATTACTGGTGCGTTACGTGTAAGCTGCACTACTACTGGGGGTGTTATGTGTAAGCGGCGCTACCACTGGGGTCGTTATGTGTAAGCGGCGCTACTACTGGGGCATTATGTGTAAGCGGCGCTACTACTAGGGTGTTACGTATAATCGGCGCTACTACTGGGGTCGTTATGTGTAAGTGGCGCTACTACTGGGGCATTATGTGTAAGCGACGCTACTACTGGGACATTATGTGTAAGCTGCGCTACTACTGGGTGCGTTACGTGTAAGCTGCGCTACTACTTGGGGCGTTATGTGTAAGCGGCGCTACTACTGGGGTCGTTATGTGGAAGCAGCGCTATTACTGGGGCATTATGTGTAAGCGGCGCTACTACTGGGGCGTTACATGTAAGTTGCGCTACTACTGGGGGCGTTATGTGTAAGCGGCGCTACTACTGGGGTCGTTATGTGGAAGCGGCGCTACTAATGAGTCATTATGTGTAAGCTGTGATACAACTGGGGCGTTTTGTGTAAGCAGCGCCACTACTGGGGATATTTTAAATGGGGGTACTATTGTGTGGCCACGTCCCTTCCTTGTGAGACCACATCCTTTTATTGACAAGCGCTGTCCCTTTGTAAAGTATGGGAGGGCGCAGATTTATAGTTTGCAGGGGGGCGCCGAACACCCTAGCACCGGCCCTGGGTGCTGCCATACATAGCGCAGAGCTCTTGAGCGGCACTGTTTCAGCCACACGACCCTTGCTTCTGGCTAGCAGGGTGCCTGGAAAAAAACCTGGTGCAAGGATCATTGCTGCAACACCACTTGAGTGTCCTGTAGATGCTCCGGACAGGCAGCCTGAACAGGCGATCAGATCATCCTCAGGATGCTCCGGTCAGCGCTGCAATTACTGGTACTGCCGGCCTTGTCCCCTGTGAATTACATAATAACATCATGCATGTGATGTCATGACAGTGGGCGCTCAGAGGGCAGGCTAGTATACGGCACACTTGAGCCCTGTTCGGGGCTGACACTACACATGCTCACAACAGCGTGCAAATGCAAATGCACACATGCAGATTTCCAGCCTTGTGACGGTATGCTGACTGCACACAAGCCATAGGTAAGATTCTCTCAATTATATAGTAAGTCAGGTGGGGGGTGAACTTTTGGGGCGTGGGGCTCCTTGGATTGCTCTGGCTGAGCAACTTTGGGGCATCACCACCTTATACTTATTTCTAACACCTATATCACCCTGTGTTTGTTTTTCTTTATGTAGCATTTAACACACATCTTTTACACTTGTTGTAACACTGATCAGCTAACCTCCCTTTCTAACACTCTCATACATTACTGCTGTCCTCTTTCTAACACTCAGCAGCTTCCCTCACTTGTTTAACACTGATTTCTCACTTCTATCTATTGTGTGATACCCTGGGGTGGTATGGCTGGGGCAGTTTGGGGGGTGCACTGCACCCCAGAGGCAAACCTCTATAATGTTACTGACC
The DNA here is from genome assembly GCF_028390025.1 of Pseudophryne corroboree. Taxonomy (NCBI): domain Eukaryota; kingdom Metazoa; phylum Chordata; class Amphibia; order Anura; family Myobatrachidae; genus Pseudophryne; species Pseudophryne corroboree. Next base: position 87,356,320 of record NC_086445.1, on the reverse strand, counting down.
TGCCCAATGAGGTCACCATGAAGCAGTTGGGGGGCTCATAAACTGCCAATATATGCCAAGTACCTTGGATATGATGGCTTCTAATTATAATTTTAATGGTGTATGGTGCACATACACCCTTGTTCCTATATTGCAGTACCAAGTCCCAGCAAGGTAGTACATCCTATTATAAGAAGCCAGGGTGTGCAGTCCAGGCCCCCACTCCACAAGACAGTCTGCAGTGGGCCTGCAGCGCAGTCCGAAATTCAAATAGTGAGCCACCAACTGTCAGTCCCGGCCAGCGATGTTTGGCAGCGTTTGGGGTGGCAGTTGGTGTGACTCCCCTATCTGAATTTTGGACTGTGCTGCAGCCTCACCTCTGGAGCCGACACTGGTCGCAATTAGAGAGGAGCGGGTTCGGTTCTCAAAGAATTCAACCCCCCTGAACTTCACGTCCTGAGACCAAATAAGAGTCCGGCTCGGGACTTCCCGCCAGACTCAGAAACCAGAACGAGGCAAAACATCATCATCCCACTGTCGGATTCTCGCGGATTTTAGATTCCATATAATGAGCAACGCGTCGCCGCCATTTTCACTCCAGAATTGGAGAGTGTAGCAAGAGAGCGTGTCTGCGTCCTCAGTATCTGTGCGGGAGGGAAAGTGGGGTTGTGATTCCAGTGCTGTCTTGTACAGTGGCAGTGTCTTGTGCTGCATCAGTCCAGTCACAGTGGTGGTGTCCTTTGCTGCCATATGTCCAGTGCTGCTGTATAAGTCCAGTCCAGTGGTGCTGTGTTGTGCTGCATCAGTCCAGTGGTGGTGTCTTGTGCTGCATCAGTCCAGTCACAGTGGTGGTGTCCTCTGCTGCCATATGTCCAGTGCTGCTGTATAAGTCCAGTCAATTGCAGTAGTGCTGTGTTGTCTTGCATCAATCCAGTGGTAGTGTCCCTGTGCTGCAGTATAAGTCCAGTGGTACTGCCGTATAAGTCCAGTAATACTGACATATATGTCTAGTGATACTGCCATATAACTCCAGTGATACTGCTGTATAATTCCAGTAGTACTGCCTTATAAATCCAGTGGTACTGTCGTATAAATCCAGCCCAGTGGTACTGCCGTATATGTCCAGTTATACTGCCATATAAATCCAGTGATACTGCTGTATATGACCAGTGGTACTGCCGTAAGAATCCAGTCCAGTGATACTGCCGTATTAGTCCAGTGATACTGTCGTATATGTCCAGTGGTACTGCCATATAAATCCGCTGGTACTGCTGTATAAATCAAGTCCAGTGATACTGCCGTATATGTCCAGTGGTACTTCCGTATAAATCCAGTGATACTGCCATATATGTCCAGTGGTACTGATGTATAAATCCAGTGGTACTGCCGTATAAATCCAGTCCAGTGATACTGCCGTATATGTCCAGTGGTACTGCCGTATAAATCCAGTGATACTGCCTTACATGTCCAATGGTACTGCCATATAAATCCAGTCCAGTGATACTGCCGTATATGTTCAGTGGTACTGCCATATAATTCCGGTGATACTGCCATATATGTCCAGTGGTACTGCTGTATAGATCCAGTGGTACTGCCGTATAAATCCAGTCCAGTGATACTGCCGTATAAGTCCAGTGATACTGCGGTATATGTCCAGTGGTACTGCTGTAAAAATCCAGTGATACTGCTGTGTATATCCAGTGGTACTGCCATATAAACCCAGTGGTACTGCCGTATAAATTCAGTTTAGTGGTACTGCCGTATATGTCCAGTGGTACTGCCGTATAAATCCAGTGATACTGCTGTATATGTCCAGTGGTACTGCCATATAATTCCAGTGATACTGCAGTATATGTCCAGTAGTACTGCCGTATAAATCCAGTGGTACTGCCGTATAAATCCAGTCCAGTGATACTGCCGTATATGTCCAGTGCTACTGCCGTATAAATCCAGTGATACTGCTGTATAAATCCAGTCCAGTGATACTGCCGTATATGTCCAGTGATACTGCCATATATGTCCAGTGGTACTGCCGTATAAATTTGGTGATACTGCCATATATGTCCAGTGATACTGCCATATAATTCCAGTGATACTGCTGTATAATTCCAGTGGTACTGCCTTATTGATCCAGTGGTACTGTCGTATAAATCCAGTCCATTGGTACTGCCGTATAAGCCTAGTGGGACTGCCGTATATGTCCAGTGGTACTGCCATATAAATCAAGTGATACTGATGTATAAGTCCAGTGATACTGCCGTACAAATCCAGTCCAGGGATACTGCCATATATGTCCAGTGGTACTGCCGTATATGTCCAGTGGTACTGCCGTATAAACCCAGTGACACTGCCGTATATGTCCAGTGGTACTGCCGTATAAGTCCAGTGATACTGCCGTATAAGTCCAGTCCAGTGGTACTGCCGTATAAGTCCAGTCCAGTGGTGCTGCCATATAATTTCAGTAGTGCTGTCCTGTGCTGTATATTATTTACTCCAAATAAAGGGGTTATTAATATTGAATCCAAATAATTTTTACAGGGTTTGCCCTGTGTGGTGTAGAGGTACACTCTCCCGTGCTGCATTTTGTTATATAACTCCAGAAAAATAATGAAGAACAAAAATTTGGAGGATAACATATAGATCAAGAACCACTTACTCCTACTGCTGCTGCTGGGAGTCGATCGTCATCCTAGAGGGGAAGTCGGAAGACCACTTGTACTACTTCAACTAAGCAAGTGATTGTCCAACAGTCCTTTGCGAGGAAGATGAAATATGACAGCAGTCATCCTGTTGCAAAGCGGATAACTGAGGCCTTGACAGCTATGTTGGTGTTAGACGTGCGTCCGGTGTCCGCCATTACTGCAGTGGGACTGCAGTGCCAACCCTAGATGGGCCAGGTGTTTGTGCCGCACACGTGTGTCGCTGAGCTTAGTCATACAGCTACCTCATTGCACCTCTTTTACTTCTTTGCATGATGTGCTGTGTGGGGACTAGATTTTTTTAAGTGCCTTCCAGTCTGCCACTGCAGTGCCACTCCTAGATGGGCCAGGTGCTTGTGCCGCACACTTGTGTCGCTTAGCTTAGTCATACAGCTACCTCATTGCACCTGTTTTACTTCTTTGCATGATGTGCTGTTTGGGGACTTGTTTTTTTAAGTGTCATCCTGTCTGCTACTGCAGTGCCACTCCTAGATGGGCCAGGTGTTTGTGCCGCACACTTGTGTCGCTTAGCTTAGTCATACAGCCACCTCATTGCACCTGTTTTACTTCTTTGCATGATGTGCTGTTTGGGGACTTGTTTTTTTAAGTGTCATCCTGTCTGCCACTGCAGTGCCACTCCTAGATGGGCCAGGTGTTTGTGCCGCACACTTGTGTCGCTTTGCTTAGTCATACAGCTACCTTGGTGCAACTTTTAGGCCAAAAAACAATATTGGGGGTAATTCCAAGTTGATCGCAGCAGGAAATTTTTTAGCAGTTGGGCAAAACCATGTGCACTGCAGGGGGGGGGGGGGGGGCAGATATAACATGTGCAGAGAGAGAGAGATTTGGGTGTGGTGAGTTCAATCTGCAATCTAAATTGCAGTGTAAAAATAAAGCAGCCAGTATTTGCCCTGCACAGAAACAAAATAACCCACCCAAATCTAACTCTCTCTGCACATGTTATATCTGCCCCCCTGCAGTGCACATGGTTTTGCCCAACTGCTAAAAAATTTCCTGCTGCGATCAACTTGGAATTACCCCCATTGTGAGGTGTTCAGTGTTCAGAATAGACTGGAAATCAGTAGAAATGAACATTATTGAGGTTAATAATACAGTATAATCAAAATTACGCTCAAATTCTGTGATCTTAGCTATTTTTATGTTTATTTCAAAAATCATCCAGATCCAAAACCAAAACCCGAAAGGGTGGTTTTGGAAAAACCAATCCAGATCCAAAACACGAGCAAGGATCCATATCCAAAACCAAAACATGAAAAGTGCCCGCCGCACCTCTCTAATGACAGTCGCCAGTACTAGCTAGCCGCTTGTGATTGGCTGCTTCTGTACTCTTCCCTAACTGAATTAGTGCTTTCCTCATTGTTCAGGCTTAGAATATAAGTGCATGTTTAAGCTATGTATTTTTTGTTTTATATTTTTTTAATTACCCAAAGTGGGGTTGTTGTTTCCATTGTTTCTGCAGCAGTGTGGTTTCGGTCATACCTCCCAACTGTCCCGATTTTCGCGGGACAGTCCCGTTTTTGGGGGACTGTCCCGCTGTCCCACCCGCGGGCCGCAGTGTCCCGCGGTGGGGGGGGGGGGGGGGAGTTGGGAGTCTCTGTCTCTCGCTGCCCTGCTTAGCAGAGCAGCGGTGAATAGATGCTGTGCGCATGCGCACAGCGTCTATTCACTGGAGCCAGAGGGAGAGGGGGCATGCCAGCGGCTCACAGAGCGCTGGGCATGCCCCCTCAGTGACGAAAACGAGGGCGTGGCTCGCGATCGCGGGTCCTCCCGTGAGGCCACGCCCCTTCTCGTAGGTCATCCCTCCTTTTCGGGAGCGCGCGTGGCTTGGCCGCGCGTGTGTCCCTCTTACTGCAAGGGCAAAGTTGGGAGGTATGGTTTCGGTAATGCCTAATAGTAATACTAAATGTAACAAATGTATTTTTATAAATGGATTGGTTTATAGCATGGGCACAATAAGTGTCTGTGACCTGCACCTAGGGCCTAATTCAGATCTGATCAAAGCAGCAAATTTGTTAGCTAATGAGCAAATGGGCTGTGTGTTTTCGTACAGCAGCGATCAGGTCTGAACTGCGCATGCCAGACAGCTGAAGGCTCCCTTAACCCTGCGATCGCCTCTGCCTGATTGACAGGCAGAGGTGGTCATTGGGCGGGAGGGGGCGGGCCGGCGGTGTTTTGCCGCCGTTTAGGGGGCGCAGTCCGGGCAACGCAGGCGTGCCTGGACCATTGGGGGTCGTCACATGCAGCCGCTGCAACCGGAGCAGCGACGAGTAGCTCCCTGCCAACGCGCAAGAGCCGTGCTGGCTGGGAGTTACTCTTCCAGTACAAAAGCGATGCTTTTGTACTTGTGCGTCCCCCTGCATGTCTGAAGACATGATCGTAGATGTGCTAAATTTAGCACATCTACGATCATGTCTGAATTAGGCCCAATGCATACTTACCTACTTTTCTTCTCTCCTCTCTGGTGGTCATTCCGAGTTGTTCGCTCGTTGCCGATTTTCTCTATATTGCGATTAGTCGCTTACTGCGCATGCGCAAGGTTCGCAGAGCGCATGCACTAAGTTATTTTACTCAAAAGTTTGGTATTTTACTCACGGCATTACGAGGATTTTTCTTCGTTCTGGTGATCGGAGTGTGATTGACAGGAAGTGGGTGTTTCTGGGCGGAAACTGGACGTTTTATGGCTGTGTGTGAAAAAACGCTGCCGTTTCTGGGAAAAACGAGTGGCTGGAGAAACGGGGGAGTGTCTGGGTGAACGCTGGGTGTGTTTGTGACATCAAACCAGGAACGAAACTGACTGAACTGATCGCAATGTAGGAGTAAGTGTGGAGCTACTCAGAAACTGCTAAGAAATTTCTATTCGCAATTTTGCGAATCTTTCGTTCGCAATTCTGCTATGCTAAGATTCACTCCCAGTAGGTGGCGGCTTAGCGTGTGCAATGCTGCTAAAAGCAGCTAGCGAGCGAACAACTCGGAATGAGGGCCTCTGGGAGATACTCGGAGAGGAGAAGCTGGTGGCCGGCGCCGGAGACGGGGCCGCGTCAATGACGTTATCAGGCCCGCCCACTGCACAAGCAAATACCGCGATTGGGCGGTATTTGCATATGGGCGGAGCTTCAATGATGCGATTAGCATATAATCGCATGATTAAGCCCCTCCGCCGGGTCCTCGATTCAGCACTGTTTAGCTCCCCATTCTGCTCACTTTCCTAGTAAGTGGGCAGAATGTGGGAGGGGTGCCCACTCTTCCGGGGCTGCGGGGGACTACCCGAGAAACCGGGTGTCTCCCGCAGAATCCGGGACAGTAGGCAAGTCTGGCCCAATGTGCACTGAAGGTGGGACAGATATAACATGTGCAGAGAGAGTTAGGTTTGGGTGGGTTATTTTGTTTCTGTGCAGGGTAAATACTGGCTGCTTTATTTTTACACTGCAATTTAGATTTCAGTTTGAACACACCACACCCAAATCTAACTCTCTCTGCACATGTTATATCTGCCCCCCCCTGCGGTGCACATGGTTTTGCCCATCTGCTAACAGATCTGAATTAGGCCCCTAGTCATCTCAAAGAGAGGGCGTGTGCTGATGTTGCTGCATCTTGAACCTGTGATAGCCCCTCCGTTTCCTGAGTATACGGACCTGTAAGCGTAAGTTGCGGCTGAATCTGCATCCGGTCTTACTATAACTTTGTTATTTTTATAGATTGCTATTACAGAGGTGAGGCCGTGCTGACCACCCAATCGCTCAAACATTCCAAAATCATCATACAAAACTTTATTAAATAGAAAGACAAGTCTTCTGTTCCATCTTTATTCATGTGCAGTGTGATCGCAGGTTACGCACCACAGCCTGGTGTAGTGCTAGCGCTGCATGAGTCCCTCATCTATATCTGCCAACTTTGCAGGTTAGGTATAATAATACAGTACATAGGCACAGGCATAGTGCAGCAGATAGTATGGCGAAAAACTTACTTATTTAGCATGCAGCATTGTATAGCAAAGAGCAAATATAGATATTCACAGACCCTTGCAATTTTATGTATAATATATTAATAATAATGCTCATTTTTGTTTTATTGATATTACTATTAATATTTTATTACTATAATTTTTTTTTTTTTTTAATTGTCCTCCTGTGTTTTCATCTTTGCTTTATGTACTTTCTGTCCCATCCAGACCATGGTTATATCATATCTCATTTGGAAGGTGGGGAGCAGGACTCTGTGCCTGCCCCAAAAAGGGTCTCACTGCCCCCCCTCCCCACACACACACACACACTGAAAAGGAGACCTCGCAACGACCCATCCCACCACCAACCACCCACCACCACCACCACAGGAAACCACGGCCTATGGGTGGGACAGTGGCACAGTGCACGGAATGCAGGACTGTTTGGCCAAAATGAGGACAGTTGAGAGGTCTGGTTATTTGAAGGGCCTGAGGCTGGTGGATCCTTCGGGCCTTACAGTCTGCAAGATGCAGACACAGTCCCTTTGACTATACAAAAACAAATCTGGCAGCAAGTACATAAGTGCCCTTGACTATTATTATTGGTTTCTCTTTATATTAGGAGAACTGTTGATCCCTGTAATTATATATGTAAGTTTACGTAATAATATATATGTATTAGTAATAGTAACACATCTGAATTATATCAATATATCTAAAATAGGTAGTGGAAAACGGCGGCACTCAAGCAGGCTTAATCGTTATAAAGATAAAACAACGTTGTCTGAGCCCTGAGGACGGGGTGATTTTCCCCGAAACATGTAGGTGATTAAAGGAAATTTTATCTTTATAACGATTAAGCCTGCTTGAGTGCCGCCGTTTTCCACTACCTATGTTTGTCACATTGCTGACTTGGAGGGCACCGCAGCAAAGGAACTCGTGTTTACCTCTGGGAGTGCCGGTATGACTTTTTGAATATATCTAAAATTATATCAATATACTGTATCTCATACAAGACTATCAGAAACGTGGCTTCTCATCAGGGGTATTTCTAGAGAGGAGGAGGCCGTGTGCAGGCTCCGTCAGCGCCCCCTCCTCCCTAGCCGTCGGCAGCGCTGTGACTCAGGGCACTAGGGTCAGCGCTGTCCCAGAGTTTAGAGCACATGCATAGATCTCTGGGAAAATGGCATGGCGGCCATTTTCCCAGTAATGTTCCTACTGCACATGTGCAAAACACCAGAAAAATGGCGCTGCACAATTTTCACAGTGATTTTTGCAGCGCTGTTGCTTCACCGCAGGTCTCCAGTGTGTAAGCAGTACAAATAATAGGTGCAGGGTGTGCAGTGTGGGCCCTCCTGAACCCCGGTGGCCTGTGTGAATCGCACACACTGCACCTATTATAAATACGTCAGTGCTTCTCATATACATACATACTGTATATTTGTAAACACGAAAACTCCATCTTTTACTGTTCAGTTACATTTCCATTGTACAGTAAGTAATGCTGTTAAATGATCCATCTGTCTCTTGTCCTGTAGGCATGCCGGTTGACTAGTACATCTGCATCACCAACTCAGCTAGACAGATTTGCAGTCATTTTAGTGGAATGTGATGAGACGACCTGAGTTACTCCCCTCCGCCATGTGTCCAAACAGCATCTCAGTGCTTTCCATATGCGTCATTCAACTATTTATTTTTTTAATCAGATCTCAGAACCTATTATTACGGACTGACATATTCAATCATTATAATGAGACCACTGCATGTCTAATGAAGATATGTTGTTAAAAACATGAAGAAAAAAAAACCCATTTTGCTCAGTAAAAATAAATGAAACTCTGGTTTCAATGAGAAATATGAGCTTAAGCTCAGATGGCAGAAAAAGGTGAATTACTGATATTCATTGAAAAATAAACAAATTGCTTTGGAACTAAATGATATCACTATTGATTTCCTGCCACCGTCTAACCTATAATAAATGGACACTCATCTCTTTCTTGGTGAATGAAAGGAATTGCACTTACTGTATTTTTCATGCAATATTTGAAAAAGATTTCCAGGCGCATTTGGTTGCTGAGCCCGTTCACGCCGTGCACATAGGCATGCGCAGGACATTTTACTAGGGGGTGCATGATTAGAAGGGCGTTTAGCACAACCTATCGGGCAGGTCTAACACCACCTAATGGGCGTGTCTAGCACCACCTATCAGGCGTGTCTACCACATATTGGCACTCAATGCAAACTAAATAATATAGAGAATTTGATGCACAGATATCTATCTATCTATCTATCTATCTATCTATCTATCTATCTATCTATCTATCTACCTCTCTCTCTCTCTCTATATATATATATATATATAAAAATCTGTTAATATATGTTAAATTTGTATATTTTATTACCATAGATTATATCCTAATCTCTCGAAATAAATATTGATATTGAATTTGAACTTGTCCTCCTCCAAGAGGAACGCTGTATTCTGTGGCGTTGGCACATGATGAGGAGAGAGAGAGCGTGAGTGGGAGCATGACATCATCACAACACATCCCATAGGTTAGAGGAACTGGGAGTAGGATTACATCAGTGATGCTGCACCATACAAATGAATGACAGCCAGACTGAGCGGAGGGGGTGGTGGGCGCAGTGGGCGGGAGGACAGAAATAAGCACACTCGGCGATCGCCGATACTGCAGCAGCAGGTGTGTGAGGGGGTGACAGACATTAGGGGGTGCCTGTGCGCACCAGACACCCCCCCTGCGCACGCCTATGGCCGTGCACGGTGCTCTCTAGTTAGACCTTGGTGCACTACCGTTCCCATAATGACCACAGATGGACAATTTGGTTTAGCAGATACTTCAACTCTTCAGAATTTCAGTGATTTGTCGTAGAGATGTGTGCGGACCCCAGTGTTTTGGTTTTGGTTCTAATTCATCATCGTGTTTTATTTTTGGCAAAACCATCCTCAAGTGTTTTGGTTCGCATTCGGATTTTGGTTCGGTTTAAAATCGATTATTTAAAAAACTGATAGCCATTGTTAAAAAAATAAATAAAAATGTATAAAAACCCACTAAAATCATGTCAATTTTGCAATCCAAAACCTGAAATCCAGATTTAAAATCCAAATGGCAAAAGATTCAAGCTGGGACTTTGTTCAGATCGGATCGGATCTCCTCGGGGTGGGGTGGGGTGGGGGGGGGAATACTGGACTGGGTTTTGGTTCAGTTCGGATGCACAAAGTTCGGGCGGATTCAGATGTATGGAGGACCGAACCGCACATCTCTACTTGTCAGAAATCAATACACAAATCGGTACATAAAGTATTGACCACAATTAACCAAATAGTGATTGTGATTTATGATGTAACTTGTGATGTGAATTGTAATTTGTTATGTGAATTGCGACTGTGACATGACATGTGACTTGTAAAGAGAATTGCTATGTGAGTTGTGTTGTGAATTGTGGTATGATTTGTGATGTGACTTGTGATCTGAGATGCTGATGTTCATCCTCACTTCTGTACTGTGCACACTCTACAGCGACTCACAGTTTACTGGTGTCCAATAGAGTTGGGAACCTTTTTTTCTTCCATTGAAAAAAGAGACCATTACTTTACATTACCCCCTCACATCTTTACAGGTATAATAAATAAGATGAAACATTGGACCTCCATTTGTCACTAGTGAAATGAAGTGTCCAAATACTGAGGAAACAAATTGTCTTCTCAATTGACGCAAAGAATCCATACCGGTATGGAGCCAAGCAAGTCATAAAGGCTTACCTTCCATTCACATAGAAGAAACAGGATGCATACAGATGGAGTAGCCTTTATTGGAATGCCTTGCTGAGGCGTAGGGCTACAAAACTGGTAACAAGTTAATGGATACACATCGACAAGTGTGTAGGACCCATTAGACACATGTGTGTGGTATTGAATTGTACATTTGGACTATAGCGTTGCACTTATTACTACACATTTTTTTTCCTTGCATATATATATATATCTGACATTGAACAACATTATTTGAGGACTGTGAAAAGCCACCAGCAGATCATCAGCAAGACATTCGTTTGTTTGAACAATCTTGCACGTATGATCACTATCTATTGTTGTATGGTCTGTGGGCCTAATTGAGACCTGATCGCTAGCAGGGCATTTTTGTACTGATGCGAACAGATAGTCGCCGCCTACAGGGGGACTGTATTTTAGCTGTTCATGTGTAGCAGAGCTGTACAAACAGATTGTATGCAGTCTCTGAGTAGCCCAGGACTTACTCAGCCGCTGCGATCGCATCAGCCTGTCCAGGACCGGAATTAGGGGGTAATTCAGACCTGATCGTAGCAGCAATTTTGTTAATAGTTGGGCAAAACCATGTGCAGTGCAGGGGGGGGCAGATGTAACATTTGCAGAGAGAGTTAGATTTGGGTGGGTTATTTTGTTTCTGTGCAGTGTAAATACTGGCTGCTTTATTTTTACACTGCAATTTAGATTTCTGATTGAACACACCCCACCCAAATCTAACTCTCTCTGCACATGTTATATCTGCCCCACCTGCAGTGCACATGGGGGGTAATTCTGAGTTGATCGCAGCAGCAAGAAAGTTAGCAATGGGGCAAAACCATGTGCACTGCAGGGGGGGGGGGGGCAGATATAACATTTGCAGAGAGAGTTAGATTTGGGTGGGTTATTTTATTTCTGTGCAGGGTAAATACTGGCTGCTTTATTTTTACACTGCAAATTAGATTGCAGATTGAACACACCCCACCCAAATCTAACTCTCTCTGCAAATGTTGTATCTGCCCCCCTGCAGTTCACATGGTTTTGCCCAATTTCTAAAAAATTTCCTGCTGCGATCAACTTGGAATTACCCCCATGGTTTTGCCCAACTGCTAACAAATTTGCTGCTGCAATCAACTCTGAATTACCCCCATACTGTAGATCTGTGCAACTTTAGAGTGCAGTGGCAGTGGAGTAACTCATGTTTTATATATTATCTAGTACATTCTATAAAATGATAGCTAGAAGCTGATTGGTTCTGATGGACTTCTCCTTAGAAGGTTTGATACACCTCCCATATATATTTTTGTTTATAGACAATTTTAGATTTGCTTCATAACTTTACTCAATGATACACATCAGCCCTGTTCTCGGCCTCTTCTTGCCTATGCTCTTTTGCCTGCGGCTTATTGGCTTGCCTTGTGATTTGGAACTTCACTTGTTTGCTTATCAGCAGCCTCCTGGCAAATGCTCTTTGTAGGCTGCAGCTTGTGTGACCTCAGGTGAAAACCTGATGATCGTGAGACTTGCTCCAAAGTAGATTGTAGCAACTACCTGGGGCGCAGCGGACACTCATGCAGACAATAGGACTCCGTGGCATCAGTTCTATACTGGGCAGTGAGATTAAAGAGGAAGTTTCTTTTCTGTCCTTGCAAAAGTGATACTGTAGGTTGTTAGCACAAAATAAAAGACTTAACTGTGTTTAGGATTCGAACTCTTAAAAGTCCAAAACGGACTGTGTATACAGAGCTAGAGATGCGCTTTCAATGTCATTATAATATTTTGTTTATTAATAATTTATTATTCAAACAGTATTAATGTTTAACATTGGCCTTAATGTATTCAGAACAGGATATAAAGGGGACTGGAACCATGCAGAGCCCCCATGACATCATGATGCTGCAGAACCAACTCCAGGAACAGGAAGCTGCCTCTCCATGCAGTAGGTCTACTCTCCAGACATCCGGCAAGATGGAGACAAGTGACGTCAGGGCGAAATTCTGAACAGTACCACCCCTTGTTTTCACTGGTGCCGAGAGGGTGGGGGGAGCAGGTACTAATTACCCAGGCCTGGGCTTGCAGGAGGAACCTCTGATGGTCATCACTGCTCTATTACTCATCAGGGCGTGGTCCAATCAGAGGTGGGGGCAGGGTTTTGTGGGTGTGTTGGTGGGATGGAGCTAGGCTCTGTTCTGGCACCAAAATAATTTAAAAAAAACATCAGGGGGGATATGTGTCATCAATGGTGGGAAAACATTGGATCTCTGCTATCAATGGCAAAACCATTGAGGGTTACAACTGTGGACCCATGGACAAACGCAACATCCTTAAAGGGAATATGAGGTAGCACAGAAAAAGCGGGGTGTGTGCTTGTGTATCGGCGTGTGTGTGTAGGGTACAGTAGATGCACATTAATGTCTGATTGTCCACCGTGACAATATCACTATTCAATATGTATGTTTTCCAAAGAAACCATTTTTATGGAACCAATCACTGCATAGTGAATTCGTTTTTTTAAAAGGGATTTTCCATAACCTGCAAGAAGAATGTGCCTGGTGTGCAGTGACCTGGGGCCTAATTCAGACCTGATTACTAGCAAACCATTTTTGCACTGCTGCGATCAGATAGTCGTCACCTACAGGGGAGTGTATTTTAGCTGTGCAAGTGTGCGATCGCACGTGTAGCAGAGCTGTACAAACAGATCTTGTGCAGTCTCTGCGCAGCCCAGGACTTACTCAGCCGCTGCGATCACATCAGCCTGTCCGGGACCGGAATTGACGTCAGGAACCCTCCCTGCAAACGCTTGGACACGCCTGCGGTTTTCCAACCACTCCCTGAAAGCGGTCAGTTGCCACCCACAAACGCCCTCTTCCTGTCGAATCTCCTTGCGAACGCCCCTGCGAATGGATTCTTCACACAAACCCATCGCTGAGCAACGATCTGCTTTGTACCCGTTGTGACGTGCCTGCGCATTGCGGTGCATACGCATGCGCAGTTTAGACCTGATCGCCCACTGTGCAAAAACGCAGCCTAGCCATCAGGTCTGAATTACCCCCCTGGTTCATACTGGGATTGTTGATCCCTCCTTTTTCTTTTTACCTCCTTGGACCATTTGTTAAGTACAGTCCAGAGTAGCCGGGCCACGGAGAGATCTGCAAACACCAGTGAGCATGAATTATAAAGCCTGAAGATGTCTTGACAAAATCTCCGCTGATTAAGCCTACAAATTACATGAACATAACAGGAAGATCATCATTAAGAGAAAATCACAGTTTTCTGTAGATGTTTCCTGACAGCTGCTGAATATCAAGTACCATATAAGATAAACTAAAATATTTATTAAATGCAAAATATGTCTGGTGCTTCTGCTCAGGTCCAATCTTTCTAGAAGTGCATTTCTTATTCTCTAAGGCAAAAACCTTTTCATGCTAGTCAATACTGTACATTGAGTAAAAAACGAGCAGTGAAACAGAAACATCTAAGATTTTGGATTAGTGCCCATGAAAAAACAAAAAAAGGTTTCAATGTGTGTTAGCAACACCTACACACCCCCCCCCTTACCTTCCCCCCCCCCCCACACACACACACACACACACACACACACCACCACCACCACCACCACCACCACCACCACCACCACCACCACCACTACCTCCTCAGTTTTACAGTTGTATTTTTTTTTTCTAGAATGCAGTAATTAGAAAACAATTGTTACGAAAAAAACCTTGTTGTAAGGATGTGTTTTGTTTTCTAATCTATCACCTACAGTACCCCAATGTGAATACCTACAGAAGATCTTCCACTAAAGATACCTTGTTCCTCCAGGGCTGACTGTCTGATAAAGGGTTCTAGTCATCTAAGGCTAATATACTGTTAAACTAAGTACACATAAACCTGTTGCCGCCCTCTATAGCCCTGCACGAGTTGGCACCCCTTTGGTGCAGGTGTGATCTTGTCACTGGCCAAGGGTAGAGCAAGATTTCCAGACAAATCTTCATCCTAATGCCCCTGATCTCGAAAATACCTTCTTCCTAAACCCTCATACACATACCTGGTTTATTTTACAATAAATTCATACAAATTCTGCATTTATTGTTTAGGGGCAAAAGCAGGATTTGATGCCTTAAAAACACCACCTGACTGAATTTGCACCTAACATGTGTCAGGGCTGGTCTTCACCAGATTTTCATACAAGGGTGTGTGGAGAGATTATAGAAAGGGACTTCATGGAAGAATGCAACATTTATGAGGAGATATTAATGTAAAAAACATTTCTGGAAGTTTTCAGTTGATGGCAATGGTAATGGCTTTCCAACTGTGTAAAATTTTAGAAGCCCCTTTTCTGGTGGCTCACCCCCCATAGGCAGGGCTGCTGAGAGTGGCCATGGGCCCAGGTACTGAGGGGGACATTTTATTTATTATACAATTTTTATTTTGTTGTTGTACAAAGGTAAGGAAAATTATACATACAAACAGAGGATACATCGTCATTTATGTACAGAACAGAATTCCAATCAGACATAGTCTCTTAACATGACAAACAATTCCACTTATTGTGCATTGAGATAAAAACATATAATGATAACTATGGTGTAGAGTGGAATATAAAATGTGGATTCAATTAAAATTATCCACATAAAACTGAGACGATGTTGGTAACTAGGGTTTATTAAAGAAAGATGATAGACAAAAGAGAAATAGGAAAAATGAAAGAGAAATAGGAAAAATAAAAGAAATTGTTGAATAAGACGAATACGGGTAGAGGAGGTGGGAGGGGGGAGAAGGAGGGTCCAATCATTGTCTTCAGGAGAGGATCATAATGGATTGTAATCACATAAACATAAGCAGTTTCAATTGTATAACGTCATGTAGTGGAATTAGGAGTTTGCAATGGTACGTAAATGGTGCCAATCAGTATTTTCGTAAACTTTCATAATTCTGTCTTGAGTGGGCGAGTCTAAAGAAAGTATGAGTGGGGACCATTTGGAATAGAATCGATCAACATGTTTATCTATGTCGGGGAATGTGCTATTTCTATCAAAATATAGCAATTGTAGGAGTTTTAACTTTAAATCTTGTAGAGAGGGAGATGATGAAGAGATCCAATGGGTGAGAATGATTTTCTTTGCAAGAGTCACGATGGTGGTCAGAAGCGGAATATATGGAGAGATATCGCTGTTGGGAAGCCAATTTTTAAAATTTGCACATATACATGCTAATGGGTCAGGGAAAATACGTGTAGTGAATAAAGAGTTTAGGTAGACAATTATTTTATTCCAAAAGCGTTTTATTTTCCCGCATTCCCAGAAGCAGTGGAAAAAATTAGCGTGAGAGCTACGACATTTAAAACAGGAGCCTGGTGAGTTTGGAACCATATGACTTCTTTGAGCAGGGGAAATATAGGCTCTGTGTAAAGTTCTCCAGTGAACTTCCTGTAGGTAAGAGGATTTCAAGAATTTCATGGTGCTAGAGCTATGTGCAAAAAGAATCGGGGGGGAGTCAATGTCTGGGATGTCATTTCGCCAAGTTAGAGCCAGTGTTTGCCAAGTATTAGTATTGGAAGTTGGTAATAATAGGGTATAAATATATTTTATATAGTAGGGGGAAGAATGTAATAGGCGAAGCAGGGAGTTAATAGGATCAGGAGAGTTTTGATATCTAGTTTTGGGATCTAGGGAATGGACATAATGTCGCGACTGTAGGTACATGTAGAAATTAGAGGTATGTAGGGAAAATTGCGTTTGAAGAGTAGAGAAAGGTATTATCTGGCCTCCTGGATCGAAAACCTGGGAGGTAAGGGAAAGGCCCTTATTTTTCCATGTGTGGAAAATTGGATTGGATAATGAAGGATGGAATGAGGGATTGCCCCAGAGTGTATTATAGGGAGAAGAAGTCGCATGTCTCGTTAATTTTTTATTGATAGTAATCCAAGTTGAGTAAGTGTCGTGAAACATGATATGGTGCAATATACTAGAAGGAATATCAGATTTATTGGAGTGAAGAAGGGCACTTGGAGAATATGGACTGAAAAGGGCAGTATCTAGTGAAGATGAAGTATAAGTGGATTTAGAGAGAAGCCAATCTGAAATATATCTGAAATGAATCGCTAAAGTATATAATTTCAGGTTTGGAAGGGACATCCCTCCATGAGATTTGTGAGATTGTAGTTTTTGGAAAGCAATTCGAGGGCGTTTATTTTGCCATATAAATCGAGAGGTAATTTGGTTAAAGCGTTTCAAGTCAGATACAGAGAGGCTAATAGGAAGCATTTGTAGTAAATAAAATATCTTAGGAAAAATTATACTTTTAACTACCGCTATTCTTCCAATGATAGATAGTGGGAGATTTAGCCATGAGTCAAATAGTGAGGAGATTTTGATGAGAGACGGAGTAAAATTCAGTTTATATAAGGAGGAGAGATCAGAGGGGATATGTAAGCCCAAATATTTAATTTCCGTTTTGAGTATAGGAGAGAGAAGAGGGGATGTGGGATGAAGAGTTAAAGTAGTGGGGCCTTCAAGTTGTAGGATTTCAGATTTAGACATATTTATTTTGAATCCTGCTTGGGAGCCAAAATTATTTATTAATGAAAATAAATTAGGTAAAGAAGAAGAGGGATTAGATAGGAAAATTAATAGGTCATCTGCATATAGCGCAAGCTTTAATGGGATATTACCGATTTGGATCCCGTGAATATTAGGGGAATTTCTAATAGAGATTGCCAATGGTTCAATAGCAATGGCGAAGAGTAGTGGGGAAAGGGGGCATCCCTGACGGGTGCCTCGAGAAATTGCGAAAGGAGTAGATAAGTGGCCATTACAATAGAGCTGCGAGGATGGAGAGGAGTAAATGGATTGGATAACCGAAATGAAGGATGAAGGAAAACCAAAAAGTCTCATGGAACTGAAAAGGTGTGGCCATTCTATAAGGTCAAACGCCTTTTCTGCGTCTAGAGCTAAAACGATATTATTTGTTAAAGTAGGATGAAGTTTTAAATGTTGGATTATCGAGAGGACTTTGCGGACATTAGTTACAGAGTGACGGCCCCATATAAACCCGGTTTGGTCTGGATGGATTATGTGAGGGAGAGAGAGTTTTAAACGGTTGGCTAAGATTTTTGTAAAAATTTTATAATCGGAATTTAATAGTGAAATTGGGCGATAGGAACTAGGGATGGAAGAGTCTCGACCAGGCTTCAAAAGAACTCTGATTGTAGCGCTATTAAAATATAGAGGGATGGATTTCGATCTAATTATTGAGTTGAGTAATGCCAGAAGATGTTTGTCTATTTTATCAATCAAGAGTTTATAAAACTCATTTGAAAAACCGTCTGGGCCTGGAGCTTTGTTATGTTTCAAGTGAGTAATAGCTGAGCGAACTTCTTCTAATGTGATAGGTTCATCTAGGGAATCAAGAAAAGTAGACGGTACTTGGGGTAAAAGGGGGAAAGACCAAGATTGGGGGGGCTTATCAGTGGGGGGAGAAGGATTGGAATATAATGTTTCATAAAATGACTTCATGAGAGATGTGATGGCTTGGGGGTCGTTAGTTAAGGACCCATCAGGGAGTTTTAGAGGATGAACTAACATGGGGGGAGAGGTACCTTTCAGCATGTTTGTGAGGAGTTTCCCTGTTTTATTTCCAAATTTGTGGAACCGGTAGTCGACTTTATATTTATATTTATCACCCGTCTGAGAGAGAAATTCGTTAAACTGGAGTTTTATTGTTAAATACGAGGATTTATTAGACGGGGAGGGGTGGGATTTAAATACTTGGAAGGCAGTGGAAAGAGCACGTTGCATTTCTAGGTAAGATTTGGTATGATTTTTCTTTAAAGCAGAGGAGTATGAAATAATATTGCCCCGAAGGACTGATTTGGCTGTTTGCCAAAATAAAGAGGGGTCTAATTCTGAGTGTTGTTCATTTAAGAAGAAAAAGGTATCCCAAGATGCCTGCAGGAAGTCACAAAATTTTTTGGAGTTAGAAAGGTGAGAGGGGAATTTCCATTGGGGGGGAAGAGACTGAGGGGGACGTAGAGTGAGGGAAAACCAAATCAAGGCGTGATCAGAGATAATAATGGGTTCGATGGTTGGATCGGTGACTGAGGGAAAAAGCTTTTGGGTGATAAACGCATAATCAATTCTAGAAAATGTATCATGGGCAGAGGAATGGCAGGAAAACTCCCTTTCTATGGGATTTAGAGCACGCCAAATATCAATTAGCTGCAAGGCTTCAGAAAAGGCAGGAATACCAAGTTTAGGGAGGCGTTGGGGAGTTCTAGAAGTGTTAGAGCGGTCTAAATAATTAGAAGACACTAAGTTGAAGTCTCCACATACAATGAGGTTATCATTAGAAAATGGGGTTAGTTTGGCTATTAACATCTGAAAAAAGGATCTTTTGTACGTAGTGGGAGCGTAAACATTACAGAGGACTAATCTAAATGACTCAATAGAGAGACTGACAATTAAATAACGGCCGTTGGGGTCAATGTCAGTGGATAGTAGTATGATATTAAGATTACGTTTTGCTAGAAGGACAACCCCTCTAGATTTAGAATTGTATGGGGCTGCAGCTATTAGGCACCAATGTGACATCTGTAATTTCATGGATTCCTGGAGAGTCAAATGAGATTCTTGCAAAAATGCAACATTGATGTTCATTTTGGATAAATACATGAGGATCCTGCGACGTTTAGACGGGGAGTTAATTCCACCTACATTCAGGGTGCCAATCTTTAGGTTAGACATTTAAATAACCAGGAGAGGTAAAAGAATATAAAGATCAACCGTGTGTCAAATGATTGGATTCGAAGAAGGGAGTCGGGCTTGGGGATGGGGGGGGGGGAGCATGGGGAAAAAACAAATACATACAAATAAAATTGGTTAACGTTTGGCATGCAAACAAACTTCCGGGCCAAAAATTCACAATAGTAACTAAAATTATTCCAAACATTACTACTATTCCGGATTAACGCTCCAGATGATATCCCGACTCTGGCATCTGGGAAAAAATTACTCTATATAGTATGGTAGGGCTATTCTAAGAAAAGAAACGGTATGCATAGGATATATAAAAATACACATCAATATTAAATGATGACTGCCAATAAACATAAGTGTTGTGATAGTCAGTAGTAGATTATTAGATGGTCTGCGAGTGAGGCTCAATGTTGGTGACGGTTGTTCGTTAATATGAATTACAAGAAAATATAATGGTTCTAAAACCAAGGAGGGGACTGACCATCAAGCTGAGAATTAACATAAAATTTAAAGCATAGTAAATCTGCATTAGGTGAAGTGAGATAGATAGAAACGAACAGAGGGAGTAGCCCTCAATAAAACAGCATTATAATATAAACCTTAAGATCAGGTATTAGGGGATGAGGCGGCATCAGCGATGTCATCCTGGTCCTCTGTAGACCCTTCTTGGAGGTATGAAGTTGCGTCTTCTGGAGTGGAGAAATCCAGGTGTTTATCTCCATCGTATATCCGAAGTTTCGCTGGGTAGAGTAAGGAGAATTTACGCTTGGAGGATACCAACCTAGAACAGATTGGGTTGAAGGCTTTCCTTGCTCTTGATAACTCGGCGGAAAAGTCTTGGAATATGAGAAGGCGATTATTCTCCCATTGTAAGGGCCGGGTTTTCCTAGACGCAGTCCATATGGCAACCTTGTGGAGATAGTTGAGGCATCTGAAAAGAGTCACCCTGGGACGTCCTTCTGCGGATCGAGGCGGAGGACCAACACGGTGTACGCGTTCAATTACTAGATCTTTGCATGATTCGGTAATACCAAGAAGTGAAGGGAGTGTTACCTGTACAAAGTGAGATAATTCATCTCCTTTTACCGATTCTGGCAGCCCTACCAGCCTAATATTATTCCGTCTGGACCTGTTTTCTGCGTCGTCTAGCTTCATCCACAGCTGGTAATTCTCTTTTTCAAGACGTTTAACACAGCCCTGAACATCAGCCATATCATGACAAAGCCCCCCAATTCTATTCTCATTAACAGAGACTTTATGCGAGAGGTGTTGCAATTGGAGTGAGATATCTGAGACTGCTTTTGACAGCAATGGAGAGATAGCTTGGGTTATGGCTTCGGTTAGGTCAGCGTATGTGATAGGAGAATCAGGAGATCGGCTATTAGAAGTCTTGCGTGAAGGAGATTGAGACGCAATTAATTTTTTGGGGGCTGGAGATGAGGGAGGGGTAGTAATGCCAGGAGCCATGGCAGTGTTAGCTCTCCGCTTTTCTTGTCTGACCGGGATGGAGGAAGGAATTGCTGTGGCTGCAGGGATGGGGGAAAGGAAACGGTCCATTGACAAATGGGGGTAAGGAAGGATCAGATAATAAATCTCCCTGTCGGTGAAATAAGTACAGGCTGGGCGTCGTGTGAAGAAGGATTGTTCTGGTATAATGAAGTGAGGCGTCTGTGAGCTGCAAGGACTGGGCTTGTAGTTAAATCCTGAGGATGACCATCATTTAGATTGATAAATAGTGCTCTGCAATGCAAATCATGCCTTGTTTCATCCACTGGTGTGAGCTGTGAGATTGAGCAGCCGTGAGACTCTGGAATAATGTGAACAAAATAAGCTAGGAATGGCTTAAGCTAAGAATAGCACTTGGTGTGGTGCTATAGTATTTGATTGTCAGGCAGGGAGATCCCAGCTGTAGTGTGGAGGGACAGTGTAGCAGTTATTACCGTGCTGCGGTTGCTATGGTTACCAATCCTGCTCGTGGAACGGGTAAATGTTTCTCTATGAAGAGATCTGCTGGCGGTGTTCTCCGTAAGTACAGGAGCTGGGAGCACCACAGACCGATGCGTTCAACCCGCGACTCTGCACTGTCTAAGGCGGGCTCCGCCGCCAAGCGCCGAGCGGCGAGCGACTGTTGAAGTCACAGAGCGGCTCGCCGGAGGTATCAGAAGTCGGCGGGGATTCGCGGGGTGAGACCGCCTAAGCTGTGGGGAAAGTTGAAGCCCTTGGAGACTGACTGTGCAGTCGTTATAACGATGCCTGGAGTCAGGATTCACCGGAGCTCTGCTGTGTAGCGTCCTCACAGCATGAGACCGGAACCGGAAGTCTACTGAGGGGGACATTAACAAATCCTGTGATGTATGGCCACACCATCTAAAAAAAAACCTGGAAGCACAGTGACAAAGGTAGCCTATCACTTTGTTTATTGCCATTCACTGTACCGAAACCTACAAAATGGTAAATGTAAGCTGTCATTTTCATTACCGTATTGCCAGGGGTGTGACATAAAGGAAAGACCGCCTATAGATAGTCAATACGTCGATACCAGATGGTTGACGTGCAAATGGTCAACATAGAAGTCAACATTTTTTGTTACTCTTACCCAAACCCTCCCCTTCTCTAGCCTGACCCTAACCCGCCAAGTGCCTAATCCTAACTATTTCCTCCGGCAGCCTAATGCTAATCCTCCTCCAAGTGGTTAACCCTAATCCTATCCCTAGCCCTTAATGCTATCTCTTAACCCTAGCTCTTAAAATCATAAAAAAATGAAAACAATGTGTCAATCTTTTCTGTGCCAACCATTTGTATATCGACCTCTTGACTGTGATGACCTTTTGACCCTGTCAACCTAAGTCCATGCCGACCATTTATCTGTTGACCTTGTTGCTCTTTTGACCATGTTGACATATTGCCTGTCAACCATTTGGTGTTGACCTACTGACTATCTAAGGGCCCAATTCAGGTTGGATCACAATAGGCGATTCAACCGATAAAATAAGATTTTAAACCTACCGGTAAATCTTTTTCTCCTAGTCCGTAGAGGATGCTGGGGACTCCGTAAGGACCATGGGGTATAGACGGGCTCCGCAGGAGACATGGGCACTCTAAAGACTTTAGAATGGGTGTGCACTGGCTCCTCCCTCTATGCCCCTCCTCCAGACCTCAGTTAGAGAAACTGTGCCCAGAGGAGACGGACAGTACGAGGAAAGGATTTTTGCTAATCTAAGGGCAAGATTCATACCAGCCCACACCATCCACACCGTATAACATGGGATATACGCAACCAGTTAACAGTATGAACAAAACAGTATCAGCCAAAGACTGATCTTAACTGTAACATAACCCTTATGTAAGCAACAACTATATACAAGCCTTGCAGAAATATGTCCGCACTGGGACGGGGGCCCAGCATCCTCTACGGACTAGGAGAAAAAGATTTACCGGTAGGTTTAAAATCTTATTTTCTCTTACGTCCTAGAGGATGCTGGGGACTCCGTAAGGACCATGGGGTTTATACCAAAGCTCCAGACCGGGCAGGAGAGTGCGGATGACTCTGCAGCACCGATTGAGCAAAGATGAGGTCCTCATTAGCCAGGGTATCAAACTTGTAGAATTTTGCAAAAGTGTTTGAACCCGACCAAGTAGCTGCTCGGCAAAGCTGTAAAGCCGAGACACCTCGGGCAGCCGCCCAAGAAGAGCCCACCTTCCTAGTGGAATGGGCCTTAACCGAATTTAGTAATGGCAATCCAGCCGTAGAATGAGCCTGCTGAATCGTGTTACAGATCCAGCGAGCAATAGTCTGCTTAGAAGCAGGAGCGCCAACCTTGTTGGCTGCATACAGGACAAACAGTGCCTCTGTTTAACTAACCCGAGCCGTCCTGGCTACGTAAATTTTTAAGGCCTTGACTACATCAAGGGACTTGGAATCCTCCAAGTCCCCCGTAGCCACAGGCACCACAATAGGTTGGTTCATATGAAACGATGAAACCACCTTAGGCAAAAATTGAGGACGAGTCCTCAACTCTGCTCTATCCACATGGAAAATCAGATAGGGGCTTTTGTGAGACAAAGCCGCCAATTCGGACACCCGCCTTGCAGATGCCAAGGCCAACAACATGACCACCTTCCAAGTGAGAAATTTTAATTCAACTGTTTGAAGAGGCTCAAACCAGTGAGATTTTAGGAAATGTAACACCATGTTAAGGTCCCATGGTGCCACTGGGGGCACAAAAGGAGGCTGGATGTGTAGCACTCCCTTTACAAAAGTCTGGACTTCTGGGGGAGAAGCCAATTCCTTCTGAAAGAATATAGACAGGGCCGAAATCTGTACCTTAATGGAGCCTAACTTCAGGCCCATATCCACTCCTGTCTGTAGAAAGTGTAGAAAACGGCCCAGGTGGAAATCTTCCGTAGGAGCATTCCTGGCTTCACACCAAGATACATACTTTCTCCATATATGGTGATAATGTTTAGCCGTCACCTCCTTCCTAGCCTTTATCAGAGTAGGGATGACTTCCTCCAGAATACCTTTCCCAGCTAGGATTCGGTGTTAAACCGCCATGCCGTCAAACGTAACCGCGGTATGTCTTGGAGCACGCAGGGCCCCTGCTGCAACAGGTCCTCCCTGAGAGGAAGAGGCCATGGATCTTCTGTGAGCATCTCCTGAAGATCTGAATACCAGGCCCTTCGAGGCCAATCTGGAACAATGAGTATTGCCTGCACACTTTTCCGTCTTATGATTCTCAATATTTTTGAGATGAGAGGAAGAGGAGGGAACACATAGGCCGACTGAAACACCCATGGTGTCACCAGGGCGTCTACCGCTACTGCCTGAGGGTCCCTTGACCTGGCACAATACGTCCGAAGCTTCTTGTTGAGGCGTGACGCCATCATGTCTATATGAGGAAGTCCCCAAATACTTGTTATCTCTGCAAAAACGTCTTGATGAAGTCCCCACTCTCCTGGATGGAGATCGTGTCTGCTGAGGAAGTCTGCTTCCCAGTTGTCCACTCCCGGAATGAAGACTGCTGACAGAGCGCTTACGTGATTTTCCGCCCAGCAAAGAATCCTGGTGGCTTCCGCCATTGCCACTCTGCTCCTTGTCCCGCCTTGGCGGTTTACATGAGCCACGGCTGTGACGTTGTCTGATTGAATCAGAACCGGTAGGTCGCGAAGAAGATTCTCCACTTGTCGTAGGCCTCCTGGCTTGACCTTAGTCCCTGAAAATGTCTTCCTTGTGTGACTGCTCCCCATCCTCGGAGGCTCACGTCCGTGGTCACCAGAACCCAGTCTTGAATGCCGAACCTGCGACCCTCTAGAAGGTGAGCACTCTGCAGCCACCACAGGGGAGACACCCTGGCCCTGGGGGACAGGCTTATTTTCTGATGAATTTGAAGATGGGACCCGGACCACTTGTCCAGAAGGTCCCACTGAAATGTCCTCGCATGGAACCTGCCGAAGGGGATGGCCTCATAGGTCGCCACCATTTTTCCCAGTACTCAGTGCATTGATGAACTGACACTCTTTTTGGCTTTAACAGGTCTCTGACCATGTTCTGGAGTTCCTGGGCTTTTTCCATTGGGAGAAAAACCCTCTTTTGTTCCGTGTCCAGAATCATGCCTAAGAACGATAGCCGAGTCGTTGGAACCAACTGTGACTTTGGTAGATTTAGAACTGCAGCATTCTCAGGGAGAGCGACACGCTTATCAGCAACTGATCTCTCGATCTTGCTTTTATCAGGAGATCGTCCAAGTACGGGATAATTGTGACTCCTTGCCTGCGCAGGAGCACCATAATTTCCGCCATTACCTTGGTGGAAATCCTCGGGGCCGTGGAAAGCCCAAACGGCAACGTCTGAAACTGGTAATGACAGTCCTGTACAGCGAATCTCAGGTACGCCTGATGAAGGGGATATATGGGGACATGAAGGTATGCATCCTTTATGTCCAGTGACACCATAAAATCCCCCCCTTCCAGGCTGGAGATAACTGCCCGGAGCGATTCTATCTTGAATTTGAACTTTTTCAAGTATAGGTTTAGGGATTTTAGATTCAGAATGGGTCTGACCGAGCCATCAGGCTTCGGAACCACAAACAGGGTTGAATAGTACCCCTTCCCCTGTTGAACTAGGGGAACCTTGACAAGCACTCGCTGTTGACATAGCTTTTGAATTGCAGCTAAAACTATCTCCCTCTCTGGGGGAGAAGCTGGTAATGCCGATTTGAAAAATCGGCGTGCAGGCACCTCTTCGAATTCCAGCTTGTATCCTTGGGATACAATTTCCACCGCCCAAGGATCCACGTCTGACTAAACCCAGATGTGGCTGAAGAGTCGAAGACGTGCCCCCACCGGCGCGGACTCCCTCAGTGGAGCCCCAGCGTCATGCGGTGGATTTAGTAGAAGCCAGGGAGGACTTCTGCTCCTGGGAACTAGCCGTAGCAGGCATTCTTTTCCCTCTACCCGCGGTAGCTGTGGAAACCAGGTCCGCGAGACCTTCCCCAAATAAAACCTCACCCTTGTAAGGCAAAACTTCCATATGCCTCTTTGAGTCGGCATCACCCGTCCATTGGCGGGTCCACAGGGCTCGCCTAGCAGAAATCGCCATGGCGTTGGCTCTCGAACCAACGTCTCTCTGAGCATCTCTCATATATAAGACTGCGTCTTTAATGTGACCTAAGGTCAATAAAATGGTATACCTATCTAGGGTATCAATGTCAGCTGACAAGGTATCTGTCCAAGCTACTACTGCGCTACAAACCCAAGCCGATGCTATTGCCGGTCTGAGTAAAGCACCCGTATGTGTATAAATAGATTTTAAGGTAGTTTCCTGTTTGCGATCAGCAGGATCCTTGAGGGCTGCCGTGTCAGGAGATGGTAGCGCCACCTTCTTGGACAAGCGCGTTAAAGCCTTGTCCACCCTGGGCGAGGATTCCCACCGTACCCTGTCCTGTGCAGGGAAAGGATACGCCATAAGAATCCTCTTGGGAATCTGCAGTTTTTTGTCTGGAGTCTCCCAAGCTTTTTCAAATAACGTGTTCAGCTCATGAGATGGGGGAAAGGTTACCTCAGGTTTCTTTTCCTTAAACATGCATACCCTCGTGTCAGGGACAGAGGGGTCATCTGTGATATGCAAAACATCTTTTATTGCAATAATCATATAATGAATACTTTTGGCCACCCTTGGGTGTAACCTCGCATCATTGTAGTCGACACTGGAGTCAGAATCCGTGTCGGTATCAGTGTCTGCTATTTGGGATAGGGGACGTTTTTGAGACCCTGAAGGGCCCTGTGACACCGTCAAAGCCATTGATTGACTCCCTGTATTATCGCTGTTCTCTGCTTTGTCTAATCTCTTATGTAATAAAGCCACATTTGCATTTAAAACATTCCACATGTCCAACCAATCAGGTGTCGGCGTTGCCGACGGAGACACCACAATCATCTGCTCCACCTCCTCCTTAGATGAGCCTTCCACTTCAGACATGCCGACACACACGTACCGATACCCCCACACACTCAGGGATATATCTATATGGATTCCCCCAATAAGGCCCTTTGGAGAGACAGAGAGAGAGTATGCCAGCACACACCCAGCACCACCGGACACTGGAATAAAATCCCAGTTAGTACAGCGCTTTTATAAAAATATATAAATACACTCACTGCGCCAATTAAATGTGCCCCCCCCCCCCCTCTTTTTTGCCCTCTGTAACCGTGTTCAGCAGGGGAGAGTCCGGGGAGCCAGCTTCTCTGCAGTGTGCTGTGGAGAAAATGGCGCTGGTTAGTGCTGGAGGATCAAGCTCCGCCCCCTCACCGGCGGGCTGCAGTCCCGCTCAAATTATTTATACTGGCGGGGGTTTGTTAATATACCACCTCTGCAGTATCTAATTCATCTACCAGTGTCCCTTTGATGTTAATATTGCTGCCCATGGCGCCCCCCCCTGCACCCTGCACCCTTACAGTGCCCGCTGTGTGTGTACTTGTGGGAGCAATGGCACGCAGCGTTACCGCTGCGCGTTACCTCAGTGAAGATCTGAAGTCTTCTGCCGTCTTTGAAGTCTTCTTTCTTCTTATACTCACCCGGCTTCTATCTTCCGGCTCTGTGAGGAGCACGGCGGCACGGCTCTGGGACGAACGGCGAGGGTGAGACCTGCGTTCCAACCCTCTGGAGCTAATGGTGTCCAGTAGCCTAAGAAGCAGAGCCTATCATTTAAGTAGGTCTGCTTCTCTCCCCTCAGTCCCTCGAAGCAGGGAGCCTGTTGCCCGTAGTGCTCCCTGAAAATAAAAAACCTAACAAAAGTCTTTTTCAGAGAAACTCAGGAGAGCTCCCCTGCAATGCACCAAGTCTCCTCTGGGCACAGGATCTAACTGAGGTCTGGAGGAGGGGCATAGAGGGAGGAGCCAGTGCACACCCATTCTAAAGTCTTTAGAGTGCCCATGTCTCCTGCGGAGCCCGTCTATCCCCATGGTCCTTACGGAGTCCCCAGCATCCTCCAGGACGTAAGAGAAAATTATGAAAAGTTTGCGGGCGCATGCGCAGGGCCCATCCTGCACATCACATGCTCCCACATTTTCTGCGGGCGCCTGCAGAAAATGCGAACACCTCTGCCTGTCAATCAAGCAGAGGCGTTCGCTGGGAAGTGTGTGGGGGGGGGGCGGCAACGCTCCACTTCCTAGGCGGAGACAGAGCATTGCGGGGGCGGCGACGGGAAATCGGAATTTGCAATCCAACCTGAATCAGGCCCTATGTACTGTCTATCTACCATCTGGATACCACTGCAAGTCGGATTGTAATTAACACATTAAAAATGGTACCTATAGGTTATTTTAGGTTTCCCTAGCCAAGAAATTACAAAGTACCATATATACATTGTGCATATACTATATGTTAAATTAAGTAGTGTGGGGGACACTATAATAAATAACTTTTTGATACAATGGGTTCGGCAGACCACAAAACACTGCTCTGGTGCATAGCCGTAGATGCTGCAATTTTTTTTCAAAAAATTCTTACTGAATCAATTTAGGAAGAAATCCTGACAACTTTCCTATTGTCTAGCAAGTCACTTTGTAAACAAAGAGCGGACTACAGGGTCAATTGATTTCGTATGTTTTCAACATTCTGATAAGGTCTAAGCTTTCTGTGACATTTAAAATCCCGAAGAAATACATGACTCAAGATGACAAAAAGTACTATTACTTTAATGATATGAGCGAGTAAACTTGGGTCTGATGATAAATCTCCTAAAAAAAAATTGACTTTTTTTGTTTTGTTGCCATCGTAATGATGTACTAGACTATGGCCTCTCCCTTAAAATGATAGCAAAGAATTGCAATAAAAGTTAATATAGCCAGCATAAAAAATGATGTCCAAGCGTCTACTTGCTGTACACATTTTCTGTTCTCGCAATAAAAGCTAGATACCAAAAAGAAAAAAAAAACTTCAGCTTCATTTTTCTCATTCATAGCAGTTTTAATGTCTTTAGTGTAAATGACTGTAGACTTTAAGACTCCCTCTGCAAGGTTAATATACCAGTAACATGATTCAGATGACATGATATGGGCTATTCTGGAGGCCCCTAATGACCATAATGCTCGGCTATAATCATTTTACTTATGCTACAATGCCGTTTTAAATCGAAGTTTGGTGCTGTTTTAAGTTCAGACTAAATCTGTAAATATGACAGCTTCTTGCTCATTTTACTAATTGCAGTCACACTAAATTAATCAAAGCGCCTGCAAGGGTAAGACCAGTTATTGGCTTATCCCATCTATTTTTCACTGCTGAAAGCTTTATCTAAAATCTACTTTTGTTGAGCAATTAAAATGTTCAGATTAGTTGTTGCCATGCACCAATATTGCAGAAACAAATGTCATAATAATAAAGTTTTACTTAAGAACACATGAAAATTGATTTCACAGTTTGTACAACTGACGTTCCTTCTTCTACAGCTGTTTATTATGCTATGTCACAAGTTACAGTCTTTACTGTAGGTCACTGCTGAACTCATGGTGTGGGCCAACTACCGTAGATCACTTTCTCTCCACAGGGCCATCTTACTCTATGGGCACACTGCCCAGGGGCCTCACGATTCTAGGGGCCTTTGAGCAGAAGCTCTGGTTCTCGGGCAGTACGTAGAGAATGCTGCCCTGCTGCTGTGATTATGAATTACACAGAGTGGCCAAACAGCATTCTCTACTTGCCTCCCAGACCTCAGCCAGACAGTGAATGGCTGTTGGCATGCTAATTGGTGGATGGTTGGAGCTAACTACCAATCAGAATGTTGAGCCATTGACTGTATGGACCACAGAACAGTGAATGGCTGTGGTCATGCTAATTGGTGGATGGCTAGAGTTATCCACCAATTAGAGTGGCCAGGCAGCATTCTCTACCTGCCTCTAAGTCTGCAGCCAGACAGTGAATATGTTTTGGCATGCTGATTGGTGGATGACTGGAGCTATCTACCAATCACAATGCTGAGCCATTGACTGTATGGACCACAGGAGGGGTATGTTATGATGATGATGATTTTTTTTAATGTATTCCCATGAATGAGTGAGTAGGGGTCCCAGTGCATTTCTTTGCTCAGAGCCGAGAAGATGGCACCGCACATTGCTCTCTAGAGGCCAGCGTCATCTTCCCAGATATCACTGCAAAGATGGCGCTGGCCGGGGAGGAGAGACCCGCTTCCTGATCAAGTAAGGTAGGAAAAGGGTGATTTCTCCCGTGCCCCCCTGTGTTAAAATAGCACCCCCTCCCCTGTGGAGCATGTGGGGCCGGAATTATTTTATATTTACCGAATTTAATATTAATGGCGGCATCATGCCCAGTTTTTTAAGCCACACCCCCTTTCCCATACCGAGGCCCAGTGTGGCTCTCTACGCCCCCTGTTAAGACAGCCCTGCCTCTCCACGAGATGTATCAAGCAGTGAAAAGAGTAGAGAAGTGAGGCAGTGGAAAAGTTGGCTATGGCAACAAATCAACTTCTACCTTTTATTTTATACAATGTACTTGATAAATGCTTCCTCAAAGCTGATTGGCTGCTATGGGCAACTTCTCCACTGGTCCACTTCTCCACTCTTCACTGCTTGATACATCTCCCCCTTACTGCCAGTTAAGTAAAGATTTTAATGTTCTCTGCATCTATACAGAATATGATTTAGCTCCTCCCACTTGAATCCAACTTATAAACAGACATCAACAGAAACTGGAAGACTAGAGACATCCAAGTGAAACGAAGGCTCCTGCCTAAAAACCATATCCAGATGCCTGAAACTGAAGGATTTGACTCAGCTGTGTCACCATGTCATGATGATGCATTTTGTACTTATGGGCCCCAAATCTTGGAGACTCCGAGATAGGTTTCACAGCCAGTAGTAAGAAGCAAAGGGACAGAATGGAGTCAATGTTGAGAGTCTTCCCCAGCAACAGTCCATCCCTGGCCCCACTATTATTAAAATTTGTGAATGATATAGAAGGATAGTACCTCCCCTCAACCAGAAACAATGGCCACCGGAAGTCTGGACTATTAAACTTCCTATCAATTACTTAATTTGCATAGGTTCCCTCCTTATAATACTAAACATCTAACTTACTCTATACTATAATAAAGACACAAACACAGGCGTTGGTATTTCCATTTAGGTCAGATTAATGTTTAATAAATATTACCTAATTGTGATAATTTTATTGATTGATGATGATGAAGGTTAGTTTTGTGACAGATGACAATACAACAATATAACAATAAGCATTCTTACAAATCAAAGGTTAGTGGTCAAATTCCCATTAGGGACATTGGATTGGCTATCATAAATCATAAATAACAATTCAAAAACTTGCAGCTGTTCCTTCGCTACCGGACAAGCTGCAAAAAAAACAAAAAACAAAAAAAAACTCCATCACAGAAAAGAAATGAGGGAGAGATTTCTAGAAGAGGGGAAGCTGCATCAAACAACTGCTTATAAATAACACCAAACACCCCCCCTCAACGCAATTGGTATATAAACCCGTCAATCAATATACCTGACCCTAAAGCTTGAAGCAGCAACCCACATCTTTTTAAAAAGGTGGGGGAGAGGACCTACAGTCTGCTCACACACATGTAGATGTTTAATAATGCTCAGTCAGATTATCTGGCTTGTGCTTCAATAGCAATTAACACAAAAGACAACTGGAGGACTCAGTAAACCATCAAATATTAGCTTTGCTAGTTGCTTTCAAACACATTGCTGAACTGTGACCTACTGTAACAATACTGACTTTAAACACATACTGTATGTTGTGTACACTGCCAGCAATCACAAGCTGACTGATGCCAAAGGCACAGCCTGCATAATATAGGGTGGTTCAAATAGCACATTAAGCTAATATGCTGATTGTTACACATGTTGTACATATACAGATGCAATCTGTTCATTTGTTTTATGTCATTTAATATGCTGAATATTTTTTTTACATTTTTATTATTGTATATTTGTCAGCATTTTTATGTTCTGTATTTATTGGCTACTGTTTCTAGACAGCGACAGACATTTGTAGGATTGGTTATTTACTTGTTCTTTTCTGTTACTTCAGATTTCTTCTCTTCTTTTCTTCATTGAAGATGCAATGGTTCGGTCAAACATGCCTACTCTCACCCAACTCATGGGCAACTCATGATTTTTTGGGCAGTCCCAAGGAACTCCGGAAGAGTGAGTGGGTAAGATGGGGAGAGAGAATCAATCATCCATGGTGATGGGTCTGGCCAATATGGGGCCTAATTCAGACCTGATCACTGCTTTGTGTTTTCGCACAGCGGTCAATCGGGTCTGAACTGCGCATGCGCCGCAGTGCACCGGCGCATGCCAGAGATGCAATTGGCAGCTCAGCTCAGTGCTCGCCTCTCCCTGATTGACAGGCAGAGGCGATTGCTGGGCGGGCCGGCGGCATTGGGCTGCTGTTTTGGGGGCACGGTCCGGGCAACTCAGGCGTGCCCGGACCGTTGGGGGGGGGGGGGTGCGGCGCAGCCGCTGCGACCCGGAGAGCGACCGATAGCTCCATGCCAGCGCGCAGGTGCTGAACTGATAGGGAGCTACTCTTCAGGTACAAAAGCGTTGCCAGCGTGCGATGCTTTTGAACCTGTGCGGCGGAAGGAAGGCCAAGACATGCAGGGCGGACTAGCCCTGTGCTGGGCGTCCCCCCCGCATGTCAGAGTGGCTGATCGTAGCCGCGCAAAAATTTGCACGGCTGCGATCAGCTCTAAATTAGCCCCATGGTGCAGAGCTATGAGAATCGTGTTGTTAATGACAGAAAATGCCCGGACCCACCAGCTCAGTAGCCAGCTGCAACTCCTCTTCAGGTTTCTCATGGAGAGGTGTTCAATAGGAGAGGTAAGTACAGGTTGGGCGCTCCGGAAGTGCCTACACATTGGGCACAGTGGGCAGCCATCATGGGCTGGGGCAACTGCCATACTGCTACCAGGTCATTAGACCCTGGGTGACAATACCAACCACACCTCCTTAGCGTTGGGGTGAATGTTGGCACCGGCCCGACTCTACATTATGCCTTTACATTCTGCCAACATTTTCCAAAACATAAACACACAAAAGGGTAAATATTATTATTTATAACTATTATTATTATTATTGTTTTTTAGGCATATTATTGGAGACATAGTGATATGTTAGGTAAACATCAGTGCAGGAAATACTGCCATTGGGCCTGATTCGGATTTGGTAGCAAGTTAAAATACAATTGGCAGAACCATGCTGCACTGAAGGTGGGGCAGATGTAACATGTGCAGAGAAACTTAAATTTGGGTGGGGTGTGTCTAAAGTGAAAACTAAATTGCAGTGTAAAAATAAAGCTGTCTTACATCTTTGGGCTACATGCAAAATCAGCCAGTATTTACCCTGCACAGAAGCAACAGAAATGTATTTCCTCCCCTTGCATTGCATCATGGTTTGTTCCAGGCTTTTAGAAGTGGAGATGTTGCCCATAGCAACCAATCAGAGTCTACTTATCCTTTATCTAGCACTTTCTAGAAGATAGTAGCTAGAATCTGCTTTTTCTACCTTACTTCCAAATCCGAATCAGGCCCATTGACTCCTTGCTGATCTGAATTTTGAAGCGTTTTATATGTCAAATGTACAAATGATACTAAGAGACCTACATTATCTTCTAGAACAGTCCTGGCCAACCAGTGGCTCTCGAGCTGTTGTGAAACTACAAGTCCCAGCATTCCCTGTCACAGTTTTGGTATTCTGGAATGCTAAATCTGTGGCAGGGCATGCTGGGATGTGTAGTTCACAACAGCTGGGGAGCCACAGGTTGGCCAGGCCTGTTCTAGAAGATTAATTTTTCAGTCATTATGTATGCATGTACAAATGCAGGAGGCCCGCCACCATGTTTCTGTTGGTGGCAGCTGCGTGTTACGCCACACAGCCGCCGCAATCACGCCCCCATTCGTGCCGCACTGCCCCCCGTTTGCTGGCCTCCGCCCCTGCAACGCTCCGTCTCCGCCTAGGAAACGGAATGTTGACGCTTCACCCCCGCCCCACGACTGCCTCTGCCCGACTGACAGGCAGAGGCGATTGCATGTTCTGCTGACCCCCCTTTTTTGTCATTTTTGCGGAATTAGTCCCATTGGAACTGTTCTTACAGCAACTGGTGTGACTCACATTTGCCACTAGTTAAAGCCATTATTATATTGTGCTTTACTGTTAATGAATGGAAAGAGTTATTCTGGAATTGCTCCAGCACCAATTGCAAATCATGACTACACATTCTGAATATATACAACAGGTACAGTGTATATTATAGCATGCTCCGTCCTATCAATAATAATCCCTGTGCTCAGCCTGTTTAGTTTACTGCAATTCTCCAGAGCAGCGGTACCCTGGGATCTGCATTGTAAACACTGATCAGGATGTCAGGGAACTGCCAGGATAAATTTACAAGTAGCAGAAGAAAAGCTGAAACATGCAGGGGCTGATTCTGGGGAGGAAAGCATATAAGAGCAACTGGGTAAAGCCATGTTGCACTGCAGGTGAGGCTTACAGTACTTGCCTACTCTCCCTCAAGTTACAGGAGACTCACGGATTTTCCCGCAGTTCCCCGCACCCGCGAAAGAGTGGTTGGATCTACCGCATTCCTCCTCCTCATCACAGATCAGAGTGTCTCCTCCTCCAGCGTGTACCATACATGAAGCGGGCAGGATAAGCAGATTTTACTGGGAATCTTAGCAACGTATGAAGGGTGTGGGGCTAAATTATACAAAATTGTACTGACGTGACAGCCTGGCCGTGCCCCCCAAAGTGGCAAGCAGCGTCTCCGCTCTGGGCTTCTCCCAGAGAGGAGACCATAAAAGTTGGTACATTTGGGAGGGGGAGTATCCAAATTTACATCTAAATTGCAGAGTAAAATGTTAGCTATCCAGCATTTGTGGGCTACATGCAAAAGCAGCCAGTATTTACACTGCATGCAAATAGAATAAATGTATTTGCAGCATAGTTTAGTCCAGGTGCAAAGTTACTCTTGTTCTGTTTTTTTTTGCTTTGCTCCCGTCTCAGAATGAGCCCCATAGTGTTTCTATTGTAGGCAGGGGTCCTGCATCCAGTTACATTGCGCTTCTGTCTTTACTTACAGTGGGTGTGGTATGTTAGATAGAATAGACTTAGGTCGACAGTGTCTAGGTCGACCACTATTGGTCGACAGTACGTAGGTCGACATGGTTTCTAAGTCGAAAGAGACTCTTGTCATATCATCATTGATGGTAATCATCGAAGGCAACCACACCAATGGCCATCCCTACCCACGACAGCAATCCCTACATCTGTAGGCTTTGCATCACTCACAGGTCTCCAGCAAAAAAACAACTTATCACTAGCCCAGTGGTTCTCAAACTATGTGCCGTGGCTGCCTGGGGTGCCTCAGGGCCATAGGCGTGCGCAGCTAATTTTATTAGGGGGTGCAACCCCGGAGGGGCATGTCTAGCACTGCCTTTTGGACGTATCTAGCTCCGCCCGTAGACATGTCTAGAACTATTTTACAATCTCTCAGTAAAATCACATCGCTTAATCTAATTTCTCCCTAATAATAAAGTAGATATAGTACACCCCAGAGTAAAAAAATGAAATATAATGGTGCGACCACCAGGCAGTACTTACGGTCCGCTACGGCATAACCCTGAGTGCTAGCTGAGTGCTGAGTGCCACTGTACCCTATCACTGCTTACACTTCCCCAATCTATCCCTGACCCAGTGGTGGAACTAGAGAGTGATGGGCCTAGGTGCATATGCATTCCCCTCCCGACCCCCACCCCATACACACCCCTTGCACCCCCCAGCATTACACCCTAATTTTGAGTGGGCCACTCTGAAAAGTACGGGAGATTTACTGAGCCAAATGGGAGGCGATCACGAGCCTTCCTGGCGGAATACCGGCGCCACAGGCTTTTCTCCCTCTGTGGGTGTCCACGACACCCATAGAGGGAGAATAGATCTTGTGGCAAGCGGAGCGAGCCAGCAAGGGGCTTTCTAGCACTCGCCCAGCAGCAGGGCATACTGGTGGTCGGTATCCCACTGTCGGGATCATGACCGCCGGTAAGAGGTATGTATTCCGGGACGAACATTTCCATTTTAATATAACACAAGTAAGTTTATAATTTACACATGTGCCATCAGAGCCTCATTTGCCTCTTTCTATGCCAACAGACCCCTCCTCTGCAGTACACCAGCATTTGTCACATATGTCCCCATGCTCACCAGCTACTGACAGTAGTGCCCCTTATTCACAATATGAGTCAAAATTCACATTATGCCACACAGTATGAGCCGAAATTCACATCACGCCACACAGTATGAGCCGAAATTCACATTACGCCACACGGTATGAGCCGAAATTCACATTATGCCACACGGTATGAGCCGAAATTCACATTACGCCACACGGTATGAGCCGAAATTCACATTACGCCACACAGTATGAGCCAAAATTCACATTACGCCACACAGTATGAGCCGAAATTCACATTACCCTACACAGTATGAGACAAAACTCACATTATGCCACACAGTATGAGCCAAATTCACTTTTTGCCATACAGTATGAGCTGAAATTAACGTTACACTACACAGTATGATATAAAACTCACGTTATGTCACACAGTATGAGCCGGAATTCACATTATGGCAAACAGTATGCCCCCAGCAGTGCCAGATACACATAATAGCCCCGTGGTGCTCACCGCTATTATAAAAGTATAACACATTATTCAAAATAAATATTTCGGGGGATATAAGTAATCCATAGTAATAAAAAAAAATAATCTAAATTTAACATATATTAAAACAGAGCTGTCTCAGTGACACACTGACAGATAGGAGTGTGTCTTACCCTCTCTGCTGAGTGCTGAACTGTCTCAGGCTCACTCAGCTGTGTCCTCCGCTCCGGCGGCGGCTCCGATTCCTCCTGAGATGAACGCTACCTGGGCTGGGCCTGTGATGTTGGCGTGGCTGGCGGCGGCAGTTGCAGGACAGTGAGGACACGGCGCAGGAGCAAACACAGGATTTCTATGGGGGGGTTTATATATATATATATATATACACACACACACACACACACACACACACATATAGACAAGGTGTGGAGGCGGCACTCAGAGGCTTTCACACGGTGTATAAATCAAGCCAGGTGTGGTTATTCAAGTCAACGTTTCAGGGGACGAACCCCCTTCCTCAGGACACTACAAACAGTCCCCGAAACATTGACTTGAATAAACTCACCTGGCTTGATTTATACACCGCCTCTGTATCGGGGCTGCACCACCCCTAGGAAGGCACCAGGGCAAATACACCTTGGGGGATGTTGGAGTGCCGGACTGCTGGATGTACTAATATATATATATATATATATGTTCGCAAAGCCGTCACTCCACTGCTGTACATAAATTACTTGCGGCCGATGCCCTCCAGGTGTATTCGGCCAGAACGGTCAGTCACAATACATGTCACGGGTAGGCGGCACTTACGGCGGCTATGAATAATCACACGGACCCCAGCAGTTTGATCAACGTTTCAATCTTGTATTCAGATTTTATTTTAATTTTATTTTTATCAACAAAAACAATGGGCGGAACTCTTAGGAGATGTTAATAATTAAACCACATCACAGCATGTCACCAATCACATAGTACACACACACACACACACACACACACACACACACACACACACACACACACAACACACATAACAGTATACATACACATACATGACATACTTACATACATAAACACACAGACATAGCAGTAGTACACAACGTGCATACATAAAGTAGACACACATAGTAGCATACATATACACAGCAGACACAGCTGACACCATAGTACATACTGTACACACACATCTCTTTCACAAAATATAAAACACAGCCACCATATGTAGACGCTGCCAGCCCCTGCCGGGTCAGCGAGAGCCCGCCCGGCCAACATCTTTAATCAAAGACGCCCGCGTACCGATCCCCCCACCAGACCCGCCACTACTGCCGTCACCATCTGACGTGCGTCCCATACCTGCAGACAGGAGACCGTGCACCCGACTCGGCCAGACCACCCCGATGAGAAGGGAAATGCCTTAGGAGCTGCTCGCCTCTCACTCACCCCGCTGCGTGCGCGTAGCCGTGGGAGAAGACTGGAGGGCGCGGGCGGGAGGTGGAGCTTAACCTCAGTCACCCCCTGTGCGTCCGCTGGGCATCCATGGCCCATTAGTGACAGCAGCATATGATGATGTGCCTCTAGTCTATAAATATATTGTCCACGGCGGCGGGTGCAGCAGCTCAGTTTGTCGGTGACAGACTGCAATGAGCAGCGCTGGCACAGCAGCAAGCTGAGATCGAGGGCTTATCATAGCCTGCGGCGATCATCGCAGGCAGTGGGTGCAGGACATTAGGGGGTGCCTGTGCGCACCAGGCACCCCCCGTGCGCACGCCTATGCTCAGGGCACTTGCAGGGGTGCCTTGGATTGGTGGTCCAGGACCAATTTAAATTATTTATGGTCAATGTAATAGGTAAAACCAGTGCTGGTGGCTGTAAATCCTAAAATATGTGATCAAACAGAAGCAAAGTCTCAATAAGTCCTCAATAAGAAACTTTTTACCTAGGGGTGCCGTGAAAAAAATTCTGATGCTCTAGGGCACCGTGATCAAAAAAGTTTGGGAACCACTGCACTAGCCTGATAAAATAGTAAAATCATACCTCTATTATATACCATTTTATATATAAAAAAAATGAGTATTAGGGAGATTATATAATTGTTTTAAATATATATATAATACTTACTACAACGTAGCCAGATACTGTAAACATTAGATCACTTGCAGTCATAGTGGCTAAACTACACATTAATTTGCATGTATGCAAAATATTTAACGCTTAGCCATCAGCATTTGAAAAAGTATCAACATCAAAGCAGAATATTTGGTTCCCTGAAGACACAAAGAGCTCGATTAAGATATACTAAATCCAGGGCTATTCTTGGCCAATTCACTACGTGACTGCACCTTCACCAGGGGCCAGGGAAATAAAACTAATCACAAAATAACACTGTCAGCTGTTACTCCCAAAATAGGGACCCGGTCTCTAAGTCGACAGTAACTAGGTCGACAATATCTAGGTCGACCACTATTGGTCGACAGTAACTAGGTTGACAGGGTGTCTAGGTCGACAGGGTCTTTAGGTCGACATGTTCTAGGTCGACAGGTCAAAAGGTCGACACGAGTTTTTCACAATTGTTTTCTTTTTTTGAACCTTTTCATACTTAACGATCCACGTGGACTACGATTGGAACGGTAATCTGTGCCGAGCAGAGAGCGAAGGCACCTTGCCCGAAGCATGGCGAGCGAAGCCAGCCATGCGAGGGGATGCGGTGCTCTAATTGGGGTTTCCGGTCACTCTATGAAGAAAACGACACCAAAATAACATAAAAAACTCATGTCGACCTTTTGACCTGTCGACCTAGAACATGTCGACCTAAAGACTCTGTCGACCTAGACACTCTGTCGACCTAGTTACTGTCGACCAATAGTGGTCGACCTAGACATTGTCGACCTAGTTACTGTCGACCTTCCATACCACACACCCCAAAATACATCCCTCATGTGCCAATCACGACTGCTCCCTGGGCTCTGATGAGAGTAGGAAGCGCACAGTGATTGGTCAGTGACAGGACCGATCCTCCACCAGCCCTGAAATAATATACAGTACAGTACGTTCTCCAACAAACCTGACTTTAAAGTGAAACATTATTTTCAGCAGAATTGTAAACTTTTTTTTTTTCAGAGAGCAAACTTTTTGGAATGTAATTCTTTAATGATTACTGTGATGAGTAGACTGACTGTCACCTGGTTTAAATTCTGACTCAGGTCAATTAAAGTGTAAGTTTCAGCAATGATATGCAAGTCAGCAGTAGCGCAGCTAACAAATTCATATTGCCTTTCTCCATTAGGGTTTTCGGGAGCCATAAGTAATGCTTGCAATCACAATCACTTGCTGGTGATCTGGACAGTTCAAGTGGGCGAAGGGCCAGACCACAAATTACTTGTTTTAATCCAAAACCAAAGTGAAGAACAGAAGCTATTTCACACTGCATTAAAAAAAAGGGCAGAAAATCGCTGGATTCTCACTAGCGCTTGATCAGAATGAACTTTAGTTTTTTATATGTTCTAAAATTCTTAGTAAAGAATGAAACAAACTATTGTTACCGAAACACAACAAAATAAAACATTTCAGTACAGTAAATAAACTAGCTGACTGATGAGGGTGCTTCAATACAAAAACATTGCATTAAAATTTTAAAAAATCCATTACCATTTATCTGGCACCAACATGTGGAATTCTATAAAAATAAATAATAATAATCTTTTATGTATCCCCCCCCCCCCCCCCCCCCGCATTTTATAACATTTTTAACATATCCCTTCAATTGGTCGACATTCATCATGTAGACAGTGATGAAATGTTGACATGTTAGAAGAATGTTGACATGTCGTCCCTGGGGGCTGCAGCGGCGTCTTCTGGGTCCCAGCGGTCATTTTACCACCGCAAGCACACAGGGCCGTCTTTTTATATGGGCTCAATGGGCACTTGCCCAAAGGCCCCAGGAGTATAAGGGCCCTAATCTGATAGCTGAGGGTCCCCTCTTTCCAGGGGTACTAGATTTTTGAAAATCGGCCCTGGGGAACCTGAGTTATCTGACTTTAAAGCAGTGGTCCCCATCCGAGCCTGTTAATTGCTCTTCCCAGCCAGATATCTTGGGTTCTGTCTGACTTAGAATTTTTCAGAGGGTATAATCCAAAAGCTGTGACTCTCCCCTTTCGGTGGGCACTGTCAGCTTGTCTCTACTATGCCCAGAACCAGAGATATCAGCCTTCCAGCAGCTGGTCCCTGATCCAGCTCCACACGCCTGGTATGCAGTTTTAGATTTTCGTCGGTGGATTGCTCTGGCACCTGAACTCTGATCACCAAGTCCCCAATATCTCCTGAAAGGTGTCCCCAGTACCTCCTGAAAGGTGTCCCAAGTACCTCCTGGAAGCTGCAAAATCTATTTCCAGGAACCGGAGATATCTGCAGTCTAGCAAGCTGCCCCCCCCCCCCCTCCAGAAAATGATGAATATTAAGCCCACTCCGCTATCCACCCCTCCCCTGCGCATTAAACCCTGCCCTATGACCCAGGAAGTCATGTACTGGGGCCCTTCATTCAGCCCAATGCCCCTTCTACAGTTTAGTGTTCTCCCTCCCACCCCATCTCCCACTATCTATGCAGTAAAGAGTAATTAGCAGCAATTACTGCACCAGGTCCTACATGCTGAGCAGAATATAGAACACCTCCTGCTGCCTGCAGGACCTTAGAGATACCACTGATAGCTCCCCCCCCCCCCCCTACAGCTGCAGGATGCGTAGGGGCCCTGGTGCATTGCTTTGCCCAGGGGCCTACACTGCTGTTAAGACGGCCTTGCAAGCACATGTTACAGTAAGTCTCGCATTTAAGCTTTATAGTCAGGGGTTAAAGTGAGCCGAAACGGGGCGGAACTGCGTTCTGTCAGTTCCACTTGGAGACAGAATGCAGTTCCGCCTCCTCCAGGCTCATCTAACCCGATGTGTGCCCGGCGCCGCAGGGAGATGCTCGGGCGCCCGCTGAGATTGTGTTACCAGGAGCTAAACTACTTCGGGCATTACTGCTGGGGGCAAGCTACATGGGGCTAACTAATGGGGGCAAACTACAGGGGAGCATTACTACTGGGGGCATAACTACAGGAGCATTACTACTGGGGGCAAAAACTACAAGGGTGCTAAACTACAGGGGGTCATAACTACAGGGGCTAAACTACTGGGGAGGCTAAACTACTGGGGGCGTAACTGCAGGGGCTAAACTACAGGGGGCATTACCGCTGGGGGCTAATCTACATGGGGCAAACTACATGAGGACTAAACTACAGGGGCTAAACTACTGGGGGCATTACCACTGGGAGGCTAAACTAAAGTGGGGGTAAACTACTGGGGTCTTAACTGCAGGGGCATAACTACTGGGGGCTAAACTACTAGGGGCATAACTACTGGGGCTAAACTACAGGGGGCTAAACGACTGGGGTCATTACTACAGGTGACATTACTACTGGGGGCATTACCACTGGGAAGCTAAACTAAAGGGGGGGGGGGTAAACTACTGGTGTCATAACTGCAGGGGCATTACCACTGGGGGCATAACTACTGGGGACAAACTACAAGGGGGCAAGCTTCTGGGGGCGAACTACAAAGGGGCTAGCTACTGGGGGCAAACTACAGGAGGGCATTACTACTGGGGGGATATTATTACTGGGGGACATTACTACTTGGGGCAAACTACTGGGGGCATAACTACAGTGGCTAAACTACTTGGGGCATTACTACTGGGGGCTAAACTACAAGCGGGGCATAACTACAGGGGCTAAACTACTGGAGGCATAACTACAGTGGCTAAACTATAAGGGGGCAAACTACAGGGGGGGATTACTGCTGGCGGCTAAACTACAAGCAGGCAAATTACTGGGGCTAAACTACTGGGGGCATTACCACTGGAAAGCTAAACTAAAGGGGGGGTAAACTACTGGGGTCATAACTGCAGGGGCATTACCACTGGGGGCATAACTACTAGGGCTAAACTACTGG
The DNA here is from genome assembly GCF_028390025.1 of Pseudophryne corroboree. Taxonomy (NCBI): domain Eukaryota; kingdom Metazoa; phylum Chordata; class Amphibia; order Anura; family Myobatrachidae; genus Pseudophryne; species Pseudophryne corroboree. Next base: position 87,313,967 of record NC_086445.1, on the reverse strand, counting down.
GGGCTAAATGACTGGGGGCATTAGTACAGGCAACATTACTACTGGGGGCAATACTACACAGGGGCATTACCATTAAGGGCATTACTAATGGGGGCACTACTAATGAGGGCATTGTAAAGGGGGCACTTTATAAGGGGCATCACTCCTGGGGACATAAGGGGCACTACTACTGGGGGCATTGCATAAGGGGCACCACTACTATGGGCTCTATATAAGGGGCACTACCACTGTGGGCACTACCAGTACAGTGGACATTGCATAAGGAGCACTACTATTGTGGGCATTGTAAAAGGGGCGCTACTGCTGTGGGCATTAGGGGTAATTCAGATCTGATTGCAGCAGTAAATTTGTTAGCAGTTGGGCAAAACCATGCGCACTGCAGGGGGGGGGGGGGCAGATATAACGTGTAAAGAGAGTTAGATTTGGGTGTGGTGTGTTCAATCTGCAATCTAATTTGCAGTGTAAAAATAAAGCAGCCAGTATTTACCCTGCACAGAAACAAAATAACCCACCCAAATCTAACTCTCTCTGCACATATTATATCTGTCCCCCCTGCAGTGCACATGGTTTTGCCCAACTGCTAAAACATTTGCTGCTGCGATCAACTCTGAATTACCCCCATTGTGTATTACGGGGTGCTACTACTGTGGGCATTATGTGTATTAGGGCCCTCATTCCGAGTTGTTCGCTCGCAAGCTGCTTTCTCTAACGTCCTAGTGGACGCTGGGGACTCCGTAAGGACCATGGGGAATAGATGGGCTCCGCAGGAGACAGGGCACTTTAAGAAAGAATTTGGATACTGGTGTGCTCTGGCTAGTCCCTCTATGTCCCTCCTCCAGACCTCAGATTGACGAGCTGGGTGCTACTTAGTGAGCTCTCCTGAGCTTGCTATAAGAAAGTATTTTGTTAGGTTTTTTTATTTTCAGAGAGATCTGCTGGCAACAGACTCTCTGCAGCGTGGGACTAAGGGGAGAGAAGCAGCCCTACTCACTGAAGATAGGTCCTGCTTCTTAGGCTACTGGACACCATTAGCTCCAGAGGGATCGTACACAGGATCTCACCCTTTGTCGTCCGATCCCGGAGCCGCGCCTCCGTCCCCCTCGCAGAGCCGGAAGACAGAAGCCGGTGACAGAAGCAAGAAGACTTCAAAATCGGCGGCAGAAGACTCCAGTCTTCAAACTGAGGTAGCGCACAGCACTGCAGCTGTGCGCCATTGCTCCCACATTAAACCCACATACTCCGGTCACTGTAGGGTGCAGGGCGCAGGGGGGGGGGCGCCCTGGGCAGCAATTAGTTGGGCACTGTATATATGCATGAGCCCCCGCCATTATTTTACACAGAAACGCGGGACAGAAGCCCGCCACTGAGGGGGCGGGGCTTCTTCCTCAGCACTCACCAGCGCCATTTTCTCTCCACAGCTCCGCTGAGAGGAAGCTCCCCAGGCTCTCCCCTGCAGAAACACGGTAGAAGAGGGTAAAAAGAGAGGGGGGGGGGCACATAAATTAGGCGCAAAAGCTTTATATACAGCAGCTACTGGGTTAACACTAAATTACTGTGTGATTCCTGGGTCATATAGCGCTGGGGTGTGTGCTGGCATACTCTCTCTCTGTCTCTCCAAAGGGCCTTGTGGGGGAACTGTCTTCAAAAAGAGCATCCCCTGTATGTGTGTGGTGTGTCGGTACGTTGTGTCGACATGTTTGACGAGGACGGCTATGTGGAAGCAGAGCGGGAGCAAATGAATGTGGGGTCGCCGACGATGGTGCCGACACCTGATTGGATGGATATGTGGAAGGTTTTAAATGATAATGTTAATTCCTTACATAAAAGGTTGGATAAAGCTGAAACCTTAGGACAGTTGGGGTCTCAGCCCATGCCTGATCCTATGTCGCAGAGGCCGTCAGGGTCTCAGAAGCGCCCACTATCCCAAATTGTTGACACAGATATCGACACGGATTCTGACTCCAGTGTCGATGGCGATGATGCAAAGTTACAGCCTAAATTGGCTAAAGCCATCCGTTATATGATTATAGCAATAAAGGATGTGTTGCACATCACAGAGGAAACCCCAGTCCCTGACAAGAGGGTTCATATGTATGGGGAGAAAAGGCAGGAGGTGACCTTTCCCCCTTCACATGAGCTAAATGAGTTATGTGAAAAGGCTCGGGAATCTCCAGATAAAAAACTGCAGATTTCCAAGAGGATGCTTATGGCGTATCCCTTCCCGCCATCGGACAGGTTACGCTGGGAATCCTCCCCTAGGGTGGACAAAGCTCTGACACGCTTATCCAAGAGGGTAGCCCTGCCGTCACAGGATACGGCCACCCTTAAAGATGCTGCGGATAGAAAGCAGGAGAGTACCCTGAAGTCCATTTATACACATTCAGGTACCTTACTAAGGCCGGCAATTGCGTCGGCCTGGGTGTGTAGTGCTGTAGCAGCATGGACGGATACCTTATCAGAGGAACTTGATACCTTAGACAAGGATACTATAGTAATGACCCTGAGGCATATAAAAGACGCTGTCCTATATATGAGAGATGCTCAAAGAGACATTAGCCTTCTGGGCTCTAGAATAAATGCAATGTCGATTTCTGCCAGAAGGGTCCTGTGGACTCGGCAATGGACAGGCGATGCCGACTCAAAGAGGCACATGGAGGTTTTACCTTACAAGGGTGAGGAGTTGTTTGGGGACGGTCTCTCGGACCTGGTCTCCACAGCTACTGCTGGAAAGTAAAATTTTTTGCCGTATGTTCCCTCACAACCTAAGAAAGCACCGTATTACCAAATGCAGTCCTTTCGATCACAAAGGAGCAAGAAAGTCCGAGGTGCGTCCTTTCTTGCCAGAGGCAGGGGCAAAGGAAAGAGGCTGCATAACACAGCTAGTTCCCAGGAACAGAAGTCCTCCCCGGCTTCCACTAAATCCACCGCATGACGCTGGGGCTCCTCAGGCGGAGCTAGGCCCAGTGGGGGCGCGTCTCCGAAATTTCAGCTACAAGTGGGTTCACTCACAGGTGGATCCCTGGGTGATAGAGATTGTGTCTCAGGGATACAAGCTGGAATTCGAAGAGATGCCTCCTCACCGATATCTCAAATCGGCCCTGCCAGCTTCCCCCTTAGAGAGGGAAATAGTGTTAGCTGCAATTCACAAATTGTATCTTCAGCAGGTGGTGGTCAAGGTTCCCCTCCTTCAACAAGGAAAGGGTTATTATTCGACCATGTTTGTGGTACCGAAACCGGACGGTTCGGTCAGACCCATATTGAATTTAAAATCCCTGAACATATACCTGAAAAGGTTCAAGTTCAAGATGGAATCGCTCAGAGCGGTCATCGCAAGCCTGGAAGGGGGGGATTTTATGGTGTCTCTGGACATAAAGGATGCATACCTTCATGTCCCCATTTATCCACCTCATCAGGCGTACCTCAGATTGTGGTACAGGATTGTCATTACCAATTCCAGACGTTGCCGTTTGGTCTCTCCACGGCACAGAGAATATTTACCAAGGTAATGGCGGAAATGATGGTGCTCCTGCGAAAGCAAGGGGTCACAATTATCCCATACTTGGACGATCTCCTCATAAAGGCGAGGTCCAGAGAGCAGTTGCTGATCAGCGTAGCACGCTCTCGGGAAGTGTTACAACAGCACGGCTGGATTCTAAATATTCCAAAGTCGCAGTTGATTCCTACGACTCGTCTGCCCTTCCTGGGCATGATTCTGGACACAGACCAGAAGAGGGTTTATCTCCCGATGGAGAAGGCTCAGGAGCTCATGACACTGGTCAGAGACCTATTAAAACCAAAACAGGTGTCGGTGCATCACTGTACGCGAGTCCTGGGAAAGATGGTGGCATCATACGAGGCCATTCCCTTCGGCAGGTTCCATGCGAGGACCTTTCAATGGGATCTGTTGGACAAGTGGTCCGGATCACATCTACAGATGCATCGGCTGATCACCCTATCCCCCAGGGCCAGGGTGTCTCTTCTGTGGTGGCTGCAGAGTGCTCACCTTCTCGAGGGCCGCAGATTCGGCATTCAGGACTGGGTCCTGGTGACCACGGATGCAAGCCTCCGAGGGTGGGGGGCAGTCACACAGGGAAGAAATTTCCAAGGTCTGTGGTCAAGTCAGGAGACTTGCCTTCACATCAACATCCTGGAACTAAGGGCCATATACAACGCCCTAAGTCAAGCGGAGACCCTGCTTCGCGACCAATCGGTGCTGATTCAGTCAGACAACATCACCGCAGTGGCTCATGTAAACCGCCAAGGCGGCACAAGGAGTAGGGTGGCGATGGCGGAAGCCACCAGAATTCTTCGCTAGGCGGAGAATCACGTAAGAGCACTGTCAGCAGTGTTCATTCCGGGAGTGGACAACTGGGAAGCAGACTTCCTCAGCAGGCACGACCTCCACTCGGGAGAGTGGGGACTTCATCAAGAAGTCTTCGCGCAGATTGCAAGTCGGTGGGAACTGCCACAGGTGGACTAGATGGCATCCCGCCTCAACAAAAAGCTACAGAGGTATTGCGCCAGGTCAAGAGACCCTCAGGCGATCGCTGTAGATGCACTAGTGACACCGTGGGTGTTCCAGTCGGTTTATGTATTTCCTTCTCTTCCTCTCATACCCAAGGTGCTGAGAATCATAAGAAAAAGAGGAGTGAGAACAGTACTCATTGTTCCGGATTGGCCAAGAAGGACTTGGTATCCAGAGCTGCAAGAAATGCTCACAGAGGACCCATGGCCTCTGCCTCTAAGACAGGACCTGTTGCAACAGGGGCCCTGTCTGTTCCAAGACTTACCGCGGCTGCGTTTGACGGCATGGCGGTTGAACGCCGGATCCTAGCAGAAAAAGGCATTCCGGATGAGGTTATTCCTACGCTGATAAAGGCTAGGAAGGATGTGACGGCTAAACATTATCACCGTCTATGGCGAAAATATGTTGCTTGGTGTGAGGCCCGGAATGCTCCTACGGAGGAATTCCAGCTGGGCCGTTTCCTTCACTTCCTACAGTCGGGAGTGACTTTGGGCCTAAAATTGGGTTCCATTAAGGTCCAGATTTCGGCCCTATCCATTTTCTTTCAAAAGGAACTGGCTTCTCTTCCGGAAGTCCAGACGTTTGTAAAGGGAGTGCTGCATATTCAGCCTCCTTTTGTGCCTCCTGTGGCACCTTGGGATCTTAACGTGGTGTTGAGTTTCCTGAAGTCACACTGGTTTGAGCCACTCAAAACCGTGGAGTTAAAAGTTCTCACGTGGAAGATGGTCATGCTATTAGCCTTGGCTTCAGCTAGGCATGTGTCAGAATTAGCGGCTTTGTCACATAAAAGCCCCTATCTGGTTTTCCATATGGACAGGGCAGAATTGCGGACCCATCCACAATTTCTGCCAAAAGTGGTGTCATCCTTTCATATGAACCAATCTATTGTGGTGCCTGTGGCTACTCGTGACTTGGAGGATTCCAAGTTACTAGATGTGGTCAGGGCTTTGAAGGTTTATGTAGCCAGAACGGCTAGAGTCAGGAAAACTGAGTCGTTGTTTATCCTGTATGCACCCAACAAGCTGGGTGCTCCTTCTTCAAAGCAAACTATTGCTCGCTGGATCTGTAACACGATTCAGCCGGCTCATTCTGCGGCTGGATTGCCGCTTCCAAAATCAGTAAAAGCCCACTCCACAAGGAAGGTGGGCTCTTCTTGGGCTGCTGCCCGAGGGGTCTCGGCATTACAGCTTTGCCGAGCGGCTACTTGGTCGGGTTCAAACACTTTTGCAAAGTTTTATAAGTTTGATACCCTGGCTGAGGAGGACCTTGTGTTTGCTCATTCGGTGCTGCAGAGTCATCCGCACTCTCCCGCCCATTTTGGAGCTTTGGTATAATCCCCATGGTCCTTACGGAGTCCCCAGCATCCACTAGGACGTTAGAGAAAATAAGATTTTACTTACCGGTAAATCTATTTCTCGTAGTCCGTAGTGGATAGTTATTGCTTAAAAAAGGGTTATGTTGGTTGCATCAGGGTTTATCTGATGCTCCATTGTTGTTCATACTGTGAACTGGGTAAGTTTATCACAAGTTACGCGGTGTGATTGGTGTGACTGGTATGAGTCTTGCCCTGGATTCCAAAATCCTTTCCTTGTACTGTCAGCTCTTCCGGGCACAGTTTCTCTAACTGAGGTCTGGAGGACGGACATAGAGGGAGGAGCCAGAGCACACCAGTATCCAAATTCTTTCTTAAAGTGCCCTGTCTCCTGCGGAGCCCGTCTATTCCCCATGGTCCCTACGGAGTCCCAGCATCCACTACGGACTACGAGAAATAGATTTACCGGTAAGTAAAATCTTATTTTTAGCAGCATTGCACACGCTAAGCCGCCGCCTACTGGGAGTGAATCTTAGCTTAGCAAAATTGCGAACAAAGTATTCGCAATATTGCGAAAAGATTTTTATGTGCAGTTTCTGAGTAGCTCCAGACTTACTCTGCCACTGCGATCAGTTCAGTGCTTGTCGTTCCTGGTTTGACGTCACAAACACACCCAGCGTTCGCCCAGACACTCCCCCGTTTCTTCAGCCACTCCCGCGTTTTTCCCAGAAACTGCAGCGTTTGTTCACACACTCCCATAAAACGTCCAGTTTCCGCCCAGAAACACCCACTTCCTGTCAATCACACTACGATCAGCAGAACGAAGAAAAAACCTCGTAATGCCGTGAGTAAAATACCTAACTTCTTAGCAAATTTACTTGGCGCAGTCGCAGTGCGAACATTGCGCATGCGCAGTTTGTGGAAAATCGCTGCGATGTGATGAAAAAGAACAAGCGAACAACTCGGAATGACCCCCTAGGGGTGCTACTACTGTGGGCATTATTACTATTGTGTGACCACGACCCTTTCTTTTTTAGACATTGCCCCTTTTTTGGGCGTGCGCAATAATTTTATTGTATGGGCGCCGGGGGGAGAAGGGGGTGAATTCCACCACCTCTCTAGGGCCACTTTAAGCACTGTTTATAGTACCTTTACTGTGCGTTATAAAACATATGGTGGCTGGCTGTCGCTGGGGATCAGCAGTACCGCAGTGTGTATCGCAGCCACAGCCGCACCCGAGAGGATGCAGTGCCCATCTTATCCTTCCTGTATTCACCGCCCCCAGACTCCTGTATAATACTAGGCAATGGAAGTCTGGGGGCGGTGCAGCGGTGACTGTAACAGCCAGCCAGCTTACGTTTTATAACACAGTAATGGTAGTGTAAAGCTTATATACATGACTTCACCTGCCCCCCCCCCCCCCCCCCCCCTTCACTATGGGCATGATGTAATGGAGTCCGAGTTCACCCAATTTGCGGGATACCAGCCGAACTAGGGCCCCTCCTCTGCAGCTGTCGCCCGGTAACCACAATAGAGTCTGAGCATTAGAGGGGCACCGACACTATTGTGAATGCGCAAATCTCTGGGTAAATGGCGCGGCAGCCATTTTTCCAGAGAGTTCCTTACAGCGCATGCCATATACATGAAGAATTGTGATAGAAGCTGTGCGGTGAGGGCCCTCCTTGACCTTGGGGGCCCGTGTGTACTGTATACACTGCACACATTATAAATACTCCACTGGCTGCAACCCACAAGCAGCAGCTGCCACTGCTGTCATTTAATAATTGTTACTAAACACTTAACGTCCAATTCCTCCACTTATCTATAAGAAAATGCAGATAATAATCTGACTGGAACAGATACTGTACATTATTTTTCTGGGAGGAATAAATGCTCTGTAATATTCTTTAGAGATGAGCGCCTGAAATTTTTCGGGTTTTGTGTTTTGGTTTTGGGTTCGGTTCCGCGGCCGTGTTTTGGGTTCGACCGCGTTTTGGCAAAACCTCACCGAATTTTTTTTGTCGGATTCGGGTGTGTTTTGGATTCGGGTGGTTTTTTCAAAAAACCCTAAAAAACATCTTAAAACATTGAATTTGGGGGTCATTTTGATCCCATAGTATTATTAACCTCAATAACCATAATTAACACTCATTTTCAGTCTATTCTGAACACCTTACACCTCACAATATTATTTTTAGTCCTAAAATTTGCACCGAGGTCGCTGGATGACTAAGCTCAGCGACCCTAGTGGCCGACACAAACACCGGGCCCATCTAGGAGTGGCACTGCAGTGTCACGCAGGATGTCCCTTCCAAAAAACCCTCCCCAAACAGCACATGACGCAAAGAAAAAAAGAGGCGCAATGAGGTAGCTGTGTGAGTAAGATTAGCGACCCTAGTGGCCGACACAAACACCGGGCCCATCTAGGAGTGGCACTGCAGTGTCACGCAGGATGTCCCTACCAAAAAACCCTCCCCAAACAGCACATGACGCAAAGAAAAAAAGAGGCGCAATGAGGTAGCTGACTGTGTGAGAAAGATAAGCGACCCTAGTGGCCGACACAAACACCGGGCCCATCTAGGAGTGGCACTGCAGTGTCACGCAGGATGTCCCTTCCAAAAAACTCTCCCCAAACAGCACATGACGCAAAGAAAAAAAGAGGCGCAATGAGGTAGCTGTGTGAGTAAGATTAGCGACCCTAGTGGCCGACACAAACACCTGGCCCATCTAGGAGTGGCACTGCAGTGTCACGCAGGATGTCCCTTCCAAAAAACCCTCCCCAAACAGCACATGACGCAAAGAAAAAAAGAGGCGCAATGAGGTAGCTGACTGTGTGAGAAAGATAAGCGACCCTAGTGGCCGACACAAACACCGGGCCCATCTAGGAGTGGCACTGCAGTGTCACGCAGGATGTCCCTTCCAAAAAACCCTCCCCAAACAGCACATGACGCAAAGAAAAAAAGAGGCGCAATGAGGTAGCTGACTGTGTGAGAAAGATAAGCGACCCTAGTGGCCGACACAAACACCGGGCCCATCTAGGAGTGGCACTGCAGTGTCACGCAGGATGTCCCTTCCAAAAAACCCTCCCCAAACAGCACATGACGCAAAGAAAAATAAAAGAAAAAAGAGGTGCAAGATGGAATTGTCCTTGGGCCCTTCCCACCCACCCTTATGTTGTATAAACAAAACAGGACATGCACACTTTAACCAACCCATCATTTCAGTGACAGGGTCTGCCACACGACTGTGACTGAAATGACGGGTTGGTTTGGACCCCCACCAAAAAAGAAGCAATTAATCTCTCCTTGCACAAACTGGCTCTACAGAGGCAAGATGTCCACCTCATCATCATCCTCCGATATATCACCGTGTACATCCCCCTCCTCACAGATTATCAATTCGTCCCCACTGGAATCCACCATGTCAGCTCCCTGTGTACTTTGTGGAGGCAATTGCTGCTGGTCAATGTCTCCGCGGAGGAATTGATTATAATTCATTTTAATGAACATCATCTTCTCCACATTTTCTGGATGTAACCTCGTACGCCGATTGCTGACAAGGTGAGCGGCGGCACTAAACACTCTTTCGGAGTACACACTTGTGGGAGGGCAACTTAGGTAGAATAAAGCCAGTTTGTGCAAGGGCCTCCAAATTGCCTCTTTTTCCTGCCAGTATAAGTACGGACTGTGTGACGTGCCTACTTGGATGCGGTCACTCATATAATCCTCCACCATTCTATCAATGGTGAGAGAATCATATGCAGTGACAGTAGACGACATGTCCGTAATGGTTGTCAGGTCCTTCAGTCCGGACCAGATGTCAGCATCAGCAGTCGCTCCAGACTGCCCTGCATCACCGCCAGCGGGTGGGCTCGGAATTCGGATTTGGGATTTCGAAGAATGCACAGTTCTTTGCTGTGCTGCTTTTGCCAGCTTGAGTCTTTTCATTTTTCTAGCGAGAGGCTGAGTGCTTCCATCCTCATGTGAAGCTGAACCACTAGCCATGAACATAGGCCAGGGCCTCAGCCGTTCCTTGCCACTCCGTGTGGTAAATGGCATATTGGCAAGTTTACGCTTCTCCTCCGACAATTTTATTTTAGGTTTTGGAGTCCTTTTTTTTCTGATATTTGGTGTTTTGGATTTGACATGCTCTGTACTATGACATTGGGCATCGGCCTTGGCAGACGACGTTGCTGGCATTTCATCGTCTCGGCCATGACTAGTGGCAGCAGCTTCAGCACGAGGTGGAAGTGGATCTTGATCTTTCCCTAATTTTGGAACCTCAACTTTTTTGTTCTCCATATTTTATAGGCAGAACTAAAAGGCACCTCAGGTAAACAATGGAGATGGATGGATTGGATACTAGTATACAATTATGGACGGACTGCCACGGTTAGGTGGTATAAAAAAACCACGGTTAGGTGGTATATAATACAATTATGGATGGACGGACTGCCTGCCGAGTTCCGACACAGAGGTAGCCACAGCCGTGAACTACCGCACTGTACACTGGTTGATAAAGAGATAGTAGTATACTCGTAACAACTAGTATGACACTAAGACGACGGTATAAAGAATGAAAAAAAAACCACGGTTAGGTGGTATATATTATAATAATAATACAATTATGGATGGACGGACTGCCTGCCGACTGCCGACACAGAGGTAGCCACAGCCGTGAACTACCGCACTGTACACTGGTTGATAAAGAGATAGTAGTATACTCGTAACAACTAGTATGACACTATGACGACGGTATAAAGAATGAAAAAAAAACCACGGTTAGGTGGTATATATTATAATAATAATACAATTATGGATGGACGGACTGCCTGCCGACTGCCGACACAGAGGTAGCCACAGCCGTGAACTACCGCACTGTACACTGGTTGATAAAGAGATAGTAGTATACTCGTAACAACTAGTATGACACTATGACGACGGTATAAAGAATGAAAAAAAAACCACGGTTAGGTGGTATATATTATAATAATAATACAATTATGGATGGACGGACTGCCTGCCGACTGCCGACACAGAGGTAGCCACAGCCGTGAACTACCGCACTGTACACTGGTTGATAAAGAGATAGTAGTATACTCGTAACAACTAGTATGACACTATGACGACGGTATAAAGAATGAAAAAAAAACCACGGTTAGGTGGTATATATTATAATAATAATACAATTATGGATGGACGGACTGCCTGCCGACTGCCGACACAGAGGTAGCCACAGCCGTGAACTACCGCACTGTACACTGGTTGATAAAGAGATAGTAGTATACTCGTAACAACTAGTATGACACTATGACGACGGTATAAAGAATGAAAAAAAAACCACGGTTAGGTGGTATATATTATAATAATAATACAATTATGGATGGACGGACTGCCTGCCGACTGCCGACACAGAGGTAGCCACAGCCGTGAACTACCGCACTGTACACTGGTTGATAAAGAGATAGTAGTATACTCGTAACAACTAGTATGACACTATGACGACGGTATAAAGAAAGAAAAAGAAATACCACAGTTAGGTGGTATATATTATAATAATAATACAATTATGGATGGACGGACTGCCTGCCGAGTTCCGACACAGAGGTAGCCACAGCCGTGAACTACCGCACTGTACACTGGTTGATAAAGAGATAGTAGTATACTCGTAACAACTAGTATGACACTATGACGACGGTATAAAGAATGAAAAAAAAAACCACGGTTAGGTGGTATATATTATAATAATAATACAATTATGGATGGACGGACTGCCTGCCGACTGCCGACACAGAGGTAGCCACAGCCGTGAACTACCGCACTGTACACTGGTTGATAAAGAGATAGTAGTATACTCGTAACAACTAGTATGACACTATGACGACGGTATAAAGAATGAAAAAAAAACCACGGTTAGGTGGTATATATTATAATAATAATACAATTATGGATGGACGGACTGCCTGCCGACTGCCGACACAGAGGTAGCCACAGCCGTGAACTACCGCACTGTACACTGGTTGATAAAGAGATAGTAGTATACTCGTAACAACTAGTATGACACTATGACGACGGTATAAAGAATGAAAAAAAAACCACGGTTAGGTGGTATATATTATAATAATAATACAATTATGGATGGACGGACTGCCTGCCGACTGCCGACACAGAGGTAGCCACAGCCGTGAACTACCGCACTGTACACTGGTTGATAAAGAGATAGTAGTATACTCGTAACAACTAGTATGACACTATGACGACGGTATAAAGAAAGAAAAAAAAATACCACAGTTAGGTGGTATATATTATAATAATAATACAATTATGGATGGACGGACTGCCTGCCGACTGCCGACACAGAGGTAGCCACAGCCGTGAACTACCGCACTGTACACTGGTTGATAAAGAGATAGTAGTATACTCGTAACAACTAGTATGACACTATGACGGTATAAAGAATGAAAAAAAAACCACGGTTAGGTGGTATATATTATAATAATAATACAATTATGGATGGACGGACTGCCTGCCGACTGCCGACACAGAGGTAGCCACAGCCGTGAACTACCGCACTGTACACTGGTTGATAAAGAGATAGTAGTATACTCGTAACAACTAGTATGACACTATGACGACGGTATAAAGAAAGAAAAAAAAATACCACGGTTAGGTGGTATATATTGTAATACAATTATGGATGGACGGACTGCCTGCCGAGTTCCGACTGCCGACACAGAGGTAGCCACAGCCGTGAACTACCGCACTGTACTGTGTCTGCTGCTAATATAGACTGGTTGATAAAGAGATAGTATACAATACATACAACAATATACTACTATACTGGTGGTCAGGCACTGGTCACCACTAGTCACACTGGCAGTGGCACTCCTGCAGCAAAAGTGTGCACTGTTTAATTTTAATAATATGTACTCCTGGCTCCTGCTATAACCTATAACTGGCACTGCTCCCCAGTCTCCCCCACAATTATAAGCTGTGTGAGCACAGTCAGATATATACATAGATGATGCAGCACACTGGGCTGAGCAGTGCACACAGATATGGTATGTGACTGAGTCACTGTGTATCGTTTTTTTCAGGCAGAGAACGGATTATATTAAATAAAACTGCACTGTCTGGTGGTCACTGTGGTCAGTCTAGAGATGAGCGCCTGAAATTTTTCGGGTTTTGTGTTTTGGTTTTGGGTTCGGTTCCGCGGCCGTGTTTTGGGTTCGACCGCGTTTTGGCAAAACCTCACCGAATTTTTTTTGTCGGATTCGGGTGTGTTTTGGATTCGGGTGGTTTTTTCAAAAAACCCTAAAAAACATCTTAAAACATTGAATTTGGGGGTCATTTTGATCCCATAGTATTATTAACCTCAATAACCATAATTAACACTCATTTTCAGTCTATTCTGAACACCTTACACCTCACAATATTATTTTTAGTCCTAAAATTTGCACCGAGGTCGCTGGATGACTAAGCTCAGCGACCCTAGTGGCCGACACAAACACCGGGCCCATCTAGGAGTGGCACTGCAGTGTCACGCAGGATGTCCCTTCCAAAAAACCCTCCCCAAACAGCACATGACGCAAAGAAAAAAAGAGGCGCAATGAGGTAGCTGTGTGAGTAAGATTAGCGACCCTAGTGGCCGACACAAACACCGGGCCCATCTAGGAGTGGCACTGCAGTGTCACGCAGGATGTCCCTTCCAAAAAACCCTCCCCAAACAGCACATGACGCAAAGAAAAAAAGAGGCGCAATGAGGTAGCTGACTGTGTGAGAAAGATAAGCGACCCTAGTGGCCGACACAAACACCGGGCCCATCTAGGAGTGGCACTGCAGTGTCACGCAGGATGTCCCTTCCAAAAAACCCTCCCCAAACAGCACATGACGCAAAGAAAAAAAGAGGCGCAATGAGGTAGCTGTGTGAGTAAGATTAGCGACCCTAGTGGCCGACACAAACACCTGGCCCATCTAGGAGTGGCACTGCAGTGTCACGCAGGATGTCCCTTCCAAAAAACCCTCCCCAAACAGCACATGACGCAAAGAAAAAAAGAGGCGCAATGAGGTAGCTGACTGTGTGAGAAAGATAAGCGACCCTAGTGGCCGACACAAACACCGGGCCCATCTAGGAGTGGCACTGCAGTGTCACGCAGGATGTCCCTTCCAAAAAACCCTCCCCAAACAGCACATGACGCAAAGAAAAAAAGAGGCGCAATGAGGTAGCTGACTGTGTGAGAAAGATAAGCGACCCTAGTGGCCGACACAAACACCGGGCCCATCTAGGAGTGGCACTGCAGTGTCACGCAGGATGTCCCTTCCAAAAAACCCTCCCCAAACAGCACATGACGCAAAGAAAAATAAAAGAAAAAAGAGGTGCAAGATGGAATTGTCCTTGGGCCCTTCCCACCCACCCTTATGTTGTATAAACAAAACAGGACATGCACACTTTAACCAACCCATCATTTCAGTGACAGGGTCTGCCACACGACTGTGACTGAAATGACGGGTTGGTTTGGACCCCCACCAAAAAAGAAGCAATTAATCTCTCCTTGCACAAACTGGCTCTACAGAGGCAAGATGTCCACCTCATCATCATCCTCCGATATATCACCGTGTACATGCCCCTCCTCACAGATTATCAATTCGTCCCCACTGGAATCCACCATGTCAGCTCCCTGTGTACTTTGTGGAGGCAATTGCTGCTGGTCAATGTCTCCGCGGAGGAATTGATTATAATTCATTTTAATGAACATCATCTTCTCCACATTTTCTGGATGTAACCTCGTACGCCGATTGCTGACAAGGTGAGCGGCGGCACTAAACACTCTTTCGGAGTACACACTTGTGGGAGGGCAACTTAGGTAGAATAAAGCCAGTTTGTGCAAGGGCCTCCAAATTGGCTCTTTTTCCTGCCAGTATAAGTACGGACTGTGTGACGTGCCTACTTGGATGCGGTCACTCATATAATCCTCCACCATTCTATCAATGGTGAGAGAATCATATGCAGTGACAGTAGACGACATGTCCGTAATGGTTGTCAGGTCCTTCAGTCCGGACCAGATGTCAGCATCAGCAGTCGCTCCAGACTGCCCTGCATCACCGCCAGCGGGTGGGCTCGGAATTCGGATTTGGGATTTCGAAGAATGCACAGTTCTTTGCTGTGCTGCTTTTGCCAGCTTGAGTCTTTTCATTTTTCTAGCGAGAGGCTGAGTGCTTCCATCCTCATGTGAAGCTGAACCACTAGCCATGAACATAGGCCAGGGCCTCAGCCGTTCCTTGCCACTCCGTGTGGTAAATGGCATATTGGCAAGTTTACGCTTCTCCTCCGACAATTTTATTTTAGGTTTTGGAGTCCTTTTTTTTCTGATATTTGGTGTTTTGGATTTGACATGCTCTGTACTATGACATTGGGCATCGGCCTTGGCAGACGACGTTGCTGGCATTTCATCGTCTCGGCCATGACTAGTGGCAGCAGCTTCAGCACGAGGTGGAAGTGGATCTTGATCTTTCCCTAATTTTGGAACCTCAACTTTTTTGTTCTCCATATTTTATAGGCAGAACTAAAAGGCACCTCAGGTAAACAATGGAGATGGATGGATTGGATACTAGTATACAATTATGGACGGACTGCCACGGTTAGGTGGTATAAAAAAACCACGGTTAGGTGGTATATAATACAATTATGGATGGACGGACTGCCTGCCGAGTTCCGACACAGAGGTAGCCACAGCCGTGAACTACCGCACTGTACACTGGTTGATAAAGAGATAGTAGTATACTCGTAACAACTAGTATGACACTATGACGACGGTATAAAGAATGAAAAAAAAACCACGGTTAGGTGGTATATATTATAATAATAATACAATTATGGATGGACGGACTGCCTGCCGACTGCCGACACAGAGCTAGCCACAGCCGTGAACTACCGCACTGTACACTGGTTGATAAAGAGATAGTAGTATACTCGTAACAACTAGTATGACACTATGACGACGGTATAAAGAATGAAAAAAAAACCACGGTTAGGTGGTATATATTATAATAATAATACAATTATGGATGGACGGACTGCCTGCCGACTGCCGACACAGAGGTAGCCACAGCCGTGAACTACCGCACTGTACACTGGTTGATAAAGAGATAGTAGTATACTCGTAACAACTAGTATGACACTATGACGACGGTATAAAGAATGAAAAAAAAACCACGGTTAGGTGGTATATATTATAATAATAATACAATTATGGATGGACGGACTGCCTGCCGACTGCCGACACAGAGGTAGCCACAGCCGTGAACTACCGCACTGTACACTGGTTGATAAAGAGATAGTAGTATACTCGTAACAACTAGTATGACACTATGACGACGGTATAAAGAATGAAAAAAAAACCACGGTTAGGTGGTATATATTATAATAATAATACAATTATGGATGGACGGACTGCCTGCCGACTGCCGACACAGAGGTAGCCACAGCCGTGAACTACCGCACTGTACACTGGTTGATAAAGAGATAGTAGTATACTCGTAACAACTAGTATGACACTATGACGACGGTATAAAGAATGAAAAAAAAACCACGGTTAGGTGGTATATATTATAATAATAATACAATTATGGATGGACGGACTGCCTGCCGACTGCCGACACAGAGGTAGCCACAGCCGTGAACTACCGCACTGTACACTGGTTGATAAAGAGATAGTAGTATACTCGTAACAACTAGTATGACACTATGACGACGGTATAAAGAAAGAAAAAAAAATACCACAGTTAGGTGGTATATATTATAATAATAATACAATTATGGATGGACGGACTGCCTGCCGAGTTCCGACACAGAGGTAGCCACAGCCGTGAACTACCGCACTGTACACTGGTTGATAAAGAGATAGTAGTATACTCGTAACAACTAGTATGACACTATGACGACGGTATAAAGAATGAAAAAAAAACCACGGTTAGGTGGTATATATTATAATAATAATACAATTATGGATGGACGGACTGCCTGCCGACTGCCGACACGGAGGTAGCCACAGCCGTGAACTACCGCACTGTACACTGGTTGATAAAGAGATAGTAGTATACTCGTAACAACTAGTATGACACTATGACGACGGTATAAAGAATGAAAAAAAAACCACGGTTAGGTGGTATATATTATAATAATAATACAATTATGGATGGACGGACTGCCTGCCGACTGCCGACACAGAGGTAGCCACAGCCGTGAACTACCGCACTGTACACTGGTTGATAAAGAGATAGTAGTATACTCGTAACAACTAGTATGACACTATGACGACGGTATAAAGAATGAAAAAAAAACCACGGTTAGGTGGTATATATTATAATAATAATACAATTATGGATGGACGGACTGCCTGCCGACTGCCGACACAGAGGTAGCCACAGCCGTGAACTACCGCACTGTACACTGGTTGATAAAGAGATAGTAGTATACTCGTAACAACTAGTATGACACTATGACGACGGTATAAAGAAAGAAAAAAAAATACCACAGTTAGGTGGTATATATTATAATAATAATACAATTATGGATGGACGGACTGCCTGCCGACTGCCGACACAGAGGTAGCCACAGCCGTGAACTACCGCACTGTACACTGGTTGATAAAGAGATAGTAGTATACTCGTAACAACTAGTATGACACTATGACGGTATAAAGAATGAAAAAAAAAACACGGTTAGGTGGTATATATTATAATAATAATACAATTATGGATGGACGGACTGCCTGCCGACTGCCGACACAGAGGTAGCCACAGCCGTGAACTACCGCACTGTACACTGGTTGATAAAGAGATAGTAGTATACTCGTAACAACTAGTATGACACTATGACGACGGTATAAAGAAAGAAAAAAAAATACCACGGTTAGGTGGTATATATTGTAATACAATTATGGATGGACGGACTGCCTGCCGAGTTCCGACTGCCGACACAGAGGTAGCCACAGCCGTGAACTACCGCACTGTACTGTGTCTGCTGCTAATATAGACTGGTTGATAAAGAGATAGTATACAATACATACAACAATATACTACTATACTGGTGGTCAGGCACTGGTCACCACTAGTCACACTGGCAGTGGCACTCCTGCAGCAAAAGTGTGCACTGTTTAATTTTAAATTAATATAATATTATGTACTCCTGGGGGCTCCTGCTATAACAACCTGCAGTGCTCCCCAGTCTCCCCCACAATTATTATAAGCTTTGCCTTTTATACATTGATGTGCAGCACACTGGGCTGAGCTGAGTGCACACAGACTGAGTCACACTGTGTGACTGGCTGCTGCTGTGTATCGTTTTTTTTCAGGCAGAGAACGGATATAGCAGAGAACGGATATATTATATTAAAATAAATAAAAGTTAACTAACAACAACTGCACTGGTCACTGTGGTAAACTCTGTCTGACTCTGCACAATCTCTCTCTCTCTTCTAATCTAATTTCTAATGGAGAGGACGCCAGCCACGTCCTCTCCCTATCAATCTCAATGCACGTGTGAAAATGGCGGCGACGCGCGGCTCCTTATATAGAATCCGAGTCTCGCGAGAATCCGACAGCGTCATGATGACGTTCGGGCGCGCTCGGGTTAACCGAGCAAGGCGGGAGGATCCGAGTCTGCTCGGACCCGTGAAAAAAACATGAATTTCGTGCGGGTTCGGTTTCAGAGAAACCGAACCCGCTCATCTCTAATATTCTTAGGCTGCACTGTTGACTCCCGAGATATACATGGTATGCAGAAGTGGTTTTCACAGACTAGTTATAACTTACCGCAGTGAGTCATATTAAAATACTTTATTAAATAAAACCCCCATTAACCATTGATGTAAGCAACCTGACGGTTTGTGTACATCTCCAATGTTTTCAGATCTGCGTATGCAACTGATCTATACTGCACATGTCTCTGCAAGCTCACTCATAGGGACTAACTCACACCTGATTTCTGCTGTGCGTGTTCACACAGCATCGATCAGGTCTGAAGTGTGCACATGTTGGCGCCGCAGTGCGCCGGCGCATGGTGGTCAACGGCTGTCTTAGCCCTGCGATCGCCTCTGCCTGATTGACAGGCAGAGGCGGTCACTGGGCGGGAGGGGGCGGGCCGGCGTTTGCCCACCGTTTAGGGGGCACGGTCCGGGCAACGCAGGCGTACCCAGACCGTTGGGGGGTGGGCCGCGGCGGCTGCCAGCACGCAGCAGCTGCGCTGGCTGGGAGCTACTCCTACAGTACAAAAACATTGCTGCTGTGCAATGCTTTTGTACTTGTACGACAGGGTAGGGCCTGACATGTGGGGCGGACTAGCCCTGTGCTGGGTATCCCCCCCGCATGTCAGCGAAGCTAATCGTAGATGTGCTAAATTTAACACATCTACGATCAGATCTGAATCACCCCAATAGAACCATTTGGGGGCGAGGAAGGGGCAAAGAAGACCAGCGTGCCAGACATTTGAGGCATGTTGCCCTGTTTTGTAGGCGTGCCAAGACCAGCGGCTGCGTCCTTGGATGAAGCTTCACTGGCTCCGGCTGCTTGAAAACAGCGGCCTTCCTGAGTAACCTGAGAACGGCATGAAGTATTTATTACACAAAAACATCTCCTGCGTCATTTGCATATTATTGCACATCGGCTGCGTACACAGACCATCTCTGAATCATTGTCCTAAAATAACCTCAAATTCTACACAGCAGAACCTAACAATGCAACGTTCAGCAGCATTCCATGGGCTGTCGTTGGCCAGCATCAAATGCTCTTATCCAGGATTGACGGCATCATAGTTGAACTGGTTGAGGGAATTATGTTGCCGACAACTGGTCTAGAATACAGGACCCCTTTTGTGAGTGCTCCTCAGTTTATATACTGTACTGTACTGTATGTTTTTTTTATTTATCTTTTCAGAATGTTAATCACCGCCTCGTCTGCAGTCAGCAGTTAGTCATTTAAGTCATTCTCAATTGTCAGCGTTATGGAAACCGGGGTTCCGCAAACGAAAGCGAACACTTCCTGCTGATGCCTCGCTTTTCACTTGCCAGCATACATCTAAGCCCCAGGTCATGCTAATTTAAACCCTATCAGTCCTGACAGTGTAAGTCATGATTAATTAGTATTAACAAGAAATCTAGAATAGTCTGCCCAAACATATTAATTGCAAAATGCATTCATTATTAACTCATCCCGAGAGATCTTGGAAAAGTTTCTTTCTTATGAGAAAACATTACAAAAGGTGCATTAGAGAAATGAGGTTCTACAACCAAAATGTACTTAGTAACTGTCTATATCAATCTCATTTGTAATTGGACTATTTCATATGTGGGATCGGTTACAGTTTGCAAATAGTTTAGTCAGAGATTCTACACTAAGATCAGACCTGCAAATTTGCAGAGGTTTGCAATCGGATAGTCGCCGCCCAGACAGAGCGAAAATCCACCCCAAGCAAGTCTGCATACGCCACATGAAAAGCTTTGCAAACGCCGGGCAGTTGCAAATCCATTCACAACTCACTCACCATCAAATGATTTTTCCAGTCTGTGCAGCCTGTGCGCAGCCCAGGACTCACTCCTACTGTGCTAAAAAAACACACAGGCTGATCGGGGCCAGAGCTGACGTCACACACCCTCCCTGAAAACGCTTGGGAACGCCTGCGTTTTTCCTGACACTACGAGAAAACGGACAGTTATCAACAGGTCGACAGGGTCAAAAGGTTGACAGGTAAAAGGTAATGCTTAAGGTCGACAGGTACAAAATGTCAACATAGTCAAAAAGTTGACATGGCAATGGTCAACGCACAAATGGTCAACACACTTTTTTTAAAAATGTTTTTCCAACTTTTGCTTGATTTACTGTCCTTGTGGACTAAAATTGGGAATAGTAACTTTTCCCGAAGCGTGGTGAGTGAAGCTAAGTTTAAAAAACGAAAAGACACCTAAAAAACGTTTACAAACTTGTGTCGACTATTCCTTATGACAAACTTTTTACCTGTTGACCTTTTGAACATCTACACTGTCTATCTTTCTAGACAGTGTAGATGTTCTATACCACATCCTGTCTGCACCTGAGAAACAAGGTCAGATTGAAACTGTGCAAATTGTTTACCTCAACTGTGCCTCATGCCTCATGGTAAAGCATACTTACCGACATTCTGGCTGCTCTCTGCGGGAGAGAGCAGCCAGGTTGGCTCAGCAGGGGGGCAGGGGAGGGCTGTGACGTGGGAGGAGGTGGACTGGAGGCGAGATGGGGGCGGGACAGGGGCGGAGTTACAGATAAACCTCCTTTAAGCCACGCCCCGCTCTAATGCCGCGATCACCGGCATTACACTGCAGTGGGTGTGGCTGTGATGACGCGATTCAGCAAGAACACTAAGTGGGCGGACGGGCAGGGGGGAACCCCTGAAATCGGGAGACTTGCCTGCTCTTCTGGGGGGCCGGGAGTCTCCCGGCAATCCCGGGAGAGCAGGCAAGTATGTGGTAAAGTGTGTAACCTTTGCTGAAGCCTGTGAGTACACTGATTATTTCTATTTTTGCAGTGTTTGGTTCAACAGGGTGTGGTATGGAAGGTAGATAGTAACTAGGTCGACAGTAACTAGGTGGACAGGGTCTCTAGGTGGACAGGGTCTTTAGGTCAACATGGTCTAGGTCGACAGTTCAAAAGGTCGACACTCGCTTTTTATGGGGGGTTTTGTGTAATTTTCTTCGTAGAGTGACCGGGAACCCCAATTAGTGCACCGTGTCCCCTCGCATGGCTCGCTTCACTCGCCATGCTTCGGGCAAGGTGCCTCACTCCACTGCCGCTGCGCTCGGCACAGGTTACCGTTCCCAATTGTAGTCCACGTGGATCGTTAAGTATGAAAAGGTTAAAAAAAAAAAATTGTGAAAAACTCACGTCGACCTTTTGACCTGTCGACCTAGAGACCCTATCGACCTAGAAACCCTATCGACCTAGTTACTGTCGACCGATAGTGGTCGACCTAGATAGTGTCAACCTAGTTACTGTCGACCTAGAGACCGGATCCCGGTTCAACAATCAAACGCTAAAATACTGCTGGAGTCATGCTTACCACCTTCTGCTAGGTAGGTAATGGGAGAGCCATTGAAGAGAAGGTCCAGGTTGATTGGGAGAGGGAATTATGCTACTACATAGCTGAGTCCCATTATTATGACCACCTCCTACATGTGACGGTGGGCAGTGCGTATCCCATGTAGTAAGTCATGTGTAATGCGCTGGCATGTTGAGTATATAAGGTGTGCGATAGGCCGTCTGCACACATATCACTCATTACTGTCATATGCAAAAGGGCAATTTATCAGAGTTACAGAAAGGGATGATTATCGGCTTTCAAGTCAAGGGTGTCAGTATTTCTGAAACAGTGCAGTTTGTGGACTGTTCGCATGTTGCTGTGGTGAAGGTGTATCGTGACTGGACACATGGCAGCACTGCGAATAGCAAACGTGCCATTGATGTAAGAGGTGATAATTTGCTACGAAGGTGCGTGAGAGCCGACCGGCACACTACAGTGGAGCAGCTCACCATCAAAATGCACCTGGGGGCTACCAGACCTGTGTCTAAAATGACAGTTTACTGAACCATGCTGCGTAAGGGGCTCCGAAGCGGTTACTCTGGCTATTAGCTGGTGCCTCGACCGTGTGTGTTCACAGTAATTCATGGAAATGTGTTACATAATATACTTACAGCTGGAGCCTCGCTCATCTAGGCTTCTCTGCTGCGCCTAGGTAGGCTTCTCTGCTGCACCTAGGTGCACCAAGGCTTATTAGCATAAGCCTTTCATCTATCGTTCTGAGCTGCAATACAATACAGAGAACAATACAGCAGGGGATTAAATCATTACAGCAGGGGATTAAGTCCGACGCCCAGGCTCACTTAATCCTATTAAAGAGATAGATGAGCATGGCTCCATCTGTATACTGTATACCTCGTCCACTTCTCCATCAAGGGGATGAGGCTCATTCTTCTCTCCATCAAGGAGAGACTTTAAGTTATCTTTAAACACTCCACAAAGTACATTTTTATGGAATCCCATACTATAAATATACATGTTAACACTCTTTGCCTTGAATTAATTAATTTTCCAAAATGAATACTTAAATAATATCTATGAATAAGTGCAGGTCACAACTGACATATATATGTATAATATGGTTATTTATAACGTTATCTCCATGGAGACTCACCATGAGCTGTCTACACTGTAACCTGTTACAGAAACACAAACTTTTTATTTTTCTAAGTATTATTTTTTCCCAGTGGTCTGGCAAATCTGTTATTCCCTATCACTACGATGTCTTTGCCATTAGCAATTTCTCCCTCTTCATCACCTAGTGCGCACAGCGCACTGCCAAGTTAGGTGAAAGAAATGATTTTATTTGCAAGTATTAATTATACATTCGTGATACACTGCGAAAAACGCGAAACAAAGGACTTTAAGGGAAATTGGGGGTGGTTCCGACCTGATAGCATGCTAGCTATTTTTTGCAGAGCTGCGATCAGGTCAAAACTCCGGAAAACTGCGCATGCGTATGCACAAAGCGGATCGGTGCTGGGCGATGGATTTAACGAAGAAACCATTCGCACAGCCGTTCGCAAGAAGACTGACAGGAAGAAGGCGTTTATGGGTGTCAACTGACCGTTTTCAGGGAGTGGTTGGAAAAACGCAGGCGTGTCCAAGCGTCTGCAGGGCGGGTGTCTGACGTTAATTCTGGGCCCGGACAGGCTGAAGTGATCTATTCAGAAACTACACAGGACTTTTTTGTACTGCTCGGCTGCACAAGCGTTCGCACACTTGCAAAGGGAAAATGCACTCCCCCATAGGCGGCGACTATGTGATCACAACGCTGCAAAAAATAGCTAGTGAGCGATCAACCCCCATAGATTCTAGTTATTCCAAATAGATATGTACTGTGGGGATGTAGCCAGGGCCGGATTAAGCCTTCGGGGGGCCCAGGGCACTTAAAACAGGGAGGCCCTCTCCCTCATGTCAGCACCGCACCCCTGGACCCCTGGCTGTATAATGTTATTATACAGTTATATATACAGTAACATAGTAACATAGTATTTGAGGTTGAATAGAGGCAAATTGCCCATCGTGTTCAACCTGTTTTAAGTTGTGATGATTCTACATACTTGCTGAATAATGTTTTATGACTAGTTAGCTACTATAACTCATGTTACCCCTGGATTAACCACAATGATATTTTAAGTATTATAACCTTGGATAGCTTTTTCATTCAGAAATGTATCCATTCCTTTTTTAAATCCAATTACAGAGTTCGCCATTACCACCTTCCCTGGCAGGGAATTCCACATCCTGATTGCCCTAACAGTGAAGAACCCTTTCCTCCGTTTCGTTTGGAACTTTCTCTTCTCCAGTCGCAGCGAGTGCCCATGTGTCCTAAACTGTGTTCTTTTAATAAATAATTCCTCTGATAACTCTTTGTGATGTCCCTTTACATATTTGAAGATATTAATAATATCTCCTCTAAGGCGCCTCTTTTCTAGTGTATACATATTCAGCCTAGTAAGTCTTTCCTTATAGTCCAGTCCTTCTAGGCCTTTAATCAATTTAGTAGCTCGCCTTTGAACACTTTCGAGTTCACTGATGTCTTTTTTATACAATGGTTCCCAAAACTGAACACAATATTCCAGGTGCGGATGTACCAATGCCTTATACAGCGGCATGATTACATCCGAGTCCCTTGTCTCAATTCCCCTTTTTATGCACGCTAGCACCTTACTTGCCTTCTTTACTGCGTTTTGACATTGTGTATGGTTATTAAGCCTATTATCAATGAATACCCCCAAATCTTTTTCCAACTCTGTTTCCCCTAGGAGTTCCCCATTTAGGGGTAAATTTACTAAGTGGGAGTTTTTTAGAACTAGTGATGTTGCCCATAGCAACCAATCAGATTCTACTTAACGTTTATCAAGCTGCTTCTAGAAGATAATAGATAGAATCTGATTGGTTGCTATATGCAACATCACTAGTTCTAAAAAAACTCCCACCTTAGTAAATTTACCCCTTAGTATGTAGGAGGTTTGTTTTTAGTCCCAAAATGCATAACCTTGCATTTGTCTATATTGAACCTCATTTTCCATTTAGATGCCTAGAGTTCAAGTTTAGATAGATCATTCTGCAAGGACTCCACATCCAATTCTGAATTAATTACCTTACACAGTTTAGTATCATCTGCAAAGATTGACACTGCGCTTTCCAGGCCTATTTCTAGGTCATTAATAAATATGTTGAACAACACATACACATATATATTCTAATGTCCCCACTCCTTCCTATTTTTATATGATGTCTCTTTCCCCCTCCCAGCAACTCATCACTTACACCGCATATATAATATATTTAATGACCCTCCCCCCACCCCTTATACAGTATATTTAATAGTCTATTCACTCCTCATATAACAGATTTCATCTTCTCACCACCACCTCTTATTTATTTAATTAACTTAATTAACTTATCTCACCGACACCTTATAAAATCTATTTAACGATTTGCTCCCACTTCCGCCATATATAGTATTTAGAGAATTAACCCGCTGTACTCTGCTGAATGGCGTGTCCCACTCCCAGCATGCACAGGCATCTTCAGCAGCCTTGCTCTCTTTCTGGGGGATGACACGTCATGACGTTTCATCCCACAGTGTCAGTTCCGCAGCGCTGTCTGTCACCCGCACCGCCGCCGGACCGGAAATGAATATAACTGTGACACAGGTGCACGTGCTCTGTACAATTCATTCTACTCTCCATTTCCGGACTCCGCTGCCGACAGCAGCTCTTCCAGAAACTGCCGCTGCTGCTGGTCATGGAGCCTGGGGACGGGCAGAATCGTCCCTGGGTGCGGAACAGCAGCTCTGGCTGGAGGGCACCCGAAGTCAGGGGAGTCTGGGGTACTTATCCCCTGGCCCCCCCCTTAATCCGGTACTGGATGTAGTTATGTGACCGACCGACGGTCACTATACCGACGCCGGAATCCCGACTAACAGGGACTATTCCAACTCATCGGGTGTACACTACCACTATAGAGTGGGAATAGAACCGAGCCCGCAAGGGACTTCGTTGTGCTTGCCCCCCTCCGCCGGCATTCTGGAGACCAGGATCCTGGGGACAACATGGTGATCTCTGGGATCCCAAACGCTGGTCTCCCAATACCAACCCGTACTGTGTGCGATCCCATGTGTATGGTGAGCCGCAAAAATCCAGTGTCTGCAGTGTGTGCGCAGCCCAGGACTAACTCCTACAGTGCGATGAGAACAGGCTGATCGGGGCCGGAGCTGACGTCACACATGCTCCTTGAAAATGCTTGGGCACGCCTGCGTTTTTGTGGACACTCCCAGTAAATGGTCAGTTACCACCCACAAACGGCCTCTTCCTGTCAATCACCTTGCGGACGCCCGGGTAATTGGAATTTTTCACACCATCCTGTCGCTGACCGGCGATGCCCGTTTTTGTTGTCCGATGCGCATGCGCATTGCGGTGCATACGCATGCGCAGTTACTACCCGATTGCCCGCTGTGCGAAAATGCACAACAGCGATGAGGTCTGAATCACCCCCAGTGATAGGATATGAAATAGGCGTATAATAGGCGTCTCAGGACACTCCGCAGCCCAGCACACAACAGAATTTGCTGGGCTGGAGAGAGAGACTTCTGCCCTCCTTGTCTGATGTGCTACTGAACTGAGGGGGTCATTCCAAGTTGATCGCTCGCTAGCTATCTTTTGCAGCGCTGCAAACAGATAGTCGTCGTCCATGGGGGAGTGTATGTTTGCTATGCAAGTGTGCGAATACTTGTGCAGCAGAGCACTACAAAAAAGTTTTGTGCAGTATCTGAGTAGCTCAGAACTTACTCAGCCGCAGCGATCGCTTCAGCCTGTTCAGGACCGGAATTGACGTCAGACACCCACCCTGTAAATGCTTGAACACGCCTGTGTTTTTCCAAACACTCCCAGTAAACGGTCAGTTGACACCCACAAACGCCTTCATCCTGTCAAGCTCCTTGCGAACGCCCGTGCTAATAGAACCTTCGCACAAACCCATCGCTGAGCGGCGATCCGCTTTGTACCCGTGCGACACGTCGGTGCATTGCTGTGCACACGCATGTGCAGTTTAGACCTGATCGCCCGCTGTACGAAAACGCAGCCTATTGATCAGGTCTGTATTACCCCCATGGTCGTTCTGTCCTTCATTAAATTTTCCCCAGTGTGTATGGGCAATTCGGGCTGACGGGGATTCGTTCCTCCTATGTCGGAATGAATCCGCGGCGCTCCAGTGTGTACCCAGCTTTAGAAACCCAGTGTGAGCTGCCGAAACAAAACCTGTTGGAACTGTATACTGAAAAAGGGGCAACCTACCTACTTAGGACCATACCCTGGAGTGCAGGGTCGGACTGGCCCACAGGGTTATCAGGGAAACCACCGGTAGGCCCCACTGCCTGAGTGCCCACTCCTTCCTCTGGGGATCAGGTTCCAGACTGTGCACTTGTATTATATATGGTAGATATGTTGCATTACACTGCACTAAACTATTGTGTATTTCAAGCCTCTGTGGAGGCTGGCCACGCCCCCTTTGTAGGCTGGCCACACCCTTAAGTATGGCCCCCTATCACTGCATTCCCCTGGTGGGCCCTTCATGCCCCAGTCCGACACTGTTGGAGTGTGAAATTCAGAGGAATGCACACTCTAGGGTGTGGAGACCTACATTTATGGTCCCCTCTCCGGGAGAGGCCCAGAGAGGAGACACAGGTGGTCATTCCAAGTTGATCGCTCGTTATTTTTTTTTTCGCAACGGAGCGATTAGTCGCTAATGCGCATGCGCAATGTCCGCAGTGCGACTGCGCCAAGTAAATTTGCTATGCAGTTAGGTATTTTACTCACGGCATTACGAGGTTTTTTCTTCGTTCTGGTGATCGTAATGTGATTGACAGGAAGTGGGTGTTTCTGGGCGGAAACTGGCCGTTTTATGGGTGTGTGTGAAAAAACGCTGCCGTTTCTGGGAAAAACGTGGGAGTGTCTGAAGAAACGGGGGAGTGTCTGGGCGAACGCTGGGAGTGTTTGTGACGTCAAACCAGGAACGACAAGCACTGAACTGATCGCAGATGCCGAGTAAGTCTGGAGCTACTCAGAAACTGCTAAGAAGTGTCTATTCGCAATTGTGCTAATCTTTCGTTCGCAATTTTACTATGCTAAGATTCACTCCCAGTAGGCGGCGGCTTAGCGTGTGCAAAGCTGCTAAAATCAGCTTGCGAGCGAACAACTCGGAATGACCACCACAGTGCAGGACACTTTTGGGGGTGGAGCCAAGCTATCTCATCGCTAAGATCCACCCTGTTGTGGCAAAATGCCACGTACAGTATTAGCCACCTCTAAATAAGGCCCAACGACACAATTCAGTTCCTTTTCCTCAACAACATATTTAAATGTCTGTTTGGAATTTAGAAAAATATCTCCTATTTTTATAGTATGCACAATTTAACCCTTCTAGTGCCGGCAGCTGGTACTCAGGCCTGTTCACAGCCATATCGGTGAAAAGGTCGTGATAGTTTCATTACTGCATAATCTCTTACGCTGGAAGCAATAATTCTTTGGAAATGCTCCGTCTCGGGAAAGCCGAGTCATGCATAAACTTTGTAAGGCTGTCAGAAAAAATGCTATTAATATAAACGGCACAATTAAATGTTAATTTTACATCTACACACACAACAGAGAGCTGACAATGTTCCAATCAATACATGCGGCAATACTACATATTGCTAATGAAATGACAGCTTTTCCAATTAAAGTCTATAAGCCATTGCATGAACGGAAAAGGCCATTAAGTCCAAAGTGCCTGTCTTGTTTTCTTTGCCTATTTTTCATCTTCAATAATGCAATTTTTCCCATTAAAAATATAAGTAGATTTGCTCAGTATCACACAGAGGGCAGCATTCATTAAAGATTAATGGTCAGACAGCCACCCTTGGAAGCAACGACTAGAGAATGCATCCCCTGACAGAATTTCTCAGGACCTCTGCCGCGCATCGTGGAACGCTGAAGCCACTTTGCAGGACTGAAACACAACAATGAAAATATTTTTAACTTCATCTCTTTTAATTAATGTTTTGGCTACAGATAAAAGGAGTCGTAGATCAAAGGGAAAATAACCAAATACGCTGATAGCAAGAAGAACTACAGTAGATTGATAATTGTCAAATATTAGTAATAATAATGCTATTATATATGACAATTTATCTTACACTTACTTGTAATGGAATACAAAATATAATAAGAAAATATAAAATGTATCTGTAATAATTCACATATGCAGTGTCGGACTGGAGCATGAAGGGCCTACCGGGGGGATGCTGTTGTAGGGGCCTATGCTTAAGGGTGTGGTCAGGCTCCAGTGGGGGCGTGGCCAGCCACCACAGAGGTTTGGCTAACCATTACAGAGTATATGTTCTGTGCCCCTCAGAAAATACATAATAAACCATATTCTAGTGAAGTATAATGTAACATATGTATAATGCATAATTCAGGTGCACTAGGATAGAGTCTGGAACATGATCCAGTGGGGCCCACCAAGGGTTTTCCCTGTTCCCCTGTGGGCCAGTCCGGCACTACACATATGTACAGAAAACATACAGTAAAAAGCCATATAATACATCTCAGCAATCAGGAACAGGTGACTTGAGGGTCAATTCATTATCTGGGGCTCCCAACTTGGGGGCCTCAGAGTATCCAACTTGGTGGGAGTAGCACTGGAGCAATTCAACAATGGTCCGGTGTGGAGAGAGCTGAGCCGCCCCTGCGATCCCTACCACCACTAACTTAGCGCTACCGAGTCTGCGGCTAAGGTAGCACTAAGTGTTCTGAACGTGCGTCACGGTGCGTGGAATGGGTCCTGCACATGCACATTCATTAACTAACTCTTAATCAGGCCCTTAGACTCTTAATCGCTTACATTGGAGGCCGCACTCTGACGGAGAATATGCACCTAGAATACTGTAGGACAAGTGCAGGTGTCAATGGTGGGTCAGATGACACCAGTTAAAGATGCCATAAGCCGGATTGTTGCGTCTAAAGACGCACAAAGTGGGGGTCTACTAGGATTAGCATAAAGTCGCAGACATGACTACGGCAAAAGAGGCACACACACGCAGTCACAGCACGAAGCAAAAGGGACAGCATCGCACGGACGAATCAATTATAGCATGCAGTAATAGAGCTTGCGAGCATGATGCCTCACCGAAGCATCATCGGGTTACTTTCCGTTAAAAATAGCCCGATGTCCTGCTGCGCGAAAAATACCCTGATGTCCTGCCGACATCACCGCTACCGCTACTGCCGGGTCCACCCCCCCCCCAATCGTGACTACTCCCCGCACCACGCCCCCCCCAACATATATAAATATACTCGCCAGTCCAGGGATCTGGTCATGGCTGCTCCTGCAGGGCTTCCGGGCGCCGGATCCTGCGCGCTGCTGCATCAGGTGTCACAGTGCAGCATGTGGAGGACCTGGCGCCCAGCAGCTAGCACAGGAGCACCGATCACCTGCTCCTGGATGGGTAAGTATGTTTTGTTTTTGTTTTTTTAACTTTCTTTTTTGTTTCTACCAATGATCAACTTGTGTGTCCATCAGACACACAGAGCTGATTGCACTGCCGGGTCCCTGCACAGCTTTCTTTGCCAGGGAGCAGAGAAAGCGGTGCAAAAGGCTGCATATCGCAGTGCTGCCCTGTGATCTCGCCAGCCTGAGCTGGCGTAATTATCACAGGGCACACTGCGGTATTTTTCCAATTTTTTTCTTAGTAAATTTGGCCACATCACATTTCCCATTATAAGTATGGGGAATGCAATGTGGGTTACTAAAAAGAGTGAATTAAAGGGTTTGGAGCAGTTTTTCATGAAAACTGCTCCAAAAGCCCTTTAATACATTTAAGTGATAGTAAAATAATGTGAAACGGGTGTTAAAACACCCTTTTTCAAAAAATTTTTGTAAAATAATGTTAATAAATAGACCCCTTTGACTTCTAATCCTATATAAGAAAAGGCTAACGCTGCCCCTCACCTGTATAGGGTAATTTAAGATTTTGCATGTCGGCGGCCACTAGATGGTGCCCGGCAGGGCAATTCAATTGTTGCTCCGTTTGGGCGCGTACAGCCGCTGACATCACTGTTATGTTGTTCCGTCATTTTGACAGGCTGGTAACTTGTCACTCATAAGACACAATTGAGATGCATTGTATTACAAAGAAAAGGCAATTTATAGTTAACAATATTTTTTCTTTAACTGTATTAACTGTCTAAGTGACAGGATCTATTAGAGGTGTGAAAGGGATACGAGGAGAGAGGCTTATTTCTTATTGGTCTGTGACTGCTGCTGTCTCCGTTTGCCAGGGCATTGGACTGACGATGAGTGAGTAGGGACAATGGCTAAGCAAAGGTAAGTATTAGGGAATCGTTGCATCTGCTGTCAGGTATGCTTCCTGTGATATCCTGATGCAGCCACAGCACAGGGCAGAGACGGAGAGGTTCCCGATGAGAGTGTAGCTGAAACAGAAGAATTACCTTATGTGTCAGAGGACTGGATCAGCAAATTGAAATTGCATGGAGACTCATACAATTTCAAAGGGCATTTGTGGGCGGTAACTGAGGGGATGATTAACAGAGGGGGGGGGGGGGGGGGGTATAATCACGTGCATGTCAGAGCCAGAAATGCAGTTCCACAACCACCACCAGCTATGGTCCCTCGGATATAATGTGCCTGACATACGCAGGTGCAATGTCCGCTGGTATGGATGATAGTCCACACAAAGTAATCCCTTCCCTTATACGTGGATTCACTCCTCAGCCACTGGGCATCTTAATAGGATGTCCATCGGACAAAGCAAAAACAAAGATGTGGCAGCGGCTACAACAAAGGTCGCAGCCGCTACTCCAACTATGCCCACCTCTGAATCACCCCCTCAATGCTATACATTATAACAATGGTAGAGACAAAAATAATCTTTATTTGTATATGAAGTCTTTTAAACCTCCTCTCATTGGAAGGGTGTACCATACACGTCACATGACATAACAAAGACTTAACATAATAATAAATACATGTATGGATAAATAAAGACTCATAGATATTAATTGGCAGATAAAGGTAATCTATTAATATATAACGCAAATATAGTGTAAAACTATATGGTAGTGAAGAAAGGACAGGCAGAATTCAGTGCTGCCCATCAATGCGCCAATAACAAACATGCATTGTCGGTGGAGACATCCCATGGTGCCCTTATCAACATAAATGAAGACTGGTTTTGGGCAGCACCCTTCTGGGAGCAGAAACATAGACTGTGCAGTGATGGGTCAGTCAAGTTTAGAAGTGGCAGTTGGATACATAGTAACTTAGATACTAGTAACTTAGATACAGTCTGTGTTTCTGCTCCCAGAAGGGTGCTGCCCAAAACCAGTCAATGGAGGTCAGTGCACCCTAAAACAGTAGTTTTGCATCTGGGCTCGGGATCTGCTATTCTTTCCTGCCACAAATAGCCAATAAAACCAGTTAAAGAACAAACCAAGTACAAAAAGGAGGGAGGGTGGGCAAGCTTCACCAGTCATAGATGCCCGGGCATAAAAGCCACAGAATAAATATCCCATCAAAACACACCCCTTGACCACTAATAGGCTAAATACCAAACATGTCACTAGCCTTGTGGATTAAGCCACATCAGGCTTATAGATCCTTCAGTACTTCTTATGAGTAGGAGTAAATATTGGAGATGTATAATACCCCTTTCACACCGTACAAGTATCCCGGTATCGACCCAGTATATTGCCAGGTTGGCACAGGTCACTATGCGCTGTGAAAGGGTCACTCCAGAAATCCCGGGTCGCCTGACCTGTTAATTTAGCCCAGGTTATAAAAAGGGTTATTCCTGGGATATTACCGGATCAGGCGCAGTGTGAACGAGTTACCCGAGTCGATGCAACCCGGTACCTGTTCACTGCATAGGGAGAGGCGGTGCAGAGATGATGTCATCTCCAGGCGCCACCTCCGCACCCACCCCCCGATGCCGGGTCCATCCCAGCCCCCGGGTGGCAACCCGGAATATTCCCTGTTTGGGATGGCGGTGTGTAGGGTCCAGTGCCGGATCCCACCCGTTAAAGACCCTTTTCCATTTCCCAGGTGAGACCCGGCATTGCGATGTGAAAGCGGCATTAGTGATAGTGATAGGCGGTTCATCGCATTGGGGTTGCTCTTGGTTACATTGCGTCACTGTCCTTATACCACATTATGAAACAATCCTCAACGAATATTACTGATGGTATCCGGTCTCTAGATTGACCACACTTAGGTCAACATGCATTAGGTCGACCACTATTGGTCAACATGCATTAGGTCAACTTGATTACTAGGTCAACATGTTCTAGGTCGACATGACAAAAGGGCGACATGAGTTTTTCACTAATTTTTTCATTTTTTTTTACTTTTTCATACTTTACTATCCACTTGGACTATGATTGGGAATAGTAACCTCTGTCGAGCACAGAGGTAGCAGAGTGAGGCACCTTGCCCGAGGCATGGCGAGCGAAGTGAGCCATGTGAGGGGACACAGTGCACTAATTAAGATTCCCGGTCACTCTACAAAGAAAATGACACCAAAAAACAGAAAAAAAAACAAAACAAAAAAACTCACATCGACCTTTTGTCCCGTCGACCTTGCTCAAGTCGACCTAATGCTTGTGTCGACCTATTTCAGGTGTCAACTTGAACCGACACCTGAACCACACCCATAACTGATACGGCAGCCACCTCTCATGGCAAGTGATTTGCATATACAGTAGCATGTTGTTTTAATCAAGAGATGTAACATTTTATTTAAGTGTGTTCTAGACAGCCCGATTTAATTGGTTTCTGCAAGATCAAGTCATTTTAAAACGGAGAGCGTGAGTTGGAACTGTAGACATAGTATTTAGCAATTTCAAAGCCCAGTACAAAAGCGTACAACACATCTGAAATGTTTAGCAGAGCTCAGTAAATTACACTTTTTCCGTCATGAGTTAAATGCACAGGAGAGGACAAGCCGGTTCAGCTTTTTTCTCTCCCCTTTGTTATGTGTTACAGTGCCAGACGTTCCATCAGGATTTTGACACCTGAAATAATAAGCATAATTTTTCTTGTACACTTCTGAGTCCTGGGAATTGTGGATTTAAATTTGCAGGTCGAAAGCAACCATGGGGCTAAACTACCGCCTACGATTCCTAAAATGATTTCTATTGTTGAACTTCATCGTTGAGTTTGCTATTATTTGAACAGCACAAAACCTACCTTTCAAAAGTAAACCTTTTACAATGCTAGAAAATCTAACATTACTGACTATATTTGTGCTTGATAATTATAGCTACAGGTGAGTCCTCATACACTATTACTGCAGTCGCGCCAAACATCCCTTCTCAGCGCGCTAAATTCTGTGCATTTATTTCACGTCTTTTTGCCTTGAATTTGCGACTTAGGGGGTCATTCCGAGTTGATCGCACGTAGCAACTTTTTGCTGCTCGTGCGATCAAACTGATGCCGCCTATGGGGGAGTGTATTTTAGCATAGCAGGGCTGCGAACGCTTGTGCAGCCCTGCTATGCTAAAAAAAGTTTCACGTAAAACAAGACCAGGACTGCAGTTAGTCAACCAGTGTGACGGATCCATCGATGAAGGTCCCGGTCCTGACGTTAGACATCCGCCCTCCAAACGCTTCGACACGCCTGCGTTGGACTCACCACGCCTGGAAAACGTTGAGTATCCTCCCCAGAACGCCTCCCGCCTGTCCATCTTGCGATTGCCACTGCGATCACATTTGTCGCTGGCGGCGGCGTTGCCTGGCGACGATCATCGCCAGGCAATGACGCGTGTGCGCGGTGCGTCTGCCGTGTATGTGCATTTCCGACCCGTTCGCACCGCAGCGAAGAACCGCTGCATGTGAACGGGTCAGAATGACCCCCTTAGTTGCAATACAATGCAACAAAACCGTTGCGCGAGACTGCACTTATTAACTTGATATGCTGCATTTGTACATCTGTGCGCGACTGAATGTGAATCTGTATATGAAATGCTACAGTGCAGCTGCCGCTGCATTTCCTCATGCTAAATTCTGTTGTGCTACAACTGCCACTTTGTACATATTTAAAACTGATTACTGTGCGATTAAAGTCGCAGCCCGGTGTCACTAGTAGCACTAGGGTAACCTGACAATGCTGGTGTGTTTGATGCCAAGGCCCCTTGTTCTGCTCTTCTAAGCATTCAAGGGGGATGCACAGTGAACCCAATATTATAAAAGCTTTTTGTTCGCAAGGAGCTTGACAGGATGAAGGCGTTTGTGGGTGTCAACTGACCGTTTACTGGGAGTGTTTGGAAAAACACAGGTGTGTTCAAGCATTTACAGGGCGGGTGTCTGACGTCAATTCCGGTCCCGGACAGGCTTAAGCAATCGCTGCGGCTGAGTAAGTTCTGAGCTACTCAGAATCTGCACAAAACAGCGGTGAATTTAAATCAGCGTAGGAGATGGCTCCTTCAGGTTCTACAGTAGGGGGTGGAGGCAAGTTCTACAGTAGGGGGTGCAGGCAGGTTCTACAGTAGGAGGTGGAGGCAGGTTCTACAGTAGGGGGTGAAGGCAGGTTCTACAGTAGGAGGTGGAGGCAGGTTCTACAGTAGGGGGTGAAGGCAGGTTCTACAGTAGGGGGTGGAGGCAGGTTCTACAGTAGGGGGTATAGGCAGGTTCTACAGTAGGGGATGGAGGCAGGATCTACAGTAGGGAGTGCAGGCAGATTCTACAGTAGGGGGTGGAGGCAGGTTCTACAATAAGAGGTGGAGGTAGGTTCTACTGTAGGGGGTAGAGGCAGGTTCTACAGTAGGGGGTGGAGGCAGGTTCTACTGTAGGGGGTGGAGGCAGGTTCTACAGTAGGGGGTGGAGGCAGGTTCTACAGTAGGGGATGGAGGCAGGATATACAGTAGGGAGTGCAGGCAGATTCTACAGTAGGGGGTGGAGGCAGGTTCTACAATAGGAGGTGGAGGTAGGTTCTACTGTAGGGGGTAGAGGCAGGTTCTACAGTAGGGGGTGGAGGCAGGTTCTACTGTAGGGGGTGGAGGCAGGTTCTACAGTATGGGGTGGAGGCAGGTTCTACTGTAGGGGGTGGAGGCAGGTTCTACAGTTGGGGGTGGAGGCAGGTTCTACAGTAGGGGGTGGAGGCATGTCCTACTGTAGGGGAGAAAGGCAGGTTCTACAGTAGGGATTGGAGGCAGGTGCTTCTTGAGACTAAGCCACACCCCCTCATGGCCTAATTCCATGCATTGTGGGTCTGTGAAAAGGAAGTGTGGCCAAGATGATAAACATGCCCCCAGCCTGTCCATCTCAATAGGCAGTTGGAGAAATGCATGAGCATGACCCATTCTTCTGGAAGAGAGTCCATATTTTTGCATGCAGTTATTGTTGCATACCCTATTTCTAGCCATTTATTCCCATTTTCCAACTGACTCTCCCCTAGCTCTAGTATATTTAAATAGAAACTTCCCAGCTTGGAGTGCTGTTTTTTTTAATTTTCTGTGAACTCAGTGTGTCATTTTTCATCACGGCTTCTAAGTCATCCACAAATTTGCGGTAGTCTCTGCAGATCCCTTGGAACCCTAACGCGCCAACTGTTCCCACTAAATGACTAAACAAATCCGTACAGAAATTCTCAGTCAGCTGCAAAGGTGCAGCACAGCTGTGTCACAGCAAAAGATGCTATTAATATTCACGACTTTATCTCAGGTTTCATCTCTTAAGGAGTGAGAGAGAAAACCAGCGTGACATCTATCACTCAATTATTCAGAATATAACTCCCTTTCATTGGTATCAGCGTCCACAGCAGCTAGCAGATCAGAAGTTATTTTAAACATAGGTTAAAACTCGCATAAACCTTCACATCACGTCTCCAGCGGTGAATTTAAATCAGTGTAGGAGATGGCTCCTTCAGTAACAAGAAGGAAAATAAGTTGCACCTAAAAAAATTACAATTTGTGACTTCAAACATATTTTGCTTAAGGCTGGACATTTAAGGATTGGTTCTGAGTAACATGGAAGCATGTCACTCTCACATAAAACAATTGCATTCCTTTGGAAGTAGCCTCGGAGAAGAGACACAGCGCATAAAAGAGGTTATTGTCCATATTGCACAAGAACGGCTTTATGGAAATATTTTCTCCGAGATATTCTTGGGCTGCATTCAATACTCGACTCATTGGAACTGTGAAATCAGGTCAGATTACTAAAGGGTATAGTTCCCTATACAGTGTTTGGGAGATACTGGAGTTTGCACAGAAAGTATCATTATGTTATCGGTGAGCCGCACAGTTTTCTCTGCAGTTTATTGTCTGTGCTGTAAGAAAACAGAGCGAAGATTAGAGGCTAGATTTCCACTTGTGACTGTGGTTTATCTGCTAACATCAGTTGATTGGAGTAATGGGCCGATTGAATGTAAAGGTGTTTTTTCTGCCTTTTATATACAGGTTGAGTATCCCTTATCGAAAATGCTTGGGACCAGAGGTATTTTGGATATCGGATTTTTCCGTATTTTGGAATAACTGCATACTATAATGAGATATCATGGTTTTGGGACCTAAATCTAAGCACAGAATGCATTTATGTTACATATACACCTTATACACACAGCCTGAAGGTAATTTTAGCCAATATTTTTTGTAACTTTGTGCATTAAACAAAGTGTGTGTATATTCACACAATTCATTTATGTTTCATATACACCTTATACACACTGCCTGAAGGTCATTTAATACAATATTTTTAATAACTTTGTGTATTAAACAAAGTTTGTGTACATTGAGCCATCAAAAAACAAAGATTTCACTATCTCACTCTCACTTAAAAAAGTCTGTATTTCGGAATATTCCGTATTTCGGAATATTTGGATATGGGATACTCAACCTGTATCTCACTGCAACTGTGCTATTTTATTTATTTACTACCAGTTATTTATATAGCGCACACATATTCCGCAGCGCTTTACAGAGAATATTTGCCCATTTACATCAGTCCCTACCACATTTATACGCACACACATTCATACTAGAGTTAAATTTGGCAGTAGCCAATTAACCTACCAGTATATTTTTGGTTTGTGAGAGGAAACCGGAGTACCCAGAGGAAACCCACGCAAGTACGGAGAGAATATACAAACTCCACACAGTTAGGGCCATGGTGGGAATCGATCCCATGATAGTAGTGCTGTGAGGCAGTAATGCTAATCATTACACCACCCATACTATGGGGGTAATTCAGATCTGATCGTAGATGTGCTAAATTTAGCACATCTACGATCACTCACTCAGACATGCGGGGGGACGCCCAGCACAGGGCTAGTCCGCCCACGCATGTCAGGCTTCCCCCCGCCAGGGTGCAAAAGCATCACACAATGCCATTGGCACGCCCCGTCCCGCCCCGTGACTGCCTCTGCCTGTCAATCAGGCAGAAGCGATCGCAGCCCTGAGATGCTTTTAGCATCTCACCGGGCTCCCAGTGTGCAAACGCAGCGCGCCCACTGTGCGAGCGCACTCCGCAAAGGGCTTCAGACTGCAATCGCTGCCACTGCAGCGATCCAGTCTGAATCAGGCCCTATGTGCATTCATTTCTGTGTTCATACTTCCTTCTGTGTTATGCTCAGTAATCTGCCTAAACAGAGTAAAACTATACATGCCTACTCTCCTGATACATCTGGGAGGCTCCTGAGTCTTCCAGAAGAGAAAGATGTGTATTTTTGCCCATCAGCAGAGCTTTATGCTTCTCTGCAGGCAGGGGCACACCAAGAGGGGGCCTGTGTGCAGTCTCCATCCGGATCCCCTCCTCACCTCCTCTCTAGCCAGCCACCGTCAGCACTGCTCTGAATGCTAGTAGACTTTAATGTGGTGCCAGAGTCCACTGCGTATGTTCAAAATGCTGGGAAAATGGGCACTGTGTCATATTCCCAATAAGTTTGCAGTGCTGTGGCTGCTGATGCTAGACTCCGGAAAGGTAATTATACAATAAATGGGTGCAGGGTGTGCAGTGTGCCCCCCCCCCTCCCCACCTCCCTTCCCGGACCCATTGTCTGTGCATAAGTAAAACAACTACGACTATAATGCTGGCTTGCACTGATCAGTTTGATGTGTGACATTTGTATATCTATGAGTCTGAATCTGTGTAAGAAGTGCCCTGATGCGAGCAGTCGTCGCTTTTTCTCACACCATGTTCCATTGTGCTTTCTGTGACTTTGAACTGTACAAGTCGCAGCCTAGAATATCTGGTACACAGTGAGCAGTTTTACGCTACGTCTGCGCTGTGAGTAACTTGAAAGAAATATACGGCTCACTAATCCTCTCAGAGTATAATTTGCACCGGGCGTAACGGCGTAGCTACCATAGGTGCAGACAGTGCAGCTGCTATGGGGTCCAGAGCTGAGAAGGGGCCCATCTTCCATGTCAAAGTTACATGTGTTATATAAATGTTTCACCATTGGGTGGTACCTTTCAAACTTTTTCCTTGGGGCCTGCCACATATATAGGTATGCCCCTGGACTTGCTCATTGTACTGTGGTATAAAATGAACTGGAAGGCATTTTAATGTTATATAATATGAACTGGGGCACTGTAATGAGGCACAATATGAACAGGGAGCACTATATATCATATTGTGAATTGGGGGTACTGTGCGGCATAATGTGTACTGGCAGCTCTGAAATGTGACATAGGGTGAACTTAAGCACTACTGTGATTCATAAAGAAACTAGGGCACTACTATGGGGCATAACATTACATAAGGCTACACTATGGTTCAGAAAATGAACTAGGGCACTATTATAGGGCATACAATTAACAACTGCTGCAGAGAGGGGTCTCTTTAGTATAGGGGTGGGGAAGCTCTGGTCCGCAGACCGTATAAGGCCAGCAAAGCCACTTGTTATGGCCCACTGCTGTGTGTGTGTGTGTGTGTGTGTGTGTGTGTGTGTGTGTGTCAGGGGAGGAGAGCACAACGTGCACCTCTCATGCTCCATTTTGCTAAGTCCGGCGCGGGCGTATCTCAGCTGTCAAGGCAGGGAGGAAAGCACCACAGCTATGTCTGGAGGCAGCAGCGTGTAGGATCTCAAACCAGAAACCGATTTGTGAGCCAATCAGAGCTTGCGGACCAGCAGCCAATCAGGAGCCGCCGCTGCCAGTCCGTGAGCTCTGATTGGCTCACAAACCGGAGGCTGGTTTGAGGTACTACATGCCGCCGCCCGACATAGCTGTGCGCTCCTCCCTGCCTGGCCTCCGACAGCTGAGACATTCTGCCGCCAGACTGAGCACTAAGGGGCCGGAGAGATGTACGCTGCGCTCTCCTCCCCTGACACACTCACACAAACAGCAGCAGCAGTAGCGGTGAGCAGCACAGTGGGGTGGGGGGCATGTGTGGGTTAATATGTATCTGGCACTGTGTGGCAATATGTATCTGGCACTATGGGGTAATGTGTATCTGGCACTGTGGGGTAATGTGTATCTGGCACTGTGGGGTAATGTGTATCTGGCACTGTGGGGTAATGTATATCTGGCACTGTGGGGCAATGTGTATCTGGCACTGTGGGGTAATGTGAATCTGGCACTGTGGGGTAATGTATATCTGGCACTGTGGGGCAATGTGTATCTGGCACTGTGGGGCAATGTGTATCTGGCACTGTGGGGTAATGTGAATCTGGCACTGTGGGGCAATGTGTATCTGGCACTGTGGGGTAATGTGTATCTAGCACTGTGGGGCAATGTGTATCTGGCACTGTGGGGTAATGTGTATCTGGTACTGTGGGGCAATGTGTATCTGGCATGGTGGGGTAATGTGTATCTGGCACTGTGGGGCAATGTATCTGGAACTGTGGGGTAATGTGTATCTGGCACTGTGGGGCAATGTGTATCCGGCACTGTGAGGTAATGTGTATCTGGCACTGTGGGGTAATGTGTATCTGGCACTGTGGGGCAATGTGTATCTGGCACTGTGGGGCAATGTGTATCTGGCACTGGGGGCATATGTGTATCTGGCACTGCACTATTGGGGGCATTAGTGTGTTGCGTCCCATTTTAATTGGCCACACCCTGTGTGGAATGTGGCCACACCCATTTTTGACCGTGCACACACAGTACCACTAAGGGACATATCTACTGGGGGCATATCTGCTGGGGCATAACTACTGAGGGGCAGGCTAATTTTTAAGTTGAGAATTTTTGTAAGGCATCCAACGGATTTTATATGTATCCAAATGGCCCTTGGTAGAAAATCGGTACCCCACCCCTGCTCTAGTAGCATTAAGATGGGGGCCCCTTCAAAATGTTGCTATGGGGCCCACAAAGTTCTGGCTACGCCCCTGGCCGGGCGTCTTGCGACTAGGTGTATGTGAACCCATCAGTAAGTACCAAAGCAAAATGGCAGTCTATAGTCTTTTATTCTGTCTGTTATATATGTTGGATGGCACAGCAGAACTGTGCTGTATTCTAGGGCCACAAAAATAATCGCCTTCCCAGATAATATAAAACTTTTCTGAAAAAGAAATCAACTTACTTAGTAAAAAGGCTAAGAATCGATGTACAACACCCCCAAACTATAAGTGTCTGCATGTAGGGAGCGCCCCTTTATTTAATCTTTTAATAATTCCTTATTTCATTTTAGATATGGCTTGTGCTTTTGTAGCCAGACTAACACACACAGTTTTGTAGTAATGATTTACTTAAGCAATTTTCAGCTTATCCTTCCCACGGTGACCTGACCAGTCAATACAGCTCAATTGCCAGAGCTTCGTTTGCTAACCGATAAATGATACACAGCGCGATCTATATGCTTCAGTCAGAGCAGCTCTGTGATTTCAGGGCTCACAGGGATCTTTGTATGCAGCCGCATATAACTAGACTGCCTTCAGGTAAATAGTCATCTTTAAACCTTTCTTTCAATACAGCTAGCAGACTCTGAAAGCAACTGGTAAGATGCAATGTTGTTATTGTCAAACAATAACATATATTAAATCATTTAATACCCTATGCTACATAGAATTATCTATTCAGCTCAATACACAGTTTGTTTATCCTGCTGAGTGCAGTGTGAATGTTCTGTACAATTAAATATTAAATATAAGATTCCGAATAACAACGCTCATTGACGACATGATTAATAGGGGTTGGTCGCAGTTATTGCATTAATTCCCTTTGTTTTAAACTATGCCTAGGTCACGTGTTGCTCTCCAGCTGTTGTGGAAATACATGCAGTGCTGTAACGGGGCGACACTGGGTGCATGACATTATGATGCTGCACCAAGGGGGCAGAGCCTGCAGCAGCGGGAAGTACAGCACTGCCTGGAGCATCCTGCAGGGTCCATAAAAACAGCACTGCAGCAGCGATACTGGCTGCAGGGTTCCATTCCAGGCACCATCTAGTTAGATGCCAGGGCTGTGTGGCAGCAAAAGTGTTGCACCCAGGGCACACTTGTCTACTCCCCCGGAATGGCCGGGAGGCTCCCAAAAATCGAGTGGCCCTCTTGGACCCCCGAAAGAATAGGCAAGTCTCCCGATTCTTGCAGCCTCCACGCACCTGGCAGGTGATGAAGCGATTCTCGCTGAATCGCATCATCGTAGCCATGCCCCCTGTCCTATAATGCCAGTAATCTCTGCATTACAGGACAGGTGCATGGCTACAATGATATCATCACCGCAACCACCACGCACCCCCTGTGCAGCTAAATTTACATATCCTCAGCCCGACCCCTGTGATGCGTCATTAGCACACCCGGCTCCCCTTCTGTGCCGGCCTGGCTGCTCTCTCCCGGAGAGATCCAGGGGCTTTGCGCCCTGGGTGACAGCACAGCCTGCACACTCCTAGTTACGGCAGTGAGTACATGTCTCAGTAAACTCTACATGCTGGCCTTTATTTGTAAAATGCCCAGTTTAAAAATAGAATGTGCAATTGTAAATATATGCTGAAGAAAGTTCTGCAGGCTGAAAGACTCACCACA
The DNA here is from genome assembly GCF_028390025.1 of Pseudophryne corroboree. Lineage (NCBI taxonomy): Eukaryota > Metazoa > Chordata > Amphibia > Anura > Myobatrachidae > Pseudophryne > Pseudophryne corroboree. The sequence goes on along the minus strand of NC_086445.1, from coordinate 87,271,058 downwards.
TACAGTATGTCAACATTCTGTGATTTCCATTTACATACAGAACATCCATTTTTGTAATGTACAGTAGATAAAGATCTATTTATTTAATATTGCGTTGGCCCCCAAAATGTTGCATTCCATATCATGGCACAGAGTGTCAATTTAAAATGTTTATTAATCCACAGCAATTTAACAACCCGAAACTCCTCTTGTAGACCTGACTTGGAGAATATCCTCCGAAGTTTCTCAGGACTCAGAGGCCCTCAATTGTAGAATACAGGCTAACGTCATATCAGAGAAGAGAAACTGCTCCTGATTGGCTGGCCACATATTACTTAAATGGACACCTGGACAACTACGATATTTAAGGGTCTATTTACTAAAGGGGGGTACTCACGGAGCGATATTCTAAGCAATCTGACTAAATTGCTTAGAATTTAAGTAGGATCGCTCCGTGTGTACCCCATACAGCAATAGCGATGCGCAGCCACGCGCATCGCTATCGCTGGTGCTAGATTGGCCTGCCGTGCAGGCCAATCTAGCGGGTCGCTCATTTCACACGCTGGGTGGAATGAGCGCCCCCCCCCGTCTCCCCCCGCACGCTCAGCACAGATCGCGCTGTGCTGTGCGGCGGGAGAGATGTGTGCTGAGACATTTACAGACATTTAGAAACAAGACTATTTTTGCATTCAATTATATTATTGGGCCAATTGGGAGGAGTGGTGTTTTTTATTTTTTATTCAACAATCATCCAAAGGCAAAAAAGGGCCAACTGTCATCCTTCTTGTCTAGCAAGACATCTAACGTTCTTCAGTGGGTTTACTGCGGTTTTGCAGCTTGATAAATCAGCCAGGCTCTATAGTTTTTTCAGAAAAAACATTGGTGGTCATTCCGAGTTGTTCGCTCGCTAGCTGCTTTTAGCAGCATTGCAAACGCTAGGCCGCCGCCCTCTGGGAGTGTATCTTAGCTTAGCAGAATAGCAAACGAAAGATTAGCAGCAGTTTCTGAGTAGCTCCAGACCTGCTCCTAGATTGCAATCACCTCAGTCCGTTTAGTTCCTGGTTTGACGTCACAAACACGCCCTGCGTTCGGCCAGCCACTCCCCCGTTTCTCCAGCCACTCCTGCATTTTTACCAGGCACACCTGCGTTTTTTAGCACACTCCCGGAAAACGCTCAGTTTCCGCCCAGAAACACCCACTTCCTGTCAATCACACTATGATCACTCGAGCGTGGAAAAAACGTCGCTCGAGCAAATCTACTAAGTTTTGTGTTAAAATACTTAGCGCATGCGTGCTGCGTTCCATGCGCATGCGCATTTTCCACCTAATCGCTCCGCTGCGAAAAACGGCAACGAGCGAACAACTCGGAATGACCACCCCTGATGTGTATAAAGGGTGGTTCTTATCTTTCCTTTTTCCAACAATTTTCTGCAGTTTTGTCTCTGTTTTATCCAGCGGATTCAAAAAGTGTTACAAAAACGACTATTTCGACAAACAGCCCTTTAGAAAATTTCCCTTTCAGAATCTACCCGACCACACTATCTACCAAGCCACAATTGGTCAATTCTGTTAAACTGGCCATACACCTAAAGAGTTATGTCCAATCTGGCTGGTTGGAATGAAAACCTAGTAATGGATAGGAGCAAATGACTTTTTGCTCATAAACACTGGAAAACAGACAAAAACCGTCAATCAGACAAATCCATTGGGATCCGGTCATGTGACAGCGCTCAGGATCCCGGCAGTCACCATGCCAACACCGGGTTCCCGAGCGTTCATAAGCCTGACAGTTGGCATGACATGGACTGCTTCCACTCGTGGATGTCAACAAGTGGGAATAGAACCTGTGGTGAGCGCAGCGAGGGGCTCCATTGCACTCACCCCCCCACCACCGGCATTCTGCTGTCCAGATCCCGGGGTCGGTATGCTGACCACCGGGATCCCCAGCTCCAGTCTCCCCTACCCAATCCAAATCAATTTGATTTAACCAATTTTTCTGGATGATTTTGTCAGTTTTATGGCATTTAGGAGCAAATGGTCAATTGTAATTTGCTCACATATATTACCAGATTTTCGTTCCAACCAGCCAGATCTGACAATAAAGTGTATGGCCAACTTTACTTGAACTCTCCTGCCTATGCCTTTGGAGTGGAAGTCAGTATTACATATGGCAGGGACGTAGATCTGAAAATCACTTCTTGCTATAAATTTGTATTTTTCAAGTTGACTTGTTCCGCCCATGAAATAGCTAAATCATTCTGTATACATCCTCCAACAAGGCTGATTTTCAGAAAACAACTAGCAAATTACATTTCATTCTGTTGGGACAAATACCCTAAATATTATTTCAATTTGCCAAACTCAAATGTGTTTGCTTATAGCAAGAGGCAATCAAATACAATTAGCGACATTCAATGGCTTTCATTACTGATTACAGAAAGCAAATAAGAATCAATTCAAGTGTTTTTCTCTTCACTGTTTAACACATGAATACATGTGTGATTCGAACATCCTTTCATTTCAGGCACAGTAGTTGAGTTCCCCATGCATCTACGGAGGAAAGGCGAAATTAGCCAATAATCACCCTATCAATTCACTAGAAAACAGTGACATCACCGGCGTTCTCGTGCCAAGCAACAAAATAACTGCTTCTGCATTGTGTCAGTTACGGTGCCTTGGTTCATTTCACCACTGTGTTTTGTTCTCTATTATTTTTTGTCATTCAAATAGGTTGAATAGCTCTCTATATATATTTTGTTGATTATGTTCTTGAAAAATAAAAAATAAAATAAAAAATACCATTTTAATCTAGAAGCAAAAATTATATAGACAAAAGGTACGGTAAAGCCTCATGATGAAAATTCATCACTGACATCAAGGGGACATATTCAGTTGACAAACAAATTAGGTTGTCAGTCATGATCTGCGTTGGCTCTTCCTGTTTATTGGGAAGCTTTTAAGGCAGGTGTGTTATTTACAGATTTTGGTCCTTATTCGAGGAAGGATGAACTAATATATTTCTGATATTTTGCATTATGCTCTTCACATTACCGCAGAAATTTTATATTAACAAAGGTACAATTTAAAATACGGATGCTTTCAATGTTTGGAGTCGGTTTTGTTGGACAAAAATAAATAAATAGATAAACACAGTTCCAATATTATGCATTCGGATAATTTATTTGACATTTCATTTGGACTACAGAAGGAAAGACAATTTTCATTGAATTATTAAAAGTAGAAAAAAACAACATATGTTTGTATTTTATTTAATTAGCATTTTTATTTTTGCTTGTATTCAATTACACTCAGATTTAAAAAACATCAACTTATTAATTTACCAGGCAATAACCTGACAATATTGCCTCTGTGTATATGACAATTCATTATTACATACTGTTCAACTAGGGTAATGCAATTTTAGCTTTTACTACTACTGCAACACTATCAAACCACACCCCTACACTATCAATGCATTGGCAAATTAATTGGGTGCACACTCATACATCCCTTAGGCAGCCCCAATCTGATTAGAATAGTTTCCTGGCAGCGTACCTACCTAGGGGTGGGGCAGCAAAGGCAGTGCTGTCGGTGGGCACTCAAACCAGTGCTAACATGTCATCAGCAGGCCCCCAGGCAGAGGGAGGTGTGGCTGAGTGGGGAGGAGTGGCTATGTGGAGGTGTGGCTACAACACTAGAGGACAGGGCCCAATAGTAATCCTGGTGGTCAACCACAAATTCTATTAAACTCAGTCTGAATATGTTCTATTTACAGTATAATTACCAGAGTTGTTTCACAGAGGAGGGGGCCCATGTGCACCTCCGGGTGGGCCCCTTACTCTGTACAACGCTCTAGACTCCGCCATTGTGCCGGAGTCTACTCCGCATGCGCAGGTCTCTGGAAATATGGCGTCCGCCATGATCTGGAGACCAATTTGGCTACAGCGCATGCACGGCGGCCATTTTGGTGCCAATTTTCACCGCGATCGCAGCGCCTAACGCTGGACTCCGGAAAGGTAAGTATTAAAATCGGTGCAATGTGTGCGGTGTGTGGCCCCCAGGATCCACGGGCCCGTGTGCACCGCACACATTGCACCCATTATAGAAATGCCAATGATAATTACCATTTGTCTCTGTTTTGTTAACAATTTCTCCAGGTATGTACAGTAGATACCTTTTCCCCTGGATCAAGTACTCTCATTTTTTGTATCAGAATGACCGCTTTTGCAAAATCAGTATATAGCTCATCAATTGTGTTTTCCAAGGGATTCGTTCAATTTGCCAGCTATCTGGATCAGGATGCCGACACCGGATTCCTGCCAGCCGGCAATGCCGCCAGCACAGGGGCTATTTCCAATCATGGGTTCCCACGACACCTACAGAGTGGGTATAGAACCATTGGCGAGCACGACTTGTCTCCAAGCCCGCAACGTGGCGGGCGCAGCGAGCCTGCAGGGGGACTCGTACCGCTTGCCCCGCTCCGGCATTCTGCCGGCCGGGATGCTGCTGTCGAGATACTGTCAGTCAGCATCCCGCCCAGCGGGATTACGTATGTAATCCTTTTCCAAGGTCTAGATTGAAACTTTTTTCCCCACTGAAAACAAATCCTATTTATCAGGGATGATTACTCCATGCGGACAATGTATTATTGTATTATTGTATCAAATTATTTTCCCTTTCAGATTTCAGAGCTGTGTATTCCTCAGAATCCTTCCAAATAATTTCCCCACAACTGTAGTCACTGGGCTGTTCTTTCCTGCAGGGCCGGATTAAGGTCTGTTGGGGCCCTTGGGCAACAAATTTGTGGGGCCCCCACACACTGTCCTCACAACTGCAAAAAAACATTGGAGTAGGAGTACAGCATTTACCTGTCTCCTCTCCATCCTCCTCGGCAGCTGAGACGTTCCATTACAGCTGCGGCCGCCGAGGAGCTTCACTCACTGCAGTGTGAAGTCTCGCGAGATAGTGTCAAATCTCCAATGTTTTTTTTTCAGTTGTGAGGACAGTGTGTGGAGGCCCCGGGACGAGTGCCCCTTCCGCCCCGCCGTTAATCCGGCTCTGCTTTCATATTTCCAGATTTGTTCTCTTTTTAAGACTAGAATCTGCCTTCAGATGCACTGACCTGGTTACCAGTGAGTCCATAAATATAAAGAATCAGTTACTGAACTCAGGACCCTTAGCACACGTGGGTGGATGTCATCTGGGTCAAGTGCTTATTTCTTATAATCATGTTTATGCAAAAGCTGTACCTCATCCTGCATCAGACAAGTAACATCTAATGGTAAATATAGGCTACTGCAATATAATGTATTTCCTGGTATTTATGTTACCTCCTTTGTAGATGCAACATATTTAGAAGATCAGATCTATCTATAGTTACTTTAATTATTTTCCTACTATATGGGGGTCATTCCGAGTTGATCGCTCGCTGACGATTTTCGCAGCACAGCGAATCGATCAGGTGTAAAAGCTGCATTTCTGCGCATGCGTATGGGCCGCAATGCGCATGCGCGTCATACGGGTACAAAGCCCATTGTGGTTGTGCACAGGTTCTAGCGAAGTTTTTCTTCGCACTGACGGCCGCAAGAAGATTGACAGGAAGGGAGCATTTCTGGGTGTCAACTGACCATTTTCAGGGAGTGTTTGGAAAAACGCAGGCGTGTCTGAAAAAATGCAGGAGTGGCTGGCCGTTCGCTGGGCGGGTGTATGACGTCAAATCCGGACACGAATAGACTGAAGTGATCGCAAGGGCTGAGTAGGTTCAGAGCAACTCAGAAACTGCACAAACTGTTTTTGTAGAACTCGGCTGCACATGCGTTCGCACTTCTGCTAAGCTAAAATACACTCCCCAGTGGGCGGCGGCATAGCGTTTGCATGGCTGCTAAAACTAGCTAGCGATAGATCAACTCGGAATGACCCCCTATGTTCTAGTGGCCCATTACATTTTTATATTCTGTTGATGTTTATGTACCTGAAAACCTTTTTTTAGTATTAGGCGTTCTATCTTCAGTAATTTGTTTTTCAGCATTGATTTTTGCCACATGATTTCCTTTATAAATATTTCGGTACATGCCTTTTATTTCAATAATGTATATTTTTAATCTTTTCTAGTTTTAACAGTTTAAGTGCTCCATTTTCACTTTTTTTATTTCTAAAGTTTATTGCCATATACTGTACGTAACTACATACCCACAATGCTATTCATTGTAAATATTTTTTAAACATTTCCAAAGTAATGTTATATTCATGTCCTTGTTCAAACTCTGCAAAACTTAAAACTAGAGAATCAGTGGAGACTGCAAGAAGTTTATGTGAATACTGAATGTTTTATTAATGCACTTTATACCTTTTGAAAATAGAATTCTAAGTTAAATGACTGTGTAGAATTTGGAAACAGCTTATTGCATCTTTTCTAGCTAACCTCAGTATACCTCAGCAGGACTGTAACTGGCGGGTTTAGGGGAGGTTGGGGCAGTGGCGTAACTACTGCCCCCGCAGCGCTTGCGGTGGCTTGGGGGCGAGGGGCTGCGGGGGCGCCGCCACTGCTTTAGCGCAGATTGACACGCGGACGAGCGTCCGCATGTCAATATGCTCTCACTAACCCTCCGCTGCTGTAAGGAGGGACACGGAAGGGCACAGCGCGCGCCTCTCCTGTGTCCCTCCTGGGTCTCCGGTGGGTCTAATAAAGGAAGTGCCGTTCGTGAGCTCTGATTGGCTCACGAACCGGCACTTCCTTTAACAGACCAGCCGGAAACCCAGGAGGGACACAGGAGAGGCGCGCTCTGTGCCCTCCGTGTCCCTCCATCACAAAACAGCGGGGGAGCGCGAGGGGGCGGGGAGCACTGGAGGAGCATATGCGGCACAGGGGTAGGGGGACATATGTTGCACTGAGGGGGCATATGTGGCACTGGGGGGGTATATTTGTACCTGGCACATGGGGGGGTGCTATATTTGGCACTGGGGCATGTGAGTACTTGGCACTGTGGGGGAATATCTAGCACTGGGGGCATATGTGGCACTGGGGGGGTATATGTGTACCTGGAACATGGGGGGGCTATTTTTGGCACTGGGGGCATGTGAGTACCTGGCACTGTGGGGGAATATCTGGCACTGGGGGCATATGTGGCACTGAAGGGGTATATGTGTACCTGGCACATGGGGGGGGGGCTATATTTGGCACTGGGGGCATGTGAGTACCTGGCACTGTGGGGGAATATCTGGCACTGGGGGCATATGTGGCACTGGGAGCACAGCCCTAGCAACAAGCACTACCCCCTAGCAACAAGCATGATACCCAGTGCATGAAACCCCTGGTAACGAGCATGACACCCAGTGCATGAAACCCCTGGCAACGAGCATGACACCCTGAGCATGAAAACCCCTGGCACCGTGCATGGAACCAAGAGCATGAAACCCCTGGCAACGAGCAGGTAATTTAAAAGTAATTAGAAGCCTTACTGTAGGACTTAATGTGTAATGGGCATTACGGTGTGTGGCATAATGTATCACAGACATTGCGGTGTGTGTCATAATGTGTCACAGGCATTACGGTGTGTGGCACACTATATCACGGGCATTGTGGTATGTGGTATAATGTCTCAGGGGCATTGCAGTGTGGCATAATGTATAACGGGCATTGCGGGGTGTGGCATAGGGTATAACGGGCATTGCAGTATGTGTCACAGGCATTACGGTGTATGGTATACTATATCACGGGCATTGTGATATGTGGTATAATGTCTCAGGGTCATTGCAGTGTGTGGCATAATGTATCACGGACATTGCGGTGTGTGTCATAATGTGTCAGGCATTATGGTGTGTTGTATACTATATCACGGGCATTGTGGTATGTGGTATAATGTCTCAGGGTCATTGCGGTGTGTGTCATAATATGTCAGGCATTACGGTGTGTGGCATACTATATCACGGGCATTGTGGTATGTGGTATAATGTCTCAGGGTCATTGCAGTGTGTGGCATAATGTATCACGGACATTGCGGTGTGTGTCTAATGTGTCAGGCATTACGGTGTGTTGTATACTATATCACGGGCATTGTGGTATGTGGTATAATGTCTCAGGGTCATTGCGGTGTGTGTCATAATGTGTCACAGACATTGTATGTGCTATAATGTATCAGGGGCATTGCAGTGTGTAGCATAATGTATAACGGCATTGCGATTCTTGTCATAATGTGTCGGGGGCATTACGGCAGTGACGTGCGGTGAGGTTACTGGTTTGGGAGGCACTGGCAGCTAACAAGCCCTCCAACCCCCCCACCCACCCCCCCCCCCCCCCCCGAAAAAAAAAAAAAAAAAAGTGTGGTCCCCCGACACATCAGCAAAACCAGCACTAGGCAGAACCAGCCAGGGGGAGTAATGCCATAGCAGGGGAGACACTCAGTGTGGGGTCCCCCTGCCATAACATTAATCTGCCCCCCCAGCCAGTCAGCCCAGGGTTGAAATTCCTCGGAAAGTGGGAACCCCAAAAAATAAAAATGGGGTCCCCCCTCCCGAGCAATAACCAGCACTGGGCTGATAGCCCAGTGCTATGCCCCGCACCCCTGGTGGCGGTGGGTGCGGGGTTCATTGTGTTAATATTGTTCTTTACAGGTGGCCCACAGGTCCCAGCAAGCCTGCCCCAGCATGCTGGCACTTGGAGAACCACAAGTGCCAGCATGCCCGGACATAAAGGGCCTGCTGGCACCTGTAGTCCACCTGCAAAGAATAGTAATATTGTTCTTTACAGGTAGCATACAGGTCCCAGCAAGCCTGCCCCAGCATGCTGGCACTTGGAGAACCACAAGTGCCAGCATGCCCGGACATAAAGGGCCCGCTGGCACCTGTAGTCCACCTGTAAAGAAAATATTAAAATAAAAACACCACACATCTTTAAAATAAGCTTTATTAAACCGGACCTTCACCTGGGGGCGGCGGCCTTTAAGCTCTTTTGCGTGGCCGCCGCCTTCCCTGGGCTTCCGGCGTCTTCACCTGGGGGGGGCGCCACCTCCCCAGGGCTTCCAGCGTCTTCACCTGGTGGGCGGCGGCTGCTAAGCTCTTTTGCATAGCCGCCGCCCAGCCAGGACTTGCGGCGTCTTCTTTCTTCAGGAGCTCTTCACAGCTCCTCCTCCGCCGTCGGACTGACCTCCTCCGCCTCGCGCTGACTTATATAAGTCAGCCGGAGGTGGCGGGGCGATGACGCGGCGAGCCGTGATTGGCTCGCGGCGGCCATCTTGAATTTAAAAAATGACGCTGAGGCGCCATTTTTGAAACTGGAACCGCTCCGCTGCCAAACTCTGCTGGATTAAGGTACATTTCCGCCGCCGCAACCCGCACCGCCGCCGCCCGCACCACCGCCGCATCCCGCTGCCCGCACCATCGCCGCATCCAGCCGCCCGCACCTCCTCCGCCAGCGTCGCCCACACAGTGATTGACAGCGGATCCAGTGACGGATCCGCTGGCCAATCACTGTGGCCTCACTGACAGGGACGTGCTTTCATAGGTTGAAAGCACGTCCCTGTAGGAAAGCGGCACCACTAATGGTGCCGCTTTCCCATATATTTTCAATGGGCTTTTACAGCCCAAGGCTAGTCCCCGCCCGTGCCCGCCCCCCGCTCCCCATACTTTCCCCAGTGACAACGGGAGGCACCACGATCGGTGCCTCCCAAACACATACAGACTGGGGAGTAATGATCAGAAGAATATTAAGAAGATACATATGACACAGAATATGTGTCATATGCATCTTCTTTGTATTATCTTAATCATTATGACAGGGGAGGCACTGCCTCCCCTGACTGCACGTCCCTGCATTACGGTGTGTGGCATAATGTGTTGGGGGCATTACGGTGTGTGCATATTGTGTCATGTGCATTATTGTGTGTGGCATAATGTCTAAGGGCAATTGCAGTATGTGGCATAATGTATACTGGGCATTACTATAAGGAGGAAAAATGACAAATAATGTAAGGGGCATGAATCAGGATTATTTTATCTTTTCTGTGGTGGCTAACGTCTGGGCGTGCAGGTTGCAAAACTGGGGTATAAGGTAGTCTTTTCCTGCAATGCCACGCCCCTTTATGCGAAGCCACGCCTAATTCAACGAAGCCACACACCCTTTTTGCGGCGCGCGCATGTTTCTCCCTTTACTAGTGCCAATTATGGGGGATGGGGGGGGGGGGAGAATTTTTTGGCTTGGGGGAGAAAAATTTCTAGTTACGCCACTGGGTTGGGGGGTGAGCGGTGCTGCTGCCCACTGCTTAAAGCCAATGGGGATTCACGGTCTCTGTCCTACAGGCACCTGTATTTTGCTTACAGTGCTTTTGGGTATGTACCCTGGCACTCAGCTTCCTGGTCCTGGCACCCTAATTGTGATGTATCACATGTTTCGGGGGGGGGGGGGGGGGGATTAAATACAGAAAATTTACTGCTGTCCCTAAGTGAGCACCCAGGCCGAATTTACTATGGTGTTCCAAATAAGTAAACACACTGGGTAAAGCTTTATTCTGTACCCAATATTACTGGAATCTGCCCATCTAGTCTTAAACCTTGGGTAAAGTCATGACAACTATCATAGTATGTCACGTATAACAAAGGAATGAATTCCCGCTCCAGAGACAATTCAGCGGTTAAGCCAGGAGATACCACAACTGAATACACTTTTCTCACTACTCACACAATGGAAGTATGGTAAGACTATTCAGATTTCATTGCTTTGGAACACAGTCTAGTACCTTAAAGTACATGGACAGTACACTTTGGGGCCAATGTGGATACAAAATTGGAGGAACATGATTGAAGACATCAAATTCATACTTTGGCTAGAGATCAATTTATCCAAACTGGACAAATTAGATACAAATCCGATTGACCATTGGAATAAATTATCAAATATCATAATGTGTGAACATCAGACCAAGGGGCTGATGCAGACTTGGCAGCAAAATGGGCATAAATTACTAAAGAACAAAAGTGCACACGTCACTAACATAGCAATTCTTCCACATATATGCACAGCAGCACACCTCAGTATACCTCAGCAGGACTGTAACTGACGAGGGTAGGGGATGGGGGAGGTGAGCGGTGCTGCTGCTCAGTTCTCAAGGCCAGTGGGGATTCACTTATCTCTGTTCTGAAGGCACCTGTATTTTACTTACAGTGTTTCTGGCACTCAGCTTCCTGCTCCTGGCATCCTATTTGTAATGTATCACATGCGTTTTGGGGGAATAAATACAGAAAATGTACTAAAAATGTGCTAAATTTTAGAATCAAATCTCACACTGTGTGAACATCGACCAAGGGGCTGATGCAGACTTGACAGCAAACTGGACATAAATTACTGAAAAACAAAAGTGCACACTAAAATAGCAATTCTTCCACATATATGCAAAGCAGCACATACCTTGTGATGTGTACACCTCCATATCAGCTGCATATCGCTGGATTGTGACAAGCCAATATGGCTGACTCAACCAGCACCAACATTGAATTTTACCAGCAATGGCCCCATGAAGAGATTGGTTTGCCTTTTGTGCACCTCAAGTGATTCTGATGCTACAGATTAAGTTAATTAACAGGTTTCCTCACAGAAAGAAATGCCAACAACATACTAACCTACGGGTAGGGCTGAGAAAACCGTAGAGCAATCTACTGTATGAGCTGTGAGAACACTTCCTACACCTGCCAACTGTAGAATAACCTACTGCTTGGCCTGTGTGAACACTCCCTACTGCTGCCAACCATAGAGAAACCTACTGCTTGGGCTGTGTGAAAACTCCCTACTTCTGCCAACCACAGAGTAACCTACTGCTTGGGCTGTGTGAACATTTCCTACTGCTGCCAACCATAGAGTAACCTAATGCGTGGGATGTGTGAACACTCCCTACTGCTGCTAACCATAGAGTAACCTACTGCATGGGTTGTGTGAACACTCCCTACTGCTGCTAACCATAGAGTAACCTACTGCTTGGCTGTATGAACACTCCCTACTGCTGCTAACCATAGAGTAACCTACTGCTTGGCTGTATGAACACTCCCTACTGCTGCTGCTAACCATAGATGAAACTACTGCTTGAGCTGTGTGAACACTCCCTACGGCTGCCAACCATAGCGTAACCTATTGCTTGGGCTATGTGAACATACCTTACTACTGCCACATACATAGGACTGTGGGCCTGATTCAGAGATGGACGCAATTCATACAGCAACGGTGTCTTTGGACGCAGCTGCCGCATGAAAATATGCGAAAGCATCAGGAGGTGTCTTGTGTAACTAGACGTCTCCTGTGTGCTTGTGTGATTCACTTCTGTGTCCAAAGACACAGCATCGAATCACTTGCGTGAACATCATCCGTCTGGGTAACCCTCAGGTTACTAAGGTACTAAGGATGGCCGGGCTGCAAACCCTGGCACTGCCAGTCCCATAATACTGGGGCAACGTGGAACACTTCCCAGCTTCGCCCCCCCTTCTTCAAATGTTCTCAGCCTTTCAGTCACACTGTGGCTCTGTTAGGCGCCGGGGTCCGCAATGTCCGCGCGGCCCGGCGCCTAGCAACTAGGGACGCCGTGCGCGTTCAGCCGCCGGCTTCCTAGCAACGCTAGACGCTGGGCGCGCTGAGCCGCACGGACCCTAGCAACGGGGACGCCACGGGCGGACCGCGTTCCCCGTTGCAGGGTCTAATTGCACACACACTTGTCTTCTGGCCGTGCAGCAAGGCAGCTGCACGGCATTAATACCAATCAGGCTCTGAACAGCTGATTGGAGGACTCCCTGCTAAATACCTGCCCAGTGCTGCACACAGACACCGGTAATAGCTTCCTGCATGCTGCCTTGGTTTGCTGAACGTCTGTTCCTGTCCTGCTGTATCCGGTCATTCCTGTCCTCAGAAGTTCTGTATCTTGGAGTTGTCATCTCATCCCAAGAAGTCGTTTGGTCCCCTGTTATCCTCAACGATCACCAGAGAATATCGTGTGGTGTTCGTGAGTTACGGCTCTGCCGTATGTTGCGGCTCAGCTGCTTTTTCTTTATATTCTGTTTCGGAGCATTTGCAGAGGGTTCCGCTTCCACAAGTCCTCTCCGGAACTCGGCGGTGCCGGGTAGGAGAGTGGACAAGTGGATATTTTGGTTGTCCTTTTCCCTGGCGGTTTTTCCGCACATATTCTAGTTTTTAGTTTCTTGTAGCCCCTGGCCTGGTTGTTTAGTCAGAGGGCCCCTTGTTATCACTCTGTCTCGGATTTCCCTTTGTCTCCCATTAAGACCTGAGGGGGCATCGGAGTTGGGCAGACATAATCCGCCCTTCAAACGCGGCTGCCATGGGCTCAAGCAACCATAGTCTCGCAGGGGATTTCTGACAGCACGGGCGAGACAACGGAGTTAGGGCGCAAGGGGCTATTTTCCATTCCCACTCCCTTCCCCAGCATTTCGTTCCAGTGCTCCGGTCCTCGCAAAAGATCTCCTCAGACCAGAGTGCTGGAATCATAACATTATTACCGGCCATACCAAAAAATTAAAACTAAACAGGGCTTTAATTTTTTCCTCTCATTCAGTTTTTGTTAAAGTTTTTTGGCCGCATGAATCCGACAGCTTTAGGGCCAAATCCTGGCCAGCTCTTAGTCAATCAGATTCAAGAACTTACTCAGATGGTTCAGGATCTTTCTCTTCGGGTGAGGTCGCAGGAAGATCTTTTGCGAGCCTCCCCAAAGGTGGTCCCTGAACCAAAGATGCATTTGCCCGACCGTTTTTCTGGTGATAGAAAATATTTTTTAATTTTAAAGAGTCCTGTAAACTTTATTTTCGTTTAAGACCTACTTCCTCTGGTACTGAATCTCAGCGGGTTGGGATTATTATTTCTTTACTCCAGGGGGATCCTCAGACCTGGGCATTCGGTTTAAGAGCAGAGGATCCTGCGTTGTTGTCAGTAGACGCTTTCTTTAAATCTTTAGGGCTTTTGTATGATGACCCAGATAGAGAGGCGTCCGCTGAAAGTCAGCTGCGCGCTCTCAAACAAGGTAGAAATCCTGCAGAGGTTTATTGTACTGAGTTTCGCCGTTGGTCGAATGACTGTGGCTGGAATGACCCAGCCCTGCACAGTCAGTTTCGCCTCGGCTTATCAGAGTCTATTAAAGACAGTCTCCTCCAGTACCCCACTCCTGAGAATCTCGATAAACTCATGGAGCTTTCTATTAAGATTGATCGTCGTCTCAGAGAGCGGAGAGCTGAAAGAGGAACATCTGTAAGGTCAAGTCCTTGTGTTTATTCCATTCCAGAAGACGTCGAGGAGCCCATGCAGATGGGTCTCTCCCGGCTGTCTCCTGAGGAAAGGACCAGAAGGCAAAATTCCGGTCTTTGTTTGTACTGTGGTGGTAAGGGACATTTTGCTCGTAACTGTCCGAACAAGTCGGGAAACGCTTTGACCAGGTGAATTGTGAGGGGGTTCACCTAGGTCTGCAGCTTATCTCCTCGAATAACTCTCTTTTAGTTCCAGTTAAGGTTTCCTTTGACAGCCTCAGTTCTTTGGTGTCGGCTTTTGTTGACAGTGGAGCTGCAGGAAACTTTATGGATTTAACTTGGGCTAAGGCCTTAGGAATTCATCAGTTACCATTGGGTAGGTGTGTCACCATGCATGGCTTAGATGGGAGTCCGCTTTCCAACGGGGTTATTACTCACCGTACACCTCCCGTAGTACTTACAGTAGGAGCTTTACATTCCGAAAAGATCGAGTTCTATCTAACACATTGCCCAGCAGTTCCAGTTGTTCTGGGTCACCCTTGGCTGGCCTTCCATAATCCCACCATTGATTGGCGGTCCGGGGAGATTTCACAATGGGGTACTTTTTGTGCTAAGGAATGTATTTCGTTTCCAGTTAGAGTAGCAGCTATCATTCCAGAACTCATTCCTGTGGAATACCAGGAGTTTGCCGATGTATTCTCCAAAGGCAATGCGGACATTCTGCCTCCCCATCGGCCTTATGATTGTGCTATTGAGCTAATCCCTGGTGCCGCATTGCCAAAGGGGAGATTATATGCATTGTCCGGGCCAGAAACTTCGGCTATGAATGACTATGTTCAGGAGAGCTTACAGAAAGGTTTTATTAGACCATCAAAATCCCCTTTAAGTGCTGTTTTTTTCTTTGTGGAGAAAAAGGATGGCTCGCTTAGACCATGCATAGATTTTAGAGCCTTGAATAAAATCTCAGTCAAAAACACTTATCCTTTGCCGTTGATTTCTGTACTCTTTGATCAGTTACGTTCTGCTGTGATTTTTTCTAAAATTGACCTGAGAGGAGCTTACAACCTCATCCGAATTAAATCTGGAGATGAGTGGAAGACGGCTTTCAGTACTCAGTCGGGTCACTACGAATACCTGGTGATGCCGTTCGGCCTGTCTAATGCTCCAGCAGTTTTTCAAGACCTCATTAACGATGTGCTCCGTGACTTCCTAGGGAAATTTGTGGTCGTTTATTTAGACGACATCTTGATTTTTTCTGAATCGATGGAACAACATATCACCCAGGTGCGTCTGGTTCTACAAAAGTTACGTGAGAATCGTTTATATGCCAAGCTGGAGAAGTGTGAATTTCAATGAGAATCGTTTATATGCCAAGCTGGAGAAGTGTGAATTTCACGTCACGAAAGTGTCTTTTTTAGGGTACATAATTTCCCCTCAGGGATTTTCCATGGAACCTAAGAAGCTTCAGGCCATCCTTAATTGGGCGCAACCCACCAATTTAAAAGCAATTCAGCGCTTTTTAGGGTTTGCGAATTATTATAGGAGGTTCATTCATTCTTTTTCTGACCTGGTTGCTCCCATTGTGGCTCTGACAAAGAAAGGAGCGGATCCTACCAACTGGTCGCATGAAGCTGAGTTGTCCTTCCGGGCTCTGAAACAAGCCTTTGTCTCAGCTCCAGTCCTCAGACATCCTAATCCGGAATTGCCCTTTGTTGTGGAGGTTGATGCCTCAGAGGTTGGAGTGGGGGCTGTCCTTTCTCAAAAGGATCCGGTGTCTTTGGACTTACATCCTTGTGCCTTTATGTCCAGGAAGTTTTCCTCCGCTGAATCCAATTATGACGTTGGTAATCGGGAGTTACTGGCGGTAAAGTGGGCTTTTGAGGAGTGGAGGCATTGGCTGGAAGGAGCGAAGCATACTATTTCGGTATTGACTGACCATAAGAACCTGCAATACATTGAATCAGCTAAACGGCTTAATGCCCGGCAGGCACGTTGGGCATTATTTTTTACTCGTTTCAAATTTATAATCACTTTCAGGCCTGGTTCCAAGAATACTAAAGCTGATGCCCTGTCACGTAGCTTTCTTCCGGTTCACAATAACAATCCTGTTGTTACCCCAATACTTCCATCTTCGGTCATCCGGGCAGGCCTCACACAGGATTTATTTACCCAGTTAAACCAACTTCAACATCAAGCTCCTAGATTTACTCCTGCTGGTCGTCTTTACGTTCCTGAATTTTTGAGAGCTACTGTTTTAACTGAATTCCATGACAACAAAGTTTCAGGGCATCCGGGAATCACTAAAACATTGGAGTTAGTCTCTCGCTCAGTATGGTGGCCTAGTATTTCTAAAGACGTTAGGGAATTTGTTTATTCATGTCAGGTTTGTGCACAGCATAAGGTTCCCCGTTCCTTGCCTATAGGGCAACTTATGCCCTTAAGTGTCCCTCTCAGGCCATGGTCTCATATTTCCATGGATTTTGTGGTTGACCTTCCCCTTTCAGCCGGATTCCGAGTCATATGGGTGGTAGTGGACCGTTTTAGTAAAATGGCTCATTTTATTGCTCTTCCCCGATTGCCTTCTGCTCAAGGGTTGGCAGTTTTGTTCCTCCGCCATGTGTTCAGGCTTCATGGGTTGCCCACTGATATTGTTTCTGATCGGGGTCTACAATTCGTCGCACAATTCTGGAAATGTTTTTGTGCTTCATTAAAGATGAAACTGTCGTTAACATCCGGTTACCACCCACAATCCAACGGGCAAACCGAACGAGTTAACCAGTCATTGAAACAATATCTGTGCTTGTATTCAGACAAACTCCAGAATGATTGGTCCGAGTTTCTTCCTTTGGCTGAATTTGCTTACAATAATTCTTGTCATTCCTCCACTAAAGAGTCTCCTTTCTTTTCAGTTTTTGGTTTTCACCCCAGAGCTAATTCTTTTTTTCATCATTCTCCAATCTCCTCGCTGACTTTAACCTCCCATCTCAGAGCAATTTGGAAAAAAAGTGCACCTTGCTCTCAGAAAAGCGGCCTTTCGAGAGAAGAAATTTTCTGACAGGCTCCGACGTCCTTGCACTTTTAAGGTGGGAGATAAGGTGTGGTTGTCAACTCGCAACATCAGGCTTCGACAATCCTCGGCTAGACTGGGACCCAAATTTATTGGACCATTTCTTATTATTAAAAGAGTCAACCCAGTTGCCTTTCGGCTACGTTTACCAAGATCTCTCAAGATTGGAAATACGTTTCACTGTTCCCTGTTAAAACAATACGTTTCTTCCAGTAGATTTCCTCGGAGGATCTCTCAGGGTAGATCTCCAGTGGATGTACAGGGACAACAGGAGTTCTTGGTAGAGAAAGTTCTTGATTCCAAATTGTCCCGGGGTCGGCTTTATTTTTTAGTTCACTGGAAAGGCTATGGTCCGGAGGAAAGGTCTTGGGTCCTAGATAAGGATCTTCATGCCCCTAGGCTCAAGAGGGCATTTTTTTGGGAATTTCCTCAGAAACCTGGCTTTAGGGGTTCCTTGCAACGCTAGACGCCGGGCGCGCTGAGCCGCACGGACCTAGCAACGGGGACGCCACGGGCGGACCGCGTTCCCCGTTGCAGGGTCTAATTGCACACACACTTGTCTTCTGGCCGTGCAGCAAGGCAGCTGCACGGCTTTAATACCAATCAGGCTCTGAACAGCTGATTGGAGGACTCCCTGCTAAATACCTGCCCAGTGCTGCACACAGACGCCGGTAATAGCTTCCTGCATGCTGCCTTGGTTTGCTGAACGTCTGTTCCTGTCCTGCTGTATCCGGTCATTCCTGTCCTCAGAAGTTCTGTATCTTGGAGTTGTCATCTCATCCCAAGAAGTCGTTTGGTCCCCTGTTATCCTCAACGATCACCAGAGAATATCGTGTGGTGTTCGTGAGTTACGGCTCTGCCGTATGTTGCGGCTCAGCTGCTTTTTCTTTATATTCTGTTTCGGAGCATTTGCGGAGGGTTCCGCTTCCACAAGTCCTCTCCGGAACTCGGCGGTGCCGGGTAGTAGAGTGGACAAGTGGATATTTTGGTTGTCCTTTTCCCTGGCGGTTTTTCCGCACATATTCTAGTTTTTAGTTTCTTGTAGCCCCTGGCCTGGTTGTTTAGTCAGAGGGCCCCTTGTTATCACTCTGTCTCGGATTTCCCTTTGTCTCCCATTAAGACCTGAGGGGGCATCGGAGTTGGGCAGACATAATCCGCCCTTCAAACGCGGCTGCCATGGGCTCAAGCAACCATAGTCTCGCAGGGGATTTCTGACAGCACGGGCGAGACAACGGAGTTAGGGCGCCAGGGGCTATTTTCCATTCCCGCTCCCTTCCCCAGCATTTCATTCCAGTGCTCCGGTCCTCGCAAAAGATCTCCTCAGACCAGAGTGCTGGAATCATAACAGGCTCGGGGGAACTGCATGTGAGGACGTACCACCCAT